>NC_135119.1:12428571-13642857 GCF_050908995.1 Andrena cerasifolii | reverse complement strand
TCGAAAAAGAAACGGATTTTCAGGGATTAATTTCACCCCCTTAGAGTAAATTTGGGCAGCGAATAAAAAATTGTGTAATAGGAGGCAGAAAAAGAAGTGCTCAGGAAAAAGTTACTTCTTTTAATTCTTACGGTTCGCGAGTAATAACACAAAATCGACAAAAAATGAATTTGCAGGGGTCAATTTCGCCCCCTGAGGCCCGGTGCAGACGAGCGGTTTGCGGCAGTATTCCGCCGCGGCACACCACTGTAAAAAACCGAAAAAATCGATTTTTCCTTTTCACATTTTCTGGAAGACGTATGTTTCAAGAATGCTCTCTCCAAATTTTATGCAGAAATTCGCAAAATTGGCGGAGATATAGTATTTTCCGTGAAGCGGTGTTAAGCGCGCGAGTGAGTCGCAGTGGCTCCTTCCCCTCTTCGCCTGCTCCTAGAGCCGTAGGAGAACGGCCCCCACCACACCTGCTTCGTTCAGAAGAATTTCTCTTCCGGGCGCCGCACTCTCTCGCTGCCGGGTCTCGTGCAACGCCTGGAGAAAAATAGGTGGGGAAGCCAGCTGACCGGGGGCCTGGCTCGTGCGGCTCTCGGAGTGGGAAAGTTGGACATCCCTGGTCTACAGAGAAAACTATACGTCCAATTGACATAGGCATTTATTGTACGAAAAACCCGTGGCTATTACGTGACGATCAGTTTTTTTCAATTAACTACCTGCTTCTATTTTTTTATCAACATTTCCCCAATTTTGTACCCCGATAACATGATTTCTTCTTTCAGTGGTCCGCCATTTTGTAATTTTTTGCGATTTTGACTTTTTTTTATCGTCACGTAATAGACGTAGGCTTCTAGTTTCTAAAAATTTCTGTCTTCTTGAATTCGGATTAACCATATGGCCTGGGCGCTGTCAACGCGACAAGCACGATTTTGCTGCAGCGCATATTTTGACGAAGAGTATACAGGAAACGGGTTTGTGAATTTGATTGGAAAATAAATTTTCTTACCCTTCGATATGTACATTATTAACTGTACTAAGCAATACATTGTTTTACTTGCGTTGTTTGGTTGAAATAAATTCCCGAAAACACCCTTACATTTTGAACCGTTACCGTGGTCCGCCCCCTTAGAAGAACAGTGAAGTTTTCTTCCGATATTCTAATAAAATTTCTGAATTTGCCGGTTTCTTTTTCAATCAACATGTCATTGAGTAAAAAGGTGTTGTGTACGTTAATTCATCGCCTCCTGTTTAAATATGTAGAACTGTAATGGCCTTTGCGTTTGCACTGTTTTATTCTTCTTCAATAAATGGTACCAAACAACGAAATTTGTACGAGCCTCAGCTTGTCTCGTGCGGGAGGCAGAGTACGAAAAGGAACATCTGAATTTTTCCTCGCTGGCGTTCGGGTTGAAGTCTGCACGCGGCCTAACAGACCGCAGACAAGCGTCACAATTCTAATTCGACGGCCCATAAAAGCCCCACCGATATTGCACTAGCAGCGTAGGTTAGGGTATTTGCTAAACCACCAATTCTACGTAATCTCTTGCAACTTCGCTCTTCGTGTACCTACTAATCCCAGTTCAACGGACACACGTCCGCCTCGTATTTCCCTGACCAAATAAACGCGGCTGCACAAAGCGAGCGCAGAAATATTAAAACGTCCTTCGCCCTTTAGGAAGCGTAATGAAAGCGCACGCGAGTGCCGAAACGAGAGAGAGAGAAATTACGAACAATACAGCAGCTATCCATTTAATTATCACAACCTGAAAAGTATTAATATAAAATACAACCGTTCAAATAAATCTATTTCGATGTTGCAGATGCTACAAATTTACCTATGTTTAAAATATCCCTACACCGAACGTATAGAATAAAACTTAAGCCGGGAATCCACGGGGAAATTAAGCTAAGCTATGCTATGCCATGCGATGCTATGTTTTAGCTTAGCTTTTGGTGGAAACGGTTCCATAAGAATGTATCGAAGCTATTTTCTTTTGAAAACGTATCATGGCATAGCATAGCATCGCGTAGCATCGCATAGCATAGCTTACAAGGGGACCTTCAGGTTTGGCAATTTCAGAAGATGTTGATATTTAATGCACGTCAAGGTCTTCACTCGGACATTAATTCCCCAAATCCGCCATTTTCAGCCAAATCCGAGAAGATCGACTTTGAAAAATTCTGAGTTCCCTTGGGCTTGAGGGGCACGCGTCTACGATGCACCCGCATTTAGGTGAAATTCAAAGTGAATTTTCTCGAAAACGAAGCCTTTACCGCAATTTCGTCACTCCTGATTTTCGTCTGATTTTTGCCTGTATAATCACCCCCTAGAGCATTGACCATAGGTAAAGGAACACCCTGTATATAAGGGAACTCAGCATTTTTCAAAGTCGATTTTCTCGAATTTGGTTGGAAAGCGCGTCTTACTGCTTTGGGAAATTAATGTCCCAGCGAAGACCTTCGCGTACACTAAGTATGAACATTTTCTGAAATTGTCAAACCTGAAGGTCCCCTTGTTAGCTTCCCGTGGTTTCCCGGCTTTACTCTGCCTCGGCGTGAGAACACGCCACTGCCAGAGAACGAGTGGAAGAACTCGTGCGTAAATGCACCATTGCCCGCTAAACTGTCAGCGTCTGCAAATTCGTGACAACGGTACGTGTACAATGAAATCTCGTTGCCCACGACCAAATGTTCGTTTCTCTCTTCGGACACGTATCGCGAGATACGCAATATCGTGTCCGAAGTTCCTGCAATCTGACAAAAACTAATGACTCGCTGAAGCGAGAATCGTTAATTTTCCAGGCGTTTTACAAACACGTCTCTATTATACTTGGGCGTGTTACAGAGGGTAGCGTTAGTTAAAAATTTTCTCATCGCGGATCACGAAAGGTCAAGAAAACGTATTATTCTGCGTTGGCTGGTGCACCGACGATATGCAATTTTGTGATAAATCGCGTGTATGAAAGGCAGTCATTGTGTCTTTCGCCGTTCATCTCCGCGGCGTGGCCGGTGACAGAACAAAGAACTAAAAGGGGGCTCGAGAAGCACCGAGCGCACATTGTGAAAGAAGACTGCAACCAATTTTTACGACAATCGACGATATCATTACTACAATACCTTCTACAACATCCATGAAAATCATGAAATCCTTTGTAGATTTTTACATCTTCCCTCGGTTAGATAATAATGTTAAGTTATACCAGATGTCTGCTTGAAACAGATCACACTAACTAATCATAGGTTGCCAGGAAAAAGTTTATTCCAAGATTATATGTTTCGAATTTTTCAAGGTACTTATTTCTTTCTGTTACACGCTATAGTTGACACGTATACATTCCACTGAGCTAGAGCCCCAAAATAAAATCGTCTCGTTAAAAATCCTTTTCTTTATTCAACTCACTCACGATATTGCGAAAGTTACCGAATGTCACTAATGGAATAGACTAATAGAGTATTTATTTATGCGTAGAATGCCGCTGGGGAAACCGAAATCATTATACGAAACACGTTCCACAAGGTCACAAAGAATCGACAGTAGCTATTCGAGGCCTACGTGTACAGAGTTTCTAAAAATCAGAAAAATGAGATGTCTGAGTAGTTCGCGGAAAAAGAAACTTACTACAGGGCAAGAAACAATGTACGACCTTACCTAGATCATTTTAATTTTAACTTAAGTAGTTTAATACGAGATCCATTTCTCGCGAAATTCTATTATACTTTCTTCGAATTTGACTTTCCTAAACTTCTACGTATTCCATGCTCACAACTGTAGCACTTCCGCAGATAACTTATACAACTATGCTAAATGAAAAAAAGTTCAGTGACACTTAACTTTATAATATGCGTACGATTACTGTGCAATTACAAAACCAGTAAAGGACTAATTTATGGAGAACGTAGAAATTGCGCAAACATTTGCATTGTCAAATTTCAAAGATCAATTTCACGTCTTATTAGATTTACCTGTACAGTGCCAGATGTACGTGAAGATTTTAAGAAATCAACAAAGTAATGAGCCCCGGAATTAAGGAGTAAACCAGGGATTGAAAAAGTTCTGTAATTTTCGTTTTTAAAAAATATTCTGTTAGAACTTATATGTTTGGTTTGAGAAAATATCTGTTCCTGTGGAATTTTTATTGAAAGAAATGTTAGGCTTAGGAACTTCTTTAAAAAGTGGTCTCATGGAACAGATATATTAGTACCTGTATAATAAATGTTCCTTGGAAACAAGTTATATTGGAACATTTATTAAAAAAGGTTGCATAAGATAAAGAAAAGTACTAAACTCTTAGGTATTAGTTTATTTAATAAAAGCTATGGAAATCATAACATAAGTAATTAATAGTTTCATAAGAAGCATTGAACAAAAAAGAGAACTTGTCAAGACTAATACCTAAATAACATTTTTTTATAATTCACAACGAACGAAAATACATAAAAATTCTATAATATCTGCGTAGAAATTATCTACGTTGGTAAATATTACAAATGAATAACACATTCAGAATATCAACTTAACTGTAATAATTATTTATGATCGTTGTAGTACTTCGCTGGAATAGTATTCAGTATTTCTTACAACGATTGAGAATTTTTTAATATTAATGAACAAAATATCTGTCCCTGTTATAGAATTTTTTTATATTTTTATATTTTATAAGTTCCGTTTCAACTAAAACTTTTATTTTCAAGAACTTTTACTTTATCGGTTCTCATGGGCACTTATAATGCGAGATATTTTCAAAAAAGTTCCATGTTTTAAATAAAACCTACTGAGAAGTTCCAGAACTCTTTCGAGCCCTGGCTTAAACAACTCTGTACATATTTATGAACCTATGAATTAACTAAGCAGCATGTGCCATGTATTTTTAATGTTTAAACAGTTACTGATTCTGAACGTAGAAGCGAGAATGTGTGTTTCAGTAAATCAGTGTTTAAAGTTAGTTGCTTGTACGTACGTGATTGCGTATTGATATAAGCGTAACGTTACGGGCATGTGCTTCCATGTGAAACAAGAAAGTTACGCAGTAGCTATGTAGCCTTCGACCTTGGTAGTGACTGACATTCATTCAACTACCTGACACTGGCAATCCTTGTAGCACCATTGTACTTGTCAGACGAGGCACAGCTCACAATTGTCTCTAAACTCACGTGAACCGTTTCAATCTAAATCGGATGGCGTACGCGAAACTATATTCTACAAGCATTAACTAATTACAATGCGCAATGAAAGAGAACTAGCACGTAGGGGGTAAGTAGGGCAAAACCGGGTAGGCGGGTCAGAACGGGTATCATTGTTTTTCTAATACAAGAGCTACGATATCCACCCAACGTAAGTACAGTGTTACATTCGGGTGGACCTCACGACGGTATGAGATCAATCAAAAATTGGAAAATTTCGAGTTGAAAAGTTCCAGCGGTATGAGAACCAATCAAAAATTGGAAAATTTCGAGTTGAAAAGTTCCAGTGTTGCGTTGGTGAATTGCATTTTTTATACCACTTGGATTTAAAGAATCTATTACGGTAAGTACTGCACTGTATTCTGTAGTCTTTACGCAGTATTTTTACGTTTTACCCGGTTCTTTATCGCATGTTGAAGTGTAAATATTTAACGTTTAGTAAATTACCCCATTTCGGGGAAAAACCGGGTGTCTGATTGTGGGGCAAACTCGAGTACCCATACATTCTAAGTACGGCGTGAATGACTTATAGGAGCAGATTTCTAATCTTTAAAAAATCCAATAGTAATCTTGATTACAGGTATGTATAGGTCACGTGTGGGCTCATGAGATTCGCACAAATGTTGAGGAGGGCGACGAGACCTTTATTTGTGATTTTTGTGCACCAGATAAATTATAATAAATTTATGTACAAATTATTATTTGTTAAAATATCTTTCCTTATGGTTTCTAAAATAATAATAATAATAATAATAATAATAATAATAATAATAATAATAATAATAATAATAATAATAATAATAATAATAATAATAATAATAATAATAATAATAATAATAATAATAATAATAAAGGTTTTATAATTATATCATATTTTATGCGTTTTTTAATAGGTACCCGATATTACCCACACCTGTAGGGTAAAACTAGGTACTTGCACACTTCCGAGAAATCTTGTCTTTCTGTGAGCCAAATAATTTTTTCAAAAAAGGACTCTCATTTTCTGACTCTGCAAGGTCTAATTAAGATTTCTAGCGGTGTTCAAAATTTATTTTGCCGTCTGACTTTTTGCTAGTAGGAAAACATATTTGGCACCCAGTTTTGCCCCAATTTCCCTTACAGTTATTCCCCTTAATACTAATATTACTATTAATACTAATTCTATATAGGGAAACTTTTCAAACAATGAGATTGATTATTTTACGTTGCCCTAAGGTAATTGACTCGATATACACCATGGAAGAATATAATCGCTCGAAGACAAGTATTTTTTTACCAAACAAAACTTAACATGTAATATCTATAGATTGTCGAGAATATCGGTCTTTTTAATACTCAAATTAGATTAACTCTTCAGAACTGCAAGAATTTTTAAAGTAAGAGTATATTTCAATATATATCCAGTTCGTTATCCCTTTTATGGACCTTAATTTCGTGATTGCATTTTTCATAATAATCTTAACAAGTGACTCCGTCCGATTCACAATTCGGAAAAATTTATAGAAATCTATGTATTACAGTAAACGAAGATCCAGTGAAACAATAAACAGCGACATGAAGCGATTGAATAAAATGTGCATATCTGATTCTATATGAACGTATGCCGTGCGAAATTGATAGATTCCCCGAATAAGCAAGTAGGATACAAATCCATCGTGGTAATGAAAATACGCGTGTGAAAGCTAGAGCACGTAATGGTGTCGTTTTAACGCGAAACACTATTTAATGCAATGACGCGTAACCTGTGTAACGTGTGACAGTTTTGTGAATGAATATTACGAAATATCAGTTGCAAAACAGTAGCAAAAGCTCCACTTTCAAGCGTACCCATTTCTCGCTTCAATTTCCTGCAAGTCACTTTCAACTACATTTGCAGCAAAACTGCTCTAAAATGCTCAAAACAATTGGCCGATCATTTTTTATTCACAATGATGTGTATTTTTTATAATTTGAATTCATTGTGTGGAAACGCGGCCGTTTTATTATTCAGAACGATCGAATCACGTGATCGTAGTGCCCATCAATTACTAATTTGGATAAGCGAAGTTTTACTGTACAGCGATAACCCGATCGAAAAATTTAAAAAAGCTTAAAACCGACTTCGAAAATATAAAAATACACCAAAAAGTAATAAATAATTTCTTTCCTCATTTAATCTACGATTCTCAATATTTTTATGTCTGCGCCTCATCGTTTGCACTGTGCGAATCTGGCGTCGACTTAAAAATATCGAGAGTCGTAGATTAAATAAGGAAAAAACTTATTTCTTACTTTTTGTTGCTTTTTTATTTTTCTTTTGTAATCGGTTTTAAATTTTATCATATGTTTTTATTTTTTACTTTGGACTTATTTAAGTTATGTAACTACATTTATTTACAAAAATATGGGGGTCGACCTACAAAAAGAAGCTGCTCGTAATAATAATAATGTAGTCGGTTAATGACTCAGATTTCTTCTTTCTGGTGTAACTTCAAAACTACTGTAGCGATTCTAATAATTCTTTCTCCATAGCCTAAGTTGATTAAAGCTAAACTAAATGCAATAAGATTCACGAAAATCGGTCCTGTAATTGCGGAGGCATTCGCGGGCAAACATAATCTATGCAAACACTTCAAACTGAGAATCTCTTTCTTTTTGAAGTCGGTTAAAAATGACTGTACAGGTCAAGTTTACCGTGCATATACACATTCATAATTAATTATTTAAACGTAGACATCTATTATATCTATTCCACGGATATAAGTGTATACACTATACAGTATACATATCGCTGGCTTGTTGGTAAAACTAACTAAATGAAAATTTCTTAAGTTCCGGTAAATGCAAATTTAAAGTTCAATCTATCAGAATAAATCAGGTAATAATTGAATGCTATTTCAAAATACATCAGTTTTTCCCCACACGGATTTTCATTAATCGGTTGTTGTAAAAAACATAGAAAGTAATTGCTTCAATTAATCCTTAAAGATTTACGGATGGAACGATGAACTTGCCCAGTTTTACTAACAACCCAACGAAATGTCCATTACAGTAAACTCTCGCTACAGGCTCATCTCCACTATGCGTTAAGCGTTCGCCGCCGGCCTCGAGCGCGAGCCCATAGCGAGAACTTACTGTAAAGTAAATGACCCCCTCTCTACTCAGATGTAAGAATTTTTAACCAAGAAAATCGGCTCCCGAAACGCAAATCGGGTCCCATAATTTCGGGTACCCGCACACCCCTAACCACTGCACATGGTTGTATAATACATATTTCAAACGTCTTCCCCGTTCCATCCCTTGCTGTGATAAATATACAAACATTTATCAGTCCTGCTCAACTATTTCTGGCAGATACTAAATCCTGCAAACGTGGCTGCGTTTAATTAAAACCTGCCGAAAATCAAGGACGCAAAAAAGAAACTCCGAACACGCAACTAATGTACATCGAATTTGGAAAGAAACTTTACAAACGTATGGATTAGTTGTAATTAAGCCTGATCGATTTCGCACACGTTAATCGCCCCGGCTGCTAGGTCGTTCGTTTTATGACGGGTAGGTTAAGTACATTGAACGAGATAAGCCTTGACCGATTAAAGCTTCTTAAAGTTCTTAACCCCTTTACCAATTGTCGACTCTTAATCAGCATAAAAAAGTCCAAACTGTCAAGTGCGTTAAAAAGACACCAATGCTTCTAATAATTCACAAACATCCGCAAGCCTTAAGGGCAATTGAGCACCGGAAAATGTTTCAAAAGATTGATTTTTTGAGCATGTTTAAATCTCAATCTTTTCTGAATCCACCAACGTATAGGACTAGTGAGTTTATAATGTTTAAGGTAATTGTTGCCGCTTTCGATCGTTAGTGTATGACTGTATTGTAAGAACAGAATTACATATTTGTAAAGCGCCAAGCGACAAGGCGTTCGCCGTGGAGCGTCTGGCCGAAAACAGAGACACATCTGCGTTTTATTAACCTTCCCCGATTCCCTTACAGTACGTACTCCCTACATACTTTCCCCACGAAAATAATGAAATATTACTGGGTCAACTGCAAGAATTAGTATACGTAGTATGTATACCTTCCAAGTGTAACCAATGAAATGGCAGCGAACGTGTGAGGAATGTTTCATCTTTAGCGTGCTTTCCAAAGTGGTACATGTAAAAAAATCTGTCAAATTAGAGGTTTCAAATTTACTACAGTACCTTACATCAAATGATAAACTGCGATGTGCGTAGAACTAAAGTATATTCTAGATTAAAAAATCTTATAATTCAAAGAGATTTTCTGTGATCGTAAGATTTAATACGAAGCACACAATCTTTTAGTTTTTCGTATTAAAAAAAAAATTATGCTGATAGGAAACGCTTATAATAATAAGGAAAATACGAAATGAACAGAAATGGGGTAAATGAGAAATTCACCTTAAGTGAAACACGCAGTTAATTCTTGGAATTTCTTTAAGGGGTCGAAAAATCCGTCACTTTTCGGTGTTGGTTTTTATAATGAAATACACACTTAACGCTTTCGAATTTCGGGGGGTATATTGTACCACTCTTGAGATACAAGAAAAAATCTTTGTTGTTTGTTTATTTTACTTGTTTACTTAAATATTTCGCAGTGAAGTTGGCGTTTTCAGAATTGCTGGCGGTTGAAATTCCGGACGACTGGATCATCGGAAATAAAAGAACCAAATATATTTTTAATTCGCAGGAGTATGGGTATCTCGCTAACCACGAATATCTTAAGATTTTTTAATATTTTCCCACATTTTATAACTATTGAACAGAACAGAAATGCCCCTTTCGGTACTTTCAACACTTGATCGACTGCCACTTTAATAATTTTGGTCCAAAACAGTTTTTTCGTGGAAAGCGAGATAACCATACTGCTGCGAATTAGAAATATGTCTGGTTCTTTTATTTCCGACGATCCAGTCGTCCGGAATTTCAACCGCCAGCAATTCTGAAGCCGTCAACTTCACTGCGAAATATTTATGTAAACAAATGCGATAAACAAGCAACAAAGATTTTTTCTTGTATGTCAAGAGCGGTGCAATATACCCCCGGAAATTCGAAAACGGTTAAGGGTTTATTTCATTATAAAAAGCATCACCAGGAGAAGTGGCCGACTTTTCGGCCGAGAGAGTAGAATGTCCCCTGAAGGAAACAATAAACATTATTATGTAAACAGATCTTTTCAATACTTTGCGTATAAAAATATGCATATAGGTAGTAAAATAATGCAAGTATGCGAAATAGTCGCAAGATATTTTGATCGCATGAACAAAATGTTCATTCGCGTTCATCATAAATTCAATCGTCCTCGCGGTCCCAACAGGATCCCAACGGTATTGGATAAAGTCTGACATTTTTCCGGAGATTAAATTTAGTGACTAACCGATACGTACATCTACTACCTGTCACAAAGTACAAACAGTATGTCAGAGCATGACAGTAAATCGTAAATACGATGCAGCAGATACAATATCGACAGAATCTATTGAATGCTACACGTTTGACACAGTAAAGCAATTTCCCAAATATTCAAAGTCTGATGTCCTTTTCGTAACATTTTTTTGTGCGCGAAATCATGAGAACCGAGATTTATGCCTATAAGTAACTATACAGAATGTACTCGACAAGACACCACACCACTTTAATGTAACTTTATTGATAAATTAATAAATTTTAAAAATCCTACCTTCTTCGTGAGAAAATCAAGACTGTCTCAATTTTTGTAAAGCGAAAAGTGAACCTTCCTTTTTACGTTATTGTGAATGACATCAAAGCAAATGTAAGGGCCATCGGATGAACACCATTTCTATTTGTATAGGACTGAAAAACGCAATCCCTATATAAAATGCAACGAAAAATTCTGCTGTTTCGAGTAAATTGCAGCTGCTATCGAAATGATTGTTGCGTAAGATACAGGTAATTAGTTTGTTCTGTTTAATGCATATCTGGTCTACATATTCACAAAGTTTCAGAATTTTTGGAATTTCCGAGTTCGGGACGTTCCCTTGTCAGTTACGATTAATTCAAGGAACTCCATTGCGGAGGGATGTAGCTAAGGTTACTGCGAACCTGCCCGTACTGACTCAACGAACACAGTTCTTTAGTGTTCAAAGGATGAGTGATCCTTTCGCATTCCTTGTTTGTGCGATACGTGTTGTACACGATCAATGTACCCGTGCCACGCTTCAGTGCGCCACATATGGCGCACCGACATGTTTTCGGAGTAAAAACACGCATGGGACTAGTGGATACTGAACGTACACGTTGAATAAGTCTCGCGGCGCGTCGTCTGGCCACCATACTATGTTGCCAAATGAAAAAAAAACAGCAATTAAATTTTTCTAAATTCCAATGTAATCAAAATCAAATTTCAAAATGATCAATATCACACGGTCGTGATTGCTTCGCGTTTAAACGTTAAAAGACTGTCTAAGAAGCATACCTTCGCTTGTAAATCCTCCGTTCAATCAACTCGCGTTTATACGCACAGTGTAATACAGATTTCCAGTTGGAACCCCGCCCGTCCCGAAGCATTTTTATATTTTCGAGCGCAACGTGTGAGCAGGGCCGATAGACTTACCCTAGAGATGCGTAGGGGTTGATGCAGGTCGTGTCCGCCGTGCATACGGAATCCCCAAGGGGAGCCGCCGAATAGGGTGACTTCTCTCGCACTCATCTCGGCTCGTTTCACCACCTTTCAGTAGCCACTCACCCGCGGTTCAGATCGTACACGAGACACCAGTTATCCGCTGGCACAGACGCCACGCCGTCTCGTCCTCCCCCGTCGCAAACCAATCAACGAGGTCGCGGTTCGCGCTCCGCGACGCAAAATCGCTGATCACGCTTATGGAACTGACGCGTACGCGCGAACGAGCGCATCTTCCGAGAGCCGTTCCCCAATGTTCGCAGGCATAAATGATCACTGTCGACGCGACAATCCGGAGGGTGCACGTTACTCAACAGCCCTACGTATTTATCGTCCGTTCAACTGATAAGGAGAGATCGCCAGTCTGTTAACCACCTGGCCTCCGTCGAACCTCGGCCGACTGAATTAACGCTGTTCAGCGAGCGAGCGGCATTAACGACACGCGTGACGGTAACCTTCTACGATCAATGAATAATGTTAACGAGGATGGCGGAACGAAAGACGACAGCCACCAACGACAGGACACGATTGCCAGCGGCGAGCAAAAACGCGACGCGCACCAGTCGATGGTTCGGAGTACACTGACGGCGCATTCCCCCTCCCCCGCAATCGTCTGCGCGCCACCCTCGCTTGCCATTCTGTCAAACTCACGGCACCCGCCTACCGGGAACACGCGTGCCCTCCCCACTCTTCTGCAAACGCCGCATCAACGTTTCCTAAACTTACGGTTCGGGTTCGTTTCGGGTAAACCACTTGTGGCTGATGGTTCATGTACGATGTCCATTCACATCCCTTAGTTCAACGCCTGCAAAATATAGTCAGCTATAAAGTTATTGACCCCAACATTCTTTGGGTTTGACTGCCCGTTCAGGTTCCTTCGTGTAGTTGCATAACCGCCTGACGCTTTAGATAAGTTCATGATTAGGGTAATTAAAAGTGTAAGTGTGCCCGCATATTACTAGAGATGGAGTATAGGGGCGGCATTCACAGTCGCTTATTAAGCTTTTAAGATCGCCGGGTTCAGATCACAGGAGCATTACGCATCCTCTATTAATCTAGTAGTACTAATGCTTAAGGCGATCTTAAGAATAATTAAAGACTGTGAATACCGCCCTAGGTGCACCAAGCAATAGTGTGGTTTGCACACTGCGTTCCATATTAGAGCGTACTCGTTTCGCGCAGGGATACACTGTTGATTGGTAGTAAACCGGCAGGGAAAGCGCTACGACCAATCGCGAAAGTGCTACGACCAATCGCGTGTCAGATCCGGGGGAGCTGCGCAGATCGGTCGCAAATCGGTAGGGGCGCTGGTACGCTCTTATATGGAACGCAGTGTAGGCAAAGTTAAGAGGTGGCCTGGACGTGCTTAGGTTATCAGATTCCGTTTGGACATGCGCGTTGGAGACCTCATTTACTGTTCCTTATACCTGAGGCTTCATATGGCATAGTCTGATGATTTTTAACCAACCTCAAAAAGGAGGAGATTATAAATTCGACCCCGTAGGTATTTTTTTTCTTTTGTGTTTGTCTCCGCGTAACTCCTCAGCGGAAAAACATTCAAGGTTCAAACTATTCGATATATCCGGACTGCTCCGTGACCAGCTTAAAAAAAAAAAAAATTTGAACGTTATACAGGTAGGAATTAAAAACTGTTAACTTAAATAGTTGCGAACATTTAAGAGTTTCTTTTACAATGCAAAGTTATCTATTGTTAGAGTATTAATTTCCATAATCAAATAAAAAGTAATATTTGAAAAAATTCGTACGACGATCATATAAATATTGTACATTAAAAATAAGGTACATTAACTGTACAATTTCGTAGAATCATATCGTTGTTCGATATTTCTGTGATATTTCAGATATTTCGAATATACCTCTGTTCGGTATAATTAAGTTGTTTCTTCAATAACATCATTCATATTCTAGCAAAATTACATTTTTATGGGGACAAAAATACATTTTATAACGTACATATTACTTTAAGTTTCAATAATAACCACTACCAATATCGTTATTAATACGGGGGATACTAACAGATTCTTGCAGCTTGTGCTCCAAGGTTTGAGTGAATTATATTTATGCAAAATTGATGGATCAAATTACAGGTGCAGAGTTTACAAAAATCAGAAACTTAGAGTATCACTAAATTTAATATTTACCACATAGGAAGAAAGGTATTCGTAAATATATATATATATATTTCAATTAAAGGTACAAATAAAATATACATTGTATTCTTAACACATATATTGTTCTGTCTTATTACATTATTTTCTTTTGTTCGAAGCCCACACCCGAGTTTTTGATCACGTTACATACTTTATTTTCACAATCAGCAAAATATTTTTTTTATAAACATTAATACACGGGTATTCATACATTTAACATTTTAAATGTGGATACACGAAAATAATACAGTAGGCACATTGCGGTAAACAACGACTCAAATTGAATACTGATGTGGTGTTAACATCTTTTATTTGTGACCTTCAACATATGGGACTGACAAAATGTGAATAATACTTTCAATAATAAATCAATATCGAAGTCCTATCGCTAGTACAAATTAAAGTCTTCAATGTTTATTTTAATAAAAACAAAATTATTCATGTATAAAATTATATAATTAAACAGAAAATGGTTAAGAAATATGTCAAAATTACGCAACAAGTTGAGTTATTGGATATCAATTTCAGGAAAAATAAAATTTACAAGCTACAGTAAAAAAAACAAACACTGTTTGTAGCTTCAATGAGACATGGAACAGAAATCGTATACATATGTATAGCGCGGTACACAGGGTACCTACACGATGGGCGTATGGTACAACCGGCGATAGGGTGATTCGTTGTATCACCCATTTTCACCCACTCTTAAATATACATATGTAACTATGTATAAATGCGACATGGCATCCTATTATTACTACTTAATTCAAAGTAGGAAGAACATAGTTAAAATCTAATAAAGCAATAATACTTAATTTCGTGCTTTTTATAAAAGTATAAAAACAATACGAACCATTCAGTTTATTTTCTTATAAAATACTATCTAATATAAAACTGTTATTTTTGTGCTTTTAAAATTTCCTGCACGTACAAAATTTCCGTTTGTAGCAGTGATCCTGATTGGCGTAAATAGTATTCTTACTACGATTATAGTAATCTATTATTAATTAAATTAGTGCCGTAATCTGAACATTACTTCTTACTCTTCGTTGCCAGCCATCCAAGAATTATATGCTTTTTCCAAGAAGATATATGATGGTGACTTTTCATCCGTGATCTTCGCCTTTTTATCCTTGCTCTTCGACTTTTTATCCTTGCTCTTCGACGTTTTATCCTTGCTCTTCGACGTTTTATCCTTGCTCTTCGACTTTTCACCCTCGCTCTGCGACTTTTTATTCATACTTATATTTTCAGTGAGATTTTCATTACTTATGGCATGAATCGTATCAAGTATCAGACTTGGATTGCTTTTCACAAATTGCGTAACTTTCATTAACGATGTAGTCTTTTCTTTTTGCGATTGATTGTACAAGGTACGTTTGATACGTAAGTGAGCATTTGATGTTTTGCTTTCGAATGCTATAATGCTGTTCACAGTGGTCCATTGGATTTTGTCTATGAACTCGTTAGTACCATTTCTAAAAGCAGATTCTAGAATTTGATTCCGATTCGGGTCTTGCTTCGGGCAACGGTAATAATGTTTCTCGTCCTGTCGTTCGGTTTCCATATAACCAGTCACGACAAAGCTTAGAAGGTCTTGGGTGGCGTGAATTTTATGAATAGCGGCACTATTGGGCACGGAACAAAGACCAACATAGATGGAATTAGCATTAGAAGCATCAGCGCTGAGCTCTACCTGTGCACACTTAATTGTCTGGCCTAAGGCTGCGTGATACGTTAACGCGTATATGCGCAAGGGAAATTGCCAGAATTTCACTTCGGTCTTCACATTCGGCATCAACCACTTACGATAGGCCGGTAGAAGCTGATAATAATTTAGCTTACAACGTATTATCTTTGTAACAGTACCTCCATTCACGGAACGAACAACAAGAGTTTCCAACTTCTTATCTTCATTATAGAACATTTCTTCCAGTTTAACTATCTTGTGTGCGCCACTTTTGGTAATATATACATATTTACAACCCTTTGTTAAGAGCAAACCGGGAAAAAATTTGTGATCGTGACGAAGCGTATGAACAGCATTCAAGTTATTTTTCTCCTCATACATAAACGGTTCTATGACGTAGTGTGTTCCGTTTAATGTCAGATGATCTATGAAACGATACAAACGTTCTGTAATATCATGATGGTATTGGGACAAATAAAGAGTATCAAAACGCTCCTCCGTGAAATATTTCGACTGAAAAAGGCAATAGAGCAAGTAGCGAAGCTCGAAATGAAACTGAACGTCTCCTTCCGGGTGGCGGCTTTGTAGCATTTCACAGAAACGTGACAATTTGCTTTCGAAATTATCGTCATTCGATCGCATATTTTTAGATAATTTCGTTATGGTCAGGTCACTAAGTATCTGAATGATATAATAATTGCTTCGACTATGCAGTCGGCACTTTGAAATCGCACCCTGTTGCATTTTACTTCCAGCGAAAATTAAACTTATATGTTTCTTCAGCGATACTAAATACAATAGAAGTAACATAGATGGTGAAGCAACAGTATATGTGTCCAAAATTATAGTGTCTATATCATTGAAGGATTGACTGTATTTAAGCGAATATTTCATTAAGTCATAAAGTAGATCAATAACATTCAGATTGACCACCTTAAACATTTTAATTGCGTGATGATATGGTAAATCAAAGTGGTGCATACAGTAGGATATATAAGTATATCCTTGGATTCCATTCTCTTGAAGCTCACTTGCTTGATCCCTTCTAAAAACAATACAATCTGTTGAGTCACCATACTTTGTTGCCAGACAGGACAAGATATTGGTTTTGCCAGTTCCAGTTGGGGCATCAAGCATGATAACTGTGCCCTTCTCATTTTTAAGCCACTGTTGTATATCATAGTACACTTCTCTTTGATCGTGATTTAGATTTTCAACTGTAGCATTGGTCCAAATAATGTCATCATCACAATACAGAACATGTTTGAGTAGCGCCAATTGAGAACCATGAAAGAAAAGTTGTTGTTAAGATATTTCATAATATTGTCTGATTTAGTATAATTATTGAATGAAGAGATTTCTTTACCTTTCATCATGGTGTATTCTATTTCCTTGGACTATGTACCTCTCCACATAGAATTACTCAGACAATTAACAGTGTCTATACTCTTCAGGCTTCAGCTTGAATGGCTGCAATTATACTATAGGTTAGTCATCAAGTTCTATTCGTATTAACAGTTACTTATACGTGAACGAAACATAAATAAATAAACCTAACATCGTATGGGGTTCTGTGTCCCCAGCGCAACTGCTATCTGTTACATATCTGTATACATCCCGATCTCAACTGCGTTATGCACAGCCCGTACGCATAGTTTATAAAAATGTGGGACTTCGATAACTACATATACATATTCGTAACGAATAAGAGAAAGCAAATTCGTTCCCGCTCGACCAATTGGGGGGCGTACAGTAATTTCCTTCTTTAAATGTGGGTGTCTCCAAGTCCACACTTATTAATAAATATTTTAAGTCACGGTCGAATGTGAGCACCGTCTCGCAATTGAGTTTTACAACATCCAAAATGCAATGTTCCACTCAACGGGCCGTCTGTACTGCACGAGAGTCAGAACAGAAAGAACGATGTATAAGAATCGCGAAAATCTACGAGGCTCAGTTTGATGAAGCCTTTACAACAGTGGGGAGCGAGAATATGTGGCGTGTTGCTTGCCTTTGCAGAATTTGCAACGCGACTCCTGTATCGCGCGGCAAAGTCTGTAGCAAAAATATAGTTTAAAATCATAATTGATATAATTTTTTTAATTTAAGATCGTCCAGTACAATCGGTCCTTTGAGCGCTACCAGTGGGTGATAGAACGACGAATTTTACTAATTCCTCCGAAAATAATAGAGGAAGTAGTGCAAAATGTAGGGGCTAGGGTCTAAATATGGGCTAGTTGAAGTATTGGCTCACAGTGGGTGTTTCACTCTATCGGAAAATGTGTAGAAGTACGACTGAGAAACAAATGGAGCTGTGGGAAACAGATAATGGCTTGCATTTGTTTGGTTAACGTGTTGTGTTGCAAAACGTCTTAAAAGAACAAAGGAATGAATCTTAACAAATTTTACAGGTATGTTTGTATTACTTTTTTTTAACAATAATCTGTTGAACTAAGATTTAATTTGCTCTGAGCACTAAATTGTTGACATTGTAAGCTTATTTTAGCATAATTTTTTTATAATAAATAGCATCGCGTAGTAACGGCTTTCACCGCTCTAAGCGTCCACGAGCAAATGGTCTAAATACGAGCTACAAAGCTGAAGACGATTTCAGCGACGTTGAAATTCAGCAGAGGTGGCACCCAGGTGACGAGGATGCGAGTTGCATGTTTTGTGAAGGACTTCTCTCTGAAGACACAGAGAGAGAACTTTTGGTGAAGTGATTTCAGTATTACATGTGAGCACACAATGCCTGAGCAGGTGTTGAAAAAGAACATATGCATCTATGACTACTGTAAATAGACCATCAGCATCTAAGTTTATTTTTATTAGCATTTTGGACATTTTGTAAAAAAAAAATTGAAAAAATCTGAAAATATGCAGTTTTAACTGTTCGTTTAGAGTTCAGATTATAGTAGCCCATATTTAAACCACTTCCTCTGTGCATTATACTGAAAGGTTATCGAGGGCCTCATGACCATTTTACGCATTCTGCTGTATGTCATAGGCGTCCGCAACTGGAGGCAAGGGGGTGGAGGCGGTCGCCTCAAATTTCAGTTTTAAATTATGAATTAAATTGGCGCTACAAAATGGATTCCAACAAGCCACCAATCGTCGCCTGTCAACTTGACCGTTTTTCAAAGCTACAACCCCCTCCCCCCGGAAAAAGTTTGCGGACGCCCTTGCTGTATGATTACAAGTACAATTATTTATTATATTTCGGCGTGAAGTCATACTGACCCAAACATTACGTTAATTCATTTTTAAAAAGTGACAAAAAATGGGGGCTGAGAAATTCTTTTGACATAGAAATTACTAAGTAATATGTATAGAATACAATACATGACATTATTATCATTATGTGTCTCTATTGTATCATATACAGGGTCATCCGTTAAAACTGCAACCCACGCGCACGCGAACAGGTGAAATGGCAACAGCGCCTCACGGACGCATTCCACTACAACCATGCACCGGCCCCGCGATCGGAGAGCTGCCAGCGACCGCTGGACAGCCGTGATACCCGAACTTCGGGGATTTTAGGATGGTCTCTTTCAAATTAACGTCGCAAAGTGCTATTGCGAATTTCCCGACCCAGGTAATCAAGGCGCGCCCTCCGCTTTTATGACCGGTTTACTACTCGCACCCCAGATTACTGTAATAAGGTTTGAAAACAATGTCGACTGGTCTCGTACCCGTTTGAATTTCAAAAATTTTAGCTACGACAGGGTTGACCGCGGCGCTATACCCCTGAACGGAGATTTTTCGCCACCTGCGTGTAAAAGCCACAATAAAGGCGCATCATTCCAAAAAATGACATTAACGGAAGCCGGCATAGGCGTGGCGTTGAGTAGCTAAAAGGTTAAAACATTCAGACACAAAAATTCTAGAAAAAAATTCAAACATCGCTGTAACCAAGGATACGTCTCATTAGTTACCCCTTACGTCCGATCTATGCATGCATTGCATTAAGGTTAAAATTATAAAAAAGAAAACCAGGACAATAGATTCTGAGGTCTACAGAAATAACACATAATTGAATAAAAATTTAATGTCTCAATTTATGAAAGTAATGATACAGAAAAATTAAGTAAACGTAAAATATTTTAAACTATCCATCATTAAGAGGGAATAATTTTTCCTCATTTTTCAGCGCAAATTGCATTCCGGTATCTTTTGTAGTTCAAAAGTTGTACGAAAAAGGCCCCAAATTCTTTGAGACGTTAATTTGAAAGAAATCATTCTAAAACTTTCGAAGCTTAGGCATCACTGCGGTCCAGCGGTCGCTGACAGCTCTCCGAACGCCGGGCCGGTGGATGGTTGTAGTGGAATGCGTCCGTTTTAACGGATAACCCTGTATATCTTTCCTACATTTATCGGCTAGCTTGGACTTCCACCGGTTCTGATGCTACATGGCGCGAATATATCATCAGCGCCGGTGACGGGGAATCCTTGAGCCTCATTCTGTCATTTCTCGAGTCTGTCTCAGTACACGATTCATAAATTCATTACGATGTCAACGTACGGTGCTTATTAGCGTTCAATCGCACCAGACCACCTTGCACGAATGTCTACTGGAGGCAAGTATACCCGCAAAAATTTCCTTCTTGCCGATTCCAGGACGAAAGTTCGTTGAAACGGTTTGTTTACTACATCGCGTATACGTGCACGCTTTATCTAGCTTGTGTGAACGTACGCACACACTTCAAGGCCCAGTAGACGATCTTTAAATTACTGTACTAACATAAACAACTGTCAATCGCAGACCGCGGATTTCGAATGACTTACGTAACTTAACGCGTGATGAATTCTAACTTCTACCACGAGTAGCATTACAATCTGTTTCCAGACTTTACCGGTAGGGTAGAGTGGGCCTAAAAGTCCGACGGGTAAAAACTCCCGAATGCAAAATCTCCATTCGTAAACAATCGATTGAATATTGCAGCATAACTATGTTGATGGCAAGAGTAATGGGGAGGACTGCAGAGTCGCCAATCGTTTTTGGTATACTCTAGATTGTTATTACTAAATTATACATTGGTTTATATGAAAAACGGGACTTTCAGCCCCACCCTACCCTACCGTCGCGTGTGACACTAAAATGGTAATGGAGTCTTATTGTTAGGACCCTACAAACCCGGGACAGAGAAATGCATTGGATATTATAGTTGGTCTACCCTACACCTCGTATGTACTTATACTAATTTCCATTAGATACAGGGCCCGATCTAACTCATTCAACGCTCTGCGCAAAAATGATTTTTGCCGCCCTGTATTTTTAACCCCTCGTGGTCACACGGGATGCACCTAAAGAGCAATTTTCTAATTCAAATGCCGCGCCGAAAAGACTTCATTAACGGGATTTGTTGCGAAAAAAGTGGTCTTTTTTCAACTACAAATTTCATCATATCAAAATTTGCATTTCTAGAAAAAGACTATTAGAGCATGATTGTACGAGTATGACGAATGCTAAATTATCACACAAAAGTTAAAAGATTCACAAATACGAAAATGGTAACACAAAAATGACGCGGGGATGCAGTGAACCCCATGCGACCAATTTGTGATTATAAGGAGGTGTGACCACGAAGGGTTAATTATAAATAATTATTTTAAAATATAATTTTTGACAGTGAGTGAAACATTTTGTAGATATGTCGTTGAATAACAAAAGCCTTTTGATTCATAAAATATTTAGTAATTATATATATGGGCGATTTAAAAACAATTTTTAAGTTTGATATTAAATTCAAACATCTATTACCTACTTTTTTCGCTTATTCGAAAAGTTTTATTTTAGCCCAGTTCCAGGAATCCAATCGTCTTGGAATTTTGCGGGCGTGCATAGTTATGATGAATACAAATTTAAAAAAAAAAACACCCTCATGCGTGTGAAAAAATCATTAGGTCCATGGAAAAAATTGCATCCCCTACAATAAAAACATATAACCACCAATTTAACCGACTTGAAATCAGCATCTCGCCCACTTCTCGAAAACGACAAAAAGTCGCTGCATTGTCTAGTATATAGTAGCATCACGAATTCCGTAAGTACACAATTTATCGAAAAATGATTCGTCGCGTACAAATATTTCAATTCTTCAAGTTTCTTTAGTTGCGAAACTCAAGCACTAAAAAGTAAATAATAAAAAAATATATAAAAAAAAAATTAAGTTAAACGATTTTATTCAATTTCATCGAAAATACACTAAAAACTAGAAAAATAAGTCTTTTCTTGTAGTATAATTACGATGGTGATGTCACTTCAAATGAAATCGTGGAACAGGTTGTTTCATAACAAGATACGAATCAATGTAATACAGAGTCAAGCATCGAAATAAGCGATGACGAAAAGCGAAGCCAAATTTTGCCGCCCTGGGCAGTTGAGCTGCATGCGCCCTCCGAGATCGGGCCCTGATTATATACACTTTATCATTTATGTTTCATACACTGCTGTTGCAATAACTAATAATCAGTGATAAATCACATGATAACACACATTTCTGGAATGTACAGTATCATTTTGATGGTCTTGATTACTAAGTTTCAGTACCTTATACATATATAACATAAAGCAGCGATTCTTAACCTTCTTCTTTACCATGGATCCCCACTTAAATATCCTTTATTGTCACAAACCCCGAAGACTTAAAACCCTAAAGTACATCAAATATGTATTTGAAGCTGCTCATCAACGACCTTCAAATTTGGAGAGAAGGAAGAAATAAATAAATACACGTACTCCTATTATAATATTTTTATTGGAATGCTTCCATACGAATTTAAAGTAATAATAGTACCTATATACATCGCGGCTCCTTAGGGGTCCGTGGACCACAGGTTAAGAACCGCTGACATAGAGAATGTACCTACCAAATAAATCATTACTTAATATGTGTAATACTGTTATTTTAGTGACTAACAATGTACTAAAGATTACTAACAAGGATACTGCAAAAATATATACGCTTCAGTTGATTACGATTATTGAAATAAAAAATGGATTTGTTTAAAATAGATAATATTAATGATAAGGCAAGTATCGCTATTGCTGAAATAATATTAATAATTTTGAGTAGAGAATTATGAATAAAGATACTCTCGTAAAAATATTATGTTTTTTGTTGATATCATTCCAGATACAGTAATGCTCGGTTAAATGTGAATGAATTTAGACCTAACATTCAAATTATCGCGAATACGATAACGTTTTGATTCAAAGAATCAGCCTCGTAACAGATGGAGAAGGAAAGAGAACAGATACAGCAGGAGTGAATGAGATAGACGTACTAGGTACGTCGAACAACCACGGCCAAGGCCCAATACTTCGAACGAGTGCTGCTCACGTTGCAATGTATCGTGCAACGATAAAAATTTAACTTTTCGTAATTGTCGTGCTACCATTCCTATCTTTACGAAAATAATGCGAATTGATTGGTGAGGTTCTCCCAATGAAAATAAGGTCAAATAAGACATAAAGCAGACTATTTTGGGGATCGTGTACGTCGATAGTGTACATTCCTATTTAAAAATAGCCCAATTCACATACTTTTCCGTGTCAACATATATTTTGCTCGGCTCGAAGTGACGAAGGTGAAACCAGTTGCACAAAAAATGGTGGTTCTTAGGTATGTATGGTTCGTTCAAATTTAACCGAGCATCACTGTGCCACTGGTTTTTGAGCGCCCCTTACGTTTTCCGAGCCGTGAGTACGATAAATACATTGTGTTTCTTACCACTGACATTCATGAAGTAGTAAACATGAAAATATGTCTGCAATATCAACGAAAAAATTTTAGAAACTGTATTCATATGTCGAATCCTATACCTCCCTTATGATGTAATACAGCAAATTTTACCATCAAAATGAATTTTGATCAGTTAGTTAAAAATAAAATTAGGAAAGCAGTCAATTTTTGTTGCCCAAAAATGTACGCGGTGCTTACACATTTTCGATGCTAACGAGGACGTCAACAACTAAGGGATTAACTATCTCAAATCAACTAAAAGTGAAAATAAAAGTCTTGCATAGCAAAAATAACATGACAAGAAATATTGAGAATTTGCAGAAACATTTTTAAATAATTAAACAAAAGTGATTTTTTTACATTAAAATATTTTGTGTTAGAATTTCTATCCAATAATTATATCGGGAGGTTCTTTTTTCTCCATTGTATTAAGAAGTTTAATTACGAAGTTTAATGATAATAAAGAAATCAGAATTGCAAACTGTACCGTATATGTCGGAGAACAATCGAAGATAATATACTCGGCGAATCAAAATGATACCAGAATTCTAATTACTATTACCAATAATGGTAACATGAAACTACTGCTTAAAAAGATATTAATTAACCACGGTATACAAAGGCACATGTATCGATGCGTACGCGGTCACGTCAGATCCGTGCACATTTCACACTGCGACTAAATCGTCGATGAGTAGGTAGAAGAACACTGGCCGGCCGCTGGCGTTGCATTGCGTTTATACGGACATATTGTATGTCAAGCACTTCTCGCGAATATTTTTTTCAAAATGCGAAGACAGGTTCAAACAAGTCAACGTAGAACTGCCCGTGAATCAAATTGCACTGCAGATGATGAAATACAGAACAGAGATATTACCACAACGCGATTGTGTGCTGGAAACTCCCAACTCTTCCTTCACAGGTTAGAATAGCAATGCATGAATGTGAACGCAATACAGTACGGGACTTCCCCGGTTGACAACTATGAGTTTTATCACACACAGTTGTTACAAATCTCTAGAATTTCTTTTACAAACGTAGCTGGACTCCAGTATTGAACAGAAAGTACACATTACACCGGTGTGGAAAACTTATATAAGTTAATACATAAACTAAATAACGATAAACTGAAGTAGATGAACAAATTCGAAAACTAATGAAAATTCGAACTAATTGTGGATAAATTTTATGCTGAGAAACTTACATTTTGTTCTATATGTCACGTCTAAGTCCATTTACTTGCACTAACTTTGCGTGTAAATCAAAACAAACGTCTGATTCGAAGGAACGAATTGCGTAGTCGATTCCGTATGCGTGCGTCGTGAAGTTGAACCATAGAATGCATGGTGATAAAGTCGTCTGACGAGAAGATATGTACGATGAATCAGCTTTAAACCACCCCACGTGGTACATACAGCTTTTGTGCTTCGACAAATCAGGCATCAGCATTTATCTCTGCGCGCCAAATAATTCGTTAATTCGGTGTGACATAAAATATGTCTGCTCCGCCCACTATTTGAAACCAGCGTAACTGTAACGTAAATATGTAAGTACTTACTCTCCTCTGAAGTTACTTATGTTTACAAATATTTCTCGCTTTCTCCTTTCGCAAACACAGTGCCACTCTTGCTTGCAACAACTACGCCATCTAGACCTACATCCGAAAACCATGTGTCATCCCTACCTTATGTACCTTACGTTATCGTAGGCCGAGTTTTCTTGAAGCTTGGTGTATCCTACCCCTTCTACTATCTCCAGCTAGCCTTTCAAACCCCAAGCCAGTTTTCGCACTTTTCACCAACGCTCAGAATCTGTCAGGAAGTGAGTCTTGTCACTGATTCGCTGTAAAGTTCAGAACGTTGTATTAATAAACTTCTTATTTGAAACGAACTATGCTGGTGTCAGTTGTTTCGAACTTCCTTGCGTCCATTATGCAACTATGGGCAACGCGTGAGGACGATTACTAAAATTTTGATTGAATAAATGATATTTTATCACGAGTATAGCATCAGAGCTTATGGCAATTAATCAGAATGACACTTAATAATACTCGAATGAATATAGTTTTTATTACATACTCAATTATTAAACGCAACGTTGTATGTATGTAATTCAGTGGCGCACCCAGTGGGTGGACCAAGCACCCCCCAAAGAAAAGGAAAAAAGAGATGAATGTAACCACGACTGAAGTAATTGAAGAACTTTGCAAAAAGAAAAGAAAACTAAATTTTATTCTTTAAATAAATTTTTATAATCACCTAATGAATTTTATTGAATTTGGATAAAAAATATTTTAATTTGTTCAACTCAGCTCTCCCAAGATTAAATACTGCGTGCGATTTTGATGTATTGTATATGTACAGGCTGTTAAAAAAGTGATAGTCACTGGTTTCAGGGGTGAATCTACACCGACTCTGGGTCGAGGGAGATTTGTAAAAAAAACTTATCGCAAAATTATTTATAACAATGAAAATTAATGTTAATCTTTTTTACATCAGCATATTCTCTTCGCTGATAGAAGAAAAAGTCTAAAAAGAACCATATGCTGCAAAAGCACTGTTCGCTATAAAAAATTGATAAAGTTTTGGCATGGATGAATAAGCGATCCTATTTGATGAAACCATTTTTGAGGACACCCTGTACATGTATCAGGACGATACCTGAATTTGTATACGTTTGTAACGTCTGTATGCAGATTTCTATGTACAATTATGTCAAGTTTCTTGCGAATATTTCGTAAACCAAAGCGCAGCGCCAAATAGTTTAGAGGGAAATGTTGTTCAGAATGATGACCTTGACAACATATGTGAAGCTCAAAGTCATCGAAGAATCCTCCCCTAAAGTAAACATCTACCGGGAATTCTTCTAACAATAAGGCAGTCATTTATGCCGGTATCAAAATTATTTTTTTTCCTTCTTAATACATTTTAATGAAACCTTGATTTTAAAAAAATTGTTTTCTACTACAATTTTCTTTAAATAAAACCGTACACAAAAGCTTACAGCTTTGAACAACTTGTACAATGATGAATAGATATACTATCCATTTTAATCGCTGCTCGTTAAATAGAAATTGAAAATACTCAGAAAATAACTATTGGTAGAGAAAACAGTAGCAAAAATAGACTATGATAACAATTGACCAAGATCTCTGAAAATTTCGTTTTCGGGAGAAAATATATTTTTATTTGCTCCAGGATTTGCTCTGTTCGATGTTTCAGTGCCGCATTAAGTGTTTGACGTTCGTTGTTTACGAAACTCCACAACTACAAAAGCCTGTTGTAATTGTATCCCCAGGTCACAGTACAATGGTTCCTTATCGCTCGGGAATTCTGCTCGTGAACGTGACTTCTTATGGTTCTCCTACTGCGATTCTTCTCGAGTTTTTTTTTAAGAGGATAAACTAAGGCCTCCGCAATACTATTCATTAAGAAAAATAAAAATTACGGAACGCTTCTCGCAAAAACGAAATTAGAAATATTAAGAATAACAAGAGTATAATACACACCATTACGGAAGAGAATGAAATAAATAAGTTATGAAGGTATATTCTTTTAAAACGATGTTATTTTTTGCATGCATTGAAGGTTTTCAGGTGATGGCTGAATACAGTAGAATCCTTAGTACCCAAATTAATAGGGAAACTAATCGTTCGGATAAGAGAATTTTCGGATAGTGGAACACTTACTTTTATGATAGTAATTCTACATTTCAAAAAGTATGGATATACTTCCGAATCGCCCCAATGGCCGATCGACACGAGGCTTGAGGGGTTGGGGGGGGGGGGCGTGGACCCTAAATCTAAAATTGTAGCTTCGGGAATTTATTAGTTTCCGAAATATTAATAAAAAAATATTGTTAATCTTTTGTTTACAAATTATTTTTTTGAACTGCATATACGTAGCCCTAACGGGATTTAATTGTTAAATCCGCCACTGCTGATAACCAAATCTGCCGGCAGACTCTGCGCTCTCTTGGCAGAACCCGCTACCAATCTGCTGGCTGCTGCTGGCAGACTGCCGGCAGGTTGCTATCAGGGTTTGCATCCAATCCTATTTTCAGGAATAGTTCTGTCACTGACCGTCATTTATGAACAGAGGATACTACAGTCATGCTCTAATTTCTAGATCGGTAAGGCAGTCAAAATTGGGCTGATTAAGATGTCTCTGATGTAAGATGTTAGGTCTATTTAGAGTAGTCATTTTTTTTGGGGGGGGGGGGGGTATAGTATTTTATGGTCAAATGTGATAAAAAATATAGTACATTGTGAAAAAATATAGTACCTACATTTCAGAGGAAAGTGGTACGAAATAAAACTACATTAAAAGAACGACACCTTATTTTTTAAATGTACAGTCGAACCTCAATAACACGAAAACCTTTATAAGTCGAAAATTTTCATCATTCCCTTCCGCTACGCTGTAAACACCTCTACAACTTGGAATAAAACTTCCTTAACTCGAACTAAATTTTGCATGTTAAATTATGTATTTCACCTCTACAACTCGAATTTAGAACTCCGACCTCTACAAGTCGAAGTTTACTTCTACATATGTATTACATGCGCGATGAAAGATCTGAAAATATTGAGGAAAATGTTTCCTCTGCATTATTCGCAATTGAAAATGCTATTGATTTACAATACACTAAGAGATTAGCACAAAGCATATTACAATTTTTTTTTATATGTAATAAAGAGTAATATTTCGAGCATAAAATGTGTCTTGTAATTATTTTTATATGTGTAGGTATGTATGTAGTACATGTTAAGTTGTAGGTATATTAGATTATAGGTATACAATAAACAATTGCCCTTAAAACTGGAATTTGTCTTGCTTTACAGCTTCACAAGTAAAAAAATTAAGTCTTACAAAGCCTCTATAAGTCGAGTTTTCGAAAAGTCATAAATATTTTATCTTTATTTCTTGATTGCGGTAAAAGTATATAATTTACAGAAATCTTGGGATATCGTACCTAACATAAGAAATAGTTAAAAGTGTCCGGGTTTCGTTCGAAAACGTCCGAGGTTTTAATGCTCTCTGTCCTAGATTAATGATTTTACGGATGACAGCCCTATTCCTACAGCACAGTTTATAAGAATCACCCTATATAGAATCGTGATACCTATCATACGTCATAATTTAGCAGTTATGATGTCGTTCAACTGGCGAAAGCAGCGATGACGTAACCAAAACAACACCACGTCATACTTAAATATAAGCATGGAGTAGGGCGGTGCCATGCATCATCATTTCGATCGATAATCGTTTCTGCGGTAAGTAGTGCTCAAGTTGATTCCTTGATCTCACCTATTTCTTTTTGTGGAGAAACCTCGTTCGCTTTTCCTCTGTGCATTACCTTCTGAAGGTTGCCTTCAATTATGCCCACCACACGAGGAAATGTTGCCCGCACGGAGCAAGGAGGTTATATGCAGTTCTTATTTTGACAGGCGCAATCGGATCCGTGGTGGGACAGTAAAGAAGTCGGTTAAAAAGCTGTGCAGCAGTCAGCGACTGTTCGTCAGTTAAACAGACAAGTCCGTGCTCGTCGTTCCTTTGCATTAGACTTCAGTGTATTTTCTTATCAGCAGTGTTTTTTCTACTGTTCCAATAAACAAGTTTACTTATCTCGACGTAAACACAAGCGGAAGCGAACAATGTCCGAAATGGGTGACAATAAGACAGGTGAACGTGAGAAAATTGCAGTTATTTTTAAATACATGCTTTTTCAAAAGAAAACATTTAATAAATCGCATTTTACCATTTTCTCGTAATGTACGAATCGCCATGTTCTATGATAACAGCTGGCAGCTTTATAATCATGTCTCGAGTTTAAGATATGCTTAAACTGTCACTCTTGATCGTTTAAGTAGAATAATAAACAATCTTTGTAATTCTACGAAAATAACTCTTTGTGTATAATAATAATAAAATATTGGCCACTTTTCATTTTATTCATTTCCCTTAATTCATTTGTTAGAACACATTGTCATGACTCCAAAATGCAAGACCACAAGTTCCACGACGCTAATAATAGAAAGGCAAGCTTTAAAGCCACTGACTGAGAATGGAAATGGAAACAATATCCATATCGCCGGAGGAGATCATACAGGAATAGTTATTAATAAGCAAGCCGTCGCTGGTACATAAATTTTTCATAAAACATTTACGATGCTGGCATGTTATTGATATCGACGAAATGAGTATTGTAAACTTTTTATAGTTGCGAACGGGGAAGTGCACCCAGCGCACTTGTGCTTGCAGTTCAGAGTATTCTTGGTCAGTGCCCAAACTGGGAAGCACACCCAAGAATCTAGGACTCTACAGTTTTGGTTTGTAGACACACTTTCAGAGGCTGAACATCCAAGTGTGGCACAAGAATTCTTTAGAGAATTAGTTAGTCCTCAAGAATTTCCACGAGGTAAGAGTTATTAAACATGTTTATTGACAATTCATTTAAATATTTCTGTATTTAGGACATTTATATTAATCTCACGTTATAAACATTATACATTATTAATCTGTTTCAATAGATATGTAAAGGGTCCTCCAGATGCTGATGCATGTTGCAGTGAAACACTGATGCGTGCATCATGGCGCAGGTTTCATGATACATGTTGCTACGTCTGTAGATCAGTTTCCATGTTCCAGCATCAGAAGCGGAACTGGCATCTTGCTCATCAGCTAGGTGCGTGAGCAAGACTTGAGAGTCATGAAACCTGCATCATATGCATCAGTGTTTCATTGCAACATGCATCAGCGCAGGGCTGTTCCTGGGTTTTGGCCGCTCACGTGCAAAATCAATATTGCCGCCCTTATTAATTCAATATTCTTTAAGTAAGAATTTAATATGCAGTGTTTACTTTGATATCTATACATACATATATTTAAACAGTTATCATGGAAAAGAAGTTCGATTATTATTCTTATTAATTCAAATTTTACATATAATAAACGGCCTGCGGCCGCCCCTAGGTTTGCCCGCCCAGGTGCGGCGGCACCTTCTGCACCCCCGCCAGAAATAGCCCTGCATCAGCGTCTAGAGGATCCTTTAGGGGTCGACCTTAAATTACGTAAGGCCTTTGGGACGGGGGGGGGGGGAGGGGGCCGTGAATTTTTTACGTTTTCTTACAAGGGGGAGTCAGGTAGCGTCTTATGTAATATTTTTTCACTTAATTTTCAATATGAGTGGCTCAAAAAACAATGTTTCATCGCACACCCGAAACCGAGTTAAATGATATAAACCATTAAAAAAAATTTAATAACTCAAAAAATGCAATGTAAAAAATATTACGTAAGGACGGGGGGGGGGGGTGGAATATAAAGTCTTACGAATTCTTATACTGGGGGAGGGAGGGGTAAGAAATCGCCAAAATTACCCTTACGTAATATAAGGACGGCCCCTTAAGAGTTAATCCCAATTATTATGCTGGCTGTATACGATCATAAATGTTTCAAGCCCACATGCACTTCGTAATATTTCATGTCCAGTCGTTTTACTATTTCATTCTCATTATGAACATGTAAAACATGTTTAAGATTGTATTTCATAATTTTATTTACGTGTACCAATAATTACTGTAATTTAATTACCATTGTAACAATATCACATGGGTTTTTGCAGATTATATTGGCTTTATAAAGAAAATAATGACGTTAATGTTGCATAAGTATGTTAACATCAAAAAGATAGAAGTTGAATTGAAACAGCTCGAGGAACCCATCAATCTTCCAGCTAGGCCGTGTAAGTAAAATATCTTTTCCTTCGTATAATTACATTTAATAAATATCCCTGTTTGTTTAATCGGTGATAGAAGATACATAAATAATTTAAAATCAAATACCCAATAAATATGTTGCTTTTAAATGAAAATATTACACCTTGTATGTGATAATTATTCTAGCGTCTAATGCTTCATATTTTGATAACAACGAGTTATATTTGAATATAGCATTATTAGAGTAGGTAATCGGTTTGGTATAAATTAGTGTATTTATAATGTACTTTCCTTTTGTTTGAATGAAACGACTGTCAAGTAAGGAGTAGCATCAAGATTTATTTGATTAGGCTCATTGAACTTAATGGTTCTTTATTGAAAGATATTGGATCAGTGTGTCTTAAGTGCACATTGTAACTGAAACCAAAGGAAATACACACTTAACATTTATACTGATCTTTACATTTACATGAATACACTCTCCTATACACAATGTATATTCATATTGATCTTGCACAATACAAATTTCATTTGTAATGTCTGTTATTCACAGCTAATACTGGTCATATACTGTTCACATTTTCTCCGTGTAAGAGAATTATTTGGAAATCAGGTTGGAAATCATGAAAAATTACAGACATTATTTTATCGCAATGTGTTTGTATGATTTTTTAATACACACGCTAATATACAGGGTGGTCCGTTATTGGTGTTATAATCGGACAGGGGGCGGTTCTCTATAAAAATATAAATCGAAAATGTAGAAATAAATTTTTTGATTTGGAGCTTGTTTGAAGAACAAACTCCTGGTTAGAAACTGGCAGAATGCAACAGTTAATATGGCATAGCTGCAGGTCAAATGAATCGTTATAAAAGCACAAGCTAAAATTGTAGAAGAATCTTTTTCCTGATGAGGCTTTGTTTCCGAGACAATTGGTTTTGAAAATTCGTCAGTCTTGTCCACTTGAGTTAATGTCGGCCTCATTTTCAAAGCCGATTTTCTGGGAAACGAAATATCGATCGAAAAGAAAATATTTCTACAATTTTTACTTATTATTACACAAAGATTTATTTTGTCCACAGTCATATTATACTGCTGTATTTTGCTATTCTGCTAAGTCTTAAGTAAAAAAATATTATTCTACTTTTTCGACTTATTGTTTTTATGGAGAATCATCATCTTGTAACACCAATAACGGACTATACCCTGTACATAGATAACAATTTAATATTTACCGGTCAAACATTTGATTAGAAAGTTGTCGTCCTTATATAACTTTATCATCATTTTATTGTGAATTTATTTGATTCATTAATCTTCCTTTCGTTTAAGTAATGCAAAGTAAGGGGTATTTTGTAAAAAATAAATAAGGTTCGAAGTATAGTGAAGAGACAGGGAAAGCAATTGAATATACAAGAGAATGTTTCTTATGTTGGCCGGTAAATGTAGGTTTTACTGCTTCACATAGTAAGGTGGTAACCATAACAACATTGGCTTAACACAGCCCGTTCCTTGGTTTTTGCATTACATAATAATACGAATAATAAATTTCTGTTACATTTTTAACGTTTATTTCAGTGAGCAACTAAAATCGAAACTTGTGATGATCCTATTTTTATTATTCTTTTTGTCGATAGTTTATTAATTAATAAAAATATTCCGTGATATATATATATATATATAATTTTATATATATATATCATACTTTAATAAGTGCATGACTACTAATGCATTGGTATTATTTTTGTTAATGTAGCTGAAGATGTTAATATTGGTTGGATTTAATTCATTTTAATGTTAAAAAATAAATATGCTCGTGTTTCATGTTACACCATTGTAATCAAATCAAAGTTTTCAGAAAATTGTACTATTTATGAAAAAAAATATATATTTTACATTAACTTTGAGAATATTTGTTTATAATTTAGTGTATATAAAGTACTGGCTTATCCAGTGTGTAAGTTATGCAGTGTCCTTTCATTGCTATTTTTTTATGCAACAGTAACATATTTGTACAAAACAATCACCTTGTACTCATGGTTACTTACAGCTATTTAGCTATGTAGATTTCTGTGTCATGTACTTCCACAAAAGGAATTATGTAGTAGTGTAAATTGTGTCCAACTAAATTACAAGTATTTCTTCACCATTTGTTATATGGTAGATACATATTTAGTACATGCAAATATGCAAATTATAGTTACTTACTCACCAGAAATTTCTTATTATTTTAAAGCTAATCACATATGAAACTCATATCACACAGCATTTATATAGTTTGCAACTGTATGAAACATGTAGGAAATATATTTTAGTAACTAATTTTTCTATTTAACAGTATCTACGGATGAAACAGTGGTTGGTCAGGTGGTTGAACTGACGTTGGAAAAAGTATTGGAATTAATCGAATCTGCTTATCCGAATCCAGTAACAGTAATTGATTTAGCAAAGTAAGATTTCTATTATATTAATAACTAGCTGTACTACTCGGCTTCGTCCGAAATTTAGATTCTGATTTTATAAAATATAAATTTTTTTTAGTTTTTTTTTGGGTGAAAATAGTTACATTTATCTGGATTAGCCACCCTGATAGCCAGATCTGGGCAGCAGAATCTGACATCGGAAACGTAGTCGTCTGTGTCCGCAGATGGCTGCGTTCTGAGGTGCAGAGCCTGATGTCAGATCGGCAGCAGATCCGCAGCAGATTCTGCCGACTGCTACGGTTCTGACGTCAGACTCTGCGGTCTCATGCCAGAGCCAGACCTTGCTACCAATCTGATGTCAGACTGGAGACAGATGGTTATCAGGGCAGGCATATAATGAGTCGAGGTACATTTCGTGACCCCCGACTTTACAGTTCGAAAGTTTTTAGGCGACAGACAAACGCATAAACATACGAAACAGTTTCTGCTTTATAGTATAAGATAATATATTGTAGATTTTTAAATGTATTTTTTATTGAAAAATAATGTTAAATTATTTTGATAATTCTGACTTATAGAGAACATGGATGGGATGCTTCTGCTGTTGAAACAAAATTGAAAGAATTACAAGCGAAGGGTGTTGTAAAAGCAATGGAACATGGAGCTTTTACAAGAGTTGTGCACCAAGATACTCAGATTCAAGTAAATTTCATTTAAACGTTATCTTTATTTATGTAACTGTCACTATTTTAAGATAAACTAATAAGAAATTATTTTATGTATTCTTAGGTCGTGAAGCAAATGCCAACAATGGCAAGTGCAAAGCAACCTACTATAGCTATTATTACGGCCCAATATTGTGAAAAACTTGCAGTTGACTCTATGATTGAAAACAAAGAAACATTTGTTCGTTACACTACTGTCGGTAAGATATGTCTTTTTTAACATTTCTGATTTCCCTGTTTTTTGCACCGCCATAGGTGAGGTGTAACTAAATCTCCGTTGATTATATACATTTATGCAAAAGGAGTACAAAATATTATTAAGAACATTTCTTTTCTTTAATACTATCAATTTCTATATAAAAAATAATGAGTAAAATCGGTAAAATGAAATGTCTATTTCCGTTTCTTGGTATCATTCAATTTTTAACCACTACTACATGTGGAAGTTACTCAAAGACACCCTATTTATATAATGTAATAGAATTATAAAGTTATACATAAGTGTCTTAGATATACAGGTTGGTCCATTTAAATAAGGCTACCTAAATATCTCTCCCAATTGTAATGGTACAAAAAATATTTTATATGCAATTTGAATATATTTTTTTAAGCCGACTCTTTTCGAAGTTTTCAAGATCATCATGTTATTGGGAGTTATCATGTTGCTAATGTTAAAATACGTTCAGATATGTGCAGGGGTTGAAAACAGTTATGATATCGGTTTCGGATCTCGAAACAGTTATGAGAACTGAAATAATCTTGAAACATATAATATGATATAATATCGGTTCTGCAGAACCGTAACCGAAATCGATATAGCCAGAACCTTCGGTTCTTTATAACAGTTATTCAGAATATCGGTTCTTCATAACTGTTTCAGTCAGAACCGATATGTAACAGTTTGAAACATGTATTCTCGTAACCGTTTCAACCCCTGGATATGTGTAATGACATGACCTTGAAATGATACTTGACTCAGGCACTTAAAGTTAAACGTGAAGTTTATGTCTATCGATTGGTGGACAACTGTACGAGATATTTAAGTGGCCTTATTTAAATGGACCACTCTGTATATTCCATATACAGGATGATTTACCTAATGTTATCATCTGGATTATTTGTTTATAACATTAGGGAGCAAAACATTTTATTTGGGAATTATACAAAGTCGGTCACTGTCTCCGTCCACCTAAAACATGTTTTTTGTTCTGAACATTAGGAAGAATCTAGAAATACAGGCTTTTATGGTTCCAAGGGACGCAAAATGCGATGGCAATATAACTGCAATTTTTTATACTAATATTTGATAAGAGTCGTGAATTCTGAGGAAGGAAGTATTAAGATACATATGTGCTAAAGCCAATAATTTCCGTGATACATATTCAAGTTTTAAGATGGTGTTCATGATGCTTCATTTAGACTGCAATGGTGGTCGGCCTTAACTACTGACGTAGAATTCGAATTCTTTTCGTAACGTACACATAGTATTTTATAAACCACCGTTAATGCAAGCTGAATATTTATTTTCCATTTCCTGCCTATACATCGGTGTTGGTAATTGAGGTCGCTATTGTGGGGCAAAAGAGAGCATTATAGACACTGTCTTAAATTAAAACTAGAATATCTCCGAAATTATTCGATTTAGGACGCATGTTTTTTAATACCTTCTTTCTCAGAATTAACTGCGATATTGAATATTACCGTGAAAATTACCAATTCCATTAAAAAAAAATCCAATTCATCGTGAAATTTTCATATCTTCACATATAGAGTAACTGATAGTATCACATTCTGTGCTGCTTAAAATCACGCAAGCCTGTACATATCTTCAATTTTTTCCTAATGTTTAGAATTGCGGACATATTTTAAGTGGACGGAGTTATATAGTAACTTGCTTTGTATAGTCACAATATCAAAGTTGCATATAAAGTATTTCTGATGGCAGTGTCCAGTGGATAACACTGTATGAGATGAAGGAAATCATTAACCTACTTTGAACATATCAACCACTACTGCCTCAAACATAAATAGGTTTTGCAAATAGTGTTATGAATTGTTGTATTATTTGTACTATTAGTATCTGTAGTATTATTTTTCTATTATATTGATATTTTATTGTTTCTTCGTCACGAGTTGAAATCTAAGTTGAGATTTCAGAGACCTACAAAAAAACTTGATTTATAAAGTTTTTTGTTGAATAATAGGTATTATTAGATTCTAAATAGAAGGGTGCAGCGTTAGTTTTCAATTTAGTTGTACTATCGTAAACTTGCTTCCCTCTTTTCATTTTTATAAACAATTTTGCGGTAATTTTGATATCATATGCGAATCAACGGTAAAAATGCGAAACATGTTTCGAATATCCGTATATTTCACTAAGCATGAAACTTCAGGTACGGCAAACTCATCAGACGCAACAGACGGAGTACCGCGAGTGACATGCCGTTTTGGTAAAGTAGCTTGTAATATAGTTCCTTTTCCCTTTTAATGTCATCTTAATGTTATAGCTTGTCAATTGCTTGTATTCAAGAAACGTCGCAGAGCCATTGTGCTGCAAAAAATGTTTATTAAGGGGCATTATTATTTTTACCATGGCAGAAACAATACTCTATCATCGTGCAATGAATATATCATTAGATCATATTCAGAATATCATCTCATATGTTATGTCCTCATGTTTAAACATTTACTCTTTCAGCAATATTAGCAAATTGAATTTAATACATTGCGCATACATATTGGACGGGCATGGTTCAAAATCATCCACAAATCGTGTATTTATTTTCATGTGTCTTTTGTGCCTCTTTGTTTGTGTGAAATTTCTTACATAACATTGTTCTGTTTCTGTTTTTTTTGTGACTGGTATTAACCTTTTATAATTGTTTCCTTTTTTTAATTAAAAAATTCATTAATAACAAAAAAAAATGAAAATTATTTATATTTAGTTTTTTGTTATTATTATTGTTTATTATCAATATCTTATTTACTTAATTTTCTGGTAAAAGTATAATAATATCAGGCCATACATGTTCAACACGACAAAGTACTTAGATAGTTTGTATTTTAAATTTATACGTATTTATGAATTGAAACCTAAGTAAATTGGTGATAATTTTTTCTTCAAAAATAAGAATAAAAAAATGCAAATTGATATTGCTTTTAGAATTCATAATCACGTTTTTGCATAAAGTAGCATATAAGTTTTGTAATTTGTAAATGCAACTAAGTTATGCTCGTCATCTATCACTTTAAAAAAAAATGAATTACTTGGTACACACAGTCTTTAATTAATTTAATTCTGTATCTGGTGACAGATATTGAACATAATTGCATCTGTATGGAATGGTTCGATTTTTAATCAATTTATTCACATATAACACAGGTTCGATACCAGTCTGCCAATAGTAGCACAGTGCACATGTATCATACACAGACTTCAGAATACTTAATGGTGTAAAATTTGTATGATGCAAAACGCAGGTATTTTCTGTTATAGGAGAATCAAACGTCTATACATTAGGCAACATTGGTGCACACAGAATTGTGTGCACAAAACTGCCAACTGTAGGTCATACGAGAGAAGCAATGACTGCAGCAGGAAATACAACAACTAGATTATTAGGTAATATTTGCAATATTTTCTTTGTTTGTTAGTAAACTTATTTATATGCAAACTTCATGCCTAACTATTCTGTATATCATTTAGGCACATTCCAAAAAGTAGATTTCGTTTTTCTTATTGGAATTGGAGGCGGTGTCCCTCACTACACAGATTATAATAAACATGTACGACTTGGTGATGTAGTTATTTCACATCCTACTCCACTTAACAAAAAGTACATTTATGTGTATTGTGAAAGTGCAAAGATAAACGAAACTCGTGAATACCATTTTGAAACCAAAGAGTACTGTCCACCAAATTTATGCCTTCAAGAAATCGCTGCTAATTTTAAAGAACAGGTAAGTTGGTGGTGTCTGCTAATAACATTTAAACATATAGTGGGGATACAATGTAATTATTTATGAACTTTCGGGTTTTCCAGTCGGAGAATGAGACAAATCCTCCATGGCAAGTGTACCTGAAGGAAGGTTTAGATATTCTAAGCCATCAAACGGAACATGATTTTAAAGCGCCTCCACCAGAGTCTGATAAGTTATACATGGCTATTGGCGAAAGAGACGTTATAGAAGTGGCACATCCTACCGCACCGTTGGACGCAGTAAATAAGAGGTTATTATCTTTCGTATATACACTAGAGTTCCCGTACACTGTACGACGTACAGCGAAGGTGCCCAAATCAAGCTTTAGAGCAGCGATGCCCCGATAGGCAGTCCGAGGACGCGAGCATCCACAGCGTTTTCTACGAGCCGCGCGGAAGGGGATGCTCGAAGCCAATGAAGCGGCAGGCATGCAACGGATAGGGGAAACTCTAGTAGTGTGCCCTTAGGCCCTAAAGGTGCAGTGTCACGGCGCGTGGTTCGTCGAGTCGGCTCGGCTCGCCCAGGTTCGGTCAGTCGGCGAGTCACGCGCCGTGGAACTTCACGTTAAGAGTACGAGCCTACACGTATACAACTAGAGCTTTCCCTATCGGTTGCATGCCCGCCATTTCGTTGGCAAATAAGTAAATTTTCTCGAAACGAAGCGTGATATTAAAAAATTTTATTCTATATTTTCCTCTTATTTTGGCCTGTAGAATCGCCCCTTAAAATAATTGCGACCTGTAGCGAAACACCCTGTATATCACGTATGAGATACAAATTATTAATTCTTTGCCGTGCAACATTTAATACGCGAATTGCAATCATTTATGTTCTGAACTTTGGGTTGTTGTCCTTTTGTCAGCGTGTTCCTTTTTCAGAATGGACGGTTGCCCTCGAATTCATTTAGCGCCGGTAGCATCTGGCAGACATATTGCACGTGATGATCAGCTGAGGCAGAAATTTTCAGCCCGTTTTGGAGCCCTCGCGTTCGATGCAGAAATGGACGCCGTGGTTGAGAGTATTTTGGGTAATTGCCGCGAAAGTTTCGCCGTTATTCGAGGTATTTCTGACTATAAAGATGGTTCACGTATAAAAGAATGGCAGCCCTATGCATCCTTGGCTGCTGCTAGCGTAATGAAATCTATCATTTGTGCCATGGATCCACCAACTAATGTGTAATACCATTTCTAATGCATTCAATGCAATAGGTAGCAAAAATTGCATAATTTTTTGTTGGCGTTCTCAAGATCACGCAGCTTTGTCTTTATACGAGGTGGACCAACTACTTTAATTAGTTAAAGATAATGGTGATTTAAATATTCGCACAAAGTGCACAACAATTATTTAATGAACAGTATAATTTAATTCTTCTTTCTTTTGTTATATTTTACGTCGCATTTAATGTGACATGTAACAGTTACTTATTGTTTTTACGATTAACAAGAAATTACGATCGTAATCGAAACATGATATGTAGAGAAACTGACAGCACGAAGTGCGTATTCTAATTAACTAATTCGAATACGAATTACTTTCTTAGCAGTAGGAAGCAAAACAAATTCAGTACACTGATGCTTCGAAATTATTTATACATCGCTCAATAATTGTATCCTTTGACTGGCAAATGTGCCAGTTCCTTTTATAAATTTTACCGCGACACGACTGTTTAAAGAACACTTTTTACAATTTATATTTCTACACGCAACTTTTTCAAGTTAATAGTCTAGCATTTGCATGGATTTACTACGCTAATTAATTTTGCAACATGATCTAATACCAATTTGATATAATTTTACGCATTTTATAGAATTTTTTCATATACACTTTGTACCTTTAATATCAGATCTATTACTCTTTCATGTTAATTAAGTGCGACGTTGAAAAATTAATATACGAGAGAAATCGGTTCAATGATTCTAAGACTGGTGCCATTCCCATTGTACGTCGCACACGCGTAGATTTCATGAAATTCTCTTCTACAGAAACAGAGGAGCTGCGTAAAATAAGAAATTATAATTTTGCAATAGTTATGTAGTTTAAATATTATTACGATAATGAGGCTTTGAAATATCAAATCTTTTCGGACGGGATCCGAGGTAAAATAGATACGCAAACCACTGAAAGCTTTAAACGAAGCCTCGACGTAGCAAGACAGTTTAGGTATAGGACATGATACCTGAGATTGCAGGCAGAAAGTACATTTGGCAGTATTTGTCGAAAAACGATCAAATCATTGTTACACTATTATCATACTAAATATTACATGTTTCTCAGAGTATATTGTCGTTTTAAACAGATTTATCTACTCCATTTACGAAGCACGTAATAAGTACATCTTTTGAATTCAGTGAGAAAGTATAAACATACACTACTGTCCAAAAGTTTGATCGTATTCTTGAGGACATTCAAGCTATGGTTGTTCCAAACACACATCTGGATGATCGCGTGAAAATTTAAAATACGCGTAGGATAGAATGGTGTTTCTATTATGGGGTGATGTATTCCTTTATTTTTACGTAAGCAGTTGTTAAATCGGCGCAGTATGTATTGCTTGTGCAGACTTCGTTTTGTAAAGTGCTGTTTAATGTAAAAAATGATTCATGCACAGACTTTTCTTTACATGTCTCCTAGTAAAGTAAAATCCTCTATCAGTTTACGCTACAAAATACAGCACTATATTATAATGTACATGGGCAACACGTTAATAAGCATTTTATATGAAAATCTGCACAGGTCCTAGCAGCAAGCCAATATTAATAATCTGCCACTATTCATGGAAATCACTTTGCGATTATTATTTATGTTTAGGACTGTTATAATTTCATATTTTATTTTGTTATAATTTACGAAAAATACAACATCGAGTCAAGCTCGATGCAGGATTATGAATGTTGATTTTGAAAACTAGACTGTAATTCGGAACAGTTAAAATAGTTCCTATTCGAAATATGACGGTCTCAGTTGTTATTGAGAAGCAAGAAATAGCTCTAAATTCAAATTAAAAACTGGAGCTTTTCCTACCGTTTTTTCAGGCCAATTTAAAAGCCGCAGGCATTTTCATATTATAATGTTGTGGCCATTTAGTTCTTCCAACATTTGTTCTGTTTGTATCCTATATAAGTTTAATGCTTCTATGCCAATTAAATTTTGATTCATCTGTTTATAACACGTGCTTCTAGTCTTCACTACAATAGTATTAAACGTGGCGTTTTCTCTTGGCTGGTCTTTCCATTTATAGGTCTACTTCGATTAAACGTCGTTTAAGAACCTTTAGCATTAATTGCATAATAATTATACGTTTAAGGAATATTCCTCGCCTGTTAATGTAGTTTCTCAATGAATATGCGATGTTTCTTATTCTTTTCTTTTTCAGCTTTCACACATTTAAAGTGTTAAATATTTTTATAAATGCTTTACTTCAATTCGGTATCTAAGTGTTTCGTTCTCCTACTCTATCATAGAATTCTGCATTTTGTAAATCATAAGTATTGATTATTTAATTGGATCAAGCATATTATAGAGGTCTACATTTAAATTTCAATATTACATTATTGTAGTGTCACGAAGATTATCTTAATCTAGATGGGCGCGATTAAACCTTTGGACGGCAGTATACGAACCAAATATCTTTAAAACTGTACAATTAATTAACATTAGTTAAAGTGCCAATGTGTTCAATAAATTTGGCGAGGGCGAAGGAGATGAGAATTTTTCTAAAAGACAAATACGAGATATTTTGGATATTAATTAATGGTTAATAGAATTATTCGGTAGTTTTACTTAAATACTAAAATAATTCATTTATTTCGTTCTGAGAAGAAAATCGTCATTGAAATTATTTTTCTCCTGTAAATCATACAGGTAGTTATTAATCTTCTCGTGTTTGTAATAGCAACTTCTATCATTTTTCGATAATAATATCGATAAACAGAATACTAATAAACGAAGATGATTTTGCTTAAAACTGATAATTAGGATTAGAATGTAATACGAGTTTTCGAATAAAAATCGTCGTTTTCGTGATCTCCATTTTGTATCTTTTAGGGTAAAGTTCTCATTGTCTGAGTATAAAGTGTAAAGTAATATGAAATTCCACTGCCTCTTCAACGTTCGGATGTGAATTTTGAAATCTTCGATAATTCTCTTGGACAGTTTCAATAACATCGTTAAACTTCGTTAATGTGTGACAGTAAACACAACTTCCTCGCATTTCAACGTCTTTATAGATTCTAAAGCACAGGGTAGCATACGAAAGCTTTATATTTAAGTGACATTTATATATCGGACTCGAGCATAAATCTAAACACGTAGGAAAGTAATATGTACATCTAAATATATACATATTGTTAATAACGTAAAAAGTCTTAAAATTTTAGTAGTATCAAAGCCATCCACGAGTTTCAAATATGTCATTAATTGTATGTTAAGCGGCACTTAATCGACGATTGAAAGTTTTTATTTGTTTATTTATCTGTTCGTTAATTGTAAAGCATTTATATATATATATATTATTTATATATTTCGTAATAAATAATATAATTTGGAATAAAATCCATTGGCCGTTTAAATCGTGGTAAACTAGCATAGAATAAAGATAGAAGTCATTCAATATGGTAGAGTGACCTTAAATGGCCAGTTGATTTTGTTTCGACTATACCCTTAAGTTGTAGAACATGTAAAAAAGATTTTCCGTTCCTTTCGGGAATCTTATTTATTCTTCATTGTATTGTGAATATTATATTGAAATATTTAAAAAAAAAAGAAAGAAAAAAGTGGAAGGTAAATAGATTTCTAAGGTGGAAGGACTTCAGATAAATTTAATTTATGAAAAACATCACTTGTTGCGTAGAAGCACATTCTTGAAATTCTATGAATTATAGAGAGTAACTATCGGATATATACGTATTATATTATGAATATACACAGATACGTACACATAGATATACACCTATTTAAAGTATTTAATGTATAATGTATGAATGTGAATTCTGTTGTGTCGTAAAAACTTTAAGTTCCATTTACTTGATGACAGATTCCTACTTAAGGCCTAAATATTACTCATGTGTCGTACGAATGAACTTTGTTATTATGTTTAGCCGAGGCTTTCGAGCTTTCAACTGTGCATTTACATATATTTTCGTTAGCATATCGCGCTTTCAACGCTAGTCGCACTATTGTGTTTTCCGTCTATTTATCTGTAGGGTGTAATGTTAAGTGTGAGAAACACATACATGTACGTCCGCTTAGTTTATATTTAAAAGAAATGCTGGCTTCCGTAATTAACTACGATTGTACTGGATTTTATTCACTCAGCAGTTTGAAGCCAATATCTTGTACATTAATTGAGGTCGTGACGAATGTTAGTAGTTTAGAAATATCCCCGATAATTACACCCAATTTCCATTCTGAATGTCTACAATTCCGACCCAAGGACTGACAAATGTACTTGAACGCCATTAGTAAGTACGTAGTGTATCGAAGGGGAGCTTAAAGCCTCAGACACGAAAATTAACGCTTCAAGCTTGTAATCGAGTAGTCTTCCTACCAACGAAACAGTTCATTGTCAACGTCTTAAAATACTTCGAATATGAACACTTCGATATTTCAGTGTCAATGTCCGTCTGTATCTGACACAGATAAATGTTTCACGTGGATAATATTGGGTTGAGCTATAAAGAGCCGTCGTCTTGTTTTTCGTTCAACTTAACTCTAACATTGTGAGTGACGTCGGCATGTTTTCACGCCGAGGGATTACCATCCCGAACATATCGGCGTGGAAACACGTCAAAACCGTACTGCAGACGATGCGAATCCCTCGGCGTGGAAACACGCCGATGCCATTCATTGTCAGTGTTAATTTTCTATATTCTCTATTAAATGCTGCGGATCTGCTGCCGATCTGACATCAGATTCTGCTGCCCAGATCTGGCTATCAGGGAATAGATTGCTAATTTAACCGTAAAACTTAATCCCATTCCGGCTACTTTTAATTATAGATACTTTTTCAATCTACTGTCTTTTACAATATTCTCACGTGTGGTTCTACTTTTCATTGTTAGCAACAATTTTGGTTAGAAGTGGTCTATTTATAACTCAACCTCATAATATGGGTGCAGCCAGTAGTTCTCCGTCACACCAGAGCCGTTTTAACAGCATCGTAGGCCCTGGGGCAGTGCAACGCAGTGTAGCAAACTGTTTTGTATTTGAGGGCCCCTGCCATAGACATGTATAGACGGAGCAGAAACTGGGACTATCGGCGAGGGGGACAGTAGGCTTGGAGGGGAAAAGGCAGAAGTCAGATACAGGCACGTCGGGTTAGCTTCGGAAGCATTCGGCATGCATATTCACTGCGTTATGTATGTCTATGGCCCCTGCTATCATGGGGCCCAAGGCGACTGCCCAGTGGGCCCATGCCTAAAGACGGTACTGCGTCGCACGCTTTCCCGATATATTTTTGTATTGTCTGCCGATCTGGTTTTGTTTTTGTCACAACTCTCTTTGTTCGAGCTGGTGATTATATAAATTGGTGACGATATGATTGGATAGTACAACAGCTTCTTGTAGTTCAATGCGCTTACATACTTTAGACACTAATCATTTGTAATTGTATTATTGTATAAATCGTTAGAAAGCAAAGTTGTCCCACTAAAAAAAGAAAGAGAAAAAGTCAATAGCATTTTAAAAATGCATTATCGTATCTGCGAAAACGGTGTGTCACAAGATGATGTCACTATGTTAAGTAATGCCGCATTTTTTCCTTACTTAAAAAGGATCTGTAATTTGTGCCAGTTTTTATAATTACTTATGCGCAGAAAAAACTGCTCGGATTGAATTAGCCAACTAAATCGCAAGTGCAGTTGCGTTTCTGTTTGGCGAACGTTCTGGTTGCACCTATGGTTAGTAGCGTTTTATTAGGGTTGCAATGTTGACAGGGGAGCCGGAAACAAAGTGTTGTATCTAATTGTAAGTTACTTCAACGCGGAAGGTAAACTGTGATAATATCGGGGTTTTTCCGCGCGAAGTAAGGAAATACGTGGAGAGCCATAATATAAATAATCGATTTCTTAGAACATCGTTTTCTTGTGAGATAGATACGCAAGAAAGTATGTAAAACGAAAGAGAATATAAAACAGTTGTGGAAGCAAAATACCGAGCGATCACTTCCATTTATCACGATCCCTCCCTAAAAATATTTATAATTTAAAAGGTGCAATAATTTTGCTATAATGTTTATGACTGGAACATTACGCAGAGTGTCTTGTGCCTCTACTTTCTATTTTTCGCGAATCTCGGGGTTTCCCGTAGTCGGAACGCACATTTGGGAAATTTGTTCCGCGTTTTCAGCAAGTCCTGGGATTTATCGCTCTGGAATGGACGAAAGGGTTTGAGTATGTTCGCTCGCCGAAATCTATGTGAGTTGGGCGACAGAGCAGCGATAAATTATTGCGTAACATTTTTCTGTGGTAATTACCTTGTTATGGGTGAAGGGGTACCAGCCTCCTCGGAAAATGGGTTTGTCCGGGATTCCTCGGATTTCCGCTGTCAGATCCGTTCTGTACTGCCCAGTCACCCGCGGAGATGGTAATCCCTGGTTGTTCAGGGCTTTTAGTGTCCCCTATGTACAGTAGGGGGTTTATTAATCCCTAACAGGTGGCCACTATTTGCCTGTGCGCACTTGTATAATAAAGCCAGACCGCAAAGTTGTTTTTTTTTCGCCCGGCTCGGTGATTCTTGGGCATTGGGCACTTTATAGTATTTGGAGTTGATTAATTGGGGTTTTATATTCCCGCGGTGCTCACGCTTTACTTCCATTGTTCGGCTACACCGTGGGCGGCTTTCCGCTTATAAGTGCGACCTTAGATGAACCCAACCCGTCATCCTCCATGAAACGTTTAAACGATTTAGAGACTGGAGAGTTTAATTAAACGTGTAGATCACGTTTTTCGTCTACTACACAACGACACAGCGGGAAGCTGTCTGCTCGTAAGTGACGCTATTGACTGACGAGAATCGTGATCTTCTATAACCGATTTTCAATTGAATATAAAAGAAAAATGCCCAAGTTGCACGGGAGGCGGTATGCCTGTGAATCGGTATTCATTCACTTGAATCAGTGTTAATCATTTTTATTGGCACTCGTGATTTTTGCACTTTACTTATTTGTTGATTTGTAATTATTTCACTTAACTCTGCCCTTATTACTGAGCTTCCGCGGGTGGTAGACCCCTTTTTATAGGGATTGTATCCACTCCTTCTCCAGGATTGTCACATGACAAATTGAGCAGTGGGAGATTTTCCTGGAGACTTCTTCTCATCGCGCTACTTGAGAGTTTTGCTTACTAAACTTTTATTGCGTACAAAATTATTTTTTAACGAATTGTTTATATAAGTTACTAATAAAAGAAGATATTTATCGCAAAAGCCTGGTCTTTAATTTAAACAAACCGATTTGTTGCTACTTTTCTTTATTATTCGACTTTTCCTTATAACATGGAAACGCAAAATTTCCCCAAAATTTTACTTAAACCACTATAAAGGGCATTAAATAAGGTAGCAAATAAACAGAATTAAATTTTTTATCACAAATAAGTTAAAAAAATTGAAAAATAAATAAATGTAAAAAATATTAAATTATACATCATTAGAAAGCGATAACTTTTTCCTATTTTTTGGCCTCAATTTCATCCCGATACCTTAAAAAAAGACCCAAAAGGCGGCAAATTTTAAATCCGGCCCACTGTGCGGCTAGTTCCACTTATTCTGTTAATAATTCACATCCAAAAGCACAGTCATAATTCTTATCTCGAAGCACATATGTTAACGAAAACGAAATCACTGTCACGTCACTTAAACTTCAACTTGTGCCTTGAAATAGTACCAACGGGCCGCATGAAATACTCGTCTAGATACTTATTCTCACACTCCTTGCAGAAATGCTACTGACTGCTCGAAGCGATGTTGGACTCTAAATAGAAGTACGTTGATAGTTGGTTTCGAATTCGGAATACGCAAAAACCGTGGCATCGGTAGTTAAGGAGGGAGGTTAGGTCGGTGAGTGTTTGTTCAAATGCAGGGTATCTGCTACCTTACCCGCGTATTTATTCCGTTGTGTTTATGTATGTGTGTGTGTGTGTTGTCCGTCCATACTTTTTATCCGCGTATTTATTAGACTATCTGTTCCGCGCGTTTACACATAGGTGCCGGGCATTTTACACCGGCCCTGCGTTTAATTTCAAGGTGGTTTGGATTTTTTTTTTTTTTTTTTATAGTGTGGATTCTATTGTGGATCTTGTCAGTGGTTTTCTACCCTGTGGGTAGTCGGGAGGGGCCTCACCACTCTATGGTAGCGGTGCCCGAAGTACTTCGTCACAAGTTCCGGGCACCGCCATGGGGCCTGCCCTTGGAGGGCGTCAGAGGGGGTTTTTAGTGGATAATCCGCAATCTCTTGCGGGTAGTCCCACATAACCCCGACACCAAATGTCAGGGTATGTGTAAATGCATTTTCCCCCTCTAAAAAAAAAAAAAAAAAAAAAAAAAAAGGGGGTATCTGCTACCTATGTATGCACAAAATTTATGAAGCAGCAAAGGTGCAAAATGTCATGGGTTTCGTTTTATTAGTAAATGCTTTTGTTTTCTGTAACCTGCCCTGTTTTCACATAGATATAATTAGGAACCATCTGGACAGTGTCTACCACAGTGTTTAGTCCTACTCATGACAAGAAGAACAAATATACAAGGCGAAATTGGTATCTACTGTATCTCGACACACTCTCTCTCTCGCGTTTCCCGCAATTTTCTAAAAGTATTCTGGATTTCGAAATTATATTTGGGATTTCGTCTGGTCACGTGATATTTACATCACACGTGCCTCAAATCAGACTCTTGAACTCAAACTTGCTTATACTTTCAAAACCGAAACCTCAAGTTGAAAAATGGTACAGAGTTTTTAGATTTTTATTTTATACAACGATTTTGTATGTTTTGGCTTAAGTTGTGGTTGCCAGTGGTGGCGATATCGCTCGACGACGTTTTAACGTGCAACATGTTATTATGTAGGATCGATCACAATTGTCTTGCGTCACGGCGGACGGTCACGCTGGAGCGTCATACGTAGGGAATTCCATCCCGGGATCCCGGCTGTTTTTTGGATTCTAAGACTCCCGGGATTCAATATAGGGTAAAGGAACCAATTACTGACACCTAACCAATTACTGTCACCTTAAGCTATTTTACTTAAAATAACGAACAAATAAACGTTGCAAAGTCATACACAAAAAGAATTATGTAATTCCACCTATAATCTATACTATAGATTATATACTATAGTTTATTTATTCGTTATTTTAAGTAAAATAGCTTAAGGTGACAGTAATTGGTTAGGTGTCAGTAAGTGGGTCCTTAACACCCTATCAAGTTATAATTTATCCCGAGAATTTCGAGAATTTTTAAAAACGTAAATTAGTTTACGAACAACTGAAAAATATAAAAACGGAATCCAAAAAAGTCGTGATCACTTATTGTAATATTCAAATTTAATAAGGTAAAGAAAACATATTAAAAAGAGGTATTTCAGAATAGAATTCTAACTTAATGATATTAAAAAAAAAAACGTGGCGACCTCCAAAAAAAAACACTTCACGACCCACCGATTGGGAATCACTGGCAGGTATAAATACCGTTTACACATTTTAACGTTTCACTTTAACTTATCAATTTTAACGAAAATATTTCTATTTCATTTTTATACTTGTCCCTCTTTTCCCTTCAAGAGAGACTCGTCTTCTTAAGCTTCTGCAGCTGGAAATAATGAGAAAAGAATGTAAAAGATCCTGAAGTAAATATTGTGGATTATATTTTATGCTATTTTACGAACAATTTCATGGCATGCTCTGCACCGTATGATTCTTCCTTCTATTTCCCTTCGATCATTCCATTCTTCTCCGCCACGTCTATCCTTTCATCTCCCTCCGCAGACTTTATGACCGGTGGCGCTGTTAACTTCTGCATTTCGTGCCCATTCTGTTTGCTTGGTTTTTCAAACTTTTTCCACGATTGTTCTTTTGACGTTCCAAGGAACGTGTATATGATGCCGCCCGCGATCGAATTAGCAGCGGCTATCATGAAAACTAAACGCCACTGTGATACAGTTTGCTGCACAAGAAGAATTTTTTCCCATGAATATTGTTACGAATCGCGGATTACGTACCACACCTTCGTTATTAAGTAAGAGTGAAATCAGTAAAGGAGTTGAACGCGTGTCTGTTACTTACGTTATTGTTTGTTAGAACACCGACAACCGCCGGCGAAATAAAACCGCTCCATATCACTATCATCCCGCAGAAGCCAAGGAGAACGCTGGCATAATTCGGGCTGAGGTCTACGAAGTTTGCTAATGTCGAGGCAGAGCATGCACCGTTCACGGCAGTTCCCGCCATCATGAAGATCACCGCGAGAATCGGATGACACCCGCTATACCCTAAGCCCAAGATGAACACGCCCTGCACCCCCGTGCACACGAACGTAGCCAATTTCCTGACGTTCGTCAGGGTCATCTTCTTGGTCCGTATGAGCCAGTCGCTTATTACCGAGAAGTAATACGAGAAAATCATTCTCAGTACATGTGGAAGCCCGGAAAGGATGCCAGTCTGCGGACAAGAAATCGGAGTAGCAAGTCGTTGCGATTGAATGTGAAGGTAAGCGGTAGTGGAAAGTAATCGAAGGGCAAAAACAAGAAATTTAATCACGGCGAACTCTTCACTCCATGAAATTCGGCAAAAAAAAAAAATAAATAGTACATTGCGTGACAAGGGTGAGAAAAAAGCGATTTTGACGAGCGTTAAGTTTGCTACCCTCGCTGCGCTCGGGAAGTATTTTTTTCTCTCCCTTGTCACGCACAATACTATTTTCAACACCTGCATGAAAGGTGTGTTTTTGATAGCCGGCTGAGCATGGACCTAAGAATTAAATGGACGGAGCAAAAAGCTGAGGGGCCTAAGCTCGTATGAGTAAAGGGGGTGCATAATACTGCGCATGCGGTGACGGACGATCGGTGATTGGTTAATGAAAGTGACATATCATTGATAAGAGGCATTGCCTCTTTTATATTTTTTTATGGTTAAGTTTGTCGCTGAGTTTGAAATGTTAATACGTAATTGCAACATTATATTTTGGTGTCTTAAGACTTGGTGAAATTTACGAAGCTATTACGTAGCTCAATACGTGTTGAAGCTATCGAGCAAGAATCAATGTTCTGACCAATAAAGCTCCTGAATTTTTCCGGACCTAACGCACACCTATTCTGATGTATGTACTTCTACGTTAAGAACTCGGTTTGGCCTACACGTTAGGAGCTTGGCGCTATCCCCACCACTTCTGACTCGCTCTTGTTCCGCGAAGGCGAGAGCGAGATGCAACGAGAGCAAGAAAGAAACGAGAAAGTGGTGGGGATGCGTCGCTGCGTGCATACGTATATACCTCACGGGCACCGAATCCCCACCGCGTGACGAGCAGGCCTAGCCCGAGAGAGACTGAGAACCTAGAGAGAAGGAGCACCAAGGCAGGCAAGCGGTGTGGTGGGAGAATACCCCTCGCGAAACTCACCGGCCAATATGTCTGAACACGACCTTAGTTATGCATAGCGAACCAAGGAACACTTCATACTGCCTATAGGTTCTGTCATGAATTTCACAAAATGTATTATTACCGCGTTAATGTTCCATCCGTGAATGAAATTGAAGTAACTTGGTGCTTGAGTCATCAATGTGAGGAAACCCCACGCTGAGCTCCATTGCGCAACGATTGTGACCCAAACTGGGCCTGATGTTAGTATAGATTTCCAAGGTATTTTAGCTCCTTCATTATCATCCGACTCGGCAAGATTGTCCAAGATATATTTCTTTTCTTCATTCGATATACGAGGATGTTGCTGAGGAGAGTCATGTATGAGGCATAACCAGAGGCAGTACCTTCGAAATAATTACTTGCGTCAGATCTTCATACAGATTGTAGATGTTTAGATAGTGTAATAATTGGAATTTTTATTCAATATACTAAATACGATCGTAATATATGTGGAGCTGTTTGATAAATTTTTCGGCGTGATTACAGGAATGAACCCTTAACAACCAATTTATCAAACACGTATTTAAAAAATTGTTCCGTATATATTATAACTAGATTAATAAATGAAAAAAAATTGAAATTGTTATTCATTTTATTCACTGAGAAAAAAAAACCTGAATGTTGATGAATTTTTCGGCGTGATTACAAAAATGACCCCCTGAAGTAGTTTGCAGGTTTTATATTCTGGGAAATTTGATTCTTATACGAAAATTTTATAATTTTACTTCGATATTAGATTGCAATATTTACAGATTTTTGGTCAAGTTCTGGTATTAACATTTTGGTAGGAAGTTAATGATATTGTTATATTAATAGCTACTAATATCAATTGGGAATACCTCTTGACAAATACATGAAAGTTTATGTAGTAAAAAATATACTTATGCGTAAAGAGCACATAGGAAAAGTGTACCTGTGGTTTAGATATGCTATCTGTATCATAAATACAAATCATTAGACTTAGTAGTATCGCATTCTAATTTTATTATAATTTGTAGCACGACAACACGTCGACGGAATGAAGGACTTCCATTGAAATTATGGAAAAAATATTGTGCTTATTACGGTCAGAATATATTTTTACAATATAATGTAGATTGCTTTACTTCGATAAACAACCGTTAACAATATTATTCCCTGACATTCGTCATTTTCCAGAAATGCTGGAGTTTAGTTTTATTTATCTATATGTAGTGCACGGTTTATTGTAACATTAAAATATTTCTAACAAGGAAAGATCCTTACCCGGAAATTCAAAAAATTCTGAAACTTCGTAAATATGTAGGGGATTTCCTCCTAATTACAACGCAATTTTTGTTACTGTAAGCACTGCAAGTTGCCAAACGATAGTCTTAATTAAAAGAAGTAACTTCTGTTTTGAAACTTTTTTTCTATCTCTTACATTTTGCGAGTTACAAAATAAAATCGGAAAATAACGGTATTTTCAGGGGTTAATTTCACCCCCTTAGAATGAATTTGGGCAGCAAGAAAAAATTGCGTTGTGGTCAGGAGGAAATCCCCTACATATTCACAAAGTTTCAGATTTTTTTGAATTTCCGGGTTCGGGGTCTTCCCTTGTAAGTCACTTTTTGTAAAAAAATTAAGTGAAACCAGACTGCTCTATTGTATTATTTAAACGGATCGTAATTTTTTACGGCGTTATGTGTATTATATTCATATATTTCCTTGTTAATCTACTAGGTAGCGTGTTTCTTGAATAATAAACATTAAAAACATATTAAGAATGCCATTCAAAGGAAGAAGTGAACATCGATGAGGGTCGTCCTTAAATTACGTAAAACTTTGGGGGGAGGGGTCGCGAATTTCTTATATTTTCTTACACGGGGGGAGGGGGCGGTCAGGTAGCGTTTTACGTAATATTTTTTTAGCCTAATTTTCAAAAAATACAAATTAGTTCAAATTTCCCGAAACCGAGTTCAATGAATTATATAAACCTTTAAAAAAATGTAATAACTGAAAAAAATCGATGTAAAAAATATTACGAAAAGAAGGGGTTGCAATATCAAATGCTACGAATTCTTATACTGGGGGAGGGAGGGGGTAAGAAATCGCCAAAATTACCCTTCCGTAATTTACGGACGCCCCCGTGGCAGACTTTGAAAGTGTCGAAGCTAAAATATTGGATATATAAAAAAAATCTTGTTTTCAATTATATAAAATTTATTACCAAATCACACCAAGTGAAGATGTTACATAGAAAGCTGCACCCCAACCAAACGTGCTGCTAACAGCTGCACAAAGTGGGTAAGTTATAGCGGCGCCCACAGAACTACCTGAAAATGGCGAGCTTGTCAGTCTGTCTTAACGTCGATCAATTTTTGATTTCGACGCGCGTTACGAAGAGTAGCATGTTTCATTTATTATCTTACGGACAACTGCATGTAGAAAAAATGAAACCGCGCTACTTTTCGTAACGCGCGTCGATTTATACGTACACAGGATAATCAAATTCACTTTCAATTTTGCTCAATGCTTATTCTGACGGTTTAAACGCAGCAATAAAAATATACTGGGTGGTCCAAGTAAATTGCTACAAGCTGTTTTGTATAAAACTACACCCGAAAGAAACTCAAGTAACCGTTCTCTGCGTTAAATAAATACGATACAAAATGTTTCTAATTAGGGGAACGTTAAAAGGAATGAAAGAAAAGCAGAAAATTTGGCCCGTATAGACAGTTGTTTTTTTTTAATAATATGTATACGTTTGGAAGCCAAAATTATATATCAACTTGATTTACTGCATTTTCATAACATACACTTAGCGTCAAAATTAAAGGATCGAGAAATTTTCGCTGAGAAATCATGAATTTTAGAACTGATAACTACGCGAAGTAAAATCGTTCAATAATCCGCCTGGTGTCATTTTAACCTCCTTCAAGATGTTTTTTCCTTGAATATTTTACAAAATGAAACGATTCCATTTACAATTAGTTTAAAAAATAAAATTTCGCGATTCATATCGCCATGAATTTGGAAATCGATGTTTCCCCTTTACAACGACCTCTTAAAAGTTGGTGCGTGATTTTTTCACCACTTTTATTGCATTTTCAATGAAATGGGCATTAGAATACACCCACCTTTAATTTTTACGCCGAGTGCGTACAATTCATAGGTACCCATATTCCTTTTTTTCTCAACCAGTTATTTCCCTTATTATTTAGAATTTTCAAGGGAATTTTCTTATTATTTTACGATCTTAACAGTCACATTTCCTTTTAATTATGAGTAAAGTATTATTATTAGGCCTTACCCAAGTAGGAACTGACAAATCTGCTTCTCTCGTTTGGAGGTATCCATTTGGCTGTCATATCGTGCATCGAAGGCCACACAACGCCCTAAGCACACATTAATTCCTATAAATCTTCTTTTAATTACGATGATAATCATTAATTACATTAAAAGTTATTAAGCTGAAGTATTTCAGCCTCGCTTGGCTTACTCGGTAAGACTAAGTTTTTCCTGACGGCAGAGATCTCTCGTACGATCGTACGCGCAATAATTTATGCAACGCGAGTGAATGAATTTTAATTAATTATCATCATAACTGTAGGAATAGGTTTCGTAAATCCTATATGTTTGGGAGCCACGGAAAAAGAGGGCCTCGGACGATGGGACTCGAAAGTTTCGAAGCAAAATCCACGATCTTCGGATCCGATGCGCTACTGCCCAGTCGCCTTACCAGCGTCGCCAGAGCTGACTCCCCGAGGTCTCTTATTCCGGGCTCCCTCTTATGGGGGTTCCTGAGCCCACATAACGTTTCGTTCGAATCCTCCTTATTGAATCGTGGATTAAATTGTCATCGGGCAGAGAGTAAATTAACGTTCGATCCATTTCTACAATAGTTGCGTTTACTCACTGCGGCTATGCCCTGAAGGACTCGCAGGAAAATGAGAGCGTTGAGATGATAGCGTGTCATAAATGGAATGAGGAAACCAAGGAGCGCTGTTAAGAAATTTCCTGTGCCATAAACAAGCTTGGTCCCGTATCGTCTTGCCAAAAGTCCTCCGGGAAGCTGCGACACCCAGTGTAACCAATAATATGCTCCCAATGCTAGACTCTGGTGGTACTCGTTCCAAGCGAACCGGTCGGAATACTGAAAGTAAATAAAAACGAGAGAACAAATCAAATTTTATTCGAATAATCATCGAATAAGAATTACGAATAAAATGAAGTTATTCGTGAATAACGAGTAATTTTTCATTTTATAAATTCTTTTATTTATATTAATTATTTTTATTTTCATTTAGGGAATTAAGGCGTCGCGTGTCGTTGACACGCACCAGTACAGCCCGGCAGCCCTTGACGAACACAACACTCGAGTCGAAAAACGTTCCCCTTGCCCATGGCATCCCTCGGCCCGGGTTATTCCGGACACTTACGCGTAGTGTTCCTTCTCAAGAATTCTTTCTCGAGAATTTCCACCTAACCAATCGAACTTGCATCCCTGTCAAAAGAACCGGCCATCCGAGCGTAGAAGCAAGTGCGAAAGAAAAGACTGTTGAAGTTGAAAATTGAGTCTGAATGAGGGAATTGAGTAAATGTTATGACGTTTTGAAACATTAACATTAGTAAGTGGTATTTCTGACGGAAAAGAATTGTCCAGCCTTTGGGCCTGCCATTTCCTAACCCAGACCTTTGGCAGGTAGGTATCTGTTTCAACAGGCAAGGCCACCCGTGGGGCCAGCCAAACCGTCCCAGGTCCTTGCTATTTCAGCGGGTTTTCTTCCAGTGGAAATCAGTAAATTTGCAAGCGGAATATTTAAAAAACCAGTGGAAAGCAAGTGCATACATTAATGCTTATTGAATTTGTCTTGGAACGCACTATCAAGTCATCTCTTCAGAAAAAAATAGTTCCATTTAAAAAACCGTACTTGACCATCGTATCTTTTAAAATAATAATCGAAAAAAAATTCGTCTGCGCTAATAAATTGGCCCCCTCGAACCATGCAACGCCATATTTTTTTTAGTTTTTTATCTCCAATACATTAGGAGATATCCAGCTGTTCAGTCCTCCCGCGGACACCCTGTGTACGAGGAAACTGAAAGGTTACGTCGATGAAAATGTGGATATCTATATTCAAGGTTGCTTGAGGCTTCCTTTGTTACAAATTAATGAATTTATGGCGTAGTTACATGAGTAGGAGGAACGTAAACACCGTCCACTCTTCGAGTCATAAATATGATTATCATAGAGAGTCAAATAGTGCCAACGATTAGCAGCTGCTTCGAGAAGTAATTAGAAATGTAGCTTTACCTAATACTTAATTTGCGCGAAGCAAGAGTATACATACCGTAACATTTTCTGCGATGCCTGCTGAAGTAGGTGTCACTGCAACAGTGCTGTTACTATCGTACGTTTTATTGTAGAACGTCGGGGGAATTGTGATATTGCATTGAGATGTTGCAGCTGACTTTGGACGAGGCATCACCATTGCCACTATCGTTAGATTCAAGTTGATCCTCAGCATGTAGTTGATGGCGAAACCACAGAAAACGAGGCACCAAAGCACGCTTCGGCATGATATGAATTCTTTCTCTTTAACAAAAGTCGAATTTAAAAGCAAATTTTGCTTATGCTTGACGATCCATAAATTCTTTGATCTTTGGGTTTTATTTCTTTATTTACTATGGGAACTGCAACTGCAAATTTTTTTTAGAAAAATATTCATGTCTGCGGGTTCCTTCTTCTCCTAAAAATGATAATATGATTATATGATAATATGATAATATGATAATATGATTATATGATTATATGATTATATGATTATATGATTATATGATTATATGATTATATGATTATATGATTATATGATTATATGATTATATGATTATATGATTATATGATTATATGATTATATGATTATATGATTATATGATTATATGATTATATGATTATATGATTATATGATTATATGATTATATGATTATATGATTATATGATTATATGATTATATGATTATATGATTATATGATTATATGATTATATGATTATATGATTATATGATTATATGATTATATGATTATATGATCATTTTTATGAGAAAAAAGAAACCTGCAGACATGAATATTTTTCCAAAATTTTTTACAGTTGTGTTTGGTTAATCAAAAGACAACTATCCCGCACCCAGGCCAACTGAAAATTCAAATTTAAATATTTCGCTCCGCCCTAATGTGCAATGTAAAAACGATGTAGGTATATTGTTGCCACAATTGTAAATTTTACTTTTCTTCATTTATTATTATTTAAATCAATAAACATTTTAATTTTGTAACGTTAAATGTATGCTACTATCGACTCCGTTGAAAACTTTCTCCGCTTCTCATTTCTTACTAATAACCTGGTTATTACTTGACATACAGCGAAACTGTTGTGATTCAATAATTTCAGGTAAGTAAGTAACACTTTCGTACAAGAACTTTTGTTGTAACTGTATTAGTTCTTGCGTAATCGTATTCCAAAGTCAAAGTGTTACTACCGGTGTATTCTAGTTAGGTCATAATAATGTGTGTATATTAACATTATCCAGAAGGATTCAGTATGACACTTGCGTTGACTAGTATATAATTATGTACACGCCTGAAATTACGGTGTAATGTGTATACATGCATGCGTTATGCGTGCGCGCGCTTCTGTATGCAGTAGAATTATAATATCTATATGTAGAAGTAAACATTGTTATGAAATGCGTCGTTCCTGATACGGTGATTACCCTTTAATAACTTAATCACGCAGTTTCGAATTAGAAGATACGGTGCGAATCTTGTTTTCGAGCATATTTTGAACAAACTAAATTATTTCGTAAAATCATATACTCGTACAGTAGAGAAAGAATGATGCGATAAGAAACTCAAGAACCATATTAAATTATTTTGTATTAAAATATTATTACGCCTATATTTTATTTTTTTTTACTAAGTAAAACTTAATACTTTGTTATTTCGTGTTCGGTAGGTACCTACATATTATTCAAATAACGATGTGAAATGTTTTTTTCTAACGGCCGAAGTTTATTCACATTGAAATATTCAAAAACCATGATAACGAAAAGTTAAGTACCGAACCTATGTCGTATCTGTGCATTTTTCCTGTAGAACTTACTTCGTGTGAAGACGAGTTGAAAGTGTAGAAATTTTTCGGTAGAAACCTGGTTTCCTAGAAAAATTACTTTGCGATTTCGGTAAGCACACGAACACGAAGGGAAATTTTTCTACCCCTTTTTTGCTTTTGTATGAAAATTAAATTGTAATCAGTTGCGTGGATCTTTTATGTTACGTGCTTTTACAAGGGATCATAATATTCCGAGGTAAGATATTCGGTTCGGAACATGAGTTTGATTTATATGTTGTAGTATAGTGTCACGTGCAAAACTTATGATTATCTTTTATATATTCAGGCTCAAATTCGATTGTCCCCTCTTTTTCAGCTTTGTCACCACTTAGAGCGCACTTTTCATATGTATGTGGAATATAAACTTGAATTACATTGTCATATAATCGTATAAGTTTAGTCTATAACATTTAAATTGAATTCACTTTTTAATCTACTAGATCTGTATTATTTGATTAACTATTTGTCGAATGAAATGTCGTAGTTTGGGAAACTACATTATAGGGTTTGTCGGTTTTAAAAACCGGTTTTTATTTATAAATTTGCAAAATTCGAAAACCGGTTTTATATACTAGAATTAATATGCAGAAATGAATTAATTATTTAATTAAAAGCGTTACGTTGACTTGAAATCGGACACAAGTATATTGTAATAGGTGACAGTTCACTGTAAAACTACTCTTCATGAGTTCATATTTTCAGAAAAAAATACTAAATGGAATAAAGATTTATAATTGAGTACCACCATTTAAAAGATTATATTTTGTACGGATTTTAGTTATAATTTTTTTTATTTGGTTCTTCATACATGGGGTATATTTTTTTGTTATATTTTTGTAATTCCATAATATTAAGTAAACTGAAATTTTTTAAAATCGGTGCACGTATTTATTTACTATTTTAATTATATTTTTTGGTGAAAATTCGAAAACCGGTTTAACTGTTTTTTTGGGAATAGTGGAATGCAAAAGAAAATAAACCCTAGTACATTATTATGCAAGCGCATTCAGCACAAAATGTCCACAAACGTGTTTTACAATTTTAAAAGAACGTTGCTATAATAAACGTAACTATTTAATCCCAAATGTTAGTTAACTCCAGAAATGGTTCAAGTAAATATCTTTAGAATTTGTTCCCATGAAATTAATCGGGGATGAAATAGAAACGAATTAGAGTAAAATGAATCCGAATAAGAACGAGAAGTTTGAGATATTAATACGGATTTATTTCAAGGTAGCAGATATGCAATTACTGTTAAGGGTCAATGATTCCATTGACTGAGTTAAACTAAAAGCAGCTTGCGCAATACTACGTTTTAAATGTATGAAGATATAGAATGTGTATAAGAGAATAATGTGAAGGGGAACGTTCGCAGCAGAGAAATATAAGAGAAATGTATAAAAGGGACTTACGTAACAATAACATGTAACCGGATCAGACTATAAACTTTAATATAAATTTATTTTGTTGTACTATAAATAGGGGGATGAACGTAAATAATAATTCATCTCCTAATTTATAATAACACCTCTTATCATTTCGATGAATCTTTAACACGATGCTGTGGATACAGTACCTAAAATTTCAGTATCACATGGTTTCTTGTGGTTGCATGATCCGGCAAAAAGAGACTAAGCGTTATATCTGGTATAGAATAAAATTCGAATTCCATCCATTAAAAAAAAAAAGAGCGTGAATATGCATAAATTTATGTAATTGAAGTTTCAGTCAATCAGATTCATCGTTCGAGTTGTTCAGTCGCACTTTTCACTCCTGTCTGCAATTATCCACACGCGCATCACGTCATTACGAGCAGGAAAATTCTACTTACTTTTGCTCATTTTGCTGGTTCCCTTCGTTCGCGGGCAACGATAAGTAGGTACTCTACGGAAATGCCACACGGGGAAAGTAACGAGAATTCGGTTACGCGCGTTAGGAGGATGTCTTTCGCTAATAGACTGTAGCTATGCGTGAAAATGTGTCGGTTAATCCGGAGGACCTTTAATGCCTTAATTAAGAGGAACGTACGATCGAACGTTCATTTGTCTCGGTTCGTAGTGCACTGTTCCTGGCATCCCTACAATTTTTCTTCGGTTTCCGAAAAGCTATTCCCTTTCCGTCGTTGCTCGATTACTGTGACCGATTTTCACGTCAGCATTTTCCTCGTTGACCGACTGGGCTTGATGTGTCGCGTATCTATGAGTGTGTGTTAGTCAGTTACTGTCGCGGAGAACACTGCATGCCTGTTCTTCATTTACAATCGCGCGAACCCTGAAGAGTCTGAGCGCGAACCTCCACCCGCGAACAGAAATAGTCGTGATAACGAGGATTATGCGTTCTCCGCGTTTAGAAAGAAACGATCTCATATTCGTTGCTTTGTCGCGTTCGATGCAAACGGATGGTATCCAGTGATCTACTATTCGTCGGCCATTAATTAGCCTTCTGCGGATTTAAATCGGTCATACGGCCAGCCGCTATCGAACTTATCTCTCGTGGACGCGGTTGAAATTGAATTCTTTTTCAGCAAACGGGAATTAATTGCTTCTTTCAATTATACCGTATACCCTGCTTGGAGTTAATGGGGACAAAGATTTGCTCGCGTTATAAAGCGAGAGCATTTCATTCCCCTATCCAGTTACAGAACGTATTGTGTCATATAAACAAAACTTCTGAAGTTGTTTCTTCCCCGATTTCGTTCATTCCTTGTCCGTCAGTTTGACAGAATGAGATCTGAACTTGTGTATAGATGCGTTAATACGTATCACGTTGGTTATGTGGAAATACATAAAAATAGAGAACCAAATCATTCTATTAGTTATAAAAAGAGTGCCATCTTTTGAATGGTTCATTTGTAAAATTTGTACACTTTTCTGTGTTGAAACGTTTGAAGCAATTTTGGAAGGAATGTTAAGCTTTAATACTGAACCTATCCGTCTGAAGGTGCGTTTAGACCAAACGAACAAATGGTCGTTCGCCCCTCATTTCGACAAAATTCGTGCTCATTTATAGTGTATTCAAACAGTCGCACACCAGCGGCCGTAGCCGTGATGGAAACGCCGGTTCTCGTTAGATCACCGAAGTTAAGCATCACGGGGCGGGTATTGGGGAAAGATGGGTGACCGGGACCCCACCTTTCTTCCGGTGCGCCGCTGCTGCTGGGACCCGATGGAGAGGGGGGAAAAAAATAAGGGACTTATATAGTTCTCGTTGGGAAATATAAAGCGATAGGCTTTGGAACGGCCATCCTGTTTAACAGGAAAAACAAAAATAGAGGGACGGTTTGGGACCCGAAGGAGAGGGAGGAAAGAAAACAAGGGACTTATATAGTTCTCGTTCTACAAGGAATACCTCCGGGGGAGAATTTAATTATTGTCCTTGGGTTGTTTAGAAAGTACAGAGGGTATGTGTACTGCGTTCCACTTTAGAGCGGACTCGTTCCGCGCAGAGATATACTGCTGATTGGTTGGAAACCGGCGGAGAAAGTGCTACGACCAATCGCGAAAGTGCTACGACCAATCGGGTGTGTGAGATCCGTGGGAGCTGCACAGATCGGTCGCAAATCGGTAGAGTCGTAGGTCTACTCTTAGGTGGAATGCTATATGGTAGGTAATCTGCAACTTTTCAATCATGTTCTGCTATCAATCTATCTATTATAAATGTAGGTATATTTTGTAAAAGAAGGCTGGAACAATAACCTTGGTATATTTTTTTATTATAGAAACCAATCTTTGCATTAGTGTATCGCTTGAAAATGGTTTATAAAATAAATTTATTCGAATTCGTGTTGTATCGTCGCCATAACAAAATATTTCATTCTTAAACGATTTTATTCAGCTTCGATCCTCTGTTTGTTTGTATGTTTGTATGGTTCAAATCTGGAAACTCAAATTTAACCCACTTTCAACTATCCAATTGTCTTGAAATTTTGCAGGCGTGCCTAGTTTTTGACAATACAATATTTAAAAAAAAAATTAACTTTTCATCCCTCGAGGGGATGAAAAAATTACCCAGTCATCAATAAATATAACCCATAAGCACATCCAAACGACTTGAAATCAGCCACTCGAGGTCTTTACGAAAACGACAAAAAGCCGCTGCGTTCGAGACACTATATAGTCGCATCGCGATTACCGAAAATACACAATTCATCGAGAAATGATCCGTCACGTATGCACGTGCGAATAGTACAACTAAAACTTTGCAGGCGTTCGTAGTATATCACCGTCGAAATTGTAGTACAAGGAAAAAAATCACATTTTAGTTTTTAGTGCGTTTTAAATAATTTTTTCTTATATATATATTTTTATTTGTGTAATTGAATCAGACATTTTATTTCCATTTCAAATATTTTACACTTAAGGATTGCCATTACGGAGTTTATAAAGAACCCGTGTAACATAAATTGAGGAAGGTCATGTAGCCACAGAAATCGGTTGAAAGTGTTAAAACAATGCAGTGTATAGCCGGCTTTACACGATCGCCCCAAACCTTCCGGCGTGCCGCGCTGGAACGCGCGTTCCTGGAGCGTGATGTTCAAAGCGCAACGCTCCAAACGCGAGCGCCAAATCCGCAGGTTTGGAGCGTCCGCTCCAAATTTGCAAGACTTCGCGTGGAGCGCGGCATGTGGCTACGCCAACTGCGTCACTGACATCGTGCTTCAAGCAAAATGTCTTTGATAAAAAAAGCGAAGAAGCAGCAGAGCAACAACTTATAACAAGAATATGGGTCAAGAGATGAAGCGAAGACAGAGATCGCCACGGTTTTAGTTTCCACAGGCAGAGGAAGCTTCTGTCAATTGCGATAAATGGTTCCATACCGTCTTTGGACCACATTGTCACTGCTGCACCTATAAAGCGCAATCTGGCGCGTAGCGCGTGGCACATCAATCGCATCTGAACGTGTGAAGATCTGCACTCCAGACGCGCGCGCTGTGAACGCGTGGTCACCCTTTATCGCATCGGAGACTTTGCATGTACAGTTTTGGGGCGTGCGCCCCAAAACTGTGAGAAAGCTGTCCGTCTAAAGTCGGCTTATCTCAACATTGAATAACTCGCGAATAATTTACAAACTGTTAGTTTGTTTGTTTGGACAGTCACTGAAAACTAATTACAAGGACTTCTATGTCGATAGTTGAACTTATTAGACGTCGATGAACGCTATTAAACAGCTTGCTTGTCACGATAGTTCTCGAAACTTTTGCTGCAAGTCAAATTATGCTGTGCTGCACGCCAGCACTGTGGATATGTGCATCCTTGAATTTCTGTATAGTTAACGTTTAACATACGTTGCGGAGATAGCTGTATCTCGAAGGCAAATAATTTTTTCATTACCATATCTGCTACACCAATGATCGTAATAGTAACACAGTTCAAACACAGCCATGATATTCAAACGATCGTACCCACTTCAGGAACGAATGTCAAGGAATTCGTATTTCCTTGTGACGTAATAAACAGTGTTCTCGTAACTGTGCAGTGCAAAACACTTGTAGAAGAATTATAGACGAAGTATGAGACGGCAAATTCACGATTAGCATTATTTGCGGATGATTTTCGCGAGTGTATAAATCTATAAATCATTAGCGCCGCGCGCCTCAGTTTCTGGCAATGATGTAAGGGTATTCGAAAGACCACACCGCACTTTCGTGAAATATGGAAACGTTTCAAGGAAACGTTTTAATGGCACGATTATGTATGTGCTTTTTATGCGAAACACAAATACAGCAACCGGTTCGTTAAATTCAAAATAATGACACAATATTTTGTTGAATGATAAGGAGATCTTTCACATCTGCAGCAAGGTCAATTACCGTGCCTAAAGATAACTGAGCTCGCCGAATGTACTTCTGCATGTAAAAGTGAGATCAAATTTTGTTCGTACGTGGCTTTGGTTTCGAGAAAGTTTACGTCGAAGATTCGTAATGTCGAATCGATTTGGCTACCTATTGTTTTACATTAATTCTGTTGATATATTTGAACTCGTAAAGATCGATGGTGGTATCGCTCAAAGAAGATACACAATTATTTTCATACAAACTGCAGATCATTATTTCTCTTATTGTGTTAGAAACCCGTGGAAAAGATTGCCTCTGTGGTCGCACAGTGAGTTGTGTTTGGCGAATTAAAGGTGTAGAAATGAAAGACATCACTGTCGTTGTCATTTTTCAAATACTTGTTCGGTGCTCCCGGATTACGGAGAAATATTCCGCACCGTAGATTTTCGATGCTCCAATGCAGGGCACGTAGTTAGCACCTAATAGAATCATCTTTGTCAAGGTCCTCGCTCAAACCGTTTGACAAGGAGAGCGAAGAGATAAACGCAGAGTAGAGTGAAATAATGCACCAGCGGCAGCTCTCGGTGGACGGCGAGGCATGCAAGAGCATTAAGCCACGTGTGCGACTGGAGTCATCCACTATCGAATATGAAAATTTTCATATTTCCCATTATAGCTTGATGACGGTACTACCGATGGGTTGGTGAGATTCTGCCGATGAAAATGAGTCTAAACACGAAGCGATTCGGTCTATTTTTTGTTACGAATACACGATTAAGGGGGGGGGGGCAACAGGGTAATTTCCCGAAAATTAAAAGTATCTTTGGAAATTTATTAAAAGCAAACTACTTAATGAATCTTTTTGAAACTTTCGGGATATTATAATGGATATTTAAGTTACAGGCATTTTTGGGGGGAAATTTATTTGAAGCAAATTTATAAGAGCTATTTATTAAAGCTATAAAAAATCTGGTTGACTGTTTTCCGAGGAAACGGTTCTTCTAAAATTAAAAAACCAAAATGTTTAAAATATTTATAAAAAAAAATTTGTTGTATTATTTACTAGACCGTGTAAGAAATATTTTACAAGAGGGCGGCAAAAGTGCGAAGAATACGGTGTAAATATAATTTCAAATTATATTTGACAAAAATTGTACAAAAGACGCGGAGGGCTTCTGTGATGGATACTAGCGTGTCGGAAAGACCGTACAAGAGTGTCCGCGTCCTAGCGGCGAGGTCGTAGCGTCCTTCCCGCGACGCTGCCATCGGACCAAGCCAAGTGTATTTGGGCTTCCAGGCGGTAGGCCACTGTACCGGGACGCCATTCGAATATGCGTTCATTGGATTTTCTTACCACTGCCATCAATGTTGACGAATACCTACTAGCGTGCAAGGGGGTCGGTCTTAAATTACGTAAGGCCTTGAGGGGGGGGGGGTGAATTTAGGTTTTCTTACGGGGGGGGGAGTCAGGTAGCATTTAACGTATTTATTTATTTTTTAACATAATTTTCAATTAATACAAATTCTATCACTAATGTTCCATAAAAGTAGTTTTTGTTTAAATTTCCCGAAACTTAGTTAAATGAATTATTATACAAACCTTTAAAAGAATTTTAAGAACTGGCAAAATTCAATGTAAAATATATTACGTAAGGAGGAAGTTGCAATATCAAATCTTACGAATTTTTATACTGGCGGAGGGACGGGGTAAGAAATCGTCAAAATTATCCTTACGTGTCGACTCTTTCGTTTCCTCCTGCTCGTTGTCGGGTTCTCTCACTTTCGTCCGCAGGCTTCTAAGAAATGGTGGGGATCTGAAACATACCAAATTGTACAACCAACTGTAGCCCAGACCCTAGGTCGCTAATAACCCATCTAGTGGTTGATGCGACGGTAAATAAAGGAGGAAAAAAAAAATCGGCGACGTGTGCCCTCTTCTACGTATAATAATTACCCGGAAATATTGTATGGAGGAATTTGCAAAAAGAACCACTTGTTTATACATAACTTCACAGCAGATTCTATTGCGAGTAGACTACGGTTTTCCAGTCGACAACCAACATTTGCTAATCTATATTCTTTCACGTATACCTAAAGTGATACAATAACATTCATAATAACAACTAAATTTAGCTTAAAACTTTGACAATACCAGCTCAATTATTTTGGTATTATCGCGCTTTACACAACAGCTGTAAGCTGGCAACGGTATTCTTAACTGAATAATCGTTAACGGAGAACGAATGTTAGTGATTTACATACGATTAATACATAGGTATCTCTCTATTGGCGCCTAGTTCGAACATTCGTGGAAGGAATTATAATATCGCGATATTTGTTAATGAAGTAAAAGTAATTATTATTTCATGGTAAATACTATGAATGCATTCTACATATATTACACTTATATAGGTATGAATTTATACGCCGGGGCGTAATTATCGTTTTTTTTTTTTGCAATTCCGATTCCCTTTTCTGTTGGTGTCAGCCGCCAGATAAGTAGGCTTCGCGATTACGTCAACGTTTTATTTATCTCCGACAGATAATATTGCTGTTGCATTATCTGGTATTGTGTCATAAATTAGTGAAAGTTTAGGACTTCGCTTGATTACCGCTAAAATGCGTTGCTGATAACGTAATGCGAGCCCGTTGACGCAACACAAATGAGGAGACATTAAGATTTCTGTGCTCGTACGTCTTTTAATCATTGTCTAGCCTAGCGGATACACGGGCTACTTACGAGGGGAGGGCGCGATCACCACGAGCGATTTATTTAACGAAACCAGGCTGAAAATGTTGGTGATCATTAGCTGTGAATGGCCAGCCAATTTTTATAAAAAATGGCTCTGAACATTTAAAATTATGCGGTCATCGCATCGACTTCGTTCTTTTAAAAAATAAATCTTGATGAAAGGAATACAAGAGTTTTATGCGTTATTGCCATAGGCTCGATAATTTAACCAGAAAATACAGCTTTTTATGTAGCGTAGTCCCTTAATCATGCTTGTGAAGGAGTGAATTATTTATAGTAAACAGTAATAGTCTGCAATTCAAAATTATATAATTTATTTAATTATAGGTAACTTTAAAATTAAATGTTAATTCTGCTTGGATCATTTTTGTCACATGGCAACTTTAATTATTAAAAACTAATATATTACGTACTATATACTATAACAACATTTAAAAGTTTAACATGAATCTTGCCATTTTGGATTCGTTTTTAATCGAACATACTTTGCATGCGAGACAAAATGCTTGTCACAAAAAATTTCCGGTCCATTCCGTAGATCGTCTTGAAGTTGCTGTAAATAGTTGACTTGAGCCGGTAATCATAATTGCCCCATAAATAACAATGATGAACGATATAATGGAGGAAAAACAAGAGAGTAGTAGCGGTAATTCAAACATTGTTGATTGGTTCCTTCTGTTTTTATCGCTTACTTCACGATACCGACATTGTAGAAAAAAAGAACAGAAGCACGGAGAATTAACTGAATGTTTATGCCTTATCACAAAGTGTCTGAGCCCTGATAAGAGCTAACGTGTGCATTTAAAACGCACTAGGTATTTCGTAATTGCCAGTCGGAGCCTGTGTCAGTTGTATGAAATGTGTGGAGTGTTCTACACTTAAGATTTTGCTACATGTATGTGAAATTCCAAAAATTGGAATGTCGGAGGCATTTTACCATTTTTTTTTGCGTACTGTCGTTTTTAGGCTTTCGAAATTTGATCTTTGAATTTGTACTCTCACCCAATTCTAAACTCACAAAAATTTGCTCCGCCCACCCTATTGCCTGTCATAATGTAAATGCCACAAATTATCTCCGATTATGGACAATATAGGTAAGGTAGACCGGGGGTGGTAGTGACATTTCGGCTTTGGAATACGATTACGCAAGAATTATTACATTTACGACAAAAGTTCTTTTACACGAAAATGTTACTTACTCACTTGACATTATTGAGTCAGAACAGCTTCGCTGTATGTCAAGTAATGTCCAGGTTATTAGTAAAAGATGAGAAGTGGGGAAAGTGTTGCAACGGAGTCGATGGTAGCATACATTTAACTTTACAGAATTAAAATGTTTTTTTTTTTGTTTTAAATTATAATAATAAATGAAAAAAGTAAAATTTCTAACCAATTATGCGGGATCGCAATTCTGGCAGAAATAAAAAACTTTTAGCTGGTGCATTTTTGAAGTGTTCAATATTCACAATATGCAACCGGGAAAACTACGAGATATCCGAGAACTTACACACTTACAGAGTCCAGGGTGATTCTGGAGCGAAACCTGCCAGAGAAATGCCGCCTGGCACCCATGGCCAGGTAAACCCCGTGGTGAATCACCGGATTTTATGGAATTTGTATTCCTTATGTAAAAGCAGTTCGATTTGCATGAAATTTAGTATAATTTTAATCGGGAGAACGCCAGGAATCCATTGGTATCACTTTCATATCGACACGGTGAACAATAAAGAACTCCTTAATATATTGTAATGAATATTTTACCCTCCACTGCGGGGCGCCGACCACGATTCGCTGCGGTCGGTCGAGGATTCATACCTGTTTCAGAAAAAAATAATTCTTTATTCTTTATCATATCGATATGGAAGTGACACCGATGGATTCCTTATGTTTTTCCGATAAAAATCATACCAGATTTCATGTAAATCGGACTATTTCTAACAAAGTCAATTTGAAATTATGCAAATCATTTTTTCGTGTGATTTCCTTCATTATGGTCCGAATTACGTCGTTCTTGGTGTTATTTTCATCGGAGAAACATAAGAAATCGATTGGCGTCATTTTCGCAAAGATTTGACGAGAAATGCGGAACTGGAGATTTCAGACTTCTTAATAGATATTCCTGTCTCACCGGGGGTCGAAGCCTTCGACCCGAAAACCATGACGCTCAGTGAGACATCAATTATGGGTGTCCCACACCTGGGGTGTCTCGAATATCTCGGGTAGTTTACCCGAGTAGCGCCTACCCGGGAAATTTTTCTCTTCCCGGGTATCTCACGGGTACCTGGGTACCCGATCTCCCGTGAATCGACAGCTCTAGTTCTTGGATTGCAAAGGCTAAGTATTTTTTAAAGACTATGTTTCTATCTATTTGATTCCAAGATTCTAACGTCATTAATTTGTGACCACCCTGTAATAATCTAATCTGGTATATTGATTTACTATATTAATTAGTACAAAAATTCAAAGGTTGAACGAGTAATAGTTGAAATGATCTGTTGTGATATGAAATGGATTATTCTAATAGACATGGATGAAAGATGATAGAATTTCGTAAGAATGCGATTATGAATATCACTGTTTACTCGCGTTGATAGGACAAATTTAGTGCTCTATTAATTTCAAGGTAATCGCATAGTTATGAGTTCATAGACTTCTGTAAACATCATAAGATTAGGGAACCGCGATAAAATTAAGAAAAAACATTTCGTCATAATATATTTTCAATAAATAAAGTGTACCAGGAGTTCGTAATGTTACAGTTCAATACTGTAGCGTTATTTATAATATGTGTATTTATATTATGGTTTGTGCAAGTAATACGACTGAGAATTATGAGATTTTACATGCAAATAGAATCGAAAATATAGAATAAATTTTTTAGCACGGTGCTTCGTTTTTGAAAAAATTGAGTTTGAAAATTCTTTGAGTACACATGCACCGAACAGACAATTAGGGTCATTCCACGCGAAGTAGGACACTTTTCGGAGTAACATTTCGGATCTTGGTGCAACTTGGATATGTTGTAGTCTTTAGGGATATATAAACATATCTGGAAGGATTTTTCAAAATGTCAAAAATTGTGGATGTTATGTGAATAAATACACTTCAGTGGTAATTGGTTTGAGTTAATGCAACGATGATATACATATATTATTGTCTATGATTAATTATATTATCTCAACATAACATGTGGTGGTAGTCATCCTTTGGTAATACATTCAATCAGCTTGTAACTTTTTGTTCCTTTTTTCAACGACAGAACAAGCATACGACGTGAAACTGGAAATATTTATTTCGCATATCGTTGTTGAAGTATAAGGACATTTAAATTATATTTGGATGATAATTAAATATTACCGAAAACTTTGTCCAGAAAATTTACCTTTACTTTCGTTGTATGTACCTATATACCTACTTATTGGCAATTCCAATCGTCACATTTCCTGGGTTATATAATTTTGTTGCGTCACTTTAATCCATAGCGATTTCACAGGATACAAAAAATTTAATGCTGGCTGCAATTTTCCTGTGTCGCAACTTATATGGAGAAACTTACAATTTTCCTTTCGACACTCTAGGAATCGGGCACGCATTCCCATTGAAACATGGTCGTATCTAGGATTCATAAAGTATAAAGATAAAACGTCATTCGTTTGTCATGAAATAATGTACCCTGTACACTGCAGGACAAAAGTATTCGGACGCCCTTTGAGACAGAATAACTTTTTAAAAATTGGTCCAAACGAATTGAGTTTTTCTGAGAAGCTGGAAGGATTAGTTTACTACTTAGGTGGCGTGTTTCATCGGGTTGAAAAACAGTTGCAATTGGTCCGAATAGCGCAGAAAATAGTGAAGGCCGTTTTCTCAACTTTTTTATCTGAGCAATGAAAATTTAATAAATGCCTTTTTTAGATTTAAGTAAGTTGTATACATGCTGAAAATTTCGTCGAAATCGGTTGATGCAGAAAGAAGTCATCGAAATATGCAAAAACACTGCCGAGAACTGAGATTTCCACCACTTTTAACTGTTTGTAACTCAGAGCTACCTTAACTGATTTCGATAAACTTTTTAGCATGTATACAACTTACTTAAATCTACAAAAGGCATTTTTTAAATTTTCACTACAGGCTCAGATAAAAAAGTTAAAAGAAACGGCCTCTCCATTTCCATCGCTATTTCGACAAATTGCAATTTTTTCAAAACGGCGAAACACAGCACCAGTAAAGTAATCCTTCTAGCTTCTCAGCAAAACTCAAGTCGCTCGGACTAATTTTAAAAAAGTTATCCTGTTTTAAAGTGCGTCCGAATACTTTTGTTCCCCACTGTACAGTGTCTTATTTACATATTCTGGTGTTAATGATCGAGTAATCTATACTTATACCCGTAGATAATAAATTAACAACAAGAGCAATGTTTACTGCAAATTCTACTTAAGTCGTTCCAAAGTGCGCTTTATTGCAATTTTTTTGTCACTGTTTTTGAAATTTACTAATAAATTTCATCAAAATTTATATTTTATGATTTCGATTGTTTTTCGTGAATTTTGAAAACCTAAGTTGAAATTCGTTGTTAGCAGTCAGCAAAACCTTTGGAAGTAATTGTTTAAATTATCGTACTGCCACAAAAGTCCGTACATCGAAGCGTATGGGCTGACGCCTTAACGAATTTTCACTTCTTTGACCTCCCATACCTCAGAACCTAATTTTCACCTCAACTTGAAAATTTCGTGTGATTTATAAGGTCTCGTTATAAGGTATCGTTTCGCATAAAATTCAGTTCCAAAATCGTGGGACCAAAACGAGGCTATTTTTTGGGTCGCTCTTCTTTCTCCACCCATTAATTTGTAACAATCAATACGATGTTTCCCCCATTATTTACATACACCCTTTAATCCGCACATCTAATTTAAAAGCCACTTGCAACATACTATTAATCGACGTCAACACTATTTTTACAGAACCTGCCTAAATTAAATCGAACAATTGCACCAAGTCCCAATTCGACGTTCCAATTATCTGGCATCGCAAATAATCTAGAAACTGAAGCTCGATGTGAAACTCAATGAACTTCCAGTATCTAATTTAAATACCAATCTCTGCTCGATGCACTGATTCAGGCAAGAAGCCAGCAATCGTCGTTCAACGTTTACGTGAACAGTTCCGTTCTCAGTGTGCACGAATTTCGAGTGATTCCATCAGAGGCCAGTTGTTGAGAACTGCGTGAGGTTCGAAGCTTTATCAGCTGGTTGATGAAATTAAGCCGCCCGTTGAGTAATCGGAGCGATTTAAAGAAGCGCACCAGCGAACGAACGCCGCACAGCGCGTTGCAGTAACGTGCACGTATATTTCGGAACGCATGTTGCACGCGGGTCGCGTGCCATGGCGTTCCCACTGACTTTATACTCACCGCGATTTCATCAGATCGAGGCGGTCCACGAGTAGTGGGACGAAATCTGAACCGAAAAACGCACCGAATTAAAATTCTTAAAGGTGATAGGAGCTTCAAAAGAAACCGACGATGTGCGATGGCGTGTCTTTGCGCAACTCCACACCGAATGCCTGAAATGCAACAGTTCAATTGTTTTTTTTTGTTGTTGTTTTTTTTTTCTAATTGTGACTCATATTATAACTCACTCTGTTCTTTATCAGTGAAGGGATTTTTTAAACCGTAACGAATCGCGAAGCCATCGATTCGCGATGGATTACGCGAGACCGTGAATGAATTACAATAAATATAAACTTTGAGAACTTATGGATGACATGTATGTGTAATTTCTTTCTGCGGCTCTACCTGTGCAGCGATTTTTACCTTACAACCTTAGTTCTTCTGCAACCAGCCACTTCACGTAACAACGCTGAATTAGCGGCTAACGTTGTTAGGATTTATTTAATAACTTTAGATTTTATAATAGGGTTCGTCCAAAAATTTCTCGCATAGGTCAGCAACGTTGAAACCCCACTTAGCTTTATTGCTAGTCCTAGTTTTATTCTAATTTTAATTTACATATTTAGTTATTGTTTTAGTTTGTTTTATTAGTGACGTTTAAGTACAATGTTTTTCTTACACTTCGGCGTTTCCGATTATTAAATTGATGTAGGTATGCTCTGTGTGTTTCTTCTTGTCTCTCAGGGCAGTATAGACGTTGTTATTACTGTTATTATTATTAATTATTCAGTTCAGCTTTATTACAAATACACCGAGATTACGGTAATATTCTAGTTAAACTGCAAATCCGCAAAAACAGAATTAATCGAAGTGGGAAATTTACCTTATTTTATATAAATAAATATCACAGTAATAATGCTGCATATTTCAACAGAATGGAGAAACATATTTTCCACCTATCTGACATTAGTCTGACTTTCCAAACTGGAATCACTTCTCCTAATCTTCTTCGTGGGTTCAGTAATAGGTCATTCGTTAATTACATTTTCATTATACCCGTTGCAAGTTTTTCTTAGCGTCTACACTGCGCTTTCTCTTTCTAAATGGGAGATTCATTACACAGCGAGAGGCACCTAAGTAGAAGACTTCAAATTTTCTACTCGTAAAAATTACTTGCTGTGTGAAAAAATGTTTAAACCAGAAGCCACATGGTATCAAGGGGGGCTATTGTTTTATATGCCCCCTTGATACCCCCTTTTATACAGTAAGTAGATATACGTGTCATTTGAACTCGCCAAATTCGGTGGCTCATCTTGTATATTGAGGTATCATTAAAATTAGTATTATGCTCAGCATTTAAAATGTAAACACACATTAACTGCTTAAAAACCATAATTAAAATTGGCACCGCGTTTAAAGTGCTCTCGAAGCATTTATGATTTGATTTATTTTTCAAAATCCGCAGTTCTTGCAGATGAATGTTCAGAGATGGTGTTCATTTCGTTACACTCGAATAGAAGCTATTTAAGGTAAACGACACCACTATAAGACAATTTAAGAATATGATCGTTACAGTAGTGTTATAAATTAATAGACTTTCAATATCAATCACAACGATTTAAATAATATAGGTACATTTATATTTTATTAAAACTTCTCCACTTCTCTATTAATGAATAACCTTGCAACCATGTATTCACTAAGCCAGACAGTGTTCTGGCTTCAAATTTTTAGCCGCTTTTGCAGCACATGTAGGCATTGTCGGTTTTAAAAACCCGTTGTTAAAAACTAGTTTTTATTTATAAATTTGTAAAATTCGAAAACCGGGTTCAAATTAAAAAAAACGGGTTTATATACTAGAATTAATATGCAGAAATGAATTAATTATTTATTTAAAAACGTTAATATTTTTACTTGATATCGCCTCGGACACAAGCATACTGTGAACAAAATTTTGAAAAGAATTAAAAAAAAAATATATACCTGACGAAAAAAATTCTTTTCAAAATTTTGTTAACGCAAGTTTGTAGCGCTTATTGCACCACTAAACTTTTGTTCGAAACATTTCTTTCTGTCTGTTGCACTTTGAGAGTTACACGCGAAAAAGTGGAAGCGCCTATTTGACTTTGAGGTTAGTTTTCACCCCCTTAAAGGGCGATAGGGCCCAAATGAAAGACACCGTTGTTCTTATTTTTAGTCACTCTAAAAATCCGCCAGGTTGCGTTCCAATCGGTGAGTCCGGGTCCTTGTTAGAGAGTCAACTAATAATTTTTTAACAGTCACGTTTAATAGCAGCGCACTCTTTTCCCCGAACTTCGCCCTTCACACACTCTGAATTTGATATAAGTCGCTCGCAGTTGGCTCGCCTATTCTCTTTTCATCGTACCACTTTCGCTGTATCATTGCTGGTGCATAAGGAACGCGCGCAATGAAAATACTGCTTATTTTCACACGAAGGCTGGAAGGTGGATTTTTCGGTCGTTCCTCTCGTTTTTCTCGACCCCGCTGTTTCACCGTAGCAAGTTCTACAGCGAGTCCCTGCAAAGAAATGTTCTCCGCATTTACGTAAGCCACCGATCCTCGGAGGGGCAGTTGGCCACCGACGTCGTTGCAACCAGCAGCTTGCTTTCGGGTGGACAGTCTTAATTCAACTTCTGGCCGAGTCGCCTCGTGATTAGTCCCCTTGTGGTGCATCGTGCTCAGTGACGTTTCTTCGCGCCCATAGTAATCACAGCGTCGAAGCTGCACCGTTTCCTTCTCACTGACAACCTCCCCCCCTCCCTCCCCCCCTGCCCCCAGTGGAAAGAGAAAGCCGTCAAGAGTATTATATTATCGTATCGTACTTAATTAGACACTGGATAAGCTTTTCATACTGGTTTATTTGATTTGCGCCGACCCTGCCGCATTCCACCGTTCTAATACACAAACGATAACCGTGGGAGAGCAAGGAGTTAACTCGCCTACGCGCATAGGATCCCCCCGCGATGTACGTAAAATTGATCGATAGCAGCGACTATATTTTTTGTGATTTTATTTATTAGGCGATCCCGCAAGTAATGCGGTTCTTCTCCGAGCCAGGTTTTAAGTCATGGAACTCGTCGCGTTCGTCACTTATCTGTTTTGGAATATGCACTACCGTAAATAGGAACCTCTGGACAGTATTGTATCAAAAGTTCACTGGTGCTGATCGAATGTTGCAGTTACTAGAAACGTTTGAAATGGAAAGAAAGAACATATTCGGCGTGTTACGTTGTGTGAGTTTAGTAAAGGGGATGATGCAACTGTAGCAGTTAACAAGCACGTCTGAGGTGTACGTATGGACAGATTATTAGAGCGAGGCAGTGTCAAAGATAGTTGAAGAAATTTCGAGCTGAGAAGTATAGTCTGAAAAATGAACTGCGTGCCGCGAGAGGCCTGGAGAGTTCGACGAACACGGTTTACGGGTTACTGTTGAACAAAATCTAAATTACTGTTAAATTATTATAGAAACTGTTGAAGAATCAGTCCAGAAGTTGAATTCGACTGATTCTACGGTAGTTGTTTATTTTTATCTTATATATTTACTCGTCGAAGGAAACCGCATTACTTATGGGATGTCCTAATAGTTTTGGGGAACTTCGCGTTAATTTTATACGGCGGTTGCATCGAATTGTTCAGAAATATGTACGTTTACGTTTGAAATCGTAATGTATGTAGGGTCATTTCGGGAGAGACGCATCACGCTTTTTCTATTGCTTATAAAATCTTAAATAAATACAACTGAGTGTATAGGGAAATGTAGTTTAATTATTTAGTTCAATCTCTTTAAGAAAATATAACATTTAGCCTATAAAAACTTTATTTCAATATTGCAACGAGCTTTCTAAAAACACCGAGAAAGTGCATCTCTCCCTAAGCCGGAAGGAGAGATGCACTTCAGACTCGGGAGAGATGCGCTTCGTTTATTTGTACCTGCTTTAAAATTGGCCAGATTAAATATTAAAAATAGAGAAAACACATGCTTGCAAAGGGAGTATTTGTATTACAATTTTAAATCAGTAAGGAAAAGTTACTTTAGGGTATCGAAAAGTTATTTTCTTCACTGTGCGTGTCTGTTGTGTATCTATACTGCTAGGATATGGATGTGTGTGTTCGAATTGTCATTCTTCATCATATATCCAAAATTTGTGTTAATATCTATCATATGTTTTGAGATATTTAACGTGTTACAATCGCCCCCGGTCTACCCTACTCCTATTCTTTTTTTTTCTCTCCCACACATGTTACACAGTGTTTCTAAGCATTCATTACAATAGTCATCAGCATTTTAATCAGTCTTCATCGACTTGTGCTTTGGTTTAATCTTCGATTCTTCCTTATTAGTCCCTCCCTTAGTTGAAATTATCTAAAATTTTACTTTTTTGGTCTCACTCCTGATAGTTCTAATCATTGCTGGCTGCAGTCCAGACTGTGTTTTCTTGTTCTTCTGTAGTGCCTTTTCTACTCTTTCTTGTTTCACTTTCGCCAATAATTTTCTTTTACTTATATTTTCTAGTCTAGTCAGTATTTGATCTATATCTTCTTAAGGGGGTATTCCACTGTGAACGGTCGGAGAATCAAGCTATTTTTAAAGATTTTTTTTCTCAGTAAATACAACATGTAATGAAATAAATCTTTTTGAGATTTATTAAGCTACTCTTATGTTACACCAAAAAATTTTAAAAGAATATTTTTAATTTGTTTTACTTGTTTTTTACAAAGCGTCAATATGGCACCTAAACAAAAACGGTATGTTCGTGGTGCAGGTGATTTCCCGGCATAGGCTTATCTGAAACAAAAAATTCGAAAAGGTTCTTAATCCGTACGAGTGTCTCTATCGCCCGTAGCTCAATTAACAATTTTTGTCGAAAAATAACCGAGAGTTTTCTCGGGAAACATTCGAGAAAGGACCATTTTGGGGAACTTTTCTTTCAACCCGGAGCCATTTTGTTATTTCTCAACAAAAATTGTTAATTGAGCTACGGCCGATAGCGACACTCATACAGATTAAGAATCTTTTCAAAGTTTTTGTTTCAGATAAGCCTAAGCCGGGAAATCACCTGCACCACGAACATACCGTTTTTGTTTAGGTGCCATATTGACGCTTTGTAAAAAACAAGTAAAACAAATTAAAAATATTCTTTTAAAATTTTTTGGTATAACATAAGAGTAGCTTAATAAATCTCAAAAAGATTTATTTCATTATATGCTGTATTTACTGAGAAAAAAAATCTTTAAATATAGCTTGATTTTTCGACCGTTCACAGTGGAATACCCCCTGAACAGAGTCTTTTTTTATATGCAATACTCCTCAGAAACTGCATTTAGACCCATTTCTTTGTTTCTTAGCTATGGAATAGCTTTTTCAGCTGTTCTTCTGTCCATGGCGCTCTGACACGAGCATTTGCTTTTCTTATACACATATATCCTCCGAATGTCTTATATACATATATCCTCCGATTTTGAGCTGCATCTATTCCTCAATGTTGCGCACAAAAGAAGACAATAGGCAGAAAAAAGGTTAAAACACGTTGTTATGCCGAGAGAAGAAACTACTGCCACTATTTAACACTATTCCTACCGACACTTCACATATACCTATTCCTACCGCGACCTGTCAAATGACCTGTCTTTAGCATAACTTAAATTTTTTAATATAGAATCAAGATAAGAGCCAATTGGACAGTATAAAAATATAGTTTCTTTTATTCAGAAGTATATCATGTACATTCGTATATTTAAGGAAAAGTCGCGAAGTTTAAAGGCGATTCAATTACGTTGTATATAGGAAATTCTAATCGAAATTTAAAAAAACGGTCATTTAGGAATAGTGTTAAAGAGTAATAACAGTTAAAGCTACGCGATAACAATGTAATCAAAATTTTACTCACCGTTCACAGAAATATTTCGTACGAAATCCAAGGCAAAGAAAAGTTTTTTTTCCAGTTTTAATGCACTTAAATAACACGATCGATGTGTTTCGTTTAATGAGATTATGCTCATAGACGAGAATACTACTTAGTATTAACAGTTCAATCAATGCTGCCAATTGTTTAGCGCGGTCGGAACAGGAAGTGCATCTTGTGCATCTTGTGCATCTTGTGCATCTTGTGCATCCCTCTTTCAGGTTGCGTCTCTCCCGAAATGACCCTGTGTCTATTCTCTTAAGTAGATTTCTGTAATCAGGAGCAAACGTGCTATCTTCTAACGCCTTTCGTTTCAATTAAGTGCAAGCAGTTTTTCACGTGATTTGAAACAATTTGGAATTGTGGTTCGATTCATAGCTGTCCAAAGAAATTTCTGTCCTCGACACTTTGCGTGGCGCACCGTTTTGTGAAACGCGTCTTTTCCCGCCAGGAGAGCTTTGTGCGGAGCGTAAAAAGCGAGCACTCCTTGATTGGTCTGTTCTCGAAGTGAACATTACTTTCTACAATGCTTCCGATGCTTTCCAGAACATATCGACGCGAAGGTATCTCGAAACCTGTGCACGGATTGCAAATCCCCGGGCGTGAAAACACGCCGACGCCAATTGAACCGATAATCTTTCACTTCGGTATATTTCGCACATTAATGGCTTTTTTCTTGGGTACGCGTCTAGCAGCAGCATCGTAAACTGATTAGAAAGTCAGCGCTATGCGTGATAGTGGCTGTGTATGCTTCCCGCACACACTGCGTGCTATCGAGTGAGCATTTCCCGGTGGAACCCGCCTGTATCATTCATGAAATATATTGAAACGAAACGTTAACAAAGAAACTTATCGAGGCGATACGTACGAACGTGAGCGTAAGGCAGAGGCAGCTACAACTCCGATTCAGAAACAGCTTGAAACAAAAAATTCCGCAGATATAATGTTGCGGAATGAGACCTTCCGTCGCGTTATCTTCGCGTCTGCTTTCAAAACTCATTTTTTACACCCCTTTTAGCGTGTCAACCTTTTAAAAAGATAGGCCTGCCAACAGAAAATGGCAAGGTTCATAGGCTTAAACGAAAGCGGGGATCGAATGTGAGGATTTAAACGAGAAAGTGCTTGCACTTGGTGGAACGATGGCGTAGAAATGCATAATATTAACTGGGGATTCTAAAGTGCATGCGAAGATAGAGATTATAATAATTCTGTTCCATTGTGCTCGCGATATCGATGTGAACGCCGCGCCTCGCTAAGTGGAGGCGAATCAGTCGAAAATTTCAGCCGATCATAGAGGCAAGGTACACATCGATAGCTTTCCTTTCGATAGATCTCAAGGCATTCCCCGTAGATAACATGCCGAGTAGCAAAACCAGAATTGCCATAGTCGGTGGTGGTGTAGCTGGATTGGTGGTTGCACGGCACACAGCCTCGAGATTGGACACTTATAAGCTGACTCTGTTCGAGCAAACCGATCAGATTGGTGGGACATGGGTCTACACCGATGAAATCGACGTCGATAAGCATGGATTACCAGTTCACAGTAGCATGTACAAGAACCTAAAGTGAGTGTAGCACGTAATTTGTTAAGTGGCAATTATTTCACGAATCAGTCTTCTAATGCAATAATTACTGAACCGTGGTTTACTGTACGCAGGAACCTAGAGTCACGGTGAAATTCTTTTCTCTTTTTTGTAGCCTATCGTGTTGCTGGTAATGATAAAAACAGCGAAACTCTCCCATTTTAGCATGCACTCACTATTTACCAGGCAAGAAATTGGCTAACAAGGGAACATCCCGAACCCAGAAATTCAAAAAATTTTTAAACTTCGTGAATATGTAGGGGCTTTCCCCCTGATTGCAACGCAATTTTTGTTTGCTGCCCAAATTCACTCTAAGGGGGTGTAATTGACCCCTGAAAATCCGGTTATCTTCCGATTTTCTGTTATAACTCGTGAATTTTGATGAAAAATCATTCGTTTAAAAGAGGGCACCCCCAAAAGCATGGGGCAGCGTAAAAGTCCATGCAAACATACATATTTTCAAAATTTTATCTAAAAAACTACTAGTAATTGATGCGCACGTGAATGTTCTCCCTTGATTATAACTCAAACTATTAAGGAGGTATTTTCATTCGCAGACGCGAAAAATAGAGCTTTTTTTAGGAATTTTTTGGTGGAAAAGTAAAAGTTCGTCTGGACATAAAATAAATGTTCACTATAAAGATGTAATATAAATACTGTGTGATAACGTTCTTCGTTGATGGAACTAATATCAGGATAACGAGTTGATCTTTAATCAATATCTTGACATTATATTGTTTAATAGGGTCATGTTCAGTGCTGGTACTAAACAGTTGCTGCAGTTCGTGCAAAGTGCTTCACAGGAATTAAAAAAATTGAAAAAGCAAACGTGATTATTTTTGCAGTTACAAACCATCTGGTGCAAGATTCAGGAAACATATTTCTATTTCGTATGGAATGGTAAATGGTTCTTGGTCTAACATAATGGTCCTTTCATTTTTGTTCAGTAGAAGTACGTTGTAAAATCGCAAAAAAAAACAAAAGAATTCCCTTTCAATTTTATTTTAATTTCGTAGAATGACATCTAGGATTACAGTAAAACAGATCGAAAATCCTATCTGGATTGTGAGTCTTCAGGTTGTGTAATGAAACAAAGGAGAGAGGGGCGTGGTAGACAAACGATATGACAGATATATAGGACATTATCAATCACCTTGAGAGGTGTGAGTCAGGTCTGGGTTAGGTTGATTTTCTTTTGATTCAATTTATTTTCTCGCGATAACAACTTGCTCGCAGCTCTGTCAAATCTTTGCGATATATTTTTAAATGATTAGTTGATTATTTCGCTGTGACAAAGCATTAAAATTCATGTACAACTAGGGATGAACGATTACATAATATTAAAACTTGCAAGTGTAAATTTAATGCACATAAAAACAGGAATTGCTTAAGGGGGTAGGTTACCCTCGATAACCCTAAAACAGGCCTCTCTTTCAAACGCAAATTGTAAAGTGATAAATAAAAGTAGAGAGACCGTTTTTTTTACTAGTTTTAACCGTTATTCTATGAGCTTATTTATAACTTTACAATTTGCGTTTGAAAAAAGGGCTTGTTTCAGGGCTATAAAGGGTAACCTACCCTCTTAAAGAAATTTAAGCAAATCATTGAAACGAGTCAAAAACAACACGGACTATTATTATACCTTGCGATGTTCTTATTCCCTTATTCAGCGAATTTATCCGGACGTATCAACTCTATTTCTGTGCAAGCTAATTTAAAAAAGTTCTCGTGTCCCCAGTATAATCTTTAGCCGCTTAAAAGCATAACAGTCTTATGTTTTCTATTTTGATTACCATGCAGGAATTATCGTATTTCAGTCGTTAGTGTTATATTATTTATTTAACATTTAAAAAGCATCGTTTCGTAATAAACTTCTCACGCTAGCAGACACCTTTCATAACGCAATTATTCATGATTTCGCTATTCCTACATAAACAGAGGGGCAAATCGATTTGGTCGTGTGTGATTTCACGTCATTCGTTCCGTAACGATAATTGGTGATTGTGTTCTAGTCGATCTAGTCTGGCGCGATAAACTCTGCTGACACGCGATACGCTCCTTGACATAGTCACGAGACAATTGCTTTGGTAATCAGTACCGGGGTATAAAAGATTTCGATGTTTCGCTAATAAATCAGCCGATAAATCGTTGTACTAGGCGACAAATAGGAAGTTGTCGAAACCCAGTGCTGTTTTCCAAGAGAACTGGTAGTGTTCTGATACCAAACATTTCACAAGACACCCAGCATATTTTTGTGAAATGGCAGCAGAGCTTGCGAAGTGTTACCTGTGAGGAAATGATTGACACTTTTAGGCAAAGATGATTTATTTAAAAAATTTTCCCCACATTTAAATAAAAATTTTCGAATAACGAATACCTAACAGTTAAAACAATGACTCGTCATGTGTTGGATAAAGTGAATCCGGGTTAACTTTATTCATTGAATAAATTCTCGTCGAATTTAAAAAATTAACATTATTCGTCTAATAATCTATAGTTAAAGTAACTTTTATCCGATCCGTTATTTAAATAATTTTTTATTTAGTACTTTTTCTTGAAGTGTCGATCGTAACATAGAATTTTACCATGACATACAGTTCTCCGTTTGATATATTGCAAAAGATTGAGGAAAGCATTGCTGTGTTGCGATTGTTGCGAAGCTTGCACGTTTTATTTACTGCGAGTATATTAATTAGACGGTTCACAAACTTACTAGTACAAAAAGTATATCTATGAATTATAAAAAGTTCTGTGTAATATATGTAATATATCCTGTTTTTACTAAAGCAGTAATTATCTCTGCAGCAGCTTGCATTTTAGAACAATAAAAATGCATACTTCAAAGACCGAGCTATTTTGTTGCCTGTCTTTTTCGTTAATTGCAAGGCAAGGATACGCAACGAGAGAATTTTTATAACACACTGCACAATCATTGGGAATTTTTTACTTAGTATTGTAGCTTCATGTTTTTGCATTGCCGATTAATTATTTATCGAATTTTCGGCCCAAAACAATTTCTAGGCGTTACTCTGATATAATGTCCTCTGATACCCCAGACGCGACGTTAGAACGGTAAAATATTTTCAAAAGGTGACTAATTCCATCTGTCGCATTACAGAACCAACCTTCCCCGAGAAATTATGCAAATACCTGACTTTCCACTGAAACATGACGATGGCCCGTCATTTGTTCATCACAGTGTAATTCGAAACTACCTCTGCGACTACACAAAACATTTCAATTTGTATCCCCATATAAAGGTAAATGTCAAACCTTATCTAATATAATATATTCGTTTCTTAAAAAATGCATGTTAACGAGTAAAAGGTATATAAATCAATATTGTACGTTCGAGGGTTAACTCACTACTTAGCTTGAAAACTTCACGCTTTCTAACATGTTACCTTCCAAACATACATATTTTCTGTCATCTTCTTTAAAGAATAATTGAAGGGGGCGAAGTTCGAAGCACCATATTAACTTATCTTTCGAATTTTACGGGGATAATTTTCCCAGAACCACGCCCTTTTCACCACTGTCTCTGCCTTTGTTAAAACCTTCATTTTTTGGTTCTTTTTTCTTACACGTTACATTGTATTATTTATGTAATTTAATAAAGTCGCATTATCATTATTACTTTTACACGTGTTTGGTGTACGTACACCGTGCAGAGCAACATATCAAACGTGTAGGATAGGGTGTCCCGAATGTGTAGAATCGAAATAGACCCGATATTAGAGCGAATACTATTTTTTAACCGACTTCAAAAGGAGGAGGTTACTCAATTCGTCACGTATATTTCATTATGTATGTATGTTCACGCATATCTTTCGCGTAGGTGCACCGATTTCGATGATTCTTTTTTTATTTGAAAGCGTATGAAGAACCGCTGGTGCTATGTTAATTTTTTTTAATATTATCTAGATACTCTAGAGTTATCTAGAATTCCAGTTTTAATGTATGTTCGCGCATAACTTTGTGACGCGTGAACCTATTTGAATGATTCTTTCGTTTTTATATAGAGTATGTTCTCCAATTGGTACCATAATATATGTTTTCTAATAAAATTAAAAAAATATAAACTCTTTAAAAAAGTAAAAAACCGACTTCAAAGGTGCGCTAAGAAGAATAAAATAATTTCTTTTAAGTCGGTGCCAAAATAGAAACAAAATTAAATCAATTTCTAAACCTTTATCAATTATAGCCCATTACCACCCTAACGCCCGGTAATTAGAGGGCGCAAAAATTGAGTGGCGCGTCACGCGTCCAGCCGATTTAATTTTGTTTCTATTTCGGTACCGACTTAAAAAAAATATTTTATTCTTTTTAGCCCACCCTTGAAGTCGTTTTTTTCCTTTTTTTAAAAAAAGTTTTAACTCTAACCGCAGCCGGTATAGAACTGAAATAGAACCGATATAGAACCAATATAGAACCGGTACTAGAACCGTAACCGAACCCGATATTAGGTCAGAACCGTTGTTCCAAAAACGGTTTTAACACGATTTCGGTTTTCTCTACTGTTTCAGTAAGAATCGATATACCTATAACAGTTTGAAACAGTTACTTTCGGAACCTTTTCAATCCCTGGTTGACACCGTTACTCGTTTTCCATTCCTTGCAAAAGCGGGCTCGGTATTTCGGATCATTATCCTCTTGAAGTGTCCACTCTTCAATGGCAGAGAGGATACTAATTATAAGAGACCTCGGGCCATTGCGTATCAGAGGAGGCTTCCTATGTTTACATAAATACAAGCTCCGACGCAATAGGTATCAAGTGTCGCAGATATCGCGTCTACGTTCTTGTGATACAAAACGGTACCACCATACAGCGTTTATGGCCGTCCATTGTTACGACGAGCAGTCTTTCTTCTGCACGGTCCCACCTTTCGCATTCGATTTTCAGCTAAACACTCTGGTGAAGCACGTGGAACCAGAGACTCTGCGAAATGGACAGACAATCTGGATGGTCACGTACGAGGACTTGAACACTAAAGTGGAAACCACGAAAACATTCGACGCTGTGGTCCTCTGTAATGGTCATTACACAGTAGGCCATGTTCCGTACATTCCAGGCATTGAAAGTTTTCCTGGGGGGCGCATACACAGTCATCAGTACAGGATACCCTCGTTGTACGCTAGAAAGAAAGTGTGCATCCTCGGCGCGTCTTGGTCCGGCATCGATATCGCCATAGAGGTCTCACAGTACGCGGAAAAGGTATGCGGAACGCTATTATTCATAAGGGCTCTGCATGAGATTCGAATCACCAGTTTCGTTCAAATTTCGCACGTACTTAATGCACGATGTGTGCGCCACTCAAAAGCCTGCGGGAAATCGGGTGCAAACTGTTGCGTTTCTAGGCTCTTGATACATGCCGCCCACGCGCGAAAACGAAAATCGGAATAAGCTGCAGTGACAGATCAAATTCAATGGATGTAGCAATTCTTTCATTAGTACAACCTATCCCCAAAACTTCGAACCCTTAAGGGGGTAGGTTACCCTCGTAAGCCTTAAAAAGGGCCTTTTTTCAAACGCAAATTGTAAAGTGATAAATATAACAGTAGAGAGAAGGTTTTTTTTATAGTTTTAATCGTTACTCTGTGAGCTTTAACATAAAAAAAGAAACGTCTAAACATCTCTATGTACGTAAAAGTTGTGAGTAAAAACGTAAAGGCGTGTACCCAGTGCACCGTTTGATGGTGAACGTAAAATCTCGAAAACGGCTCCAACGATTTGGATGAAAAGTTAATGACAGATGGGGAGAACCATTCCCTACGATGTGTCGGGAGCAGATTTTCGAAAAAAGAAATACAATTTTTATGTTGGAAAATACGATTTTCTCGATTTCTTGTGTGAAAAATATTTTTTATCTTTTTTTAAGGAATTTATCTCGAAAATCTGCTCCCGACACATCGTAGGGAATGGTTTTCTGCATCTGTCATTAAATTTCTAAAAAATATAAATGAAAACACATATCATTATTAAACATATGATATACATGAGTTAAACAATAATTGCTTATTCATCTGATCCTATCAAAATCTTCTTTTTCGTTTTCTTTACTTTTGTCTTTATACTTTTCTTTATACTTTTTGGATTCTCGATTGTTCTCTTGTGCGTCTAGAGCATCTTTTTCTGGTGTGTCAGCAAATAGCTCGCTTTATCACCATATAGAGCCGAGTAACTAGTAGCTTGTTGCAATTTACTCCGAGCTTGAATTTTTGCGTTTCATCTCAGATTGCGTTTCATCAAACGCCCACACAAATGCCTAAAAACCAATTTCAGGATTTTACCCTAATCAACCCCTGGGGGGAGGGTGGTGGAAAGGGGTGAAATGTGTTTTCATGGAGTCGTTAATATCTCTTAGGCCCGCAACGAAGCGCGGGCATATTATGCTAGTATAATATATTTTTACTAATTTTTAATTGTTTCAATGATCAGTTATTTAAATTAGTCTCGTTTTTACACATGGATCATTCCAGGCCAGATGGATTACTTTTTGCGATCGATGTGTGAAATTAAGGGGGGTTTAAGTCATCACTTTGCTGGCTTCGAATTTGTTTAAAAAATACAGGCCGCCAAAGATTGCATGTTTTGCTCATTTTCACGAAACTGGGGTCTATAAATGAATTTTGTTTTTTTTTTTAAATAATTTTTTAGTTTATTATTTTAATAGAACTGTTGGCATTTGCTGTTTGACGATGCAGGTATATTTAAGTCACAATCTACCGGAACCAGTCGATTCCAAAATGTCGCAGAACGTCGAACAGAGACCTGGGATCCAATCCATTCAAGGAAACATTTTCATCTTCCGCGACGGTTCCAAGGCCGAAGTAGACAACTTCATATATTGCACCGGTAAAAAGACTTGATCTCCTACGTACATATAAGTGATGAGGTATTCCAAGTTAATTATTCACTAGTAAATGAACATTGTCAGGGCCCTGTCGAATTATCTTCAGGCCCGAAACAAAACCAAAAATACCATTATAATATCCATTGGAAGTAGGTACTTTCATGATGATTCGATAGATGATACGGAACTAGAAATTTTCATTAGTACCTACTCGGAAAGGTCTGACCAACTTGAAGGGGCATTTCTCTGAAGCGTGAGTCACTCAAAAGTGGTAAACACTTTTCTCGCCTTTCCCCCAATTTCGAATTTCTATGAATCCAGATGTTGAAATTATGTTTCGATACTGCACACTTATTGTACAGAAAATAGAACACTGTTTTTAATTTTGTTGGTCCTTTTTCTCAATTAAATTGGTTGAATTTGATAAGCTAGATTGTTTTGTCCCTTGGTAGGACCCTGACTTTCCTGATCAGATTACTACTAATATTGCAATTTCGATGAACTACTCTGTTTTCAGGCTATAAGTTTACGTATCCCTTTCTGTCGAGTAAAGTTGAGATGCGCACAAATGAGAACCATGTCGAGCCGATTTACAAGCATCTGATACACATGGATTATCCCAGTTTATTTGTCATGGGACTACCAGGAATCGTAATTCCGTTCCCGATGTTTCACCTACAGGCACAGTACATTCTAGGTGTTCTGGAAGGCCGTATTCGGCTGCCTTCGTCCGAGAAAATCCGCGAGGAATACGAAGCAGAAAAGAGAGCTCTGCTTGATCAGGGTATTCTGGTACATATTTTATTTATGGTCATTTTATCACATCTTCTTTAGAATTACACGTAAGAACTGTTCACAATCGTAGGAAGTGCCTGTCACATAAATTTGTATTTTTATTTATTTTTTATGTGTTAGTTCCTTGATTTAATTTTATCTTTCTGTTTGGTTTTCCCGCTATGATAACATGTAACTGTATTTACAAAAAGAAAGCAAACATGAAAGAAATGTCTTTTTCCCTTGCTTTTAGTTTTCTGTTGTATAGGTACCTACTTGATACGTTTATTTTAGCCTATTATATTGTTTTATAAAATGAATCCAAATCGCGAATAGTCTTTGCTTTTCTGTCCCTTTCTTTACAATTGCCGTTTTTAGTCAGATAGAATATTCCTCATTTATTAGTATTATTATTGACATAAACGGGATGAACCCATTGGAACACAATGCCTATATATAATATAACAATTCTATAAACACGAGTCAGACAGTTTATCTCACTCTACTTAAATCCGATAAACGATTCAGTAGCTGTGTGCGCAAGGAGTTTAGTGAATATGAAAACAGATCAATGTTCTCCAAGACTTAATTTAGCTTTTAGCATGGCTCTACTTATCTACTTATTTGGTTCTTTTTAAATTTCCGAATGGTAATCCGAAATCCTTCGATATAATTCAATAAGGAGCATTATTTAGATTTTAGAAACATTAGTGATGCTAGAAAAATATCATCTTGCAAATATTTTTGAAAATTGGTAAGAAACAATTTCACTAGCACGTTTAGAAGATTCTTACTAATTTTATCAAGAATAACTCTTAATAATAAACAAAATTTTGTATTAATATAGCGTAGGGAACGTCCTTAAATTAGGTTAATTAAAGTAAAGTTAAATTAGGCTAATATTAGTTGAATTAAAGTAATTATCGTGCAATCTATTGTGGTAATTAAATCCAGTTCTTTTGTGCTTTTTGTCAGTAGGTACATACTTATATCGCGCAAATATTTGACACTTCAGTGAACCAGGTGATTTTCTCGATTCTCAGCTTAGGCATATCAGCAAACTAAAGGAGAGACAGTGGGCATATTACGATGAGATTGCTGACGCTGCGAACATCGCCAGGTTCCCGCCAGTGATCAAGAAAATCTACAACCACGCCAATCAAATGCGGGAATTGGACTTCACTACTTACAAGAACCACCAGTATCGCATACTCGACAATGAGAATTTCGTAGTACGCTGCTGTAAGCCTCGTTAGAGCCTGAAAGTGAGGAATAACTGGAAAATTTATTGTTTCAAAATGGATGCCTGGGTTCGAAAGATGCTCAAACGATCACAATTGTTGCACGTTCAGTGACGGCTTGCACCCTCCGCTCTATTACCGCAAGAATCTCGTCCTACATTCGTTGGAGTTGATACCGATGCACTTATTTTTCGAGATTTTCGAAAATTGCAAACAGACAAAATTCTCCAGCTGGCTCTTCTCGTGAAGCGTATGTATGTGTGTCGAGATAGAACTGACATATTAAACGTGCCGTGTTACAAAGCCGAGTGCAGCTAGCACAGTTTGCAAGTGATTATGAGTTAATAAGTGGAGTCGACACAGTTTTGTATCGCTTGCACGGTTATTAGTTAAAGGAAACGCTATAAGGAGCGGGTGAATTGCTTTGTAATGTTAATTGCTGCGGTTGAAACCGAAACGACGCGCGTAGAAATTGATTGCCGATCGAGGTAATCGACTACAGTAATCGCTCGTTATGAGTTCGTTTTTCCGCCCGTTGAGAGTCCGGCGACTATCCCCACCATTCCTTGGAAGCCTGCGGACGAGAGTGAGAGAACCGGACAACGAGCGAGAGGGAACGAGAGGGTCGACGCAGCCACTGGCCGCACGGAATCATGTCCGCAACCCACTATGAGTCCGCTACCCGCTATGAGTCCGCCGCCAGTCCCGTTCGACGGACTCATAACGGGCGATTACTGCAATAACAATTTAAATTATACATAACAATGAATTGAAAATACTCGCTACTTTTAAAACAACCTTTGTACTTCTATGTTTAATAGAACCTTACCATTGTGTTTTGCAATGTCTGCTGTGCATCTATGCACAGTGCAACGAAAATGGAGTTCACCATTTTTTATTCTAATTAAGAAAAATTCACCATTGTATAGAAATTCTTTAAACATTGTAAAAAGGTGTAATGTAATTCTTTGAAGCCTTTTCCATGAAATATGGTTGCTGACAGAAATTTATTCGTTTTATGTGAAGCGTACTACGACATACTTTAATAATAAAAATGGTTTCAATGCCAAGAATCGTTTTCTTTGATGTTGTATATTTTTTCTTATTTTACAGCACCCTTATGAATCTGAAATCCTTCTTATTTATTTGGTGTTTATTTTTGAATGGTTAAAGCTACACTCTTTTAACGCCATTATTATATTGAGCTCTCACACTGCTAGTTTATAGGTATTAATTTGTTATGATCTATGATCACAGTTAGTTATGTCAACTATAAACGATATTTTTATAAAAGGAGGAATATTACAAAGGTAATGTCTGTTTAGATAATACAATGTTCGAATCGCAGAATATTCTGATTACGAAATGAAGTTCTACTGCATAAAATATTTAACTCAGTTTCAAGGAAAAAGCATGGAAATAGTGCATGTGAAAATAAGCGGGGTTGAAGTTGTCGCATTTTGCCACGTTCAAAATTGTTTCATAAATACAGACCCTCAAAGTACGCAACTTTCATCGATTCTTTGAAAATTACCTTTCGAATTTGGCAAAATGATTATTTAAATCCTCCTTATTTTCACATGGACTCTAACATATTTCAATTTGAACAAAATCCCAGGAGTTTATCCAGATATATTATCTTTGCCCATCTCTGTTCTCCAACCGCTTCGCCATGATTAATTCAAGCCTCCCTGACGACAAAACAGTAATAGGGGAAATACAGAAACAGCGCGATGCGACCCTCCATACGTATCGGCAACTATGTCCTTCCTACCACCATAGACGAGGTATAGAATAGACCTATCACCTTATGGGACTTCGTGTCGCCACCAAATCTGTGTTACCGACCCATAATTTGAGGACTGAATTTAGCGACCTCTGTTCATGAACAGCGTCCAACTCAGCAACTACTCTGAAATGTGTTGGAATGCTGAAAGGTGTGTGCGTACTTGTATACGTGTGACTTGTTTAGAGAGAGAGTTTGACATAAGAGGTTAGGCTTTTGTTACGGTATGCTTTGGCTCGGTTGGTCAACGACTCACGCGGATTTCTCTCCGAAAATCCATTTCGTGGATCAAGACACTATGGCGTTCAGAAATGGTATTTCTTCAAAGCCCGTGCAAGCTATAAATTGCAAGATGACATTGTTTATTAGCACTTTGCGCACCCTACATCGCGTATATGTACACGTTTTTCTTAACTTGTGCGAGCGTACGCACGCATTCAAGGCCCGGTGAGACGGCAACCTTATAATACATTTTTGTTGATCCGAACCTACAGAAATAAACATTATTAACAAAATTCTGTTTTGTTTTATTAGAAAATGAAACATTTCATTAAAAGGCAACTCTTATATCTGAGTAACAACTTACCCCAATGCAATAACAACTAGCCCCATAAAGGGGTAAGAAATTCCGCTTCGACCAGCCACATATAAATGACTTTCTATGAAAAACCTATTACAATATATTATTTAATATATTATTTAATATATTTTTAATATATTATTTAATATATTTTTAATATATTTTTAATATATTATTTAATATATTTTTAATATATTATTTAATATATTACTTAATATATTTTTAATATATTACTTAATATATTTTTAATATATTACTTAATATATTTTTAATATATTACTTAATATATTTTTAATACAATATTTAATATATTATTTAATATATTATTTAATATATTTTTAATATAATATTTAATATATTATTTAATATATTATTTAATATATTTTTAAATATATTTTTAATATATTATTTAATATATTATACAATATATTACTAATATATTATACAATATATTACTAATATATTATACAATATATTACTAATATATTATACAATATATTACTAATATATTATAAATATATTATTTAATATATTATACAATATATCATTTAATATATTATACAATATATTATTTAATATATTGTAATAGGTTTTTACAAACTTAAAATCCCTAAGATATAACAAATTTAACAAGAAATTAGTGAAGAGAGTAGCTACATTATTTTTCAGTCATTTTTTATGTTTTCACGAAATCGGAAGTTTTAGACTTGATTACGTCAGCAACTTTAACAATGACGTTATCAGGAAGCAGGAACATTATGCTGCCCTACTAAACAAACTCATTGTCAGTAGTTCCTCGGAAGGGGAACATAACTGTGCTGGAATTGTGTAATATGATCGATTTCGTGCGCGTCTTCCCAGAGGAGAGTCAAATGTACCCTAAATCTGAATTATTTCGAAGGGTTTGGAAACTTCATTAAATTCGCGGAGGTGTCTCTGGTTCCCAAGGATAATGTTCCATAACCTATATTTACCCCAATTTAAGAAGGTAGGTTACCCTCAAAATTTTCGAAAATTGGTTTTCAGGATGTTCGAATATTCCGCTACCTAGATCTTTTCTACGTATTTTAAGCGCAATCGAGCATCGAAATTCTAAAAAATGAAGGAATTGCAGTAAAAAATATACGAGCCTGCACATGAGATCGGTTAACGATGTCCAACTTTAAACGCGATTTCCCAGAAACTACGTTTTCCAAAACGGCGAACATAAAATCTCGAAAACCGCTCGAACGATTTGAATGAAAATTTACAGGGAGCTGCAGGAAACTATTCCGCTCCATCTATTGGGAGCACATTTTTAATATAAATTCTTAAAAAAAGATAAAAAATATTTTTCCTACAAAAAAGGAAAAAATCAGAAACATCGATACAAAAATTGTATTAATTTGTTTAACAAAATTTTGCTTCCTGCGCAAGATGGATACTGTCTTACAGATTATAAAAATGCCTTCACTTTGTGTTTTAAGTACTTCACCTGTCCAGAAACGTGTTCACCATCAAACGGTGCATCGCGTACACGTTCTCACATTTATATTTATAACTTTTTTCCCTATAAATATATTTAAAATTTTCTTTTTGCGCATTAAAGTCAACGAAATGACGCTTGAAAAGTAAAACAAAAATTATCTCTGTATTCATTTATTACTTCAGAATGTGCGTTTGAAGAAGGGCCTGATTTCGGGCTGTTGAGGGTAACCTACCCCCTTAAAAGCGAATATTACAGGCATCCTTTTAAATTGCATCGCAAGGGCGTTGCAAAACCTGCGTCTTAGGTTCCATAATAAAGTTTAATCGTGTGACGTTTAGGAGTAGTTAGGGCTGCAAACAGGAGGTCGTAATTCTCGTTAATCTATACTGTTACTGCGTGAACACAGTTACGGGGTGGAAAACGGTTCGCGGAAACATGTCGAAGCGCAAGTCGATTGAAAAGGAAAATATTTATCGCTGTTTTATATGTTCCACGCAACGTTTCCGTTATCCGCAGCTAAATTGAGTGTTAATTGTTTCGCACCAGCTGGGGTACTCATAACATTTGCATACTTCCGTGCACTCCACTTATCGCGACTGCGCATTAGTAAAAACATCGTATCCCTCGATTTTAGTGCTGGGTATTGACACCGGGTGTCTAACTTTCACTCGAAAATTATCATAGTCTCTTTCAAAAGCACAAAAAAGGTATTGTAGCACCAATAAGTTTGTTGGATTATACAATTTTTACGTCCCATACATTAAGACAGTACTTTGAATTTAATTTTGCGATTTCAAGTATATTTATCATCCAATCGCATAAAACAAAAAAAAAGTAATTACTGCGAAACAGAAGATACGAATATTGTTTTCTCATTTACATTAAATTTCGGGGTGATTGTAATTTATTCCATTTTTTAATCGCTAGTTCTCGTTTTTAAGGCTAGTTCTCGACTCCATTTGTATCTCAAAGAATGTCGATGGAAAAGTGTTTAACTTCACGGTCGGGTTATTCGAAGTTTGAACCTTTAGTTAGGCACTTCCTAAGAAATGTTCTTTGGGACAGTTCCTCTGCCTCCCACTGTCAGAAGTATATTAGAATGTGCGAGAAATGTCGGGAGGTAACCAAGAATGGTGGGTGAAGGGATCAGAAGCAGAAGCTTCGAAAGTTTTGGGTTATTTGAGTGCAAAACTTGATGATTTATGAAGGAGCAAACGCAAACAATATCATGGGGATTCCTTTCACTACATATAAACGTGTCAGTTTTGCTACATTTTTTTTCTCCTCATTTAATAACTACGTTGGTCCCAGTAGCTGACTGTTTGAACTTACAACTTTTCCATGAAATTCATAGAATAAATAGACACGTATATTAGCAAACTTCTGGGTAATATTACTGCCATTAGGAGTGATGTAGAACATTAAGTGCATCTTCGTACCGCTCATTCGCGACTGACCCATGAATATTTAATAACTAAGCAGCCCCCCCTGAATGTGAGTCTTGTAAAACACCTTTAAGCATAGAACATGTTTTGCTGGCATGCCCTAAGTTCTCCCAGGAAAGAAATCCATTCAAAATTAACACAAATTTGAAGCTAAACCTGAATGAAACTAAAAACATCCAGAATGTAATTAAAATTACAAATTAAAATTAAAAGATTTAATAGTGAAAATAACTAGGCGAATAAACGCGCAAGGCAAAACTACTACTTCAACCTTTTGTATCTTCTCACAGCTTCTTCATTTTACTATGGATTTATGGATATGATTAGATGTGACATTTGTAAGATTTCTGTCATTTAAATGGCGGTTTACTAATAAGAAACAGTGATATATACTAAAAAAATCGCAGCTACATAATTGTAGGAGAAATTAATTAAGAAATTTAATGCCTTCACCTGCTTTACGTACGATCTTGTAATTTATATATCTGTAAAAATTTGTTTAAAAGAGATTATTTGTATCAGGTCATTGAACATATTCAATAGTTGTTGCGTAATGTTTTATTCCCCATTTACTCGTAAACACTTCCTTCTTCTTACATTGCCGTTGGAATTGTTAGACGAGCGCACCTGAACGACATATCAGTTGATAATAATTCATAATTTGTTTGATCCCTCGTAACGCTTATAGCAGCAGGTTCATATGTATAGATATATAACATTTATATTTACGTATAAGTCGCGGTACATCCATATACATTGCACCCCACCTGCTTGCATTTACACGCGTCACGCACACATGAACTTACTTTTTCACCCGTATCTGCTTACAATTTCAAGTTTCGATCGTTTCACTAGCGATTCCACAGCCTTCGACTTAGCATCGCGTAGTTTTTACATTATTTGTTTACGCGCTTCGAGAACAGAAACAGTCAGGATTAAGGAGATACAGCAAAGTGCAATTAACATTACTTGTCTCAGGCATCTTAGTGAATTTAGAAGATCATACGTACGTCGTATAAATTTTTCACCAACACCTGATGCATTTCTGGCCGGGCCAGAGGGAAAAACGTTCCCTGATGCCGTAAATTACGGTACATCCAGTCGCTCGTGGAACAGCGGGCTCGATAAATCCATGGCGATTATTAGTGGCTGAACAGAGAAAGCCTTCGGCGGGTATCGGTGTCTAATGTAATTGCTGGGAGCGCGATTAATGGCGAGCAATTCTGTTAATCACGCCGCAAACGCGATTACGGAGGCTCAAATTGAATTACGCGTTCTGAGTGGCACGAAAGTCTCTGATACCTAACGCGCAACAGAAACCAGAATGACGGAAATCAGAATGTAACGTCAGATTTTATAGTAGCGTGATCTGTCTCCACTGTGCCTCATCCTTTACTCCATCATTTTTGATACACACTTCTGTTTCCTTTATGATTTCCTGCTGGCGTATTGTAATTTATTCGAGCTTATAATAAACACGTATAATGATACGCGATTAGACAAATAATAAAAGTTATTATATTTTGCTGTATTGTATCGTGTCACCAACTTGTGCGAGTAGCGACGAGAAGATTTGCTTGGTGGTTACTTTAATGTTATTAGTAGATAGGACAATAATAATAATTACAGTGCGGATAGTAAATTGTTAATAGCGTCGAACAATAACCAGCAGTAAATAAAATAAAGGCGCGCATAAATATGAATATAATAAAATTATTAAATACTATGAGATGATGAGAGTAGAGGAAACCGTTTGTGTCACCATCCCAGACTCACTAGGTGACCAATATTGAAAAAGTGTCCAACATTTTTGTGACCACCTTGTACGTGACATTTGCAAACCTTAAGAAAATTAAGACAAGCACAGTGATACTGGAACATTCCTGGGACGCTCGCCTGCGTCGTCTTTTTCAGATAAGGTGAAGAACGGGGAAAGTAAAACGACCAGCAAGGATGGGAAAGCTGGTAAAGGGGACGTTGCGATGAGGAAAAAAAAATTAATGAACACGTTTGTACGTCTGCGCGGACATTTGTGAGGCGTGTTGGACTTCTAAATGCGGTCGGGGATCTTTTTCCTGTGGCGAGCCAATGGGCCATTTCGAGGGCAGCTGCCGATGTTCGGTCGAAATGATCGATCTTGTAATTACGTTTATTAGAATTCCTCAGACTCGAATACATGGACCGCTTCAACAGTTTATTATGCATGGCTTCATGAGTTGTTGGCGACCAAAGAACGGTAAATGTTCGATTTATTGCGTTCGTATTACAAGTGTTAACAAATATTTACTGTACTCTGTGTTCTGCTCTTTCTGTTATTTAAAGCAACCACTTCATTTTTCAATTGATTTCAAGATTGCCATACAAAAAATTTGCGCAGATCAGACTTTCGAAATCACGCGGCTATTATTCTTTAATCCACATCGTAACAAACCCGGGTTTCCAAGCCGTTATCGAACGGTTTGCAAACCGCAATATCATTCCAGGTAGAATAAACATTTCTTTTCACACTTTGCACAGTGTTATTTTCATTTGCTTGAAACAAGTGCCGCTCGATCCTCTGGATACGCTTGCGTAAGTTCCTGCATATATGCATGTAGTTACAGAATTTAAACCACCCCGGCGCACAGTGGTACGTAATGACATTTTTCGTTCAAATCACCCTACAGGTCGTAATTTTCCAGATAACTTGACGACTTCTTTTTTAAACTCCTCGCAATTAATTTCTCTATCGATCTGTCCGGCCGAAATTTTGAATTTCGTTGCTGATTTTTTTTATATTTAGCGAATTGTACAGCACTTTTCGAAGATCAGTATCTGTGTCTTTGTTTATGCACGTGTTTAAAAATATCAAACGTTAAAAATCCTATTCGTCAATATTGAGTCAGAAAAGTCAACTATATTGGATTCACCACCTTCAATTTCGAAAATCTGACTTTAAATTCGGGACAGGTGGCCAAATAAGCCCACAGATACTGATCTTCGAAAAGTGCTGTATAATTCGCTAAATATAAAAAAAATTAGCAACGAAATTCAACATTTCGGCCGGACAGATCGATAGAGAATTTAATTGCGAAGAATTCAAAAAAGAAGTCGTCAAGTTTCCTGAAAAATTACGACCTGTAGGGTGATTTGAACAAAAAATGTCATTACGTACCACTGTGCGGCGTTCCGTTCGCGCCTTTATTTATTGGTGGCTGCGCGGAAAATTGGAAACGGATGCGGACAAACGTTTAGGCGGCGATCGATGATTTCGTAGTGATTCGTGCATCAACGCTTCTCGCGTATGAACGACAATTTACAAATGCATACATATCGAGAACAACCGGATCGCTTCGATGCCATAGAAGCGTGTAATGTTTGTGAATGGTTTGCACGATCGTTATTGCCAGAGGTATCGCCGGTTGCTGCGGTTGTGGTCGCATAGCGCTGCATCGATACTCGTCAATCGACGGTGTTGAACAAGAACGGCAGGATTTTTATTTGCAAAGATCGAACGACGCCGCAGGAAACGGCGGAATTTCGCGTAATTGGAAAATGAGATCTAGGAAACATTTATAGCGCCATTTCTGGTAGAAACGAAAAAATTCTTAAACGATATTTTTAAATATTTCTTAAGTTTTAAGGTACAGTAGCGAAAGCAAAATGAAATTGATTACATGGAAATACTCGTTGCAAAAAGAATAAGCAAATTGGAGTCCAAAGAGAGAGAGAGAGAGTAGTATACCTACACTGCTCTCCTTAGTTGAAACGTCCTATCTAGCTTTTTTTTCATTTTTCAAGATATGTTGAAATATTTGTAGTTCCACACGTCTTTTACCTTTTAGGTAAAGTTAGAAAACCCTACGTGCTTCGTAGAAACCTAGAAACAGTCTAATATATTCATCCTAACTGCTTTCCAGATCGTTTTACTAGTTTATAATGTCCTGTGTATTATCTAGTAAAATAGATTGTCCTAAGTTTACATCTGAAATGCAGATAGGACACTTTATTGTAACATGTATGCTCAGAAGTTAAATATTTTGAGGCTGGATATTCATGTCTGTCGATTCCTTCCACCAGCAGGTGGAACTTTCTTTAAAAAGAAAACGTAAGGTGTTTGATTTTAAATGTGCTGTGCAAGAGGTACATTCTTCCAAAGTAGACGTTTGTGAAATGGACATCAATAATTTTTTTGATTGGGAAGACTTCACTTCTCAGCACAAATTAAAAAAAAATCTCCTAGACCATATCGTCATGATTTTGTATCTGTTCAATTGTCAAGAGGGGGAAAAATCTTAAAATATAAAAATGATTTTTCTGCCGAATTTAAGGAGTTCAATTTTCTTAATGCAAAAGCAATGAAAACTAAGTTATCGAAATCAAAAGCCAGAGTTCAATGGAACTTCAGCGGAGAGAAAAGAAAATTTAATTACGAAATTGAAGCCAATCATGCCAGCAAATCGCCTTGCCTTTTGGGAATCATTAAAAGTGTCTAATTAATAATGACGATGATGATTATTATTTAAGTCGTTATGTTCATGGCTATGTTTAATTTGTTCTTATGTTTAAGTTATGTGTATATGTTTATGTTGGTATGTTTATTCTCAACTGCCTAGATTATGTCAATGTTATTTTTGTTTAAGATGTACATTTAAAATTATGAATTAAATACGATTTCAAGTGTTTGCTATATTAAAATATCCTACCTTGCTTTCTTTACTAATTTAAAATATCCTATCTGAAACGTTTAATTAATTGCCACGTTAATAATACACTATATGCCGGTACACCTGCGACAAAAAATTATATTAGGCTGCTACGAATAATGGCTACCTACATTTTTTAAATTAAATGACGAAAAACAAGGACGGCACAAAGGAAATGATTAAACTTCAGTTTTCTCGGATGTTTCGAAATGCTAGATAGGACGTTTTAACTAATGAGGGCAGTACAATTTGATCTACCCAACTACGATAAAAAGTTAGAAATTTAAATATGTTAATTATAAAAGCCATGCAAAGTGGTGCACGAATCACTATTGTTTTTTTATTCGAGAACTTCGTTTTCTTTATAAACGAGGTGGTTAGCGTAAACTGAAGGAAAATGCATCGATAAAATAAATGTACATTATTAAGTTTGTCGAGGCAGGATTTTTAATCGAAAAAACGGTTAATGCCTGTAACTTCTTGTTCAATTACCTCGAGGAGGGAGTACCTACTCTCGCTTAAATCGAGCATGTTTACATTAAGGGATAAATTTAAGCGTGTAATTCGCAATTTATTTGCAAGGCTGAGAATTTCAAACGCGGTAATCACTACGTTTATTTTTATCTGCAATTAAAATCTAAATTCAAGTACTGAGCAACAGAAATCAGGCAAAAAGGAGTAGCAATACGAAATTTAATAATTCTGGGTCGGATTTCTTTCCCATAGCGAGCGATAAAAATATTTCCGATTTAAATTACTCGTAGTGTTAGAACTTACAATTACTATAATTGGTACACCATTCATTTACAGGGGTAACCATGGATTTGCAATTATTTTTGCCTATACGATTTGAAGGAGTATCACCTCTTAAAGAATTAAAGTGGGCATATTGCTAATATGAACGATGGAATTATTAAAAAAGTGTTACTGAATTCAAAGCTTACAAATGGTAACATGTCTTTAGTTCTATTAATCATTCTAAACCCTATAGTTATATTTCGCCCAGTAGAGAAACAAACGACAAATTAATTATAAAGAATCGCGTTTCCAAATAAATTCCAAAGTGGAATTTTGAAAGTGATTTCCATGTACGAAATAAATGGACTGGATTGTTCAAAGGAAGTGCACCGTTCAAAGTTGTTACTCAAGTGTACGCAAAAAATATTTCAATTTAATAAAAACAATTTTCGAAAACGTTCCGCAATCGTTACGTTTCGAAAAAAATTATCTAAGCAACAAAGCATTTGTAAAATAAAAACAGAGTGACAGTTAAGAAAACGCTTAAAAGTTAAAACAGTGATGATTACTACCTGTTTAAGGATGAATTTCAGTGACAATCTTAGCCAACAGTTAATCAATTTCCAAGATATTAATCAATTGTCCGGAATTCTCGTGACAATATAGTTCGGTGTTTGATATTTCTATACAAAAAATTTCAAAAACTTTGGCCTACTATTTCACTCTTAATTTTGTAGTTATATTTCTCAATATTGCGTTTCCCCATAAGAATAAACGTTAAATTAAAAGTTAAATAATTCAGAAGACTACCGAATAAATTTTTCTAAAAATTTGCGAGGTATTTCACTATTGCAGAAAAATTCATCCCTCCAACTTTCAAAGATTCTCGCTTATTTCGAATGTTACTGAAGTTCACCCTTAATTATACTTCCCATTTAATCCGAAGTCGGAAATTCCCCGCTCGAACGAATTCCTCGGAGGAGAGCAGTGATGTCTATAATAACAATAGCACCAATAGTTTCAATCAATAAATTTATTAAAATCTACAGTAACTCAAAAAAAAAGAAAAATGAATGTTTAATGAATTTTATCCATATTCGTATTTACTCCGCAAGGTCCTACTGTAAATAATAATAGTAAAAATCGGGCTAATACGACAACCCAATAATATAAAGTGATCGCCAAATATGTAGCCTACAGTGTGTACATATACAGAGTGCAGTTTCAACATTTCTTTATTATCGTTCGTCAATATATTTACAGATTCTAGAAAATGGATCTCGATCGATCCAACGTGGAACAAATACACTTTTGAATTGGTTTCATTGATTTCATTGACTGTTCGTAGCATCGTGGTTCGAACGAGCGCACAACGCCGCGCGAATTTCTCGCCGCACGAATCGCAGCGAAGACGCACGGGAACAACGGTGTCGCGGTTCAGCGCGCGCTTTTTGAACAAGTCGCAAGACGATACTCGAAGTTGCCCAGAAGATACCCTCTTAAACTGCGAAGCAATGACTGCCAAGCGAAATCTTTTGCAACGCGAACTCCGCGAACATAGTTTCAAATGCAACTCCCTCGAATCGACGTTCATCTTCTCGATTTCTTCATCGATCAAATTCCCACCGACTTGCCGCGCGTGCCAGCGGCCCCGGGCAAAATAAAAGTCCGGCACGCTGCGACGTCGCGCAGCGGACGACACGTATATCGCTCGGAGAGCGAAAAGCGTCTCTGCCGCGCGTGAGAGATTAACGAGCGACGACGTTCTCGTTCGCGGCTGAGAAAGGCGGATGTCCAAATGAACTCGGCCGCCAGAGGGCGCCACCAAAGAAGACAGTCTGATGTCGCGATGGGAAATAACGCGATTGCGAAGCGAGTTTCGAGTTCCATTCTAAAACAATTGGCACGAACCAGCGAACGGAGAGCGTAGAAACGTTCGTCTTCACCTGCGTGGGTTGCTACATCGTAGCGTGTTATTCCAGACGCCTAAACTAAGGTGCCATGACAAACAGTTTGTGGCACGACGATTTACGTGTAAAATTAACGCGATAATTATAGTGGGGTTAATCGGTCCATCGACAAATGTTACTTTCTTCGCTGTTTTTAGTTGTTACGTTTGCTTTTAGGTCGACGTTATTAATATACGTATGTATATATTTATATATGTATATGTATAGATTGTGTATAATATTATAAATACAGCACGCATTCAGTATATACAGGCTCCATCAGTACTTTCTGTTTCGCTTACATTCTCACTCTCTTACGTTTTCATATACATTCTCCTCGTTTCCCTCCCTTCCTTTCCTCTTTACCGCGTTCAACGCGATGCTCGGAGAAAGTCCAGACTGCGTGTTCGTTCCGCGGTTTATCTGTCCTACGCGGGCGAAACGTGCGAGGAAACTGCGTGGAGCAACAAGCAACCGCCAAATTCCTTGGAGCGGCAAGTGCGCCGGAGCACGGTGCGAGGCGCGAATACCGAATTAGATCGGGGGAGGATTTTTCGGTCGTTTCGACCGAGTCTTGCTACTGTCCGTCACCTTGTTCTTGGAGAATGCGTAACGCTCACTATTATCGCCAATGGAATTGTGAGTAATGTGTTTGCAGAAGCACAATGGATAGATAATAAGTATCAAAGAATTGATTAATTGCGTAGCAAGTTTCGAGTATTTGTGATTGGAAGTTTGTAAATCTGCAACGGTTGTTATTGTATTCTATCAAATTGTTCGCGGTTATATTCTAGTATTGAATTTAAATTATCCAGTGACTATTACTTTACGGTATTAGGTTCAAAATATATCATATTGCATACAATTAGGGCTGGGACTATTCGAATAATTTAATATTCGAATATTTTACAGGTATTCGAATGCTACGAATAATTTAATATTCGAATATTTTACAGGTATTCGAATGCTACGAATAAACTTCGAATATTTAACTATTCGAATACTGATGTAATAAACTTCGAATATTTAACTATTCGAATACTGATGTAATAAACTTCGAATATTTAACTATTCGAATACTGATGTAATAAACTTCGAATATTTAACTATTCGAATACTGATGTAATAAACTTCGAATATTTAACTATTCGAATACTGATGTAATAAACTTCGAATATTTAACTATTCGAATACATCAGTATTCGATAGCTTACAAGATTTCATCCGGACAAATAAACCTAAAGAACTTGATTTATAATTCACATTATACCGTTCGAATACATCAGTATTCGAATAGTTAAATATTCGAATAGTATTCGAATACATCAGTATTCGAATAGTTAAATATTCGAATAGTATTCGAATACATCAGTATTCGAATAGTTAAATATTCGAATAGTATTCGAATACATCAGTATTCGAATAGTTAAATATTCGAATAGTATTCGAATAGTTGGATATTCGAATAGCATTCGAATAGTTGGATATTCGAATAGTATTCGAATAATTGGATATTCGAATAGTATTCGAATACTTGGATATTCGGATTATATTCGCCAAATAATTGAGCAACTGAAGTATTCGAATGTTCGAATACCGAAAAATTCGACAAATAGTCCCAGCCCTAGATACAATTAAAGTGCAAGTTTGATGTATTTCATGTCAAGTTCCTGGTGTTGCGGGTATAATGTCTCGTGAAGCATGAAAGTATTCAAATGTTTGTAAGCAAGAATCAAGCCAAATGGAATATGGAAGTTACACCGAAGTTTTTGGAATATTGCAGCGGTAATAATGCGCAACTCTCAGGCTCATATTGGCAAAATTTGTAAGAAATCATTAATTTTGTACGTACACTGGACTTAAATACATTAGTATTATATTATTCCACATAAACCTTTAGATAAATTGATTTTAACAACCTAATTATCAAAGACGATTTACGTATTTTATGACTAATTGGTATTTTTCCTAGTTTCCATGATTAAGTCCTCGAGGAACTTTCTTTGGATAATTCTTTAGGATAATTTCTTTCCACGAAGATTATGGCTGTTGGCACGATACTTATTTTTAGCCAACTGTACTTACTTCAAACTCCACCACATGCTGTAGGATTATTAGTGAACGTTATGTCACATATTAATACATTTAAACGAATCTATCCTTGAACATCCAACCATGTCAACTTCACTAATTAAACGAGAGCCGATGTATTTGACGTGCTTTATGTTAAATGTGTATTGTTCGCGAGAACTGTTCTCTCAATTAATTTATCGCGTTTAAAAATATTTTGGGCAGTGGAAAACATTCCTAAGAAAAAATCTTTGAAGTAGTATAAAAATGATGTCACGGCGAAGGGAAATTTGAAATAAAAACTAGCGACGTATGGGTGAAATTGTTTAAGTGGAATTACTTGATAAATAACGGAGTAACGAAAAGTGGATAGCGGTGGTCGGGAAAGTTTTCGATTGCAAACGTTCGAATACTTTCATGCTTCATTGAGCGGCTTCCAACATGTGTTTCCGTACAGATGCCGTTATCAGTTTCGCGTAAAACACACAGGTGTATGCGGTACACAACGATGGAAGGTATTTTTTTAATTAATCGCTCCAAGTGATCCAACTCCACCAGTAATATTCAGGACAAACGGTGCTCGCACAGCAAATAAATGTGTCTAAGCAAACATGGCTCCGCAAACCAGCTCTTTAGAAAGGTAACTGCTTCTGCGACGTATATTTAACGAGGAACTACCCCTTTTCTTCCTGTGTCTCTCCGCGAGGCGTATTGATGTTGGATAATACTTTTTAATTGCTATATTGGTGGCGACTTTCTTACATCTGGCATATTTAGGTAAAAACTGAAGAGGCTGACTTGTGTACCACACCTGGCTCCCAAAAATTAATCAGGCTGATCGGCCAGAATATGCAAAATATGCAAAACCAAAAATATATTTCTAAAATCACCTGTTTAATCCATTACTACAAAACATGCATTTGCATAAAATTTCGCAATCTATATTATACCTATTTCTTTATTTATTCTTTTATACTTATTTATCCATTAACGAGCAACAGCCTTGTTAGCAGTGACAATTTATTTCCATTTGCAGTTTACGCCTCAACTGTTCACATTATTACGAACCGTTATATTTACGTTCCACCAGATAAATATTTCAGAAAATATTCAAAACATTCGCACTGCTCGATAGGTTTAAGCTCCAAAGTTATTCGGTACAGTCGGACTGCCCGAAAATTTCGGTACCTGGCTCGGCTTGCTTTTTCCGGGTAGGTACTTGAACAGCTCTAATATTTACCAGGACTCATTTCCTTACTATTAAGAGCAACGTTTGCCCTCGATATCTCTCGATGTTCATTGAAGCGGTTTATACTGTCGTTTGCACATGCGCCACCGTGCTTTCCTTGTAACTCGCAATTTTATGACTCTGTCGAAAGTAAAAAATACTAAATACTTTATACAATTGGAGGAGTTAATAGTAGCTTTAATTAAAAAAAAAACGTAGGGACCAAAACTTACAGAACTACGAAACTGCTGATCATAGAAACTTAAATATTTTACTGAAATTTCATTGAAATTTCTGACCAAAGTTTTATGTTATTCCGTGACAGAAGGGAATATCTGTTTTTCGTGAGTTTGAATAATTATTTCGAACAAGTTGCTTCAAGTGCTCGATAATACGTACAAAGTTCCGTTAGGTCGTAAAATGATATTACGTTTGCGAAACAGGATTTCTGGAAACTCGAAGGGTAATTCCCAGCTGAGCACCAGTATTACGAGTTTCGTGGTGTTCGTAGCGCACAGTTTGGCACGGAATGCTGAATGATATTTGCCACTAACGGTTTTAAATGCGGAGCATTAATAAATGTCTCATGTTCGCCGTTATTATGTAATTATGAATGACCGCACTGGAAATGATCATTTGAAATTAAAAATCTCTTCGTAAAAGACGCTCGTTTTTATTATTAACCGCGCCGTGAGAATTTAACAAAACGCGAGATAAAAATTTACATAAATAATTGCGCAGGCAATTACTTTGTAATACAGAATAGTGTTTTTATTAGATTGTTGAATATGTTTTTCTTCCGAATTTGACAAATTGCAGTTCAACTTCTACCGCACAGTACCTACGTTTCTTTTATTGGTCCATGATATTTTGAATTACATCTTGCTTACGATATATCGCTAAAACAAATTGTCAGGGAATCGAAATTGTTAAATTTACTGAAACGTATTTATTAGTGTTTGCTGTTTTTCTCCGCAATATCGAAAACTCGGTATTGCAGAAAACCACGTTTTCAAAAATCAAAATTCAAGAATCAAACTAATTGAATATCCACTAACTGATCACTTACAAATTATCAATTGCTTAAACGTTCAAGTCGATTTCCGACCAGGAGCAGTTATTTTATAATGAAGCCGAGCAGCATAAGTATTCACGATCTTTATTCGTTCTAAAGAAGCTTGATTTCATACAACGTTCACGCGTGCGCGTGAAATTTACGTGAGACTGAGAGTGAAAATCGGATTCGACGTATTCGGCAACGTAATATTCACATGCAACTTCACGCGATTAAATATGTTCGCTTAAATGATACAATTAAATGCGACAGAAAGACGAGAATTGATGAATAAAAAGTCCCTTCGTTAATCTTAGAAGCATTTAGCGTCGCGACCCGAACTAGTTATATTATACAGCGTCGGTAATTAAAACACAAATGGTTAACCAGTAACGTTGAACCAATTGACCGTTGTTCGTTAAAGAGGAGAATATAACTCCCCTCGACTCGTCTCAATGCTTGGCCGGAATACTTCTGAAACAGCTACTTCTGTGCAGCTCGCCTCCTGTTGTCGTTTACGCGCGATTAAACGCGTCGATACACTTGCACATAAATCACGTCATGTTACGCGAGAACAGGTGTCATGCAAATTACTTCCTCCTCCGTAAAATTCGGTATCCGCTTTTACTTCGTTCGCGAGCACGCATTGGTTGAATTACTTAACCCTACTACGGTCGTCGGGTCTTTTTTGACCCAGCCGTGATTTCATTTCTGCACTACTGATATCTGTCCACTCTTGGATGTTCACTGCTTTAAAACTCTTCTAATTCTAAAAGAAGTCATAGAGAAGTGATTCCTAGGGTTCCTCGCCCCTTGACATCATATTAAATGCAGACATAGCGAAGTGAAGACCGTAGCATGGTTAATCGAAACCTTGCCGTCCCGTGTACACCGTAGGGTAAGTGTGGGCATTACTGCGGATGCCCCGATTACTACGGATATTCTAAAACAGAACATATTTAACGTTGGAGAGTACATAGTCTCTTGAAAATTTTGGATAAAATTATTTTAAATTCTATTACAGATAATTATTGATAAATATGTACAGTAAAATTATTATTAATTCTTTTATCGTAGTTTGAAATTCGTCATGGCGAAACTTGGGTCGATTCCCGATATGGCGGTCATGAACACCTACTTGGAAAACATTTATATTTGTGTTATAAACAGTAATACATATAATGCAGCGTTATTACTTCATAGAGTTATTTTCCCAGAGAAACCAGTAAATCAGTCACCTACATTTTAGTTTTAATTTTTATTTCTCACCGCAGCATTAGGTGCAGTACTTTACACCATGTGCGTACACGACTGCGTAACCTAACCTTTTCTCCGACCGTACGTCAACCTAGCGCCCAAAGTGAGCCGCGGTGCGTGAGTGACAATCGCAACTCTGTAAAGATGCCAAGAAAAGATAAAAGTGAAAAAAGTATTAAAAAAATAACAGAAAAGTCAATAGGCTTTCTTATACTAATATTTCGCCTAACATCAGTCCGTAGTAATACACGCGCAGTAATTGGTATTTCGTTAGTAACTGGCACGCAGTAATGCATGCATGCCCGCAGTAACTCCTGCAATGACATTGATGTCTCAATCTCTGTATTTTTGATTAACCGTGCCTATTACCCCGCCCCCACATTTTTTTTATGGAGTTATTATGATCCCAACTTTCTTTTAAAAAAAGGAGGAGGGGTTTTCACTCATTTGAGCGCTTTATCGAACGTTCTAAAGTTAACCTATCTTAAGAGTCCGCAGTAATACCCACGCTTACCCTAGCGTATGTACCTACGCGCGTCACGCGTGCCCTCTGTGCGTATGCAAGTCTTTTAAACGTTGAAAGTGCACGTAATACGCATTCGCCGCTACACTGTGATTAAGGTAATACGAGAAACATTGAATTAGGCCTTAAATTTGTGCGATTTACGCGGTTTACTTGTTCTCCCGAGCGCGGCGCCACATGCGGCGTGTTAATGAAGACCGCAGCAGCGCGACGGGTAATTAGGGGATGACAAATTGAGTATTAAGTACGGATTCTGTGCGTTTCTTGCGCCGTACCGTTTGTGCTCGGTAGATTCTGTTTTTAACGCTGCGCAGCTGTCGGCGACGGACGCTCGCAGCGGACAGTAATGTGTATCGCTTTAATTAAATTCGCCATCGGAGCCATTCAAACGTTCAACGAGCCAATTTAACCGAACACAATAAGTCCCATTCAATGACCAGCCGTTTCTTTAATTCCGCGTGTACCCATTACACAGAAATGATTTCGTTGAGGACGCTTTGATGGCGGTGTAACGTGGACGAACCGAACAATCCGAAACGCGATCGCGATCGTGTCACGCTTTTCTTGGTTCACTTTAAATATTTATATATATATATGTATATAAAATCGTCACTTTATCCAATGTAGCACCACAAAGTACGTATAACAAAAGTACCGCATAAATAATTGACCCGTCCGATAGAGCGTCAAGGATGCCTTGATAACGAACCGGGGCAACGCGAATCGGAGGAATCGGACTGTAAGGCCATTTACTTCTCATTGCGGATGTTGTGCTTGATGATCACTCCGTTAGGTTCACGACAGACGTGTGCCGTCGAAAAAGAAGGGGCATAAATTCATATCACGGCGACTAAAGAGGTCAGAGAACCGTATTCAGTACCGGGGGCAACAAAACGAGTTTTAAGGACGACCTACGCGCGAACGACGCCCATCTCAATGCGCGCTGCCTAAATTCGCCCGACAAAGAGAACCACGGGGCTAAAGAATTACAACTCTAAATTCTGACAATTGTGCCTGAGTCACGCTAAATTGGGCACTTTCGTCGGCGCGCCGAGCATGAGCTGTATATAATTCATTGGATCTTAAAAACGTCCGTATCGATCCCCCGAAAACGAGGTGTTCTCAGGTTTCGTTCCTGCTTGAGTACACGGTTGTGACATTTTATTCCCAAATAATTGTGATTTGTATTTTGGACCATTTATAAGCGTCAACGCTGACATTAATTTCTAAACAGTTTATAGATCCTCATTAACACTACGATCCTATTAGGTGATCTTGTTTCGAAGCTTGATTAATCGAGTTCGGTTATCAAGACGCGGCGAAAGGCGAATTTGGCAGTTAATTTGTTAAGGGAACCTGTTTAGCGAGGGATTTCTTTTTCAATAGTAAAAGCAAACTGATACGTTTAGCTACTTCGTGATAACTACAGCAATAGCAGAACATCATCACAACTTTATAAACAAAAGTTGCGTGAAAACTTAAAAGATTTTTGCCACGGCAATAACGAAAAATGTATTTTAATGCAATTCGTTAGACTTGTTGTTTGTCCTTAGCGGTAAATATTCTCCTGCATTCTCGTTATACACAACCTGTGTAAGTTCTCAACTGACGTCTTAATCTATGGTCCTGGTTTAACAGATTAATGTTGATACTCGTCGAAACTTTGTCCTTATACGCAGCTCAGGTGAATGGACAAAGACACTTGCTGACCAGTATCGTCATTTCAAGAAAAAATGCTCAGCCTCTTAATATAAGATGGTCGCAAAGTGTGCAGTCCGTGTGGGCACACCGAAGTTTCACTTAACGGGACAATTGATTTTATTTAATCAACACTGGTCCATGAACCAGTTTCTTCCGCGTCTATTGTTAGCAACTAACCGTAGGAATAATAGCTCCACGATAGAAAAGCCTTCTTCCAGTTCAACTACCTGTTTCGTTATAAAAGTGGGCGTGAATCGTACGATCGAACAGTCTGGACCTCTTCCAAGATGACCATTAGCTAATATTTCCGAGTTTCAGAAGAAATTCGATTTATTCCTGATACCTCTGACGGATGTTCGAGAAGCGTGAGTCGTTTGACTGAAGAGGTTTACGATCGCTCGCAGGTTCAGGGCGAGCTATTGGCAGAAGAAACTGCAAAGGAGGAAAAGAAGGTCGCACCCTCACACATTTTCCTGCCCTTCTTTTTGTTAGCACGAATGCCCTGTACAGTCGTATTTATAGGTGGCTCTCTCATTCCTTCTGTCGGGCGTGAGGTGATACGACGCTACGGCTATAGATATTCAGAAAGGCACTAACCCTCAAAGATCCGAAAAAATCAAATGTACAAAATCAGTGCGGCCGTCGAGGCGTCGAATCGGCGTGGCGGGCACGAAATCCACCGACAGGCTCCTGTATCGCTATAGCGCCCCTTCACTTTTACCCTTATGTCTAATCGTTTTTAGCTAAAAAAAAAAAAAGCAAACCGCCGAAAGCCGAGGTCCGCCTCGCGAAGCTTAGACGTCTAAAACGTTGACGTACCAAGGAACATGTTCCCGCTTCAGAGCGAACAATTCGCGTGCCGTCCCAGTCAGCGTTCCGCTCGTCCTCTTTTGGCACTTCTCAACTATCATAGAATACAAACATGTCCAACGAAATGGGATACACGAAATTTAGCTCGTACAGCGAAAGCCATCGTATCAAAGCGAAAGCGTGGATGTAACGTTTCTACATTTCAACGGAATAGTAACAAACATTATGGCACTGAACGTTTCATCATTAATGATTCGATTTTCTTATTCCGAGAACCGAGTGCCTTTTCCATGCGCGCAAGTGTTTTCCTAATTACCTTTGAAGCGTGCGCAACGACAACGGGTAACAGATTTTTCGTTCTCGAAAAGATCGCCTTGCAAACGCATTATAAATTATTAACACGGGCCCTCTTCCAACGATTAGACATCCAAGGCGCGGAGGAGTCCTTGATCCGCTCAGAGTACCCCACACTACGTCCGCACTAGTACCCCCGTTATTGCGCATCAAGTACTCCGTTACGCATCTTACTCGAATAGTTATAAAAAATTGAAACAATCGACGTCGGTCGTGTACAATACGATGGCACACGTAAACTCGAACCGCAAAAAATTCGATCTTCCTCCTGAAAAATTCGATCACACATTGGTCGCGGAAAGCAGTTGGAGTCGCGATGGCTTCCTGTTTTCCACTTGGAAATGGTGCTGTCGTGGCGATAAAGCTGATGCTGGATGCACGCGCACGGTCCGCGCCAGCTGCCGGCAGGGGCCCGCAGCAATTCCTCTCCCTGGTGCAAAGCAGTGCTCCCCTGAAGGGAGGCTGCGCAGGGCCGCGGGGCGGCGCGAGTTCCAGGCAAGAATCGTTCCCCGCGGAATTCTGAAGCCAACCAAGTGTCACTGAGACCAGCTTCAGTCGCGTAACTGGCGTTTTGGCAGTCAGCTCTGATATGTGGCATGCACACACACATACACATACACACGCGCACGATATCACCAACGAGGGCTGTCCCTCGCCATTAGTCTGTGTATCGACGTCGATAACAAAAGACGCCGCTGCGAACGGGAGGCAATTAATTCGTGGCGATGATCAGCGCGAACCGCGAGATACAGCAGCCTGAGTCACGTTGTTCGGTTGCAGCTCTTGTTCGAGATCATTCAAAGCCGCGACGTGGAAGCGCGAACTCTTTTCCATGGGCGCTGTTGCTGCGAACAATGCAACTGTCGATTGATACTTTCAATTAGGCAAGACACTTTAATTTCACGGGATACGAAAAGTGTGTGTCCGTTTGGCAATTACTGGTACCCCCAAACGTTTCTAGCGAGATTTGCGTGCAAACGATTCGTAATTATTGCTCAAAATTGCATCCGCTTGCCTGTCCCTTTCCAAATTCTTGCGTACTCTTAATAAATATGTACGTACGATCATCAAAAGGCGTTTTCAGTCGTGTCTCCTTGGGGTTTAGTTAATATTCGTTGGCTATGTTCGATTTCAATTAAATATAGCAATGTTTCGATAACCACAGCGAATACTATACATTGCAGGGGCGTCGAACTTTCCCACTCCGAGAGCCGCACGAGTCAGGCCCCCGGGTCAGCTGGTTCCCCCGCCTATTTGTCTCCAGGCGTTGCACGAGACCCCGCAGGGAGAGAGTGCGGCACTCGGAGGAGAAATTCATCAGAATGAAGCAGGTGTGGTGGGGGCCGTTCTCCTACGGCTCCTACGGAGCAGGCGAAGAGGGGAAGGAGCCACTGCGGCTCGCGAGCCGCCAGTTCGACACCCCTGCTATACATAACCAGCATTCTTCTCCGTTTATTCTCTGTCTACTCAAAATTCCGATAATCTTTCACCCTCTTCTGTCGTTTCTTTCAATCACGACGAAAACCAAAGCCTTTAACAGCACGTAACGCCTTAGCTTTCTGCGAGAACTATTCTTGACATTTTCCTAATTGCGCCTAATTTCATAAAGAACTATTTCTTCTTTCTTCCATTTCTTGTCATTCACCATACGCAACAACGGACCCAACATCCTCCAAACACCGTCTCCATTCTCCAACAGATATCGTGCCGAGGGACAATTCTCCCACGAGCATTACCCCAAACATTCTTACCGTATCACTTGTATCTTCTTCGCGTGGGAGCTGCCTGACAAGTTGAAATTTCAATTTTCTCTACAACAGTCTTGCTTTCCTAAATATAAATTTTCCCTATTAATCGCGTCGTTTATAAATCGTTCCTTTATATCTCGCTCAGCGTTCCGAATTGTCGAAGCATTCTCACGCCCCTCCGTGCCGGCCACTTCCCTCGAGGGGAGGAACAGCGACATCTCGACTGTTGGCAGACCATCAAAGGCGGGGTGTCATCACAGCAAAGACGCTACCTTCGACCTACACCCGGCTAACGTTCCAACGGTTTCCTGTTTTACACTTTTGCTTCCTTTAATAGAGATTCCAGGCCACGGTGTCTCCGTGCAACGAGTCCCCCTGGAAAATGTCTCTTCGGCTTCGTCCCGCGACACGTTTCCTGAATACACCGGACTGCATCAGCGAATGAACCATGAAGGATTTTCCGCGGCATCGACATTTTCGAACGGAGAACACGAATGGCGATAGCAGCAACCTCCATATTGCTTCTGGAACCTCTTCGAGCTTCGTACGAGGCAGCTGTCGTCCTGTCGAATGGCACGCCAACAATCCTCGACCACGGGTGACGAAACAGGCTCCCCGGTGTTCCCAGAGGCTGTGGTAGCAACGTTGCTCGCAGCTGTTTTGTCCAGACAGCACGATAAATACCTATAAAGCGGATTCTTACGATCCAGGATCGAATCGCTCCTTCGTGTCGAACAAGGAGGCAGCCTGTTCGTTAACGTGGGATCCAAAGTCGTCTTGCCTACGTCTAGGTCGCGGGTCGTCGCATCGATGTTCCTCTCTCCCTCTCTCTCTCTCTTCCTCGAATGTGGGTGCCAATGAGATTTAAGCGATCAAAGGTACACCGGCAAACACCATGATAACGGTTGACAAGAGAATGATCGATGAACCAGCCGTTGGTGTCTTTTCATGATTCAACTTCATCATCGGATCTGGAACAATAGTTAATTTCATTTCATTCAAGCGATAATGGATTGCGGAGATGTGTGGTATTGTAGAAAGAAGCGGAATGTTGTTTGATTGTTAATTTGCTTACTGTTAGTCACATTTTTTTATTACTATCCTTAGTATTTTCTATAATATAGAGTATGTATAGAGCGAATTTAGACTCTTGGTGACTGGCTATAGCTGGTATTTCTCTCAACAGTTATACAGGGTGTCCCAGAATTGAGGGGCAATCCGGAACATGCAATATCCTGCGCGGCACTAACCCATTTCTAGCCGTTTTACTGTGTGTGGATCTGTACCTACGTGTACCTCCTGCGTGTGCGTGCTAGGAGTCACTGCTTTGCGTCAGCTGTTTCGGCTTTACACTGCGTGGCCCGGAAGTTGCACCGCCAATACAGGGTGATTCTCCAGCTGCACCTGTCAAAGAAATGTCGCCTGGTACCTCGTGGCGAGAACAACCCCCGCAGTGCCTCACCGAATTTTATGGCTGTCGACCCTCGAAGCGGTTGGAATACCATTAAAAAGTCAGACATGTCCAGGATTTCCGCATTTCTCATCAGATCTTTGCGAAAACGACGCCAATCGATTCCTTATGTTTTTCCGATGAAAATCGTACCAAGTTTCATGCAAATCGGACTATTATTAACGAAGTCAACTTGAAATGATATAAATCAATTTTTCATGGAATTTCCTTCATTATGGTCCGAATTACGTCGTTCTTGGTATCAGTTTCATGGGCGGAACATATGGAATTGATTGGCGTCGTTTTCGCAAAAATCTGAGGAGAAATGCGGAAATCCTGGACATTTCTCACTTTTCATATGGTATCCCAACTCCTTCGAGGGTCGAAAGTCATAAATTTCGGTGAGGCACTGCGGGGGGTTGTCCTCGCCACGGGGTACCAGGCGGCATCCCTTTGACAGGTGGCGCTGGATAATGACCCTGTATTCAACTGTTAATATCTCAAGAACGAAGCCTCGGATCTCAAAACGGTAAAGGACTTTTCGGTGTCTTCTTGCATCAGGAAATTGCATGTTCCGGATTGTTCCTCAATTCTGGGACACACTGTAGAAGACAATAACGATCTGAAATCTATACCTTCTGTAGTTGGGCCCATTCCTGATCCAGACGCCTCTGCATCATCGCGGTCATTGCCAAGCGCGTCCTCATCGTCATTGTCTTCTTCTTTTCCCCTTTTCCTCCAGATTGGGGGTCTGTCACCACTTCCAGAGCCATCCAAAGCTTCGTCGGCGAGCAGTGTTCCGCTGTCAGGCGCCGATGCCAAATGAGACTGCAAGATCTACGAGAAACAAAAGCAAGCGTTTATAAGCTATTTCTGTTAGAAGAAGTCAATTTATACCGAATAGAAGTGATGCTGTTGTTTTGAATACATTATGAATGTAACAGAAACACATGTTACAACTGTTATATTATTCTTCACTTCTTGCAATAACAACACCGTGGATTCTAATCGACATTAAACAGTATTTCGTTACCACATGTCATATATAGGGTATAATATACTATCTAGGAAATACCTCAGGAATAGTTTCAGCACTAAAAAATATGGTAAATGTTTACTTTAGGGGAGGACTCCCTCTAAACTTTTTGGCGCTCGGCTTTGGTTCACGAGATATTCCGCCCGTTACTTTTTACGCTGTAACTTTCACAATTTTTCGATTTTTTCAATGAAATCTTTTTAAAAACACATCTAAGACTCGTGGCTGTCATAAACAATCGAAACAAAATTTCGATTTTTTTACCCCGAAATACCCATGTAGCCCGCTAACTTATTAACATCATTACTGGAACATAGATCTCGTTGGAACTCGAAAACAAAATAAAACTGGACGTATGTTTACAATTTATTTTATCGTGTTTCAGTACTGGTTCCATTCTTGATATGTTTCCACGCATTACGTTACGAAGATCAAGTTGGCCACATTTTTATATTCTTCGTGAGCCTAGTTAAAAGTGTAAGCTGTATGGGGCAAGATTTCCGGAAATACAGTGTGGTTTTGGAGAGGCGGTTCTGTGAATGTATGGTGGTAACGAACGCGTTTAGTGAAAGTGATCAAATGAGGTGAATAGGGTGGAACTGTGTTTTTCATTTCGTAACATAAATTTAAATATATGAAACATTTAGTTCAGTTCAGAAAAACGTTTTAAATAGATACTAGCTTGTTGTGAAACAACCACCGATTAGCATCGAGCCAGCAAGATGCAAAGGAATCCGCAAACGATGCACGGTCATCGAACGCTGCACAGCCACGGGTCATCGGACGGAGACCATTAGGCCCCCACCGCGACCCAAAAAGACCGTATATAACCCAATGCCCAAAACGAGGCAGGCTCTCACTTTTTCGAATCGATTAGCGATCACTGCCGTGATCGCCGCGCCAGTGTCAGTTCAAAGCTCGCTAAATCCTTGTTCACTCTACGGTGAGTTCCAACTCTTAAACCAGCCAAAGATCCATTATCTTCGGTTCCGATCGAATCTCTGTTCCCGTCACCTTCACCCGAATTACCGGAGCCCGGAGGACGACCCTTCCGACGACAACCACGGCAACCCACAAGATTCTCAGGGAGAATCTCAGCCCCGGCAACCTCACAACAAGCTCTATCTCTGGTGTACAAATATCATCGAGAATGAATTCTGTCATACAAGAACTTCATCATGTAAACTATGACAACATCAAACAATATCCCATGTTAGTGAATCATTTCGAAATGCAGGCTAACCGTACCTTTATTAAGGGAGAACACCACTGTGACGGCCGGAAAGTAAGTCATTTTTAAGAATTTTTTTCAGGAATAATTTACAGTTTCATAGAAAATTGTTATTACCTACCTTTAATAAGCTGTCTTAAGAGACTATACAAAAAAATAGAAAAATATCCATAAATTTTAATATATTAATTAATCTTCTAGACACCCCCACGCGAGCTGGTCGAATGTGTAACTATGGAACAGCAGGTCCGAAATCAAATTTAATTTTTTTTATAAACTATATGAGTGTAGTACGTATGAATTCTTTGATTGAAAACAATTTTTTTTTTAAATACGCTCGAAAAACTGTCCATCTTATTCGCGGATTTTCGAAACTTTTCTTCTAAAGCGCACCATTTTTACAAAAATAATTTGTTTCAGAAATCAGTAGGTACCACGGAAACTACACTCACATAGTTTATAAAAAAAAAAATAAATTTGATTTCGGATCTGCTGTTCCATAGTTACACATTCGACCAGCTCGCGTGGGGGTGTCTAGAAGATTAATTAATATATTAAAATTTATGGATGTTTTTCAATTTATTTATTTCTTTTGTGTAGTCTCTTAAGTGTACTAAAGATAGGTAATAAAATTTTTCTATGAAAACTGTAAATTATTCCCAAAAAAAATTCTTAAAAATGGCTTACTTTTCCGGCCGTCACAGTGGTGGTCCCCGTTAACCCTCGCTTGACGGATACAGGTTCCGCATGGACCCATCCTAAGCATGAAACTACACATGTTGCTAATTATTAGTGCTACCTACTCCTCGACGAAAATGAGGATTTGAGATCATAACAGGATCCAATTCTAATACATCTAGAAGTATATTTTGAAACGTGTACGAATGAAATGATCAGTAGCGATGGGCACTGCATCCAACGCGCGGTCAAGCTACTCATCGCCCAGCGGACAATCAACGACTCAAACGATTAATATTGTATGCGAAATAAAGATACAAGAAGATAGCTCTGAAATAGAAGTAACGTTCCAGATTGAATCCATTTTCAGTCTATATTCAAATCAACCTCGTAAACGAGGTTTGCTCGTTTCACTTTGCAGCTGTAACGAACTCATGATTAAACGGTCAACTATTAACAACGTTATTGAAAATGTGGAGGTAGTTACCTTGCCTAATTACGTCTTCCGTGATGCACGACCGCGCCGCGCACGGGCTCGTTTGCGTTTAGTAACTATGTAATATGCAAAACGCTGGCCGTATGTAGATCGCAACTGGATAAACGTTTATTCGTAAGGGGGCGTGGGGGTGGGGGAGGGTGGGGGGGGGGGGGGTGAGGGGAAAAAAGTGGAATGGCGACGATCGGATACGCTGGAAACGCTCATGGAGTTGTTTCCCCATAAATCATTCATGAGTTCGCACATTGTCATACATATCGCTACGAGCTGCCTTCTTCCAACTCTGTACGATTTCAAATTGGATTACACAGGTGCGATATGCCTGCAGTTGACGGGTGTGCAGGTGTTCGGCACGCAACAGGCGCAAGTTGGCGGCCTGATTTCTAGGCACGCGAATTAACGTGCACTTAAACGTTAGATGGCGTCTCGGCGACTGACAGGTAACCAGCGATGGGCGCAAAGTGGTCTATCGCGTACAGCCTGTACGTTAAAATTGGATAAGTTCTTCCCGGGGGGGGGGGGGGGGAAACTTTTGCTCGTTTTAAGCAGAAACTTCTGCGCTTTATAGGCGCCTAATGACCATTAGTGTATAGTGCAATCGACTCATAAAGGTCGTTTCAACAAATGTAGAGGGGGAGGTATTCCCTACTGGGTGCAACGAAATGAAAAGTGTAGAAAGAAGTACTCGTATGTGGATGTTATTAAGAGTACCGGTGGCCGATCGAGATGAGGTTTGGGATGAGGGGTGGGCAGGGGGTGTGGACCTTAAATCTAAAATTGTAGCTTCGGGTATTTATTAGTTTCTTAAATATTAATAAAAAATTAATGTTAATTTTTCTTTGTTTCTGGGAATTCTTTTTGGACTTTGGTGCAGGCCCCTCTACCCGGCTGTCATCCCGTCCTCCATTTTTTATCTTTGAAATTTTTTAACCACAGTCTCATTTTTAGCATATGCCAAACTCACTTCGGTTCGCTACGACGCTTTACGCGTCCGCGAGCGGGCACGCGCCCCCCGAACTAATCTAGCCCCAACCGATACTAATACTCGGGCCAAGTTGGAAAGTGGAATGCGTTGTGACGGTATAAGTCAACAGAAATATTGTTAAGAGGTAGGGTAAAGGACCCAATTACTGGCACCTAACCAATTACTGTCACCTTAAGCTATTTTACTTAAAATAACGAACAAATAAACTTTGTAAAGTCATACGCAAAAAGAATTATGCAATTCAACCTATAATCTATACTATAGATTATATACTATAGTTTATTTGTTCGTTATTTTAAGTAAAAAAGCTTAAGGTGACAGTAATTGGTTAGGTGTCAGTAATTGGGTCGTTTACCCTACCGTGGTAAAGTGATTAAAAAAAAATCGGTAAGGTGTACCCTTTTATGCACAATTACCCCTGTATCTTTTGAACCCATTAATTGCCGCAACTAAAATTTCATTTTTGGGGTCTTTCCACACCCCTCGCAATACCCACCAAGTTTCATCTCGTTCGACCACATTCTTTGCAATTAACTTCCGCTTATAGTACGCGTTTGTGCTGTTTCCTTAATACCTGTGTTGATTTAAAGATTCTTTAGAAACCTTCTCATAAAGATCAGAGTAGGTATCTATGTACTTTAAGGGGAGGTTCCGGTCTAGAGCCCAAAAAACAGGTGATCTTTAGGAATTAATTAAAGGAAAACTTCTACATATAATTTAATGGGACTTTTTGCATTGTATTAAGGATATCTTACGTTGTAGAAATATATTTTTTGTTTTATAATTAATCATTACAGACGACACTGGGGAGTCGTTAAAGTCAAGGCGTCAAAAAAAATTGATCAAAATCTGTGAGACCTGTATCCCCAAAAGTTACTATCCGATTCGACCGAAACTTTTTTTATTTTGAAGAATATTCTTCTGACTAGGAGGGAAACCAGAAAAAAAAATGCAAAAGACATTTTTTAAGAAAATAACGACACTTGAAGTTTGAAATCACTTTCCCCCTATATTTTTCGTCCTTTCAACGCCTTTGAAAATTATAAATTTCCAATTTTTTGTATTTTTTTCTGGTTTCCCTCCTTGCCAGAAGTATATTCTTCAAAGTAAAAAAAAGTTTCAGTCGAATCGGATAAAAATTTTTGGAGGTACAGGTCCCACCGTTTTGAGAGCACTGTTTCGAGAAAAACGCGTTTAAAGTTTTACGTGAGTGCCGAGTTGCCGGGTGTTACCCATGCATTTGCCGCTACTCAAATGCCTATAACTTCGGGAATTTTACGAATTTCAACAAATCCTTTTAAACACGCATTCCTAAAAGTTCGAACATTCGAAAAATGAAATAATAAAAAATCGACTTTTAGACCGAAACCTCCCCTTAAATAGGCCTAAGTCGTGAACCTATGTTGCTCAGGACTTTTTTCTTTCTCTTCTCGAATTCTGTAACTCATCAGTCAATTTTATACTAATTGTTTTGAAACACCCTGTATGCCTAATACGCCAGGTGGCACCTGCTCGCCAATCACAGACAATCGGAACCGACTTGAGGAATTGATCTTTCACCCACGCGGCATTTAGTCAGATCTTTCGCGCCTTCTATTCACGCATGAGTTCGAGTCCCGCGCGACAGGCACGACTGCGCACACCTCGTCGTATGAATAAATCGAGATTGGAACGTAATTTATGACCTGGCTTAGTCGTTAACTTCCGCTAGTGTGTAACCTTCCTAATAATGCGAATACGGACTTCTGGTTACCGATTTAACTCAAAAGACAATGGTTAGAAATGACCAATTCTTTGGATCACGCTGCCAAGGATAGATTTATAAAAGAATAATTTTGTCGACCTGCGGTTGGAAATGCAAAATAAATGGGCGCAAACATTGGAATGCCAGAGTGAAGAATAGGTATGAGCGAGATAATCGTGAAGAGAATTAGTAAGTAGAGAAAGAAGTAGGTGTGGATTAGGTACACGAATGTTGTGCAACAATTTCACTTTTTCGACGAGAACCTGCGTCAAGCATTTTCTACTACAAGCGTCTAGTTACAAGATTTGCCAAGGGGTATCAATTGTAGCTCCTACGCAACAATAACCTAATATTTTGGTTTTCCGCGTGGATTTTTTTTAATAATTATTTTGCTGATCACTGCTCGACGATCGATCGAATGAAGGATACTGGATTTATTTTGTCTAGAAATTAATATTGCTACTAAAATTTGGAAATTTAAGAATGAACTATTTTTACAAATTATGCTCCACTTAGCGCTTTTTTTAGGACGCTAGGGATACGGAGGTTCTTGAGAATTTTTTGTCTAAGAAACTGTTTAGCGAATCTTTTCCAAACTTTCAGGGTATTTTAATTCACATTGATTTTTTACTCATATACCTATCTCGATTTCTACCGAACACTTTGTAACGAAAAAATTAACTTTTATTGTTTGAATGTGGACTAAAATGCCCTGAAAGTTTGGAAAAGATCCACTCAACAGTTTCTGAGAAAAAAAATCCCAAAAATCACTTTAATCTTAACGTCCTAAATAGGGCCCCCCCCCTTAAGTAGCAATCCAAGTTATCATGTATTAATCTATTAATCCAGTCTTTCAAGCAAAAACAAAAAGTTTGAGCGACATTTAGCTCCAGTAATGCCACGTTGGAAATACATATGTACGAATGATTACACAATTGACTTTACATGGCTGTCAAATACACGTCTATCAAAATCCCACATAATTCACTGTGATCGCTAAGGGCTAACAAGCAGATGCGACATTAAATAAAGAAATTAAAAAAAAACAATCACTCTATTTCCAGCAAGCCAGACTTACATTGTCGGCCATATCTTTAAAATCGTATCCAAATTTTTTAAGGAAATAAAATTGTACGATTTACGACCGCATAAAATGTTTGAATTGTTTGAAATCAATCGTTTCCAAGTTATTAAAGTCTTTAATAAGATCTTATATCTAATCGCTCACATTAATCCACTTTTGTACATATACGCATTATTATATTTTGACAAAGTGTTTCATGTTTTCAGATAATTTTAACCAGTTAGTAAACGTCTGATTTCAAATGATTTCAAGTGCAAAAAAGAATGCAAGGTAAGTATTAAGGACAGAAGCAAATATCTGCTTATAAGTTACGTAAGCTTTCAAACCACATCCATATTGTGATAGAAAGGGTCACGCCAACTGTCATAATTGAAACTTCTAGTGTGTAATACAGAAAAGTATAAGATAAAAGTATATAAATTTCAAATGTATTGTTTGAGCATTCACAAGCAGCCTGGCGTTCTTCGAACAAAATGTGTAATTTTGCTCTACACCTACCGTTCCAATGTTTTCTAACGTATTATTTAAAGGTTTCTACACTTGTAACTACACATGTTCATAATATTTGTCCACTTCCTATCCACAAATGTTCAATAAGGTTAGACCGAAGCTCTGAGAGAGCCATTATCGCAAGCAGCCGCCACGATGGAAGAACAGTGGTCTCCATGAAGCTTCTTCCCCCTCGACGAGCTTTAAGTTCAAGTTAAAAACAGGATGCGAGCGAGAGGTACGATTCAATCGGAAACAAGGCTGGCCAAGGCTGAGCTGAACAAGCAATTACAGTACGCGGACTCACCTGATTAATGCGCCTCAATTGGTCAATGAGCACGCTGGTGTTCGTGTAGCCATAGGAAGTTGCCGTCGGTGACGATGTCGTTATAGTGAATTCGGGGTTGTACCTCTGTGCCATTAGACTCGAGTCTACGACGGTCTTTGTGTACCTGAAAGCAATTATGAAGAAATAGATGAAACCACTAATTCGTCAATTCGTGTAATACATTTTGGACAATAGGGACGAAACGTGATTTCTTCTATTAGAGAATCTCTTTAGTAGTATCTTCGATGGCGATTGTAAGAAAACTTGGGGTTAATCTTAAGAAAAATGACTGTTACACTAAACATTTAATTATGTTTAAACAACGATCGAAGGCAGAAGGACACCCGAAATGCACCAGTTTTTGGAGATGTATATCTATATATTTCCAAAACTAAGGGTCGAGGAGAAAATCTGACTACACCACGCGATGCAGCAGACATTTTTCCTTCGGAAAGCATTAACAGAAGTGGTAAAACACTTTTTGTTTTCAATACAGAAAAAAAAGAGTTAGGTAAAATGTGCGGCGCGGGCAGTGGTAGTCAATGGCGCTCAGCGCCACAGAATCGCATAACGCGCGTGACTACCACCGTCCGCGCCGCACGTTTTACCAAACTCTTTCGTTTCTGTATTGAAAACAAAAAGTGTTTTACCACTTCTGTTCATGCTTTCCGAAGGAAAAATGTCTGCTGCATCGCGTGGTGTGGTCAGATTTTCTCCTCGACCCTTAGTTTTGGAAATATATAGAAAGTGCATTTGGGGTGTCCTCCTCCCTTTGATCGTTGTTTAAGCATATTTAAATGTTTGTAATTCAATAATAACTTATATCGTTGTGTTCACGAGGGTTGATAGAACACAAAAGCGAGGGTTTGAACACAAAAGATGTTCAAAGTTGAAAATTTGCATTTTTTTTTTCAAAATCGAATTTCTTGAAAACTGAGGGTGATGGCGGTTTGACAAACGGTTTGTGGATTCGTTTTCCGCGCTCAAAAATCTATAAGAAACGGCTATTGAATGATACAGATCAAAATGGCTGTTGGACAGTGTTATTTTCAGTTTTATGGAAATTCAAGGTACATAAGAATATTCTTATGTAATAATGTTTCGCATACGTATAGGCTAAGTCCCTTCGTACCTGATCACCTAGTCACATCAGCATATAAACTTAAAAGGGGAGGGCACCATGTGGTAGACACTGAAAATAATTAAATATGTGTCCGAGCGTTTCTGCCAATGGGCCTTAATAATAGAGATATTCACATGAAAATTATTAAAAATTTTATAGTGGCCGTGGGGTTTTAATGGATAAAAATCCCACACTACCCTGGCACCCCGGGGGATTCTCCTCTGGAGGAGTCAGGGTGCCTTTTGAAGATTTCCCCAAGTTAAAAAAAAATTATAAAAACAAAATTTATAAAAAAAAATTTATAAAGTTTTTTTTTTTTAACGTGGAGACATCTTCAAACGTCATCCCGGTGCCTCCAGAAGGGAATCTCCCACCGGCGCCAGGGTAGTGTGGGATTTTTACCCACTAAAACCCTACGGCCACTGTGAAATTCTTAATAATTTACATGTAAATATCTCTATTATTAAAGCCTATTGGCTGAAACGCTCGGACACCTATTTACTTATTTTCAACACAGATCCATCGTACCAAGGCTCATCAAAATCGGTGTCTACCAAATGGTGTCCTCCCCTTGTTAGTAGAATACTCCTAAAACTTCAATTTCATGTAAAGAAGAAGAATTATATACGTGTAATATTTCGTATGAATGAAGTGAAGAAATAGCGGGGGAGATGGTTCGAAGAGGAATAGCGACAGCGCCCCACGGGTAAACAGACCCTCCGTGAAATTGAGAACCACTGATTCAGTGCCATGTAATTGGATAAATATCGAGTGTCAAACGTGTCCGTTCAATCAAAACGTTTTGATCATAGATATCGCAGGAATCTTTAGCATTCCAAGCGAATGAGCTCCATAGCCACGCGCAACGTCTCGCAGCAACGTAAATCCGACTTCCGTTGAACGCGGTGGTAATTGGATAAATATCGACTGCGAGTCGTTTCAATATCAAATGCCAGCTATGTCTGTTCTTCTCGATAAATCTTTCGGTTCATCTCCTCGCTTGAACGTGCATATACAACGCGCACGTGTATGCATCTATGTCATATAGGTTTACATATACGTTGCAATCGTTGGCACGCGTTCGCAGAAGCATCGTGGCAGGCAAACTCGCTTCGATTCATTGGTCGCCTGCAGTAATCTTTTGCACTTCTGTTGCTGACTGATGAACAAAAGAGGGAACCAACTATAGATATAGCTCTTGTAATAACGCTTCTTGGAACGAGCGCCACAATTTGACGCGATCTTCGATGACCGGGTGCTGGGTTTGATTTACGACGGGTGTGCATTTCGGACTTCAGATTTGATTCAAGATTTACACGTGGTTAAGTTAGCGCACATTATGTTTGTAAAAATCGAGTTTAACTTTAATAAAACTGTAATTAATTTTAAGCAGCGTGGTCAAATATATTACATTTCTTATATAAGTATAATATTATTATATTTCATTAATATTTTTAAGTGTATGTTAAATACAGAGGCTGGCAAAATTATTATGCTCAAACATTTGCATCAAAATCTGTGAAAGTTGTGGCTGTAATTAAAGTAACAATGCGTGGAATGTTATTGTTTTTTTTTTCATTCATTGATTAGCTACAACATCTGGCAATATAAATCTTATTTGTTTTTAAAAGGGCGGGAATAAAATTATTACAAATAAGACAGAAATCAGAGTATGGCAGAATATTCCAAAATTGCAGGAGGTAGCCACAGAATGCACTGAAAGCATGCCACGCCGTATCCAAGCCGTCATAAAAGCTAAATTGAGTAATTGTATTTCTCGCGCAATATAGTCTTAAACCTATATATCTAAATGTATTTAATTTGCATTTTTAAATACATGTACTAGTATCAAAAAATAATATTATATCATTAAAAAGGAGACATCTATTTTATTCCATCGCTTAAACTTACAAAATCGCAAACCTTTTTGTTTGAGTATAATAATTTTGCCACCCACTGTATTATATAATATTTATATAATATATAATATATTCAATTATCCGTGGAATTATTTGAATGTGGATTATAGAATGAATTTTTTAGTGAAATTTTAAGTAGCGAAGCAAGCCTACCTATAAGTTTAATAGTTTAATACATTATTACACATGGTGCGTACGAATTACATGTAAAACCTCAGCTAAAGCTGTGATCCGAATCTCGTCCACTTCCCCGGTTAATACTGTCAATAGTAGTTGAGCAGGGATTACCAGTGGAAAACAGTTTATTCGAATATCCAACAAGAGTTAATGGTAATAACCTGAAGCAACATTTTAGTGACTAATGGATAAAGTGTCCGTCGACTAATTATGCATTCGATTAAAGAGTGTTTGAAATAACCTTCCACCTACGTAATTAAAACTTTTCAGGCAATATTTATATACTTTGATTTAAGTTGACTCATTTGATAAGTAATCCGATGGGACTCTTTATACAGAATAATTCAACTAACATTAGAATCTAAAATATCTCACTTTCCTTTGATTATACGGGAGAACATCAGTGAAACAATCTTTGTTTCAAGAGTGTTAAATTATAATATAATACCGTATCTTTCTTTCAGGTTGCATTTCAACAGATCTCAGAAACAACATCATTTTTTAAAACGGAAATACGTATTTTCCTCGTCAAAAGTACTGTAACTGACAAAAAGAACATTTCATTTATGTGCGATGTGTATGTTGACTACTTAGGTCATAATTCGTAATAATTTAATGTTCATGGCGCGACGCGCGTATTTTATTATGCAGCAATTCTAATCAGCATTGGAACATTATTATCGCCTTATTAAATTAGTTACTACCGTACAAATGATATTCCAAACGTTAATTGCCGATAATAAACTCGTATCGAAACCTTGATTTGATATTTGAAACTGCTATTTCATCGTTGAAACACACTGCGCGCGTGGTTGCAGACGTAAATATTAAATTGGATGTGGCATCACGAATAATTACATGCTTCTAACTAGTAGCGCAATTTATTGGATCGTACATCGAATATGTCCGGCCTTACGGTGATTTCGAAAGCGACTCGCCACGTTCTGATTACCGCTGTCGCATACATTGCCAAGTCTATCAAGCTGGATGTAGCATAGATTAAACGATTCTTAGTGATGGGGCCAAATGCATAATGCGTGATATAAAAAATGCGCGAAAAAATCAGGATTTCAACTTTAAATAGTCGCCATTTTGTTTTAACTTAATATTTCGGAAAATTCTCTCCGTCAACCTGAGGATACATTAATATACTAACGAAATCTTTTTTGTTTTTTGATTTTAGATAATCTGGTTCCGAATGGCAGTGCTCACCGCGAAAGCAAATTTTTAAAAATGCTTCTTGGATGTCGCTTCTTATTTTATTATAAACGTAAATATTTTTCTACGAAAAAATTACCAAATGTTCTTTAAATGTTGCTCTTTTAAGCGCAAAAAGTTCTGTAAAAATATACGCTTCCGCTTCTTAAAAAAAAATTCACAAATATTCGCCTCTTTTCGACCTCTATTCGCCTCTTTTCGAAATTTTTAAGTACACTCGTTTATAATTAGTGGAGTTATTGATGAAAGTGGGGGAATTAAACGATCGCCCTTTTATTTTAAGAGATTTGGAATGAAATTGAAAGGAGAATGGTAGAAATTGGTCAATTTTGGGCCTAGCTGGCAACGAAAGTTTTTTGCAAGATATGTTTCTGCAAGTCTTGAGGAATTCGAAATGCACAATTATTTACCCTAGAGGCGATAGGAAAGTTATAAATATTATATATACAAAATATCATTGAAATCCATTTAGACGCGAAAGGAGGACAAACAAACAGACAACGTTTCACTTTTATATATTAGTAAGGAAGTAAGGAATAAGTATAAGGATATTGAACGGAATTTACTTTTGCCTAGCTTTTTATAAATTGCTTCAGTTTTCCTATTCCAGTAAACATAATTGTACTGTTCCTACATATGTAACAAGATCATCATTATTTCCTATTTTCAGAAATACCTCAAATAATAGGAATAAAAGATGTTTAATGCCTTTTAAAAATGTATAGAATAATGATATGGCGGCACGAATTTGATACCCGGAAGCCTTAATTTTGCTGATATCACTGCATGGTAAAAGCCCCGGTCGTAATTAGTTAAATAACGCGAAATAAAGGCACTGGGCAGTTTCAGCGCGTATGTGCAAAATCGATCGCACCCAGGCCAGTCCAATTAAATCATTTGCGGCATAAGTAGAGTTTGAATAACGAAATTTCAATGGATATCGGTTACACAGTGAATTAACAGCTTATCAAATATGAAAGTGTAATTAAATTGAGGAAATTTATACCTGGATATGTTTTCCCTCCAATACTCCCGCGATATTGGATTCGAAACGGATAAATGAATATTATTTACAAGTTCGCGTCATTATGAAAGATCCACGGCAAATGTACATTTCAAAGTGCATATTGATGAATTATAATTAGCAGGGGAGACCGGAGCTGGTTGTCCCAAGGGGTAGGTTCACTGATTGTTAATAACTTTGCAACGACATATGCTCGACTGTGGAAGGATTTACCGTAGGAAGAAGTCACTTCTACTATGCCATGCATTTATGCCCGACCCCGCGATCGCACGTTTTTTAACAGTTACACAGTTCGACAGCCATTTGGACTTGTAACATTCAATAGCCGTTTCTTATAGGTTTTCTTCTCCTGAAAACGAATCCGCAAACCGTTTGTCGCTATCGCGCTCAGTTTTTGAGAAATTCGATTTTGAAAAAAACTGCAAATTTTCGACTTCGAACATCTTTTGTGTCGAAACGGTAATACTTATTCGGTTGCTTGTTGCGTCAAATTATTCTATGAACCCTCTCGAATACAATGATATAAGTTATTATTGCATTATAAACATTTAAATATGTTTAAACAACGATCAAAGGGAAAAGGACACCCGAAATGTACCCATTTCTTAAGATATCTTTTTTAAGATATCTTAAGATAGCCCATTTTTTAGAGAACCTTCGAGTGATAGACAATAACTCAGTTATTAATAAATATTTTTAAACAAAAAAAATACGACGCACAGTACTAGATGCAACCCTTAAAAGGAAAAAAGATTTTTTGAGAAATGTGTTATAGCTTTTGAGTAAAATATTTCTAAATACCACCCTTTTTCGGCCTCCTGACTGAGCATATGACCCCTTAAACAAACTGGTATTCCAAATATACTGCACTTCCTCTACCCATTTCGATTCCAGACACCCTCCTCATCGTACCCAAATACTACCACGATGTCTAACGCTACTAAACAGACTACTGGACAGCACAAAGCAGCTGGATAAAGCGCAAGACGGGGCAGAGTCGTGCCCCGCCAAGCAACAAGTCGCGATTCCAAGCTATTTAAGTTGAATCAACTGGAAAGCCAGAATCTCCGAGGCATCCGCGGTATCTTGTTGCCGTCATTGCGACCATTTGATATTCGCGGGCGCGTCGAGGAGCGCGACGAAAGAATTATCTGCGAAAGCGATAGGGAGAAGGAGGAACAGCCGTTCTATTTGCGTTGGGTATTCTCGGATCATCAGTTTTGAAACGCCCGCTCCCACAGATGGCAGCGCGTGCCATTCGTTAGGCCGGCATTGCACGCGCCCTCAAGTCTCCCGCATCCGAACGACGTTTCTTCGTGTATCCCCGATTAATTAATGACCAGTTACAGCTACTACGATATGCTTTTTCTTTTTTATTTTTCCCTTCTGCAGATCTCTCGCCCTCTCGTCCAGGAATCGACCACCTCACGAATCTTACCGTACTTCCTATCCTCTAGTTTCCCTCGTGATCGTTTTCACTCAACGCCCTCCCCGCGCTGTACCTTTATTTTCCTTTCACTTGTATTTTTCTCTCGTGTTTTTCCTTCTTTGTTGGTCCCCCCCATTCTTCTCGCGCCCGAGGAAAGCTTCCGGCGACATTTTGATGGATCGTTCGCCGACCGACACACGATTCTTTATTCATTGTACTCATGCGAATTAGTATCGAATCGAAGATTGATTGTCCGCTTCTCTTTTTGTATTTTCGCGTCATTGATAAATTAACACGTTCAACGAGCTGGGAACGAACCGCGTCGGCCGTTAATGAATGACACTGCTGACGCTAATTGAAATGATTTTTATGTATCGGCAATTGCAGCGGCTGCTATATATTACGCGCATGTGCTTGTGTTTAATGCGGAATTTCAAAATTGATTTAGACACTTCTGTGAGAAAAATAGCCTGTGTGTCACGATTCTTATACACCTTTGGCTTATTGTGTATATATATATATATATATATATATATATATGTGTACATAAATCTGGGTTAAGTTATGTTAGTTTAGATTTAAGTAGGTTAACCCTTAACTGGTATACTGTTTTTTTCAAACGTAACTGTTATCTTGGGGTCGTGGCAGACCCCAAATAAAAAAGGACACAGAAATTTGTAAAGTCGACATTAGATCAACCTCTATGAATACCTATTTTGTTCGTAGGTAATGTATAAAATAATTGATACGTAGAAAGTTAAACTATTATGATCAAATTAATTAGAAATTCAGTTTACAAACTTGGACAACCAAATATTTTGCAGCGAACCTTGCGTGCTTGGGGTCATGACTGACCCCAGGATACCAGTTAAGGGTTAACATCACTAGATTAGTCGCTTACCCCCAAAGAGAACTTCCTGGTTTTAACGCCGATTTTTCCAGGATCTTACCTTTAAATGTTCTGCCACCGGTTATGCAGGGTTATAATTAAGTACAAATTACTTTAAGCATGAAAAGTTCCTGTTTATTTTAGCTACGAGCGCTCTCTTGATACTGCTGCCTAATACATTGTAATACTGTAACGTGGTGCCATTATCCCCTGAGTTTATACCCGTGGTTAAATGTAAGAATGTTATGTACTCATAATTTTGTTCCCGGCTAAATAAAAATATTTAAAAAAAAAAAAAATTATGCACCTTTGGTAAAATTCTTATTCAGAAAAAGAAGAAAGATTCTACCCCGCTATTTGCAAGTCAAACGAATTGTTTATATTTCAAGAATTATTTCTTCGGCATTGTGTTCCTGTAATACGTAGAGAGTATCCGAATATTATTTAATTAAAATAAGCCGGCGCCGTATTAGAACGTCAAAGTATAAACGATTCACAGCGGGAATTGCGTTTAACCTCGGTAGAAGAAGATTTTAAAAAGGTGGAGCGAGAAGTTCTAAAAATTATGGAGACCCACCGCGGAAGCGATGGTACAGGGAAAGATTTTGTGCAAGCATCGCGCTGCAGCTGCACTTCTTGGCGCTTCTCAATGGCGGCCATTCACGCAGCAACCTTCTACCCAACTTCTTACTTCTTCGTCCTTTTGCTTGCATCTGTCTTACTTCGTCCGTTTCTTCCTGCTCATGCATCATTTTGTATCTTATTCTTTACTTTGTACGTAATTCTCACATACACTTCCCTTGATTTTAATGCTGCTGTCCGATAAAAAGGTTCTGCTGCTTAATTTATCTTCCTGTCCGCTTCTCCACTTTCCGTCGGTGCTTTAGGATTACACTTTGCTGCATAACATGCGGCATTAACTTTCTGAGTCGTATGTCCCTCTTTCGGCGTTTTAGTTTGTACGAATTCTTTACTCTGATCACCCTAACCATTACAGTATAAATTTAATTACAGGTAGGTACTGATCAAATATTCCAAGCATATTCTCTTCACTTTGAGAACGAAAACGATAGGATTGTAGGAATAGAAACGCTTTTCCCGAATTATTAGCAGTGTTTTTTGCATTTACAATAATACTTGCAAGGGAAGATCCCGAAGCCGAAGATTCAAAAAATGCTGAAACTTTGTGAATATGTAGGGGATATCCTCCTGCTTGCAACGCAATTTTTGTTTGCTGCCCAAATTCACTCGAAGGGGGCGAAATTAACCCCCGAAAATTCGGTTATTTTCTTATTTTGTGTTATAACTCGCAAAATGTAAGAGATAGAAAAAAAGTTTCAAGTCCAAAGTTACCTCTTTTAATTAGATCTATTATTTGATAAAAAAAAATATTTTACAGTTCACGAGTTGTAATAGAAAATCGAGAAATAACTGGATAGTTGGAAATATCTACATCTGTGTTTACGACTTTTAGATATCCAATACAATTACCGAATGATTAATTTCAGATTGCCTTATTATTAACGAAGACGTGTTATTACAAAAAAAAAGAAGGGAAAATGACCACAAATAACGGAATATACGGTAGAAAGTAGAATGAATATTTAATCCCATCTGACCTAAAATCTTCGACAAATCGACCGAAATATACCCTTCCACGTATTTAATTAGAAGAATTGCTGCAATGAGATCGTTTAATCTAATTATTCATCTCTACGTACAGAATTATCATTTACCTTCCTAATTAAGTCGATCTTGGTGCATTTCGAGGATCCTCGAGAATTCTGTTCCGCGGGTCCTTCAACCTGTCACGTCCGCTCCGCAGAACTTCCGGGTTCGCCGAGTGTTCGCTCACCCTTTGTCCCCACACTTCCCTATTATTTTCCTTTTCCCTCTTCGTGTCAATTCCAGTTCGTCAGTTGTTCGATACCCCCTTCTCCGATTTTTTTTCCCTTGACTCTTCCTCAATTTCTTTACCCCCTCCCCCCAGCCATTCCCCTTCCCGTTCCCTGCCCGAGGCCTCGTCGCCTTTCCAGCGACATCTCTCGCGCGCTTTTCGCCTGTTAACGAACATAATTCGCCGGCGATGCAATCGCACTCGTCCAGGAACGAGGACGAAGAGAGGCGATTCGACAAAAACTGGTTCGCCGCGATCGAAAGCCATCGATACGAACCGCGCGTCTCCAGCTTCCTTTCGAATACATATATATATGTGCATTTATACAGTCCCTTGCACGTCCACCATTTCCCGTGATTCTGGCGCGGACGCTAGTTTCTATTAGAGTTCATAGTGAGATTGAAACTGACCATGAGTAAAGTATGCGGAAGAGAATTTAGGGTAAACGAAAAGATTGCAGTCGCTTTGAAAGTGCGCTTCTATACCGTCAAGGACCTAGTACCTGATCAGAACCCAAATCCTGATTAGTTTAGGGAAAATAAACCAAATAATAAGCTTGTTATGGTAGAAATTTATTCTAACAAATTACTAAATAATTATGAAGTATTTTGAAATTTATACGCAAAATTTGGTAGCTCACAGTATAAACGTGTGAAGGTGATCAGAAACTGCACCCTTCGCATTCTTCATTTTCAAAGTTAAATTATAAAATAATTATTATCACGTGTGCAGTTTTTTTAATACCAAATTAAAGATAAAACATAGATTTAGTGAAATAACAAAAGAGCTTTTTAATTTGGTTACGATTTCCCTTTACACGTTTAAAAACCCGCGGTAGTTACTCTTAAGTGATCAGGAACTGGGTCCTTGACTGTATGTACAGGGTGTATCGGAGTGACTTCCTCCTTTCTTCCACTATTCTCTTTTTTCTTTATTCTGCTTCTTCCTTTTTTTATACTTCCTTTGTCCAACGATTTCATTTTATATCGTTATACGTTTTTTTATTTTTCTCATAATTATATCTCGTTTGGTATCCATTTGCCTCGTTATTACTTCTATTATGCTTCAAAGCAATGGATGTAATTGAGTGTGAATAAACATTTCATAACAAATGAAAAACAATTCGAGATAGAACCTAACAAAAATTCGAGATAGAACCATGCACTTAAAACACATGCGTGATGCAGGTTCGTGGAAATCTGGTGGAAATCCATGAATAGCGTGTGCTTTAGGTGATATTAATATTTTAATACCAATACCGGAATAGCTTTGACACGTTGTCCAAACCACTTCGAAACCCCAGATCTCCGCCCTCGTGTATAATTCAAAAGGTCTCCATTGGTTTCGAATCACAGATCAGAGCATCTCTGTGCTCGAGATTTCGTGAATTACAGCCAACGAGATTGCCTAATAATTACCTCGCAGTTAGGGCTCCATTTATTTATCAGCAATTACAGATCTCTCTCCGTTGTAATAGCATAAAATATAAAGAAATTAGCATAGGATTAAAACCTGTAATAGGATACGATAGAAAAATCAGCACTTAATTTTTTTCTTTAATTTTGTTAAGGCGATCAAAAATTTTAAGTTGATTAGAAGAGCGAAAACGACGACTTCCTTACTAGCGAAGAAGAAAAAGGGGACTAAAGAAAAGGCTATAATTGTAATAATTAAGCTAAGCTATTAACTTAATATAATATAATCTTTAGACTGAATATTTACTAACCTATACCTAGATCTACGATGCTTGTATTATTTTTATGCTTGTATGATTTCTTAATGCGTATTCGTAATACGGCCACCGTCGATAATGCAAAACGATTGTTAATGACTTGGGAAAGTATTTTTAATACTATCCACCATATTTTCAATTTTCAACACTTTTCATTTAAAATATTACGAATATTAAAAGAAAGCAATCTTTATAAACCTATGTGTCCAATAGTTTTTCCACCTACGCTTAAAACATTATTTAAGAAACATTGTAATCTATATAATAATAACAAATGCTTTCGATAATGCATCAATGCTTATTTTCTACGTAAATTTACCTCCATACCCGCGATATGTTAATTACGAGCGACGAAAGTTCAGCTGGAGTTTCATAAATTGATTTTTACCAGTTCATTAAATAATTAAGCCGCGGCGACGATTACTTTTCGTTGCTTCCAGGTCTAATTTCCTTCCTCCTCACTTGACCTGGAAATTTTGTTTAGTAGGTCCACATTTCCCTATCAAAATTCGTAGAAGCAGTATTACCTGATCCGAGACATTCAGAGCGAGGTGGTTCTTTCCCAATATGGCCGATCTTTGATCATTCGAATGAAAGGCATCACCGTTGCATTTCCAACGATTGTAAAAGGATCGATGTTAGAATTAGAATGTACGATGAAAGGCTATATCATGGAAACATTCTGCCGTTCTACAAAACCGGATGTTTTTTTTTTCAAAAGAAGAAGTTATAAGATAAACAAGAATACACATTTTGAGAGTATCAGGGCTTAAAATCGCGGAGGTTATAAATATTGACCATTCCTAAGATATTTCTTTTAATTTATTTATTTAATGTCGCACCTGCTTGTTAGCCATCTTAAGAGATTATTGTCATCCTTATTACACAAAATTAGTCTACAACTAGTTCATGATGTATGTGATATTGTATGAAATCCGAATACTAGAGGTTATGGTTAATTATTCATTGGTATAGAAATACTGTTTTGTTAAGGGATGAATCGTATTTTATGGGCTAACAACATAGCAAAATTTAGGAATTTTTAAAAAAAATTATTTTATCTTTTTTAGCGCACCTTCAAAGTCGGTTTCTTACTTTTTTAAAAAAGTTTATTATTCTGTTTCAGATTACCTGGTAGATCAATATCATGCACACCACAACGGCCGACGAATTTTGCGCGGCGTGATGGTCGATCATGCAATAACTACTACATTTATGGTTAGAAATTAATAAAAAAAAACCTGCAGCTTCCTGAAAGATGCATCAAAACATGGTCCAAATTTCAGATGAATCGAATCGCTGGTTTCTTAAAAAAAAAATCCCAAAGTTTGCTATGTTTCATATGAAAATGTTGAACTGAAAAGTGTCCTATTTAGTTTTGGTTTAAGATAAAGAATAATGTGAAACAAAATAGGGAAAGGAATTATGTTAAATAAGCATTACTTGTTGCAGGATTAGAACCCTGATTCTGCGAATTCTAATTCAACCCCTATCGCGTTACTTCAGAATCACTCACATTCCAATGAGACTTAAGATGACTTAAACATACAAAGTTTTAAGCCATTTTTCTATGAAAATGTTTAACGCGTGGTTGCTAATATTCTAGAAATTATTTATATTTATTTAATATCTACAGCTTAAGGGTGAGTTCACTAACAGATCATTTCTTTAGGCCGCCACTTCTGATTGTGTGAAAAGAAATAATGAAACTGGATGGAATATAAACACATAAAAATTATTTTATGCAATCGCTAAAGTAAATAGAGACTTTTCATTAATGACATACGAGAATATTATTTTGCTAGATTCTACCTTCAGTAATGTCCGCTTAACGTTCCAAAATATTTTTAGTTTCAAGTTTCAACCATCTGTTACCGAAATGGTTAGATTTAATTACATTTTAAAAAACATATTTCAGGTGACAGCTTGGCCGAAAACAGTTTCTCTTACAATGCAATATATCACTTATCTTTTTTTGTTTGCTGCAACTAATTACTAAATCTCAAATGGGAACAGAAAATGTGTATTATTGGGGCATTATACTTTTCGCTTGTTCCTACTTACTAAAGAGAGTAAAATAAATATCTAACCGTTTGAATAGTTACAGTATAATTTATAAAGAGCAAGCTATTAATTAAACCAAGGTAATTAATATATCTTTAAGAAAATGCTTTGCGTTACATTTAGCACACAGCATAAGGCGTTTAAACATTCACGCAAAAAATGTTTGTACAAAGAAACACTAGTTCCTAGCAGCGTTTAAGGTCGTAAACTGATCCAATCTCTCCCGCTGGACACTAAACAAATCAGCCCCTAACAATATAACGCATTGTGGTTCGAGAAGCAACTCGAGGCGAAGCTTGAGCCATGTTTAATAATAGACGAGTCGATGCAATTACGCTTTCTAAGCTCCGTGCAATTTCTATGGATCGCAATTTCAATGGAACAACATATAGTAAAGGTGCACGGCACATGAAACATTTGTGCCACCGAGTGGCTCGTGCTTGTTTAAGCTTCTGTTTAAAACTTCCGTTCAAGGTACTTTTCCTCTAACACAATTACCAGCGAACAAAGAGGAGCAAAAGTCGTGCACGTACGCGCAAAGCTGCCGCCGTCTAAGTTTTATAAACTACGTACCCGCCAGGAAACCACCAAGGAAGCATACATAAAAGACAGTTTGTCGCTTCAGAAATTCACTTTCCAGGATGACATCGCGTCAACGATAAGAACAAGGAAACAAATTTGTAGAAGACAAAGGCGAATTCACGTGTGCCCATTATTTCGAAAAGTTTCGTTACTCGTACATGTCTTTTTGTTCGTTAAGGAACATCCTTTGTAAAATGGAACTATTTTACAAAAATCTGTTTTAAATCATAAGACATTCAGCGCGAAACTCTGCTGTAGGTAGTTCGATGAAAGTTAATTTATGTTGCTTGACTTTTCCTTAATGTTATCTTTAATATATAAACTGTAAGTACATCCAGATTTTGTGGTTAAAATATTCAAATGCATTTAGGAATACGTAATACTATGAAAAATAAATGAAGATGTTCAGTCAACGTAGGTTCGCGAATAAATCCTGGGATAAGGTATCTAAACCAAAACTGACAAGGGAAGATCCCGAACCCGAAAATTCAAAAAATTATGAAACTTTGTGAATATGTAGGGGATTTCTGTTTGCTGCCAATTAACCCCTGAAAATTCGGCCATTTTTCGATTTTGTGTTGTAACTCGCAGACTGTAAGAGATAGAAACAAAGTTTCGAGACAAAAGTTATTTCTTTTAACTAGATCTCTCATTTGGTAAAAAAATTATTTTAAAATTCACGAGTTATAACACAAAATCGGAAAATAACCGGATTTTCAGGGGTCAATTATACTCCCTTAGAGTGAATTTGGGCAGAAAACAAAAATTGCATTATAATCAGGAGGAATTTCCCTCCATATTCACAAAGTTTCAGAATTTTTTAAATTTTCGGGTATATATATATATATATATATATATATATATATAAGCACAGTTTAATGCATTCAAAAAGCATACTTTTTCTGTATTTTTTCTAAAACGATACACTGATTATGATAACGAGAATTCCATGTCACATAGACCATACTTTAACGCGATTCGTAAACATCAATGTACTATAGTAGTAGGTGCATACTCTAATGCGATACAAACTACTAATGTAATTCTATACAAAGAGAACATTGCCAGACCTCAGATCATACGATATAACTTGAGAAATTGTAAATGGATCGTTTCTTTGAATTTAATGTCGAGGCATTCCGATCGCAAGGCTTAATGAATCGATGCAAATGATACGTTGCGAACACAGTTAATCAGGTATGTTATCAGTATTAGCGCGTGGTGAGATATTGCTAACGTTCTGCAAACAGAGCGATCAATAAGCGCATTGAGTTCAAGCAGGCTCAGAAGTTTGCGTAAAAATAAGCAGGCATAAAAAGCCACCTGAATTTCCGGCTTTCTTAATTAACTACCACCTTCCTAATTAACGGATAATCTCTCATCTCAAGGCGTTCCTTTCCACTTTAGTAATCGTAAAATTCACGCATCCGGTAAAACGAAAATGAAGAAAAATTTTCTGGTAGCAATGGAAAATGTGGATACTTTGTTCAGTGATGATGACTCGTCGTCTTTCGATTGCTTTTATTTTATTGATAGTTGAGCTATGCTAAAAATGGCTGATCCTATTAAAATTATAATATCACAAATTTGTATTCTATATTCTTCTGCGTGTATATTGAAGTGAATTTATTTTTAATTTAGGTATGTGAAGATACGTATTGTTTAATGTCGAAAATGGAGGCCCAGATTACAAAATGGTAACGGATTTTTTTATTGCTATTTACACAAGACATTTATAAATATTTCGGTTGATACTCGTGTTTGGGGATACCCTGTATAAAAATATGTTGAACAGTTTATAAAGTTACTATTATTTTTACTATTTATATGTAACGATATATTACTATACTATAAATTATTACTATAATATAAATTGTTGGACGTACAAACATTTCTTTTGCAGCGCGTTATACGGCATCAAACACTGAACATTTTATCCAGTTACGGTTTTCTTCTACCTCGCACCGTTACAAAGTTATACTCGAAAGACGAAAAATCGCTGAAAATTTCGGGGCTGATTTCAGCCCCTCAGAGTGTTTTTCTGCAGAAACAAAGAAATCGTTTCTTACATACTCCGACATGCTCTACAATCGTACGGAGTTTCATTACACTCAGAATTTTCGGGTTCGATATGTTTCCTTGTTAGCTACTTGTTAATGTGGACGCTACATTTCTTAAATATTGCTGTACAACTGTGTTCTTTGGTAGAGCCTTTACGTTACTTTTTCTGTACCTTTCTGTTTACTTCTGTTCCACTCTACTCTATAATGAACTATATCGCACCATGCATGCATTTTGGAAGGAGAAACTGTTAACCAAGGAAATAGATAAGATTCTATGATTTTTAATCCCCAATTAATACTTAGTAATTTGATATAACACAAGTAATTCGTAATCTAAATATTCTTTCGGAATTTATTTAAACGTGAAATAGATACATCCCTGATAACTCTCGTAAACAGTTTCAAGATCGTAAATTAGTAAGTTTTATACATTGTAAGTGGATCATAAACGGCTGCATGAAAATTGCAGCGGACACTTCCGGCTTTGGTAATTTTTAAAATTTACGAAACACTATTTGGATACGCTTTGTTACCTCTGAATAGCCTGCGCAAGGAACGTTTATCAGATGCGCACGGATGAATCCCAAAAGTAATAACTTCATTATTACAGTAATTATAATCGAAGGAGCTGTATTCTTAATTTCCTGTGTTAATATAATTTATATTTTTCACCTCTAAACGAAGTTGAAATATCGATTGGCAAGTGGAAAATCATCTGTTATCTAATTTCTGTCACATTACAATCTGTATCCCGAGGTTAAAATATTTTGTTAAATTAATGCGAATGAAAGCTCACAACAAATTCATTTCGACGTTTGCTTCTGTATTAAAGTGATTCGTATACTGTTATAAAAAATATCCTGCCCCACGATTTTATTTAAAGTGGCATGTCACCATCGAAATTGTAGTACAAGAAAAGAATTACTTTTTTTTAGTTTTTGGTGCATTTTAAATAAAATCGTTTAACTTAAATTTTTGTTTATATATATTATTTTATTTTTTACTTTTTAGTGCTTGTGGATTTACATTTCACAGCTTAGATTTATTTTTTCTACAAATAGGTATCTTTTATTGCTGTATTCAGTTTATTTTTGATTTCATAATGCGTAACACGTGACACACATAGTGAGAAGTTATGGTAATCTAGAATTTTTCTGCAAGAACAGTGATAAAATATCAATCAAAAAACTATCGAAATGCATTCTAGAGTCCTTGAAATTGACCCATGATTTTTTTTACATAACGATTAGAATCCTTACACAAGAATGGCAGTCTTTCAAAAATTGCTCTGGGTGTGAGCCACCCAGGTATGTCAAAGTTGATCGAAAAAGGAGGTGTGTCAACGAAGGGTTAACCAGTACATACTCCAAATATTTAACGTTATAACCCTTTGTGATTCAACAGTCCCAGTTGCCATTAACAAAATATGCTATAAATCGCAAAATCAAAGAAATGAACATTCCTCGTTTTGTCCCCTTACTCTTCATATAACCTCGCTATCGTATCAATTAAAACGTTGGCTCAAAGTAGCATCTGCGAGTCATGGAATATTCTTCAAGGTACATAGGTCTTCTCGCTTGCATTGCCAAAATAAGTAATACTGACTGCTCGAAGCTGTGTTCGACCTTAAAGGCGTGCAGGGTCTGTTTTGAAATTCAGAATACACAAAGAATGTAGGGCAGGTAGTTAAGAAAGTGGGGAGAGTTAGTCAGAGGCAAGAGGTTGACCGCAAGGTTTTGGGTCATTTGTGCTGAAAAATTTATGACCGAGCAGCAGCGAAAAATGTCGTACCGTTCGCTCGCTGAATAGTAAATGCACCAAATTTTGAAACATTCATTTTTCTCCCTCCCACCTTAAAGTTAATACGGAACAAAATACCTTTGTAAGTTTTAACCTGAAATTAGGGCTTTATCTTCGCGTAGTCCCTGACATTTCTATATGTTTTCTATAATGTAATATAATATTTTATTAATATAATATAATATTTTCTATACATATACATAGCGTAGGGTAAAGTAGCCGAATATGACGACCTCTCCTAATACGAGACCCCAGCTTATCTCCGCTACAGAACTCTCGAATGTCATAGCGATGCTATTTCTTTACTAACTAATCGCGTACTAAGGTCGAAGCCAGATATATTGGCCGGTGAATTCGTTTTCGCGAGCGGCGATCGAGGAGAAATCAACCACCTGACGATCGTGGATTTGTCAGTAGTTGGAGTTGCGTGGCCCTCGCAGGGTATGGTGGGGTAGCGGGAACGCTGCTCGGCTCCGCCTGAATCTAGCCGTTTGGCTGTTATTTATTCTTAGCGCAATAGTTGTGTGCGTTACGAAGCTATGCGTAGACAATTACGAGATGAAGCTATCGAGAAAGAATCAATGTTCTGACCAATAAAGCTCCTGAATTTTTTCGCAGCTAACGCACACCTATTCTGATGTGTGTACCTCTACGCTGACAGCTCGGTTTGGCCTACACGCCAAAAGCTTGGCGCTATCCCCACCACTTCTGGCTCACTCTTGTTCTGCGAAAGCGAGAGCGAGATGGAAGGAGAGCGAGTCAGAAAACGTTGAGAAAAGGAGCACCGAGGCAGGCAAACAGTGTGGTGGGAGAATACCCCTCGCGAAATTCACCGGCCAATATATCTGGCTTCGAGCTTAGTTGTTTTGTCTGCACAGTGGCATTGTAATCAATTGGGCGTCTTGAGCCAGCACATATTTCCGAAGTATGTTGCAGAAAGTTTTTGAAGTGGTTCGATTAAATTACAAATACCTCTAAAGTGGTAAGTGTATAATGATTTTCAGAAATACTGTTGTGTAGTGCTTGCAATGGAGTTTAAGACTTACTAGTTGCATATCATAAAATGATGAAGACTTAACTTCGAAGCTACTTAGTAGTTATCATGTTATTGTTTCCAAATATGAGACTCGTGAAAGTTCTGCTGTTGAGAGTGAAGAAGAAATTGTTCTGGATGATGAAAGTGATTAAGAAAGAAAACTATGACATACAGAATGCTCGTTTTGCGCAGGTCTTTATTCTTCAGATGTGCTAGGTGAACAATGGGTTAAGTGTACGTATAAAGTTTTACGATGATGGGCCCATGGAGACTTCGGTGGTAGGCCCACGAAGACTGCGGTAGTGAAGACATAGACTTCACATGCCGACTTTATAAAAAAAGAAAGAAAAAATAAGTTTCTGGAAAAAACAAACTGGGGTCTCATATTACGAACCCATTTTTTTAATCTGCCTATTTGAATAACTTTCGTTTTTATTTCATTATGAAGAGACCGAATTTTTGTTACAGTACTTTCCAGTAGGTTGCTAAAGACAACATATTCTACTTTTAAAACGAGTATCGAATTTTAATAAAAGTGTTCTCAGCCTCGAGTTACGATGTCTTTAAGAAATGCGTCTCACATTCGGCTACTTTACCCTAAATATTTTAAATCTGCTCTCTACCATCTGACATTTGAATATCGCGCGCTGAAAATCGTTCTCTCAGCTTGAATTGCGTTTGCAGGGTGTCACGTGTCGAAAGGCTGGTGTGAATTGAATATACCTATCGTATGTTTATTACTCTGTTCAAGTCTTGAGTTCACGTTTAGGACCCTTTGTACATGAACTCTTTTCACGAAAGATTTGCCAAGCAACCGAAACAGCAATAGAGCCACGAAAGTGTCTCATCCAAAGAAGCCGCAAAGTATCGATCGCACGTTAGGGAATACTCCGCGCCCAGCGAATCAGTCTGCAATGCTCAAAACAGTTGCACTAATTAATAAGCCCACGTGCGGCGCATCTATTTCGTTCGCGAATGTCTCTCCGCATTTCGCGCCCCGATGTATCGAAATGGCGGCATTTGGGTGGCATCAAGCACGCCCTTGATGCCACCCAAGCGCGAAGAGGGAGGCTTCCCGCGCTAAGCGCAAGGGCGATAGCCCGAATTCCTTTTCGTCATAATTAACGACACTCCGCGTAATGAACTTGCTCATCTTCGATCCCGATGACCCGCGCCTCGGCGTCCTCGACGAGGATCCTAGGACGCGAGAGAGTGCGTCGCAGGCCTCGAAGGTGCAGAGGCGAGAAGGGAGGCTGTGAAAGAGGACCGAGCGAGACAAAGCGAAGGGGATGAACGGAAGGCAGAGGGGGAGGGGAGGCGGAAAGAACGAAGCGGTTGGATTCAGCAGGGTTCGTACGATACGAACGAGAGGCAGATATCGAAGGAGGAGAGGCAGCAGAGGAGGAAGAAAGCGGTCCGGAGAAAGCGGAACAGAGAAGGAGGAAGAGGACGGTGCTAAAGGGAAGAAGAGAGAAGGGCGCAGTGTGTGAAGGCAGTTTGCGCCTGTAGGATTATTAATCAACGGCGAGGCGGCAGCGGCGGCGGCTCTTTAAGCCACCGTCACACCGAAACGAGCCAACCCCGACGGTGATTACTCTTTCTACCTCTCACGGTCTCCTTTTTATTCTTCCTCACGAGCCAATCATCCGGTGACTTGCACGAAATTAGCCCCGCGACGCGATCGATAAGGAATGCGATTAACTGGCCCAGCCGCGCTGCATCTGTAGTTTCTTCGAACGCTAATCGATACGTTGCCAGTCGGACGAAACCGGGAATACATCCTCGTAGAGTTACGAGTAGAAATTCGCCCGGCAGTTTCGTTCGTTTCCGTTCTCTCCACCCGTGCACCACCGCCAGCGACTGCAAATCCCTGCGTTCGGGGGCCACGTAGGTATTTCTTCTGGCGGCCGGCAACGCCTTCGACGCTTCACCAGGAAAGGCCTTCGACGTCCGTCAAAACTTTCTTCAGGGATAGACGATTTCATTAGGGGAGAAACGCTGTTTTATTTAGTCGTAATGTGTTTGTATTATGAGGGAAATGCCTACTTCGAAAAGTGTGCTCCACTGTTGTTTATTAATCGGCGAGGTGTGATTATAACTATGTATAAGAGTTGTATTAGCATATTGTATGATTGAAACGGATTTAAATCGGAATATCGACAATTAAAAGGGAAATAATTGTGCCTGTGATTGTAATAATAAACAAGTTTTTTTAAATTCGGTGGCTAATAATATTCAATTGTCTGTATAAATTTTATCCGCCACGCGCGTCGTCCAGATTTCTTTTCGTATATTCGTTTATGGTGGCGCGAGGGAGAGAGCATGTCCGCGGAAATCGAAAAAATCAATCGTCGGCACTGTTTCGAATTCACTCGTGTTATTTATTTCACGAAATATCGTTGGGCGAAATGCTGATAAAGTGCACTTCCCATACCATATTTCTTCGACTGTTTTACATTCGCGGTGATTATCAGTAAATCGTAAAAAAAATATAAATTTTAGCAAAGTTGACGGGCCCCCAGATGTAAATTATTCCACGCTTTCTAAAAAGGAATGATCCAGCAGCTAACCGAAATGGTAAATTTTCGCCCATTCTATTGCTAGCTATTTATTTTAAATTCAGTTACAGTTGTCGATACTCTTTCTCCCCCCCCCTCTCTCTCTCTCTGAGAGAGAGATACAGGATGGGTAAAAATTCGTGTTATTTGTCATATTTTGGAACATTTTTTAGGCACTGAACTTTGTCGGGGTTTCGAAGTTACATCCAATATTATATATATATAAATATCTGTATCTTAAAAACATAATTAGTTAGATGTAGATACACGTTCTCATATTTCATACATTTCACATTGCACACATAAACTATTCATCGTGTCTGAAGTTCGAAATTAGACTAGTTCATATGAAGCATAAAAATTTAGCAAATTTATTAATTTTAGAAACACACACGATTCTCTAAATTCCACATTTTATTTTATAATTTCTTTGTTATGAAAGCAATAATCTCGCGTCTATTTAATATAATTATTTACTCCTTATTATATATAAATTTAAATTCCTTCAAATTTTACCGTCGTTCAGAAACGTGAGAATTCTTTAAAAATATCAAGGGATGCATAATAGCCATATTTCAAGAATCATTTGGTTATTTCGGAAGTCTATAAAAGAGATTAAACAAGAGAAATATAACTTATCCAGCGGTGTACCCGAAAAATAGTTAGTTTCTCAAAATGTTTGCGTTGTAAGAAATGTTAAGCAGTTAATCGTTATCAAAGATTAAGTTGCTCGTGTATTATATTCTAGATTACATATTCGCGTGAGAATTATCTTGAGATTCTTGTTACGCCGTTCCACGCAACTGTTGTTATTCACGGATAGGAAATTACGGTGCCGCTCCGCGATACAAAATCTCCGTTTACTACACGTTTTGTATTCTTTCATTCGGTGGGGTTCATTTTTGCAGCTAAATCGCGCTTTGTAACTATCGCCTCGCACGAAGCGTGGTGGATAATAGTTAATCACGAGATAATCCGTATAAATCACTGAAAACAATGCCCGCAGGTGGTACGGGCATCTATGGCGCTGCAAAAAAAAAGCGAATTCATCGAGCTTTATAAACATTTCCACACGTTGATAACAAATGGAATCTCGTTTATCATTTAAAATTTTTACAAATACAACTGAACTGCACTGAGCTCGTTAAAATTGGAATTCTTGTGTGATTAAGTGACGTACGTAGGAAGAGATTAACGCTTGCGCTGTGATTGCTTTTATCGAATATGAATGAATTGCCAATCTGTCAAGACTTTGAATGACTTCAGTACCTATCCTGAATTCTTATGTATTTCTACCAGTCAACTGTACTGTTAGAAAAAGATATAGTACGCACAAATACTATATTTCCGATACACCGATAAAATTCTACAATTCTTAATTATTCCTTTATTTTATAGCAGCGTCAATACTTTAATTTGCGAAATGAAACTTTAACAGAGAGGATGTTTTCTATAATGAATATGAAGCGGGGGGAAGAGAGAAACAAAGCCTGTCTATCTCTCATAAAGAATGTTAATTTGGACTTTCAGTGCAATCAAACCCTTAACATATATGCGAACTACAATCAATCAATTAATTATGCAAAATGCACATAAAAGTATACGTTTAAAAAATAAGATGTTCTACTGTTCTTTTATTTTGTACCACTTTCCTCTTAAAAGCACTATATCTTTTCACGATGTACTATATTTCTTATCACATTTGGCCGTAAAGTGCTATACTTTGCCCGAAAAAAGTTGGCCACCCTACTGGTAGCATAAAATTAATTTAACAAGTGACAGGTAAAATAATAGAAGTAAACTTCCCTATAGGTAAATTTCCCCACTGGAACATGTGCATACAACGAGGTACATGTACGATACGCATCAAACTGGCCGTTCCCCAGTCCGTGGATGAACGTGTCACGTAAATTCGTAAATTCTGCCTTCCCATGACTAACTCTTGGCACAGCTGTAATGGGAAAATACGGAAATTTCGCGATACTCGGTAACACGCTCGTATACAAGCGCACTTAACGGCATTAATGTATCGCGCATAATTGAACAGCCGCGGCGCAGGATAGAGAGCGAAATGGCGGTGGACGAAGCGGGGAAGCATTCCAGAAAAACGGCTACCTGATTCAGCAGAGTAGACGTAGATGGAAGCGAGAAACTAGTCTGAGAGACTCGAAAAGCTGGACTGGACCCTGTCGTATATATCGCGGACGATTACCGCGCAGACAGGAATGCCGTTCGCGTGCCACGGGGGCTCGAGAAGCTCGGAGCCAGCGTCTAGTATCTCACGGTGGAAATCTAAATGAGATTCGATCCGTCCAGGAAGCCTCGAGCTTCCACGATTCAATCTTCGTAGCCAATCGAGGGAAAAGTGAAACCGCCTTTCTCGCCCTCCACGGTAATTCGATTCGATCTTCCGCAGGGCTGTCTTCCGTTCCACCCCCTTTCCACTCCCTTTCCAACCGCGCTCCGCAGGTTCTTCCCCGTGTACGACCATTCGCGACCTTCTTTCGCGCGAAACTATCGGGGCATATAATCCTCCGCCAGTAAAACCGTCCGTACTGTTCATGGGGCTGGGTGGAAAATATTTGCGGGAAATATGTATTCTTCGGGGCCAGAGTGAGTGGTGTTGCGAATGGAAGGGGAGTATTATTCTGGGAACTAGAGGAAGATGGAAATTGTTACCTCGTTCAGGCTCGTGAAATTAGGGTGGGTTTAAGTCATCATTTTGCTGGTTGCGAATTTGTTTAAAAGATACAGGGGGTTGAAAAGTGCTCCATTGTTAATACGCGTAGTAGGCAAAAATTGATAACATTGCCTGTGTGTGGTGCGCAGTAGCACCGATATCATTTTTATTGTTATAAAAAAATGTCACATTTTATGTAGACAGAAAAAGCAAAAATAAAATAACTTTTCCCCCTCAGGTGTTGAAACTATCTTTATGGTGGCAGTCAACGTATTAAAGAGGCTTGTAGCTTCAACTACCAAACTTTCCTCTGTTATTCGTACTTTTACAGAGAGTTCTCTACGTACAAGTTCAATTTTAAAACATACATTTTAACTCTACGACTTTAGATTATTGTGAAGCTAATATTATTCTATGTAGATCAACGTGTATTAATACACCGCAGGCACATACAACGAAAATGACAAAAATGATTTTCGAAAAAAATTTCCTTGCAACATGTTTACCCTTCGAAGCTACTCAGATTATGCATGAAGTACTTCTCACAACGAGACAATTAAGATAAATAATTAAGTCACCTATTTCGGGCGAGACACCCTATATAATACTTATACCAAATGGACACGCGTATATTGTATGAAATTTTATTTAAAAAAATCCACTATTTACTTACTATATACGTTATTCGTGGATAAACTCGTTGTTAGTAATAAACAGTGATATACGCCCTATTATTATACAAATGATCGATCGAAATAACTGAGGTTCGTAGAAATCGAGGATCATAATGTTAGCACGCGGAAGAGTTATTCTTACCATTTCTACGGTTCCACTTTCTGTTACGCCCGACACCCTTTTATATGGGCCGATCTATGCATAATCTACGAACGAGCAAAACTGTCCGTGAGATTTATGGAACGAATTGGAAGGCGTTACATTTTTCTTCCCGGTGAGGAAAAATATTGCGAAACAGGGCGAGCACCAAGTTCTGGAGCGGGCGCAGGATGAAAGCAAGGGGTGTGTCGCGCATTATATTTCACATTGACGTATCTATTTTCTTAATGCGTTACACTGCCGTTGGGATACAGTAAACCCCTGTTGGCAAACATTCTGTTAGCATTGAAATACGTATAGTAGGGTGGCTCTTATTTCCGACTTTTGAATTCTCTTCGCGGCACCCCCCAGAATAGTTCCAGATAATAAAAAATAATCTGTGTAAAGTTTCAGCCCGATCGGATAACGGGAAAAGGTCCCCCTGGGCCCGTGAACATTTAAATGATTATTTAACAGCTCACAAAATCGATTTTATATAATATCGTTCAAGTTATCGATTACATAAAAAAATATGTTAAACAAAGGTTGTAAATCCAGACAAGCAGCATCTATTATGTTCGATTACTTTTTCTCGCGCGACAAATAGTTTTCGAAAAAAGTCGGAAAAACTGAAAAAAGAACACATTTCCAAATTTTGAAAGTTTCAATCCTTCTCGAACACTTTTTATTTATAAAGCGAAAAAAAATTTCATTTTTATCTTCGAGGACTAATTTTCAAACATTTAGGGGGGGGGGGGGGCATTTACCGAGACAAGCCAAAAATATTTTTTTTTCCTTATTTTCAGTGTTTGATATGTCATGAATGTTTTCTGAAAAATTTGGGCATATGCATGATTTCGAGAAAAATGCATTTGAATACCTCACTTCTGATGTCTATATCCTCGATATTTTTGCAAATTTCGGTCCCAAATTTTCTGGAAACATTCATGACATATCAAACACTGAAAATGTGGAAAAAACAAATTTATTTTTTTGCATATCTGGGTATATGCCCCCTTCCCTTAAATGTTTAAAAAATAGTCTAGAACAATGTCTATTGATGATTGGTTGATAATTTCTATTCCCTTTACTTTATTTATTAGGAGTGGTATTTATATTTTACCAGCAATTCACATTAAATAACATATTGCAGTCTTTACCTACCCTGAAATCAGTTTTATATAAAATATTTTATAAGTAAAAGCCTTCAGCAACGGTCTGTACAATTTTACATAAGCGACAGCCACTCTACATCATCCAAATGATTCACACTTGCTGCCAGCAATTATCGAGCTATTAACAAGATAGGATGGGGAGGGGGGGGGGGAGGACATCCTCCATGCCATTCTCGTCATTTTATCGTCCCCTGTATTTTTTGCTCGTATCCTTTTTCCCCCCGTAGGAAGATTCGAATGTAATCTCTGAAGGAAGAAGGCTTCGAGATTTATTGAACGGACGAACAGGGCGGTAGAATATTTCTGCTGTCCCATAGAAACTATTGTGGAACGGTATGGAATAGCAATAAAAAGAGGATCGTGGGACTCGAAACGGAAGCGGAATGAAGGGAAAAAAAGGAAGAGGATGGGAACGGAAAACTGAAGACGGTGTCAGGTGATACTGATATGGTGGATGTGTAGTCCAGGAATACGTTCAGAGAAATGCGTGACAAGCTTTGGAAACGTTCCCATATTTATACGAGGACATAAAGGAAAGCTGTTCGACCGAATGTATATGCGTTATCAGTTTCCATTTTACGCATCAGCTCCTTCTAAAAACGGACCCCCCGTATTTCCAGAAATATTCTGTGAATTCTCCTATCTATGATAACACAGTTCGACAGCCATCTAGACTTGTAACATTCAATAGCCGTTTCTTATAGGTTTTCGTGCCCTGAAAAACGAATCCGCAAACCGTTTGTCGTCATCACCCTCAGTTTTTGAGAAATTCGATTTTGAAAAAAAAATGAAAATTTTCAAATTTGAACATCTTTTGTGTCGAAACGGTAATACTTATTCGGTTGCTTGTTGCGTCAAATTATTCTATGAACCCTCCCGAATACAACGATATAAATTATTATTGCATTATAAACATTTAAATATGTTTAAACAACGATCAAAGGGAAAAGGACACTCGAAATGCACCCATTTTTGAAGATATCTTTCAATTTATTTCCAAAACTAAGGGTCTAGGAGGAAATCTGACCATTCCACGCGATGCAGCAGACATTTTTCCTTCGGAAAGCATTAACAGAACTGGTAGGTCACGTTTTGTTTTCAATACAGAAACGACAAATATCTTGCAAATCCAGAAATGAAGTGGGGTAACGTAACTAATTTAAATCAGAATTTAAATATCCTCCGTCTCCTTCTTATACATAAAAACTTCCTTTGCACAGAAATTTAACAATCGTTAACTGCATTTAAATTACAAGAATGTAAAGACACCCTCAAAGCGTACTCTTCAGAAAATAATCGTTTCTCGCAACTCTGTACAACACTTGTTACAAGAAATTTTGAAAACAATAAAAACAAACCTAGTCCACCGTCAATGGATAGGCTTCGCAGCAAAGGCAAGAATAAAGCAGGAGTTATTACAGATAATCATCCCTCAACGATTCCATTAAATCACACTAAAATAACTACGTAATGTGAATAAACTCTATGATCGAACAAGCAATCGATTCGCCAAGCTGGTTCTCAAGAGATTATTCGTTCACAAGTGAAGGAAGTTGTAACTCCGTGCGGTTCATCGTCCAACGCAAATCACTGGGTGGGGATAATCAATCGTAAAATACTTGGGCGCCAACGACAATTATTATCGATAATCACCGCGCCATTTGGCTGGTAGGTAGTTTGCCGCGCAAAAAACGAATTCCTAGTGGCAACACTTGATTGCTACTATTCTGCTTGGACGAAGGTCGTATCATTAAATTGTTGCGTCCTATTAAATGGCCCGGCTGGCTTCAATTAAAAACTTACACTGCCGAGCCTGTAATCCAGAGAAGGGACCACGAGAAGTCCGTTGAAGTGCCGCGAAGAGAAAACCGGACTGCAAGGATGTATGTACGTGTCGACGATGCTGTATAATATACAGGTTTTTCACGAAGAAGGCCCAGAAAGTAAAGATGAGTAATGGCACGGAAGATGAGGGGTTGAATAAAAGTAAACGGTGAAATAGACTGGGGAAGAGGGTTGGAGGAAAACGTGAATGGACGAGAAAGCAGAAGGCGAAAGACACTTCTGGAGCGCGGAGGCTAGTTCTTCTTTGTGAAGAAACGAGCAATGAAGTTAATTAAATTCATAATGGCCACCTTCACGGCGTGGCGGTGCTGATTAAATTTTTGTAAGGAAATCTCAAGTGACAGATCTGTATTACGATTAATTTGTTTTATACTTCAGACACTTCTTTTCGCGGGGGAAAGTATGCGCGTGGAAAAATCAATAAGTATTGTCCCGTGGTACGTATTCAGTTTTTAATCGAGTCAACGTACATAAGTAAATCCAATTGCTTACTCAGCTGATGTGAACGCAGATCCAGTCTACTTTTCAAAATAAATCAGGGAACAATTTGGGGGAAAAATAAATAATTAGAAGTGGACAGAAATGATTTTTTTTACGTAGTTAAAGCACTTCAAGTTGTGATTGTGACTTTTAAAAATTTTATTTGAGAAATATTCGCGTTACTCGTTACTTTAATGTTTATTGCAGAGGGAAAGAAGGGTAAATGTCCGCAAAATGAACGCTTCAATTTAAAGCTACGTATTCATGCGTCAATGAGTAAGATACTCTGGTGATTTTCACTTTTGTCTGATATAGGATATGCAATTGTATATTATACAGAAGACCTAGCGTTTAATGTTTATCGGAAATATCTACAAGTATGAAGAGATAAAGAACTGCATTGCGGAGATAGTGGTTTGACGTAATGGAAACAAGAGGGAAAAAGGGCCACCAATGAATGCAGTATGTGGGACGACCGGCCACCAAAAACTCCGGCAACGAGGTCACCAATGCGAAAAACAGAGCTATAAGATGAGCAAAATAGATTGCTGTGCAGGGGTATACGAAAATAGGAAGCTTAAAGGTCGTATCGCGCACGTCTTAGCGACATATTCCATTCGTATTGCATAGTACGTATTTTCCACCTATCGAATTTTTCGATCTAGTTTTAAAAAGTTCGATATCCAAACATTATAAATAGACCTGTGACACTTTCAACCCGCAGTGATTCTATTAGGCATGAGCAGCAAATAGGTAGCAAGCAAAGCTTTTGAGAAATGAAAAATGAGAAATGTATGAACCTCAATACAGTGTCCAAAAAAAATGGACCACATCTTTGAGCGTTTCTAAGGGAAGCTGCGTGTCAGAAAAGAAGGACTTAATAATACTTTCATCAAGTGAGAAACCCACTGATCTTTTCTATCCTTTCTAATCCACCCAGCCGCAAAAATAAATCGCGTAAAAATACCACATAAAACAGTAGGCACAATATTCTAGTGGCGTCGCGTTAGAGGTTAGCGGGGAGGCTGCAATTGAGGGAAGTGGGCGCAAGTTTTGTGAGTGACATTTTATCCGGCATCACGCGAAGAAGGGATTGCAAACGGTGAACTATCGGCGTAGATCGGGATGATAAATTTGACCACCTTAGCTAAAATGTTCTATTCACGGTACCTACCGAGTTTTCATTTTGCAGGGTGTTTTGAAATATTTCGAGCTCCACATGTATTTCACCTTTTGTCGCCCCCCAAAATTTGTCGCTCTTCCGAATTTGCCGCTCCAAAAATTTGTCGCTCCCCAAAATTTGTCGATCTTCCAAATTTTCCGCTCCCCAAATTTGTCGTTCTCCAAAATTTGCCGCTCCCCAAATTTGCCGCTACCCAAAATTTTCCGCTCCCAAAATTTGTCGTTCCCGAAAATTTGCCACTACCCAAAATTTTCCGCTCCCCCAAATTTGCCACTACCCAAAATTTTCCGCTCCCCCAAATTTGTCGTTCTCCAAAGTTTGTCGCTCCCCCAAATTTGTCGATCTTCCAAATTTTCCGCTCCCCAAATTTGTCGTTCTCCAAAATTTGCCGCTCCCCAAATTTGCCGCTACCCAAAATTTTCCGCTCCCAAAATTTTCCGCTCCCCAAATTTGTCGTTCTCCAAAATTTGCCGCTCCCCCAAATTTGCCGCTACCCAAAATTTTCCGCTCCCCCAAATTTGTCGTTCTCCAAAGTTTGTCGCTCCCCCAAATTTGTCGATCTTCCAAATTTTCCGCTCCCCAAATTTGTCGTTCTCCAAAATTTGCCGCTCCCCAAATTTGCCGCTACCCAAAATTTTCCGCTCCCAAAATTTGTCGTTCCCGAAAATTTGCCACTACCCAAAATTTTCCGCTCCCCCAAATTTGCCACTACCCAAAATTTTCCGCTCCCCCAAATTTGTCGTTCTCCAAAGTTTGTCGCTCCCCCAAATTTGCCACTACCCAAAATTTTCCGCTCCCCCAAATTTGTCATTCTCCAAAGTTTATCGCTCCCCAAAATTTGTCGCTCTTCCAAATTTTCCGCTCCCCAAATTTGTCGTTCTCCAAAATTTGCCGCTTCCTAAATTTGCCGCTCCCCAAATTGTCCGCTCCCCAAAATTTATCGCGCCACAAATTTTGCCGTCCCAGATTGAGCCCACTTAGCCTGTACCCAAAACCCGCCGCTATATGAAACCTGATTTTCCTCGGATATTCAAAAATGTTATCGAGGACAATTAAGCTAAGGAGGGCAGAGGTAATCGGTGGAGTCGACCGAAAGGCGAAACACCGTCTCGAGGCCCTGGCACGAGGGACACCTCGAGCAGCAGGACGCGTGGGTGGGAATGAATTGGCGGAAGAGAGAGCCGAAATGCGACGCCGTGGCACGGATGTCGCAGTCCGACACGGTGGAAATAAGAGGAAGGAAGGGGCAAGCGAGGCACCGCGCGAGGCTATGACAGCATAGAAGGGGATAGGGGCAAGAGAGGAAGGTGAGAGAGTATCGGAGTAGCCTGTGGGACGCCAAGCCGCCAAAGAGTCTGGCAACGAGAGCAAATGGGCGCCACGACGTCGCCTATTTTCATCTTTGTGTTGCATATGCATACATATATGCGCACTTGTCTGCACGTAGCGAAGCAGTAGAGAGGAACAGAGAGGGGCAGAGAGGATGAAAAGAACCGAGGAAGATGCACAGCGCGAACTGAAGCGTTTCCCGCGAACGTGCCCAAACGGCTATGAGGTCACGATGTCGCAACATACCCTACGCTATTTTTCGCTTTTTCGTTGTCCCCCTTACGCCCGCTTCTTCAACCTTCTCCGTCTCTTTCTCATATATCGCCCCTTTTGCTACTGCCGATTGCGTTCCACAGTATTATTACTGGGGCAATACGTTCTATACATTAATTTAACTTTGCTCCGCGCTTTTTCTGTTTGGTAAGAGGAACGAGTGCTAGTTTCAGTTGTGTTAGTTTCTGCGGGGTGTGGATACTGAATGCACTGAATGTCAATGGAATAATTGTTGGAAACTGATATCTGGAAATTTAAATTGATCAGGCGAGACTTTGCACTTCTCTGTCAATGCTGGAAACTTAGAAATGCGTGGCAGAGAAATATGTGGACTTCTAATACAATAAATGGAAAAATGTTTCGATTTCAATGTTTCGAGTTCCTAAATAGTTACCGTGAATCCTATTAAGCACTATCAAGCACGAAGAACTTGTTTCTAAAATGACTTGAAATCGTGTTTTTAAAGAGGAATATGATATACTTCAAAACTTTTCATAGTACTTCAAATGTGTAATTGTCTTTATAAAGTTTCAATTTTTTTTACATACTGAAAAATGGTTATCACTTATGGAATGTAACCGAAATTCAAAAACAGCTTATTTTCAATGTATCTTGCAACAAGTTTGATAATATATATATCGGTTGAAGAAGATATATTTTTTAATTTTGAATAGAAAATTTGTCTGACCATAGACAGTTCGTTTTCACTCCCAGCCTATGTTTGTCCTTCATGGATTCTACCACTAACTTGCGACGTCATCGCCAATCTATTCTAAGTAGTATGTGTCATTGTCAGACAGACAAGTGGACCGAAGGTTGGTTCTGTAACGCATCTGCAAAAAATTACATAGGTACTATTTAATAAAAGTCGATCTGCGTCTGCCATGGCTTTCTAGCGAAGAGTATTTTCTTTAACATCTAACGTGTTAAATAATAATGCTAATAATGATAGAATTCATTCCTGGATCGAAAAAATTTCATGCACAGTATTTTATACTCTGTTAATATATTTATAATAATATACGTATCTTGTTTCCTCGTATAATAGCCAAAGCGTTTTATATTCAAAACTGTTTGTTTCATTGTATTGTTGTTTCATCACACATCCCAGATATGTATAATTAACTACACAAATTCCCAAAATAAGATCTTTAATATTAATGGTACATATATGTAGTTTGTAGTGGAGACATAGGGTTTAACAATCCAAAAAAGCGTAACGATTTTCTGAGATCGTATTTACTGAATTTGAAACACTCTTCATATATCAGTAAATTTCGGATTTTTTATGAATGAAAATCAATAGTCTTTAATACACTTACATACATTAAAAATGATATAAAGTGTCATACTAAGTAGTAAAATTTGAAAACTTCTCATAAGAAGAAATTTAGTTTACCATTATATCCTGTACAAAATATAATATAGATATGTGATTTGATCTAATGTTTTCGAATAAATCTAGAAAACCGATGATATTTTGCGCAAAACACGTGAACTTTATTCGCATATGTTGCTTTCTGCCGCCAGGCTTAATTTATTTCGTGGACAATTTTATTGCATTATCTTGTGTCGCTTGTATCGTAAATAATAAACGATGCTTATTTCCATCGCAAAATTTCGCCGCCGTTGCCTTATACGAAATGTATTATGGTATCAATTTTTTAGCACGCTGTCGTGCCTGTGCCTATTTTTTCTAGTCGTTTAAATGTCAGAACGTGTAAAAATACAACGGATCACGGAAACATTCAGGCAATAAAATTTTGTAGTGAACAAGTTGTCAGAAAATCCTAACTGTAATTCGAAAAAAAAAATGTCACGAACATTACTCTTTGAATGTTACTAAAGATAAAAAAATAATAATAAAAAAATCTAATAAAGTGGTATCGTATAATCTACTATGTAATTCGTAACCTTGCATATGTTTCTCATTAATAATTCACTGTGACGCGTCAATGTATATATACCGAATGTATTTTGTAAAACTCCTTTTCTCCCCCTCTCATTAAAAGTATTTAAAATAAAGCACAATGTGCCTTTTGATCTGTCGCGCTAATTATAATGTTTACATTTCAAGTTCTCGCGCATGCGATATCGAGGCATGCGTGATAAACGTCTCTCCCCCTTCTCTTTATTCATCTTCAAGGTTTGTAACTTCATATTCCCACTTTGTTACAGCTAACATTTATCCCAAAACAAATTAAGCAACGCACAGTGGTTACCATAAGTAGTCTTGCTTCCAGTTCACAGCAATATTAAAACACATACATTAATTTTAAAATTATTATCCCACGATTTATTTTTCAGCGTCTACCATTATCTCCAATATTCAAAGAATCTTCTAAAAATGGAAACAGTTCCCCATCCGAAAGGTAGAAAAAATACATTTACAGAGGTAAATTGAGCCCAGAGTCTTGCAAATTATTGGTGAGACCGCACTCACTCAAGAAATAAACAGTTTCATTAATGAAGTTCTTGTGATAAATAAGCTTAATGTTCATAAATTTCAACGGCAAAAACGAACGCCTCGTATATTATTAAAATGCAGTGTTCCAGGTGCTAATTACACAAGGGCGAGAACTCGTATATTGATGCCCGATGTAAAATCGTCGAGTCGAATGATTTATACATTAATCACGGTGCAATTTGCATGTAATTGCGGATTCCCTTCTGAAACCGATTCGAGTTTCGATTACGGATGAATATTGCGAGGATGCACTGGATGCGAGGAAGTTTTACATATTATTTTCCAGAATTATCATTTCTTTCGTCTTTCCTTTTTTCTTACTCCACTGTCTGCATATCGACACGTTCCGTGCCGCAGTGGAGATTCAGATTAATTACACTGTCCAACAGCCATTTTGGTCTGTAACATTCAATAGCCGCTTCTTATAGATTTTTGTGCGCTGAAAACTAATCCGCAAACCGTTTGTCGCCATCACCCTCAGTTTTTGAGAAATTCGATTTTGAAAAAGAAATGAGAATTTTCAACTTTGAACATCTTTTGTGTCGAAACGGTAATACTTATTCGGTTGCTTGTTGCGTCAAATTATTCTATGAACCCTCCCGAATACAATGATATAAGTTATTATTGCATTATAAACATTTAAATATGTTTAAACAACGATCAAAGGGAAAAGGACCCCCGAAATGTTCCCATTTTTGAAGATATCTTTCAATTTATTTGCAAAACTAAGAGTCTAGGAGAAAATCTGACCATTCCACGCGATGCAGCAGACATTTTTCCATCGGAAAGCATTAACAGAAGTGGTAAGTCACGATTTGTTTACAATACAGAAGCGAAATAGTTTGGCAAAACGTGCGGCGTCGACAGTGGTAGTCAACGGCGGCGCGCAATACGCTGCCGCTCAGCGTCACACAATCACTTAACGCGCGTGACTACCACTGTCAGCACCGCTCGTTTTGCCAAACTATTTCGCTTCTGCGTTGAAAACAAAACGTGACTTACCACTTCTGTTGATGCTATCCGAAGGAAAAATGTCTGCTGCATCTCGTGGACTAGTCAGATTTCCTCCTAGACCCTTAGTTTTGGAAATAAATTAAAAGATATCTTCAAAAGTGGGTGCATTTCGAGTATCCTTTTCCCTTTAATCGTTGTTGAAACATATTTAAATGTTCATAATCCAATAATAACACATAGCGTTGTATTCGGGAGGGTTCATAGAATAATTTGACCCAACGAGCAACCGAATAAGTATTACTATTTCGACACAAAAGATGTTCAAAATTGAAAATTTTCATTTCTTTTTCAAAATCGAATTTCTCAAAAACTGCGGGTGATGACGACAAATGGTTTGCGGATTCGTTTTCAGGGGACGAAAACCTATAAGAAACGGCTATTGAATGTTACAGAACAGAAAAGAAAAGTTTAATTTTGTTGGACAGTGTTATTGGAAGGACTGTAACGAATGACGAGAAGGGTAGATTGCAATATTCAATTATAGAAAAATATAAAATTTCCGCTTTTCCTTTGAATAAGAATTTCACTTCTGATAAATTCCGTGGGTCACCGATGGTCCACGTGGCAAGGGACGTATTAACTGAAACGTTACATGAAAATGTGCTAACATTGTTCTACGATATTCCTGCATTTTATTTTCGAAAACTCGTACCTGGCGAGCAGAAAAAAATTTGCTTTGTCGACAGTGAAATATTGTACTCTATTCTCTGCTTCTTTCACATTTCTCTCTACACACAGCTGACAGCTTCCTGTACCGAATTTACACATGTTTGATATTCATGCTTGTCATCCGTGACGTCCGGATTGCTGTTCCTCTAAACGATTTTTACATGCTGCGACAGAATTTCTTTTTGATTTTTCTGCCCCCCTTTTGATGGACACATTTTTCACACGCGTTTCTCTCACCGAGCACTACCTACGTACGAGGCTCGAGGACCGGTCGTTGCAAATTATTACGTTAATCTGTACCGACGCACCGAGGTGCCGTGTATTGGAACGAGATCGGACTGATAGGAAAGAAACGGTACGCGGAATAATACGCCTATTCATAATTCCATCGGAGCTTACTTCGCGAGTAATTTTTACGAATTAGGTGTTTAGCGCAGGACGTTTTTCTCGTGGAATAATAGTACGAGTTTGGCGTTCGCGTGTTTTAGGTACTTGTTTGTTTCTTTGCATTTACTTGAATGGGGAAACTACAAATTATAGCTACTTATGATTAGCTCAGACGGAAATGGTTAATTATCTTCTCTATTCAGGTCAGATATGGTAAAACTTGATGATTGGGTATTACAACAGCGGAAGTTATAAAAATAATTCTCTTACAAGGGAACACCGCGAACTTGCACTCACTGATTGGAAAGCAACTTTGTGGGTTTATAGAGTGACTCAGGACAGGAGCAACGGTATTTTTCATTCGTGCCCAATCGCCCATTAAACTTTAGAGGGCCGGGATTTTCTCATTGAAATTGTAAATTTTATTTGCATACAATTTATGCATATATACCACCAAAATGGCCGGCAAAGTATCCAAATTCTTCGGTGCCCACTACAGTGGTCAGTCCGGTCCTCTGAAGGTTAAGGGAAGATTCCGGACTAAAAATCGATTTTTTTTATTTCATTTTTCGAACGTTCAATCTTTTAGGAATACGGGTTTAAAAGGATTTTTTTAAATTCGTGAAATTCCCGAAGTTATAGGCATTTGAGTAGCGGCAAATGCGTGGGTAATACCCGGCCACTCGGCACTCACGAAACAGTGTTCTTAAAATCGGTGGAAAAAAACTGCTCTGTAACACCCTGCCCCTGTAACATCTAGCCCCGGTCTCCCCTACTTTATCATAATCTATTGATTTTTTTGTAGAACTCTTCACACAAATGTATAATCTGCATTCTACTTAAAGTGTGAAATTAGATCAAGGCGATACTTTTATAACTTACCAGGATTTACAAACGAAGGTAAAAGCCAAAATCTATTGCCGTCTTAGCAGTTGCGCTAAATTGAACGGAATTAGTGCAGACGTAACGCCGGCTGCGCATTATTTAAAAAATTATTAAGAAGTGGCATATTGCCTGCGGTGGCATATTACCCCGAGTTACCCTATAGTAATTCCAGGCCAAACTAGATTCACTAATTCTTCAATTATTTTGACGATTAATTATTTCGATCCATGTACGTATAATATTTAGAAATGGCGAAACTTCGGACTTAATTTTCTCAGAAAAATTTGAGTAGCGAGCAATCTCTATGCATGGAGCTGGTCAACGCGTATACGCAATACTTCAGCCAAATTGGTGTGACCCTAATCGTTTACACTCCCCTTGTCAGATCGGCAATGCTGGATGGGCGATTGAGAAGCATGCCTTTGAAATCCGAAGACTGGCCACGGGATGCAAAAGCTTCGCTGCTGGTCGTTGCACATCTGACGCAGCTCATTTTTGCTTGATGTATGATTATATCTCGAGCTGAAACTGTACACCGTTTACTACTGATAGGGAGCGGATCGAGAGAGAAACCGAGAAAAGAGACAAGGGGCAGAAGGGGACGTACGTGCTTGGAAATCGTTCCCCGACGATGACTCGATCACTGACGAACATGCTCCACGCATATTGTGACCCAACACGCTTTCCTGCCAATCGTTTTCGACGCCGAACTGCTTACTGATACGCTGGCTGGGCGATACACCTGTTCACCGCGAATGCGAATAGGGTACAACGAATAAATTCTCGCCTTTCCCTACATTGAAATTGCCACCGCTGGAATCGCAAGAGGATTTCAAACGTTCCACGTGACGACATATTCCTAAGTAGTACGATCGTTGAGAAAATAGAGGTGTAAATTGCAAAAAGATTTACACTTTTGCCAGTTGTATTTGCGTATGCTGATCGATATTTCAATAGCTGGAATATTTAATAAAAATCCTAGAGCTCTAAATTTATTATCCATCGACTATTTGGATATACGCGCGGATGAGAATGAAATACGTTTAGCTGCCATATAAATCACTCGATGCTTTTAATCAGTGTTCATCTTTATTTATAATTATGTTACTGTTCTCGATTAAGTCGGCATCTTTATTGTTGTGTAACTTTTGAATCATATGCTGCACTCATTGATAAACATGTTTTTTCATAGGTACGTCCTGTGGCAAATACCATAAACATCGCTGAAACTTTCTATATCTCCTAATCCTCATGAGTAGGCATACATGACGTTATTGGAAGAGTTTTTAAACGCTATCAAGGGTATTAAGCACTCGTTTTTTGAAAATGAAGCATTCCTTTTTCAATTAATTACAAGGAAATAAATTGAAGATGAGACTTGTTCTTTGACGCAATGTTTATTACCATCGTAAGCTTTAAACAAACATGTTTCTTTCGCGAAAAATATGCATTATAGATGACGTTACAAATGGATCATTAAAGAGGGTGGTTAAAAAAGGGCTTTTTCGTTTTGCAGCGATTTTGACGAAACGAAACGAAATTCTGCGTCCTACTTGTAAATTCTACTTGAGAATATCTGTGCTTCTGCAATGAACCTATAAAAGAAGCAAAATTATGAAAATCACAGCTACGAAATGGCGATTTTTAAAAAAAAGCGAGTATTTCGTTAAACAGAAATGAGGTTTTAGTTTAATTTCATAAAGAATGAGAGTGCTTATTAACTTGAATTTAGGTTCAAGCCGAAACTACACATTTTATCAGCATGCTCGAATTTGATTTGAATCGATTGAAACCTCCGTTTTTAAATTATCACTGTAAAACAAAAGACACTTTTTTAAAACGCTTCTTTAATAATTCATCTATAATGCATGTTTTGGCGAAACAAACGTGTTTTTTTAAAGCTTACGATGTTAATAAACATTGTGTCACGGAACAAGTCCTAGATTCAATTTATTTCTTTGCAGTTAATTGATAACGAAATTATTCATTTTTGACAAAAAAAGACTGCCTAGTACCTTTAACCTTCGCATGGCAGCTGCAGGGTCGGCTTTGACGAAATGACGTTACTTATCACACATCAGTATCAGTGCTCTAAGAAAATAAGAATTTTAGATCAAAACGAGATCAATCTATATATATAAAATAAAAAGTCCTGAGTGACTGACCGACGCATCACCGCTCAGCTCAAACCGTTTAACCTAAGAACGTGAAATTTGGAAGACGAACATGGCTTTCGTAACACAGCCACCCACTAAGGAACGATTTTCGAAAATTCCATCCCCAAGTTGGTAAAATGGTGTGAAATGCATTTCCACGGATTCCTCCAAATCTCTTAGGCCCGATTAGATATGAACTTGATTTTTACTTCGAAAGGTTACCCCCATAAATGCCTAAAAACCAATTTCAGGATTCTGCCCTAATCAACCCCTAAGGGGTGGTGTAAAGTTGTGAAATATGTTTTCACGGAGTCCTTAATATCTCTTAGGCCCCAAGCGAAGCCTGGGGGTATTTTGCTGGTATCCAGTTTGTATAAAAATCGGTGCTGTGCGCAACATCGTCTAAGGGTTAATTGACCAGTACCTGTGGCTCTACACTACCTCTGTTCCTCATAGAAAGCGCAACGGTCTGAGAAAAATACCACTCGAAATAATACATTTTTACGAGCGCCTCGGATCCTAAATTCATCCTTACGGTAGTTCCAGCGTATGAACAAGTGAATTGTTCTTCTAATGCACGCGAGACGTTGAAGTGCGGCGTTAACGTGCGACGCTCCGCCGTTCCGAGGAGAATCGGTGACGTTAAAAGTGCCGCGGCTCGTAAAAGTCCTCGTACGGATTCGGATATGACTTTAATATTTCCGTTCGTGGACGGCATAAACCTCGACCCTACCGAACCAGCCAGGCGCTCCTCGCTATAATTCACGTGACGCTGGATACTTTTTGAAAATCGTCCAGCAAAATGGGAAGTGTACTCACTCTCCGACGCGTTCGCCGTTCCAACATCGTTTGTCAGGGTATTCCTCGCAGATCGTGTCGGCCAGAGTGCCATAGAAGGTCCGAGACCTGACGACACTGGCCAAGAAATTACCCAGCTGCACGTGCAACTGCGTCGGTAATGTTCTATGCGTGCCAGGCGGCGCAGCTGCGTGCATCTCGAGGCTGCCCGACATTGCTTTGCCCGTCGCAGCTGCATCCGAAGGCGTAACGGTCCCACCGCTCAATGCTTGAAATTCCGAACGACCGCACACTTTTCGCACCTGCAACACAACATCGTGCAATCTCCTTAATTTTTCGCCTCAATCGCTTTTACAGTCGCATTTAAGGGGACCTTTCGGTCTAGAGCCCAAAAAATAGGTGATCTTTAGGAATTAATTAAAGGAAAACTACTATATATAATTTAATGGGACTCTTTGCATTGTATTAAGGGTATCTTAAGCTACAGGAATATATTTTTTGTTTTAGAATTAATCATTGTAGATGGCACTGGGAAGTCGTTAAAGTCAAGACGTCAAAAAATTCATCCAAATCGGTGGGAACTGTATCCCCAAAAGTTATTATCCGATTCGACTGAAACTTTTTTTTATTTTGAAGAATATATTTCTGACTAGGAGGGAACCAGAAAAAATACAAAAATGACTTTTTTTAGAAAATAACGACACTTGAAGTTTGAAATCACCTTTTTCCTATAGTTTTCATCCTTTCAACGCCTTTGAAAATTATAAATTTTCAATTTTTTATTAAGTTAGTTATTAAATTGATAAGTTTTTATTTCTATTTTTGGCGAATTCTTCAAATCTGGAGCTGGCCCTGACTTGCAACAGGGTAATGGGTGCAGGTTCGAAATTTGCAATAAATCGCTCGTTTGTTATCGGATTTGCATCAAACGTGTGCCAAACGATGTAGAATATATTTTACATATATTGCACGTCATAACTGAAAAACTCTCACAAATGGAGTTGCACCCCCCTTGCTGTTAAAATGAGCGAAATAAAGACAGAAAAGAAAATAAGTATTTGCAACCATTGAAAGCAAGTGAGTGGAGCAGGAATTAAAGAGAACTCGTATGATATAATGTAGGAGTAAAATGAACACAAAGATGTTAAAAAAGACCAATAAAATACGAGAGTGCAACGTTAGTCCAGCAAGGGTATCTTTCCCTATAAAATAAAATACATAATTTTTTATGAACGTATGCTCTTATCGCTCTATATATGTATACGTGAGATAGGGAGAGGTGGTGGTCCTTTTATTCAAAGATAAATTTTTTATTACAACCCACTTTGCGTGGTTCACAATTCCATTAAAACAAATACATGCTTGAAAAATATAGATGGTATATAAAAATTACTAGTCACAATAATTTAGTTTTTTTTTATTTCGCAACATCTAATATATCTACATATTACGTATTTATTATCACAGAAATCACTAATAGGCAAAATTACATTTTTCTCGAATATAGGGAGAGGCAAATATCTGTTACACATTCGATCACATTGTACAAAATCTATAGCCAACATTTCAGTAAATATATGTATATCTACAGAGGCGCACAGCCATAATCGTACACTCTTTAAAATCGCATAACTTTTTGTCAAATTAATCCCAACGACTTGAGTTTTTTTTAGAAGCTAGAAGGATTAGTTTGCTAAGTGACGTCATTCGTCGTTTTGAAAAAAATGCACTTGGTCGATTTCGAGCAAAAAAAAATAGAAAAGGTCGTTTTTTTAAATTTTTTATGAGCCTGTAACGAAAATTATAAAAAAACCGTTTGTAGATTGAAATAAGTTGTATACGTGTCTAAAATTTCATGAAAATCGGTTAACGTTGCTCTGAGCTGTAAACGCTTAAAGATTGACAGAATAAGGTCGAAAATCGCTGATTTCGGGAATTTCGCGATTTTTGACAAATTTAAAAATTTCTTTAAGCGTTTTTAGCTCATAGCAACGTTAACCGATTTTCATGAAATTTTAGACACGTATACAACTTACTTCAATCTACAAACTGTTTCTTTTTTAATTTTCGTTACAGGCTCATAAAAAAAATTAAAAAACGACCTTTTCTATTTTTTTTTCTACTCCGGCCAATTGCATTTTTTTTCAAAACGACGAATCACTTCACTTAGCAAACTAATCCTTCTAGCTTCAAAAAAAAACTCAAGTCGTTTGGATTAATTTTAAAAAAGTTATGCGATTTTAAAGAGTGTGCGATTATGGCTGTGAGCCACTGTACGTTCAATGGCTCCATGTACGTATAGGGTGTACTGTGGTTTCCTCCATAAACTGTAGAAGCATATTTCGAAGAAAAAAAATGACATGTAAAGCTTAGCTATAAATACATTGTTGCAGAGTGGCAAGTCGATATTATCGTAACATGAAGTACTACTTAGGTAGCAACGGATTTTCCAGTGCAGAATATGAAAGCTCGATCGTACATAACATAGTGGTTCGTGGAATTTGCAATTAAGATTAAGACGATGAACATTGAATACTTCGTGCAGGAGTATTATCAAAAAAGTTTAAAATTTGTTTCCAATGCTGCTGTGGTCCCGGAGCTGCAGGAACATGGTGATATCTATTCTTAAGACAAAATGAAATGGGTGTTAGTAAACACAGAGCAATCCACTGAATCCACTACTCTTCATCGAGGGAATCTGCGACGATATTCCTGTACGGCAGCTGGAGCATTTCGCTCACATAAACTTTACACAAACTGAGCAGGTATAGATATATTCCTCGCTTGAAAACATCCTTGGGATTTTCATATAAGATGCTAGGGGAGACCGGGGCTGGTTGACTAATTGTTAATAACTTTGCACCGACGTATGCTCTACTGCGGAACGATTTACTGCAGAAAGAAGTCTTAAGAAGTCTAAAGAAGTTTTACTATGTTATAAATACATTATAATTTGTGTTTACGTTGAAAATTTTTTCAGTTTATTATTAAAATATGAAAGAAAGAAATTCATATTTTGTAATGAAACAACTCTTGTGACATTACGTTATTTTATTATCACTAAGATAAGTTGCTAATAACATTTTCTTAACTGATTGTAAGTACAAAATAATTGTACTAACAAATTGCATTGCATTTCAATTGTCAGAAATGGTCTCCATAAAAAACTTCAGATAAGTAAAAAAATTACGCGAAGTACATGAAATCAAATAAATCACAAAAAATAGAAGATAATAATAATTATAAAATAAAAAAAGATGTGAAATCATAATGAGCTGCACGTACATAGAGGTAATGATAAATACAAACAAATATTTTAATACGAATAAGCATTTTATTCAAAATACTTGGCGCTGCGAAACAGAAAAAATGTTAATTGTCCTCGTATTAATAATTTACAATAACTCCCTTACAATCTAAAATACATAAACATATACATATACATATTAGAAACGCAGTCAAATTTATTCTACATATATTTAATTCTAATGTCATACGTAGCATATGCGCACGCACACATACACACATTCATGAACGCACACACAAGAAAGAAAGAAAAAGATTAAAATATTTATTTGTATTTATCATTACCTTTATGCACGTGCAGCTCATTTTGCTTTCACATCTTTTTTATTTTACAATTATTATTATCTTCTATTTTTCGTGATTTATTTGATTTCATGTACTTGGCGTAATTTGTTTACTTTTCCCAAGTTTTTTATGGAGACACAATAAACGGGATCGAGTTTTTATGTTCCACGTATTGTGGAAAACCCGTTGTTACGTTTTTCATGTTGCGTTCAATATTTGCTTACAGCTTTGTGACAAATCGCTTACAGCCGTCCTCCAAATAACATCCTTCTCTGGAAGCAAATGCCACGACACTCTGTACACAGAAACTGTGCTGAACTTTTCGACATTACCGTTTTTTAAATGACGACCAGAGCTATGTATCAGTACCGTGTTAAAAGGCAAGTACGTCGAATCGGACACGACTTTTACATTCGTCGTTCGCCAAAATCGTGCGCACTTCGCGCCCCCGCACCCTGGTTCCCCGGAAATTGCGCGAAGCTATCGTTCAGGGTGGAACTGGTCATTCGTCACGTAGCTGGTGCACGTGCATTCATTTGAAATGGACGTAGAACGAAGAAGAAATAAGTTATCGCCACCAATATCGAATGTAGAATTTACATGCGCCGAGCGATACGCGTTTATCTCGGAACTGGGCTCGTAGAAACGTTTGCATACGTGATCGTCATTAAGGTTATCGTCCCCATCTCCTACCGTTCTTCCACGGCTCCTTGGTCCTAATTAGTTTTTAACGCCGGCTATAAAAGGAGGTAAGCCTGTGCTCGAGCTCCTCGAACTCGGTATAATCGTAAAACCGGCCTGGTTGCTGTAATTGAGACGGCACGCGTGGGCGTGCAAACGTCGCTCCCGTCATCATGGCCGATTTTCTTTTTCTTCCACTGCTGTCTTTCGTCCGTTCATTTCACATTCCCCTCCTTCTATATCCACCCTGTACCTATTCTGCACGCTGTTTCTTGCTTCGTGCTTTTTAAGGGTTCCCTCCCGTCAAATCACTCCAGAAATAGGTCGTCTTTACGATTTTATTTAAAAGAAAGTAAACTTCGTAGGCTCAAAAAGCTTTTCGGCCTGTATTTGCACGCCTTTGAAGATAATAAATACAATTTTTGTTAAGTTTTATCTAATACTGCTGACTGTTGGTGGCTGTCCAGGTGATACAAAAAGCAGTTCCTCGTCTGCGGAATTTTTAACGCCTCGTAGAAGTATGTGAAATTAACAATCCACGAACAATTCTTGGACCACAAACATTGAGAAAACGGGTAAGTTTTTACGTAGATGATGCCACGGGGAATTTAGTAATGAACGAAATCCCGCAAGAATTTTTGAAATCAGTTGATTATTTTTTGTTGGAAAACTTTCGCAGCTTTGAGAAAAACGCGTTTATAGTTTAACTGCTGGAGAATGGAGATGCGAACAGGTTACTTTTATACCTGTAGACTCTGCATCTCTACGAAGTGTGGCGCCAAATTTTAACTGACAAGGGGAGGATATCATGTGATAGACATCGATTTTGATGGGCCTTGGCACGATGGACCTATGTCGAAAATAAGTAAATAGGTGTCCGAGCGTTTCAGCCAATAGGCCTTAATAATAAATATTATCACTGCATACTTTTACTAGGAATGTGTATTTAATTTAACTAAAATAACTAAACTTCAGCTCCTCCGACTAAAAAATTTAACGCGATCAATTAAAATCAAGTTAATTTCAACTATATTTACTCAAATTCAGCTCCTCCGATTACAAATTTGAACTTGATCAATTAAAATTAAGTTAATTTCAACTAAATTTACTCAAATTCAGCTCCTCCGACTATCAATTTTCACGCGACCAATTAAAATCAAGTTAATTTCAACTAAATTTACTAATAATTTTGCTTATTTGCACCAATATATTGTTGTAGAAGTGATACGTGGGTCAAAAATCTATATTAAGATAAGAGAGAGCCAAAGATTTAAATAGTTTTGGAGTAAAATTATAAAATCGCGACATACCTCTCGTCTGCTGATTGTGAGAGATTTCCGAAGTTAACTAAAGATTCATTACGAGTTACTAGCAAAACTAAACTTTGGAGAACTGAATCATGAGCCGAGTTCAACGTAGTTCACAGTTTAAATTTTATTTGAAAAACTGTGGAAATACCTGCTAACACGAATAGTGAGTATTAAACTCGAGCTGTAATAAATGGTCAGTGAAGAATGAATGTGTGGTCAGCACTCTCGTTAAACTTTAAATATGAACTAGATTTAACCAAATTGTTAAGAACAATTAACTATGAAGGTTACGAAGTACCTAGTGTTATTTGCTGATGACATTAGGTATAATAAAACTTCAGTACCATAATTGCGACCACGACCACGTCCACAAAAAGGCTTCTTGTCTGTTGGCTGGTTTACAGAGGGGAATATTTATTATAAATTGTTGCCTCACTATCGAACAATAACAAAGCAGTTCTATTATTTATCAGCAATTAGACTGTCTCGAGTCGGCGCTATAAGAAGAATTATGAACATTGATTATGGCAGAGTTTCGTTTTATCAGAATAATGCAAGGACGTCGCAGAGGAAACATTCCAAAGGTTGCAAAGCTGCTCTTGGGAAATCATGGATTATCCACTGCATTCAATGGACATTGCCTCGTCACATTTTCATCTTTTCCAAAGCATTGCACATGTACATCTGGTGGACGGCTCTCTTAATTTTTCAGGAGCATACTTAGAATATTTAAAGTGCTTTCAAACTTTCAAAATATACCTACATCATATTCGAAAAAAAAAAATGAAATTCCTATAAAATTTGAGTTAAATTACAATTTGAGCGAAGGAAATTTTATTCTTTAATTTCGACTCACAAAAAGAACAGAAGAGGAAATGTTTAGCTTGAAATGAGATATTATTTTCTGTGTCGTATTCATCGACATAACTGAACTTATACTGTTTTTCCCGCCATTATACAGTATTTGTAACATGTGTATAGTATTTTTAACGTCTGTATAGTATAACATTTGCGAGAGTGTTGCACGAGGTTTGGGCTAATCAAAGTGCAGCATAAGCAACGAAAAACTTTTAAAACGAGAGACTCGTGATTTTTCGATCGTGCTCTAGCTGGTTGTGCCGAGGAACCGCGTCACTATTGGTATTCGATAATTGGGCAGAAAATAGTTTTTGCAGCAGAAGTTCTTATTTAATAACGAAAACAGATACCGTATTGTGCTCTAGATTTAGACTTTTTTTTTTACTATTTTTAATTTTTTAAGTAGAAAACAGGTGAGCCAGTTTAGGGTCAAGTGAATCACCGTCATGTGCGCATTTCTACTCACCAAAAGTTTCGTAACATAACCTCACAATTCAATGTATGCTGTAACCTGCATTTATATTCGAAGGCATTTTATTCTTTGTTATTCATTATTCTATGCTTTGCTGTTCTGTTATAAAACATCTCCATAACAAATGTAACTCATTTTAACCTGAAAAGGCAACATATTATGTGAGCAGAAATCGGTACAAATGGTGAGTAGAAATACGTACATCGCTATTTATTGTGAACAGATGTATAAGCATTTAGAGCATTGTATTTAATTACAAATTAGTAATAATTTCGAATGAAGTAACGCACACTTTCGTTAACGAATAAGGTCGAAACTTTAATCTCAACCTAAAGAACCAGATACATAGGGCAGAGTCATACAGTACCGGGCAGCATACAGTACTGGCCAAAGCTAGATCTCGCTTCTAATGTTAGTTAACTGCACTATCGAGAGAGAAACAAATAAATACTGGAGTCCGTAGCAACGTATTCCGGCGACGTTCTTTTTCTTTCAATATTACCAGAGTTCTGCAGGGTTCAGAACGATTAATTGCAGCGAATGGAGGGGGAAACACCTACAGGAGTGGTGGTAATGTGTGCGCGAACTGACGCCAGCGCCAAGCCAGCTAAGTGGCGCCAACGCGAAGCTAACCACGGCGAACCAGCGTCGACAACATATTTCCTGGCGACGCTTAGCTGGCTTGGCGCTGGCGTCAGTTCGCGTAACTTACACATGTAACTTACATATGCGCACAGTTCGCATCGTGTATGGACGCGTCCTATAATTTTTTCTCGCTTCCAACTATTTTTTTGGTAACAGCGTTTAACTATAGAGAGCTCTGCACTTCGCGCGTTCCACCTGTACGGCGTAACGTATTGTCTATACGCGCGTAGTGCGGACCTTTCTATATTCAAACGCTATTATCTAAAAACTGGTTGGAAGCACGAAAATATTATATATACAGTAATTGTAGAAAATTAAATGCTCTTTTAATATTATTTTAACAAAGTTTCGATAGGGCTTACCATTTCTGAGAAATTCTTTAAATCCAAACTATTAATGAAATTCTAAACTTTAAGCCCTGGTCGACACCCTTTCCTTTCCTACCCTCCGATTGCAATCAACTTTCTCAGGGACTATTTTTTTTATCAAATGGGACCGTTATAGGGGGTGAGAGCAAAGAAATACAACGAAAAAAATTTCGACACGCATAAATCCACTCTAATGTAGGCACATATTCTTTGTATTAACCAGAAATCCGTGCTCAAACTCCAAGATCAATTTCATAGACAAACCCGATGAATTTCAAACCCTTAACCTCCTAGAATGCCTCACTCCTGCGAATCGCAATTCTGAAACGCTTAGTAACGCCCCCGTGAACGATAAACGGTGGCACATTTTTCTCCTCTTTTCCGTGTCTTTCTTTCGCCGAACATCCGCACTGTTGCGCGACAGGACGGGAACCCGTCAGTGCCTGACGCTTACTTCCTTCTCACTCCTGAGCCGTCGTCGCGTGGTTTCCGCGGGTCACCTCTATTGGTTGTTCGCCCGCACATTCCGCCCGCCACCATTCTTATGCAATTGCAAGGGCACTCGGAGATACTATAGCAGGGCCGTTAAAACGCACTGCCCCGGCTAACGCGTTACATGAACATGGCGTATCCTTCGACACCCACGTCGGGTACCGGCTCGGGGCAGACAATCTTCCGCCTCCTCCGCGTGGTCCCTCGTTCACCTTCGTGGAAGGAAAGGAGGCGGTCGGTTACTTCGACGGACGAGTAGACGCGTCACCCTTGACCCGGTATATAAGCGATAATAATGTGTTCCGTTTCTGCGCCGCGATTCAAATGAAGAAGATTAGAAGATTGGGGGATTATCTCGTGATAAGCGCACGCATACCGAGCGTCCCGTGAGCTCCTCGGGCCGACAGTAATGTATGATAATGGGCCGCGTGGTCGGAGACTTTGAAACAATTTCACATCTCGATAGAACGATGTTTCGTGACACGAGAGGTCGCGTGGGAGACGCACCGCCTGGCCGTGATCGTAGTCGGCCGCCTCCTCAGGCGAAGCGGGGCGAAATTTTATACGGAACTCAATCGGAAATAACGATTCCGACGACTCGCTCACTTACTAGCGCAAAAAGCTTATTTACATCGGTGCCCAAGGGACACCTGCGCTCTTCGCTGTGAAAGTGTCTTCTCTTTGGGTTCTTTAACAATTTACTCTGCACGGGGTAAGTGCACCTAGTATCGTCTGGCACCTAATATCGCAAGACGTGCCTTGGTAATGAACTGTTCGCAAACAGTGCTCGCAAGTTGCGAGCAAACTTTTTATAACGAAATCATGCTTGAGAGGGTGCAACATAAATTTCTTAGATTTCGTTCATATAAGAACCCTATGTCAATATTCGATCATGATTACTCTACAATATTAAACACAGTCAACCTCGAAACATTAGCTGCAGGTAGAAGAATATCCGACCATTTATTTGCTTTTAATTTAATCAATAACCATATTGATTGTCCCTCTCTTCTTATGCAAATCAATTTCTACGCACCTGAACGCGCATTGAGATCAAGAGCAGGACTACAACCCCTTAAATCCAGATCTACATATGGATCAATTAATCCAATAAATCGAATTATTGCTGACTCTAGTACTCTCTATAATAGTATTGATTTATTTAATGGATCTGCGCGTACCTTTAAAAGACAGTTACGTAGGATTATCGGATAATGTCTTATCCGGCGTACCATGTAATTTAGCGTGTCTATCTTTTGTTATATTAGGTAAAGTTCTTTTTCCTTGTAAACATTTATGTAAACAGAGCTTCGGTCCGTTTATAAATAAAATAAATAAATAAATAAATAACCATTGCGCGTGTAAAGGTGCGTCCTCGCCAGCGAACAGTTCGCGAACAGAAAATTCAATTCCCATACTGTTCGTGAGCAGTTCGCGAACGCCGGTGGAGACCCGCCTTTAAATGCTGCCAACATTTAACGGCCGAACAATCCGACTGTGGAAACAATTATTCCCCGTATAATTGTCCGAAGCTCGTTCTCGATAATCACTAGCGCCACGAAATCAGAACTTCCGCGTCACGTGATCACCGGCCCGGGTAGAAGAACACAGCCGAACTGCTCGGGGAAATCCGGTAACTGCGATATACGTACTATCCCCCTTCGTTTGCATACTGCCAGGGTGGTCCGTGGGACAATCGATACGCGGATCGAATGTTACCGCAAAATCAGGCCGGCAAGGGTGGCGGTGGTATCGATGTCGGCGATAACGCGATTTCGATAACGAGACGGAGAGAGTGAACGAGCAAGACCGATGCCAGTGTAATGGAGCATCGTGCACGTCGTTAACAAGGGATACCAACGTGAAATCTTACTGTTCGCTGGTAATGCGATATATCTTACGCGTTGTGCCGATGACTCGTTTAGACCCTCTTCTTCACTTCCTTCCTGCCCCCTCCCCAGCCCCTTTACTCTCTCTCCCAACCCCAACCCCCCCCCCTCCACACTTTCTTTCCACTGTAACCACCTACGCTGACGAGACTCACTCGCAGGTGAGTCATCGCTAAAATGGTAATCGATGCCGCGAATCGAAGAGCTTACCACAAAAACGTCCTACTGAATCGAGCACGTTCGAAGCTCAAAGAAAATGTTTTTTTTTCTTTAATTTTCAAATGTAAGCTTATGTATGATTCTCCATTTTTGCGTAACACAGACGCCCCTGTGCAACTGAGGAAATATGAAATTAAAAGATTTTTCAATTTGTATAACATCTTTCAGGAAAGGATTATTTTCGAAAGCATGATTTTTGAGAGAAGTTTTTAACTTGTAGAACGTACTTCGAACATTTAATAACTAATTCGGATGGAAAAATGAATGAAGAGATAGGCGGTGTATTAAGGAACGTGAAAGGCTGAATGGGAGATACGTACATATTCAATATTCGATGAAAGCTTTATGGCTTATAGAATTGAAAAGTATGAATGCTTTTACAGATGCGAAAGTACTCTTCAGTTAAATGGAAAAGAGCCTCCCAGTTATTTCGTTAAACGGTGAATCGTATTCACCTTTAATGTTCCCTCGTTGGAAAAACATTTCTCTTTCACTATTCTATTACATCAGAAGGGGATTTAAAAATACAAGGTAAAATTTTCAATGATGGAATTCTTCGCTTTTCTAGGTGTGTACAGAACGCATGCCAGCAACAGAAATTAAAGAGGCAAATTAAATAATAGTAAATAATAATTGCGTGATAATGATGGGGGGGAGAGGTGCTATAAAAGGGACAGGTTTTGAATGGGACAAATCGAATTGCCAAAATTCTAAACGCATTATGCATGCAAGTTATTTTCCTGTTTATAGGAACACAAGTGCCCAGTCAATTGACTTAAACTTCACTGCGGTCCCACTTGCAACAGAGTAGTAATCCGCGGGTAATGTTTTTCGGCAGTAAAAGAAAAATTTTCGTTGGTTTTCTGTGTCCTTTTCTGAGATCAAGATACATACAAAGTGTTAAAGTGTTATATCATTAAAATAGCCTCTATTCAACTGAAACGAAAATACTTAACAGGTAAGCTTAATTAATTATTTCTTTGTTTTGAGGTTATTTTATATTAAACTCACTTATTGTCTTAAATGGGACGTCCATTTCATGGCTGTCCCTCTCATACACATGTACCGCTGGACACTATATTTTACTTTCCTGTAAAGTAATTAGTGTACCATCTGATACATAGATGGCATTGTTTTCAATAATCGCGCAGCTCTGTCGCTTCGTGCAGCGTCGTCTTTCGTCGGTCGCCAGCGCGCACCGTTGCCACGAAAGAGGCGAATTCCGTTCGGGCGCTTCCAGGAAGCGTACAGTGTCGTTGGGACGGAACAGGTCACTTTCATGACTTCCCATTTAAAACCACCTAGTCGTAAAAGGGACATTTCCCACTTATTTGAAAATCCAAGATTTTGTTATTTTCTATTACAATTTATGAGTTTGTAATACACTTTTATTGAAGGGAAATAAAGACGCTTTCCATTGATGTACATGCTTCTTAAATACCTATAATGACATTGTCAGAAATTGACGCTAAACAAAAGTGTCCCTTTATAGCACCTCTCCCCTACTTTCTCTAACCAATTTTTTCTTTACATATGCAAATGTTTCATGCTCCCCAGATCCTCATTCACATCAACGAACACTAAAAATAAAACCATTTTCAATGATCACCATCCTCTGCAATCCACAGGAACTAAATTCGAAATACAGACCAAAATTTTTTCAAGTTCCGAAGCACGTAAGTGTATTAACAAAAATGGCCACAGCCTACATCGCAGTTTACGACTCTGGTAGCGTACAATTCTACGTTTCAAGTACCACAGCGGACAAACAATAGCAACTGAGAGAGAGAGAGAGAAATCGGGAATAATGATAGCGTAATAACCGGCGATTATTCACCGACACACCAAACAAATCTAGGTACAGTGTGAATTGCAGCGGCGCGTTCGGAATTCGCGTAATTTTCAGTAGCAACTGAAACGTCTATCGGAGGCGTATCTTCCAAGCAAAAGGGCGATGCAATTTTTCAATTCGCGACGTGAAATATATCCCAAGTTTCCACTCCTATCGTCCATAAAATATACGGGATCATTACTTTGTACAACGAGAATCTCACCGGTTAGGGGCGCGATATCGGAAGATTCATTCCTTTCCGGAAAGTTTCCCCGTGAAATAATTGCGGAAAATGTACATGGTTGTTGGGAACGGCCGTAACCCGATCCCAGCCTTGTTGAAGTTCACGTTCGTGAACGCTGAACGCGCCCCCGGGGCAACAAGGAATTCCATTGCGAATGAAAGACGAGCTCGATACTGAAAACTTTCCTTTGGACGAACGACGTCGTTTCGCGGCATCTTCTCTACGCCCAAGGTTTGCTGTCCCCGTGAAATCGATTGCGAAACTCTTCCTACGGAAATAATCCGTCCGACGGCCGCGTGCGGACGGTTTTCCAGAACTCTGCCCAGCCAAGAATAAAATTTCACAAAATTTGGTACCGCTTTCTATCGAGGTCATTTGCTGTTGTACCTACTGTAGCATTGGAGAAACTGTATGCCGGGCTGGAATATTTACAGTATGCAAGGATTGCTATTAATTCATTTTATAAGAGCTTCGTAAAAGTTGAGGATAGTCTTGCATCTTCGGAGCGGAGTATTTTATACAGGCTGCGGCCGAAGGGTGGCACAAAACGCTTATGCAAAAATATATCAAAAGTGTAGAATAAAATGTTTTCGTCCGAAGCTCAGTTTTCGAGAAAATCGGTTTGGAAAGTTTGTGTTCAAGAAAATTGAGTTTGAAGGTCAAAAATGGTTTCCAACTTCGAATGGATTTTTTTAGATCAATAATTCCATTCGCAGTTGTACCGCATTTAATGTTAGTTTCTAGTCAGGTGCTCGGCGAATTTTGAAAATCGATTTTCTCGAAAACTAAGCCTCGGATGGAAAATTTTATTCTACACTTTTGATTTATTTTTGCATAACGAATCGCCTCCTTTCCGTTTGTACCACCCTTTCGGCTGCGAGCGCGTCATTTGGATTCCTTCACGTGAACAAATGAACGCCTCTTAAGTTGAGGTGGCATGGAGAAAGTAAATAAAGGGATTCTGGAAATTATAAGTTGGTGATCATGTATTATTCATCTCGTTAAAAAGGTATAGTATTCGTGGTATGGCAGTTTAGTAATGATACATTGATACCATCCATCATTGGTTCTCAAGGTCTGTCTGACCTTGAATAAGATGTGGGTATAGAGAATGTAACAGTTAGTAAATATCCTAGAGTATATAAAATCTGTTACTTTTTTACTCGCTTATGTTCGAATCATTTTCCTAGCTTCTCTAACTGTTGGTTTATAACACAACTTTTCTAATAAACCAGCTCTTCTGGCTCGTGGACAGACCAGTAAAATTTAAAAAAATTGAAAATTTATAATTTTCAAAGGCGTTGAAAGGACGAAAAATATAGGGGAAAAGTGATTTCAAACTTTAAGTGCCGTTATTTTCTTGAAAAAATGTTATGTTTGTACGTTTCTCCTTAGCCAGAAGTATATTCTTCAAAATAAAAAAAGTTTCAGTCGAATCGCATAATAACTTTTGGAGATACAGGTCCCACCGATTTGGATAAATTTTTTGACGCCTTGACTTTAACGACTCTCCAGTGCCGTCTGCAATGATTAATTATAAAACAAAAAATATATTTCTATAATTTAAGACATCCTTAATACAGTGCAAAAGGTCCCATTAAATTATATATAGTAGTTTTCCTTTAATTAATTCCTAAAGATCACCTATTTTTTTAGCTCTAGACCGGAAGGTCCCCTTAAATATTTGCCTATGAACTGTGTTATATGATTATATAGCAATACTATAGGAAACTATTTGAAAGGTATAGTAACACATTTGCCGAAAGTGTACCGTAAACTGGGGGAACATTGGCAGTACGGGGTAACATTGGCATCTACTTAGCATCTATTAAAAAGGAAAAGGAAAAGATTTTATAGATTTTCACACTTGTATTACCATCGCAAACGATGCAATGTTATAATGGGATACCAAAACCAAATTTAAAAATGTTAATTAAAAAAATAAACAAATAATAAAATAAAAAGAATAAAGTACATTGAACATAAAAAGAAACAAATTTAAGTTCAGATGTGGTAAAACTTTAACTTTTTAGTGCTATTTATATATGATGTGCCAATGATGTGCCGGTTACGGGGTAACATCGGCAGGTATTTAACATGTATTAAAGAAGGATAAGGACACAAATTTTAATTTTTATATTATACAGCAAAATGTTCCAAAAACATGCCAATGTCCCTCCAGTTTACAGTACCTGTTATTATAACACAGAACGCGTAGCAGATAAATGAAACTCGTCCGGGAATCGTGTTTGAGTGCTTTCTGTCAACAAGTGGAAGTTGGAATTTGAAAGATTCATAGCCCTATAACAGGTATTGAAAAAAACTTGTGCAGAGAGTGCAAGGCCTGTCCTCAAACACTGATGAATAACGCATCCTGCCCTATCTACAAGACAATACCGTACCGAAGGTCTTCAACTATCCACACCCTCGCACACTACATGTCCTGTCCAGACGGATCGAGCCATGGTGAAGAATATAAAATACCATATCTATTGGAACCCTCTCTGCCGCCTATAGTACGCCATAGAAACGTCAGACGACCCACCATTCCCTTCATGTGCATGTAAGTGCATATGCATTTACATGAATACCAACCCGCCGTGAGCAAATATGAATGCACAGTAGAATTGTAACACGGACGCAACGCTTTCGATATTTACACATCATTTAATACCACGTTTGAGGAAAAACTTGCGCGAAGGATGTTTAAGTACCTATGTACTTATGTGTACAGTTAATTAGTTACGCAGTAGGATTTGTAAGAAGAAACGAAGCAATTTTAATTTTCAATTGATAGCAGATGCAATAGATTTTTTTATAACAGAATTATATGCTGTGGATGCAGTTTTTGTTTATAAATTAAATTGTATTAATTTATTTGTGCGAAATGTAGGTTTTAATTGACGACTAATCATCTCAATATAGGATTGAGCACGATATTTTGTAGAAACTATTATTGTACAACTTTATATTCTTAAATTTGTACAGTAGAGTATGTGTGATTGTATAAACCAGGGTTGACTAACTGGTGGCTCGCGGGCCACCGGGGTCACCTCCGCCTTGCCGCCACACTGAATGGCCCCCCTCCATACCTACCAGACTCTGACGATCGCAGTCGAAAAGAGAAGGAAAGAAGGAGATATCCACTGCGATCGTCAGAGTCTGGTAGGTATGGAGGGGGGCCGTTCAGCGTAGCAGCAAAGCGGAGGAACCCTCGATGGCTCGCGAGCCATCAGTTAGTCAACCCTGGTATAAACGTACAAATTAAAAATGTTGTATACCTACTTGTGGACGTATTTGTCATAATTGTATTATCCCTTTTAATATAAGTTGCATTAATTAACCCTGTCTGTTAGTTCCAGGTACCAAGTAATATATCTCCAATATTTTCAATTTTACTTTTTAGTTTTTAAGGATCACCAATAACTTCGATGCTTTAAGACTATTAAGCCTGAATTACTGCACAGGTAATACGTTATCTACATTTATCAATTTTTCATTTTCCTTTTCCATTTAAGGAAATCTTAAAAAGTACATTCTTCTGATACTTCAACATTCGTTTTATAACAAAATTTTTGCTATACTAGACCTATGACTTTCGTTCAAAGTTCTTGGTCTTCAAGAATTTTTAACTGTTTAAAAATTCATTTCATGATTTACACTCGAACACAGTGCAGACAAAAATACATGTACCTAGTCCTTCCCACTTTGATCATTGCACGTTCGAATCAAATCGTTGTATTCAGAATTTCACAAATTATCTACGCCGATGTTAATGAAAATTAAACAATTTTTTATTTCAGATGTATTTATATGAATTAATCTGTATGCTGAATTTGTGCAGACTAAATGAACGAGAATTCTATCTACGAATCCAATAAACTATATGAATCACACAGATCGATGTCAACGTATGCATATTGTTCCAGCGTTTCACCGTGTACAGATTGTATGTACATATGCAAATTTTGATGTGCGACCAGCGCAACGAAATTTTGGAACATATGAATACTGAACACGCTGACGCAGTCAATATCGAAGTTATACCCACATAAAACGTTGTTATAAACTTCCAAGTGCCCTGGTTTTTTCATAAACGCAATTTAGCAATATCATGTATTTTTATTCGAGAAAAAAGTGTTTTTTTTTTAAATAAAAAACAACTGCGCGAAATTTGTTTTGTACAAATTTCCTAATACTATACCAAAACACAAATTTTGTCTGGTGTGTACGTAGTGTGAACCACTATTCCGTATATCGAGGACCTAGAAAAAGTCAAACTTTGAACTCGATTTTGTCAGAAGATGTTGAAAAACATGCCCTATACACTCACTACGTTGAAAACCATGATGTGCACCAACTATATGCCTGCACAAAATCTGAGTGAAATCGGAGACGCGAACCTGAGACAATCACAGATAAATACGCAATGCAAACGTTATCCGCAATTTTTTCACGTATCTATCTATACTATTATATAAAGAGAGAGCCGATTTTTATGTTCGCGCAAAACTCAAGACCTATTGAACCGATCATCCTCAAATTTTAACACGTTATTCCTGCATACTCTAGAATGGACATGGGCTATGTAACGAGTCTCAGAAACGCGTTATTAACATGTAATTTATGTGCAAACGTTTCATGTGTACGGCTGTTTTGCACACGACGTGACCCGTGTATACGACAGTCTACTCCGCACGCGCATGCGCATATTCGGCCCGCGCGATACCTTGTCCGCAGCAGTACCGTGATGTCACCACCAGATGGCAAAGCTTTTCGCGCGCTTTCTCGCTAGGGAAGTGGATCACCGCGGACATATATGTACGTTAGAATGGTCGTCTGGTTAGAAATTACTGTTGCAGATTCATATTTACCTCGTGTAGGTATTACTCTGCCCCGGATGAAGATTCATCCATTCCTGCTCGATGTATGCAATACTAGCTTTACTTGCTACTCAGCGTGTCACCCAAAATTTTTGGATTCTGATTTTATAAAAAAAATTGTTTTTTATTTATTTAATTTTTTTGTGAAAATAGGGCCACGTTTATGTGGATTAGAGAGGTAGGTAATAAAGAGCTGAGACACGAATTTCGTGACCCCCCCCCTGAGTTTTTTACCGTTCGAATGTTTTTAGGCGACGGACAAACACAAACACTTTCTGCTTTATAATATTAAGATACAACTGGTCTTATAAAAGAGTGAATGTTGTTACCGGAAGGTTTGCATTGAATTATGATCCAGGAATTAACTTAGGAGAAGTTCGAATAGAGCGATATTTGCCATCATTGCTCCGGGCAGGTGATGTGCAACAAAACAAATTCATCCAAATGTCAGAAAATCGTAATATTACGAAGAAATAATCAAGCTTTTTTCAAAATACTTAATTTCCTTAAAAGATATTAATTCTAATAAACATGAATTAGTCACGCTAATATCTCGGGCGAAGCTGAGATGGAGGACGCTAGTTTAAAATATACGGGTTAAGGCACACGTCGAAGAATTTTTAGGTGCGATGAAGAGGAAGCGAAATGTTATTGGACAGGCACAGGAGCAAGACTCGTGCGGATTGTCCGTGCACGAATTCCTTCAGTTGACTGGATTAAAGCTGGAATTTGAAGGATTTCCATCACAGCATACCGGGCATTTATTAAGGCGGCGCGTTTTACACGTTCCTCGGCCCAACAAAGTTAATACATAATATGTACCTGCCGCTTTCCCGAACGCGAAGGTGTCGTCGTTGCGTGCGCATAAGTAGAGACAAGTTTATTTCACGACAAACTTCTATTAGCCCGGTTATATGTACTTCGACTAAGGCAGACAGGAAACTCATAGGCCAGGGGTACACAGGGACTGTGCAACACTGTGCCGTTACTTCATTCTGCGCGTTATAAGGCACTCCTGGGGCTGTCAGCGGCGAGAACACCTTTCGCATGAACCAAGTCAACAGAGGAAACTGGAGACGGGACTAATTCGATTACCGTATACAAACTTTAGATCGACGCTAGTTCCAGTGATCAATCACTCAGCTACGCCCGAGAGATATTGGGACGAAAGGGCACTCGTTTGTCACAAGGAAATGCGTATGTGGGGGTAGGTACAGCATTCAGGGCAAAGAGCAAAGGCAATTACGCTGTGAAAATATAGGGAAGAAAATGCGTGAAAGACTCAATAGAAACAACTCTATCAAGTGTCACGAATGCAAAACAGCCGATTTTGGAATGATTCCATACCATTTTGCAAATCTGATTTTTCATGGCAATTCCACTCATTTTTTTATGTTTACAGCCACTGACTGCAAATAAAATTTAATAAATTTTGAAAAGTTTTCTGAATCAGGTTTTTACTTGAGTTTTTTTTACACTTTCAGCAATTTTTCTAGAGGTGGCAACCTGCAAGCCAAAATTTCAAGGAGTCAATTTTAGATACTTTCGAGAATTTGCAGTATAATTTTTCTTCTTCGACAGTTTACATGATTTCTAGCTCAGGATTGTAGCTAGAATATATATATATATATATATATATATATATATATATATATATATATATATATATGTGGTTGCAAGGAAGACGTAATATTATTGTCATTATTATAAGAGAAATATTATTCCTATGAGGTGGACGTTTAAGTTCACTTCATTAGTGCCTCTCATCTGAAAGATTAATAATTCTGCAATATGGGAAGTTAATATTAAGGTTATTAAGGCGACGAAGGACGATGTAGTATCATAGTCGATGTTCAGGGCGTGATTAATCCACACGGAAAGAGCTTTACGTGGAAACGGATAAGCTATGAAGGAGTTAACGAAGTAGACCTTCGAATCCTCTCAATGTAATAATAAAGTTGATCTTTTAGAGTTACTTGGAAGGAATTATTACATCGTGTTCTACACACTTCCGACGTCCCTATCCTTGTACAGATTTTTGTCAATAACTCCAAATTGTATTTCAGAATTGTATTTTCTTCAACCCTTACGTCACACTGTGTTCGTTAAATACTACAAATTTCATTTTGTATAAGTACATGAGCCTCTGAAAGGGAAATAGTGTAAAGTAGAAAAATGGAAATTAAGTGCCCCCTGATCCTTGCTCCTTACATTAAATATCACGCTTCAAGTTATATTTTCTAAAAACGAAGTATATTCCTGCAAGTATTAGGCCCGGTGCGGGCGAGCGGTTTGCGACAGTTTGCCGCTGCGTTCGTCAAAACGAACGCGAACGAACTGCTTCGTATAAATTTATGTTCTGCTAAAACGCGCGCGGCAAACTGCCGCAAACCGCTCGTCTGCACCGGGCCTTAGTGTCTTAGGCACTTTGATAGCCATAAGCTGCGGAGCAAAAGCTTCCAAACTGTTCCTTAGCCTCAAACTTGTAAATCTAAAGTTCCATAAGCATTAACATAATACCACTATATGATCTTACAATTAATAATTTTCGATTTTCACACCTTCACGCGAATAACCTGAAATAGGACATTACGTTTTTAGAAATACTTCGCGCGGATCCGGCGCGATGCTCGACGTCGCTTCGCACGAAATCGCTCCCACTGTAACCACGGCCGTGCGATTGGCGAATCTTAACGATGAAAACGGACGGGGTATTAATAGTGGATAACCGTGCGATAACTGTGTTGCCGTAATAAATATCGATCACCGTGGGAAATAAAATCATTCAAGATTCCATCCGTGAGTCGTTAACCTCGCCTGGCGATATACGAAGCCGCGGATAGAGCGATATTAAGCGGGGTGGATGCGCGTCGAAATTCGATAAGGTGGGCTCGAGGTCCCAACCGTGAAAATTAATTTGTCTGTTTCAGCCGACTCGGGCACAGTCAAAAGCCTCGTTTATCAACCTGACGTTGTTTAAACCCATTTGATTTGTGCAGGGTACAAACGGGGGGTCCCCCTTCCCTCAGCCGACTAGGGGAATTTGAATGCGAACCGCCCTCACAAAAGCATAGCCCAAGCGGGAACTACAGATTATCCCCATTTGCGGAGGCCTGTCTCAATGTATGCACGGTGATCCAGTTAAGATTTCCCATACATGTCGCGCGACTCGCAGAACCAGCCTGTTATTCAAAGTACTTAATGGCGTTATTATCTGCGGGGTAATTCGTGATTGTCGACAAGCGCGGTTCGCAATCCGCTGCGTCATACGATTTTCGATTGCTACATACTTACTTTGGTGGCGTCGAGAATATATCCCTCGACGGGCGGATATTGGGTCCATTTTGAGCTACCCTAAATGTCAGACTAGATGTATCATTTATTACTCGGTGGTATCCATTTTTGTGTAACATAAGAATTTTAGATCGCGTCGAAATCAGGCTTGAATAGAAGCGTTTAAATTGTGAGGTGTATAGGTACGAGTGAAATGATATTGTGGGTCAAAATGAACCCAGCATCCGCTGTTCGATTTACTGTCAAGCTGTAGATAGTATACACCGTTCAAGGATCAAACGATCTATATGTAGTGATGGTTCTGAACGAACAATACAACTTAAGAAGATCGACGTTTTAATAAAGACAAACGAAAAATCTGGCAAGGCTCTCATTGAGACTCGTCGCGTAAGTCGTAACCTCATTAGTTTAGGGGTGAGTCGATGATTTTGATCTCTTTCTCGGACGTGGGCCTAAGAATTCGATCATTTTTATAATACTTCTATATTGTATAAATATTATTTATTTTCTACTGCCTTAATTACTACTTAGTCACTTATATATCCGCTTTACATTGGTTCAATCAGTCATCAGTTCATTTACGTATCGATACTAAAGATCTCTTCGTTCCTTAAAGGGACTAGGCAATCGAGAAATCGTTTTTTTATTGCATTTTCAAAAATTATCTTTTCTGAATAAAATGCCGCTGGGTTTATAGTAAAATTGGCAAAATTATAGATTTGACAGCTAAAAACGTCAAGCGGCAACCTATAGCGTCGCCTTTGCCCAGAAACTTTAAACGCGTTTTTCTTGAATATTCTTTTCCTGATTACGAACGAATTGAGGTTCAGATCGACTTGGAAAAAATTACAGGATGTGTAAAACATGCGCCATTTCGGCGCAAACCTCTGATATGGTCCGTAAGAATTCGAGATTTTCATAAAAAAATTAAGAAGTCTCCGGATTTTCGTAGCGTACCATCATTATTTACGCTATAGCTTGCCGATTGACGTTTCTAGCTGCCAAATCTACAATTTTGCGAATTTTACTACAAACCAAGCGGCATTTTATTCATAAAAGATAGTACTTTCGGAAAGTTCAATAAAAAAAGTCGATTTTTCGATTGCCTAGTCCCCTTAACGCTTTGAAATGGAACCCGAGAGCACACAGAGAAGAAATTCTTGATGTAATAGAAATAGAAAAAAGACAATTACACTGGTGCAAGTTATTTCCCTTGCGTCTATTTTTGATGGCACTTAATCTACCCAATGAAACTCACAGCAGTGTGTGCAAATATATTTTACTATTGTTCGTATAGGACGTTCCAACAAAATCCGTCGAGTTTCCTAGCGACCGGGTGTATCGCGGTTTCTCAGAAAACTCGGGGACCAGAGAGCTGTATCTCGAAGTCACGTCACTGTTTGACGTGGCTCCAGAGAAGAAGTTCTTTCGCAGGCTGTCCTGCAGCCGTTCCTAGCCACTAGCCAGCTGGGTAAAGAACGAAATGCGAGAAACGGTGACAGGCCGATTACTCACGAGTTCAAAGTTCAGTCAATTTAACCGAGTTGACGTCAGAGACACTCGTCCACCAGTTGGCACATGTTCCGCGGCCTAACGCGAACATTGGGGGAAGGTGTCGATGAGTGGACTTACGATTCGAATGGGCACTGTACAGCGGGGACCGATAAGAACTACCGCCTTGAATATCTTCAGCACCACGGAAGTGAGAGAAATATTTTTCAGATAAAAGTCGCTCGATACGAAAGGGGCCATCTTATGGCCATAACCACTTTTACACCAAACAACTTTTATCCGAAAAATGTTTCTCCCACTTCCATAGTTTCAGAGATATTCAAGGTGGTAATTTTCATTGGATCACCCTGTATGGTCCTCGTTAATGTACTACGTACTTCTGACGTAACGTCACGTGTATTCTACAGTTCGAATCGAAGAAAAAAGTTCCAATAAGCAGGGATCTGCAAACTTTTTGCTGTTTAGATACAGTCGGTTTAACTTTCGCTACAAGCGTAGTTTTTGTATTGTCCTTTTACAAATTTGTCTACGAATATACCGTACTGCAATGAATATTATGCAACTAATTTCTGTGGAAATAAATCCCGATATTTCGAGAAACGACACTCGTGAAATGAAAACAGCGTACAAGCCCAATTTTACTAGGCATTTTAAGGTAGAAGCGTTTTGCGTTGTTTGAAAATAAAATGGCATCGATATGTCGTGACTTTTATTTCCCGAACAATTGTTCGACTATTAATTTCATAAAGCGATTGCACTCTCCGTTTGAACAGCCAAACGAATATATGCATTACGTAGATTAAAATGTTAAGAAATCGAGGTTTCGTTAAAGCGAGGAATACCACCCTTATTTCATTGTATGTTGTATCTACTCGGAAAAAAATCATTGAAAGTAGCTTAATCTTCGGCCGGTCAAAGCAGAATCATCCCTTAACCCTCGAGCGGGCGCGCTTTGTGAACTCCGTTCACCGATCTGCGTATTTCCTTCATTAGGTCTCGGTAAGACGGTGTGTTTCAAGAACCCTATCGTCGGTGATACTGCAACGCCGCGTATGAGCAGTTTGCAAATACCGCGTATCTGCAAAAGTAGCAAAATTGAGATTTCGTGCCCACGGTTGCCAAGCGCTGTTTCGCTTTTTTTAAAAGTCACGCCATGTGAAATATCCAGTAGGAAGCCGCCTTTTTACCAACGGAACCAGCAGGTTCAAGGATACCGTGAATCTGTCTCTCATAGCAAGTTGGCGACAAAACCGCGCATTTACAGAGAAATCGGGTGAAGTGACGGCACGTTTGGTGCGTGAAAGTGACTTTACACAGCAATTAAGCATTTTTATGATGAATTGATGTTACTATTTATTACAAGGCGTGTTAAAACTGACCGAAAAAAGTTCAGTCAAAGAAATCTCCCTTAAAATGGCTGAAATATTAAGTTTTTTCTTCCTCCTGTAAAATTGGTAAAATGCAAAACCGCGGTATTTGCAAACTGTTTTAAATATACTATTTTTGTGTTTTTAAATACATGCTGCCACGGCCAAGATCATGCAAAGCCTTCCAGGAGAATTAACTGCGGCCGCGGAACTTAACCGTGCAAATGATCCTCGAAACAATCGAGCAGCTAATTCAATTATTCCGGTTAATACCAACAGCGGCGACAGAGCGAAGGAACAGACCGAAAATTCACAGGGTCCGATTGTTGTCGAAAATTTTACGGCAGCTTGCATCGATCCTGCTATTCCCTTTTCGAGAGGGACAGAGCTGAAGAGGGAGTATTTATTATGCTCTGGGGATAACCCTTTATAAGCACAGTGGCTGTGCACATCTACGTACACGTAATGAGGCGAGGTCTCTATACCTGTAAGCCTGTGGTAACCGACACGATGAAACATTCAGCAGGCGCTACAGAAAAGCAGATCTAACTATGGTAGCAACAATGAAAATGAAAGTGTTTATAAAATTATATTTATCGCAAGTATTATACATTACAATTATATGTTAACATTATAGTATTATATGTTAATATTATAGTATTATGTATTACTATTACAGTATTGTATTCTAGTTTAGTAGTTGTAGTGGTCGCGGTAGAGTTATAGGAATTTTTGGTTGTACCTCGATATAAGTAAACAGAAAGCTGAGCAACAAATTGTGCTAAACCACATTGCAAGTGTTTGTTTCCAACGTCTGCTCGGTAGAGCTGTTCGGGTACTCGAATAAAGCGGGCCGAGCCGGGTACCCGTAAAATTCGGGCGGTCCGATAAATCCGGGTGGCTCGAATTTTTTCGGGCGCCTCGGAAAATCCGGGTAGTCCGAATCGTTTAACAAAATCTCGAGATTCGCGATGCCAATTAATACACTATGCATACAGCTTTGCATATCATTCTGCAGAACGAACTACGGTGGCTCGCATTAATATTCGGACACTTTTTAAAATCGCATAACTTTTTTAGGATTGGTCCAAACAACTTGAGTTTTTTTTCAGAAGCTAGAAGGATTAGTTTGCTAACTGACACGTTCCGTCGTTTTGAAAAAAAATGTATTTGGTTGGAATAGCGAAAAGAATGGTAAAGGTCGAGAATCGCGAAAATTCCCGAAATCAGCGATTCTCGACCTTATTCTGCGATCTTTAAACGTTTGTAGCTCGGAGCAACGTTAACCGATTTTGATGAAATTTTAGGCACGTATACAACTTACTGCAATCTACAAACGGGTTTTTTGAATTTTCGTTACAGGCTCATAAAAAAAAGTTTAAAAAACGACCTTTTCTATTTTTTTTTTGCTATTCCGACCAAGTGCATTTTTTTTGCAAAACGACGAAACGCGACAGTTAGCAAATTAATCCTTCTAGCTTCTAAAAAAGCTCAAGTGGTTTGGATTAATTCTAAAAAAGTTATGCGATTTTAAAAAGTTTCCGAATATTAATGCGAGTCACTGTACGTTGTAGAAAATTTATTTTGTTCACTCCTTCGGCGATAGTTAAAATTTGCCTTCAGCCTTCAGTCGCTACCTCACTAAATAAAATAAATTCAGCTATTTATCGTATTCTACTATTCAGCGTGTCACAATGCCCATAATTAGAGAAAGTCTTATTATAGTCTAATTATAGTAACAAATAATTCGCCGCGTGTAAACAAGTTATTAAGAAGCAAGAACGATTGAAATGGTAATATAAATTAAGTAATTTGACAAATATAATAATAGTTTTACAACTGAATCTATTGATTACCCCAAAAACCTTTGTGGCGACATTTGCACTTCCCAGAACTGCTATTACCAGGAGCTACTAGGTGCACCCGTTATAATTGCCTAGAAATCTGCGTGGTGAACCATCGAATGAAACACTTTAACCATCCACAAGCACCGTGTAGAATTCGCTGTGGGTTCGACGAAACGGTACCAGGGGAGCTGATCCCGCGGCAAGTAATAAATACTTTTTCTTTCTCCGACTGCGTATATTGGTCCGTTTGGCGGAGTGGATGTACAGGGGACTTAGCCGCGACTTTGCTGGCTTTGCTCCAGCCTCCTACGCGGTCGATATAATCATCCGGCATCCACGACCCACGAAGAACGATGCGTAGAGGCCGTCGGAAAGAAGAGGAAGACGAGACGGAAGAGGTGGACATGGCGGAGGAGGTGGAGGAAGAAGAAGTATTGGCACGGTGCCGGCCGAGGAATCAATGACCCATTCCTCCATCAGTATTTTCGGTGCCTACTTCGAATAATTCCGTGCAGCCACCACGAATACGCGACAAATTCGCAACCTCTATAACCTTTAGTAACGTCACTCGCGGATACCCCGACGTTGCTGCCTGGAGCCAGACACTGAGAACGCAAACATCGCGGGCACTCGTTTGTCTTATCCTCGAGACTTTATGCAGGAATTTCTCTTTCAAGTATGATCTACCAAAAGAGTAATAACACTGTCCAACATGATTTTTGGTCTGCAATATCCGCTGGGTGGTCCTTGTAGAGTTTTTCGCCCCGAATACGAATCCGCCAGCCGAATTGCTGTATCACCCAGAGTTTTCGCGAAATTCGATTTTGACAAAAAAATGCAAATTTTCAACTTTGAACATCTTTTGTGTTCAAACAGTAATAGTTATTTGATTCCTCGTGCCGTGAAATTATTCTATGAACCCTCACGAACACAACGATATAAGTTATTATTTAACTATAAACATTTAAATATGTTTAAGCAACGATCAAATGGAAAAGGACACCCGAAATGCACCAATTTTTGCAGATATATTTCTATATATTTCAGAAACTAAGGGTCGAGTAGAAAATCTGACTAGACCACGCGATGCAGCAGATATTTTTCCTTCGGAAAGCATCGACAGAAGTAGTAAGTCACGCTTTGTTTTCAATACAGAAACGAAAGAGTTTGGTAAAATGTGCGGCGCGGGCAGTGGTAGTCAATGGCGCTCAGCGCCACGGAATCGCATAACGCGCGTGACTACCACTGTCCGCGCCGCACGTTGTACCAAACTATTTCGCTTCTGTATTGAAAACAAAGCGTGACTTACTACCTCTGTCGATGCTTTCCGAAGGAAAAATATCCGCTGCATCGCGTGGTGCAGTCAGATTTTCTCCTCCACCCTTAATTTTTGAAATATATAGAAATATATCTAGAAAAATTGGTGCATTTCGGTCATCCTTTTCCACTTGATCATTGTTTAAACATATTTAAATGTTTATAATTCAATAATAACTTATATCGTTGTGTTCGCGAGGGTTCATAGAATAATTTGACGGAACAAGGAACCAAATAACTATTACTGTTTGGACACAAAAGATGTTCAAAGTTGAAAATTTGGTTTTTCTTTCAAAATCGAATTTTTCGAAACTGAAGGTGATGGTGATAAACGGTTTGCGGATTCATTTTCAGCGACCAAAAATCTATAAGAAACGACAAAATTGAACTTTCCAGAACGGAAGAAAAGTTCAATTTTATCGGACAGTGTAATAATAGTCACTGGAACAACAATGTTATTCATTATTTCACTTTACAGAAGAAATTTTCAAAAATCTGACGAAAGAAAAGATGCAGCCTATATTGGCCACTGTAAAGTACTCTAATCGTTTTTCATAGAAATGCTAGAATGAAAATATCTCATTCCCGATAATATAGAATTTGGATGGTCTGGGTTCGCCATCAATCAAATGCCCTCAGACCCACTCCATTCCACAGATTTATCTTCAAACGTGTACTATTTATTCTGCAATTTAAACGACACAAAAGAAAAGATAGTTGCACATGGGGTAGTTTACGAAACGACTTGTTAGAATTCGCAAGGCTCAGGACAAGAGATGAAGTCGGAGCTTTTTGAGAAAACTTAGTTAAACCAAGTCTCCGTCACTATTCATCCATTGGTATTTTCGGTACCCAACTCGAGTAATTGCACGGAGCAGTTTACGAATACGCAAGAAATTTGCAATCCACAGCGTTTCTGAACATTAATCACGGATATCTACTACCTCGCTCTTACTGCCTGCTGCCAGTCGCTGAAAACGCGAACATCTCGTTCTCCTTTTTCCCGAGAACCCTTGCAGGAATTTCTGTTTCGAATGCCTTTCTCAACTTACACTTGGGTGGCGACAGATTTTTCGAGATTTTAAGAACACTGCTCCCTGTAGGAGGAAATGCTCTTGAAATGCCGCTACCGTATCCCTTATCCAGTTGATTGGGCAATTACTCGAAAGAGTTCTTTGTAACGCCGCCAAAAGTACAATTGGATGTTAGCTTCGGTGTTCATTTGCTTGTTACAGATTGATTGTACCAACGAAGGGTGCATTTGAATTTGAGGTTCTGGAGTGCTGGTCTGTTGTGAGCCAATAAAATGTGAATAAAAGAGAATAGAAAGGCCAAAAGGAAGGGCGGAAAGAGTAACGGTGTCCCTCAACGTAGTACACCCTAACGTGGAAAGAAGCTTAAAGTTCAGACGACGTATAAAACAGTGTATTTCGTGCCGTCATAAAACTCCGTGTGTATTAAAGAAGACAAACAGGAACTGCGGGCTCTACTTTTATACGGAAAGCTGTACGTAGTCTGAAGCTACTGATATACTTCCCCATTTTTCATTACGTGACAATTCATTGCATTTACAGAAATTCAATATTCAATGACGCAACATTTAATTGACAAAAGTATAACGTAGATACTGAAAAAAAATAAGATTCACTTTGCGTTTAAACTTCAGCAGGTTCAACTAGATAATATTGTAAGCATATATAGAATAGGCTCAACTGAGCGTTACATTATTTTCAGTTACTTAGCATCCTCGATGTCGAGCAAACGGAAAAGTCAAATATGTAGATGTTATACAAGCTACACTTTGGTTAAAATGGGTCAGATTAATTAAGCGGCGAGAAAAAAAGTAGTTTGCAAAGCAAATTAGTTGAGCAACACAAAATTGAGCCTCCCTGGTATAGCATGCACTCCGTATGCCCACAGTTAATGATCCGTTTACTTTAACCCACAAAATTAACGATTTATTTAATGACACGTGTTGGAACGAATATTTTAGAAGATTAACATCCTCCTATTAACATTTCTAGTCAATCAACTCAACCCGAAAACGAACAACGTACAATAGTTACTTTTAAACAATTTTATCCTCCTTTGGTAATTTTGTCAGCTTTTGTCATTGATATTCTTCTTACCATAATTATTAATACCTCTTTACATTTCTCTAACTTCGTAAAAATAATATCTGTCAACACCCCTCCACGATCGTTGTTCTTCTGCTTACCGAATTACCAGAAGTGATTAAAATATCCTGCAGATGATAATTCCGGGTAAGCAAATTTTCTGCGATGTTTTAAAAGTAATGTAAAAGCAAGATTCGGGAAAGTTCGTTGCTCGTTTACAAGCAAGGAAGAAAAGGAGTGAAGAAGCAAGCAAACATCACTTCGCAAATAAACCTCGCACAAACTTTAATGGATTTTCGGAAGGGCATCTTCGCGTGTAGAAGTTAGCCGAACCCGAAAACTCGAGCAAACAACCCGGCACAGTTTATGAACGTTTACGTGTCCCCGATTTAGGATGGAATCTGAAGCACTCCAGAGATCGATTACGTTAGAAACTGGCACTCAAGTTAAAGGAAGACTCCAATAGGAGGTAGGACCACAAGGAGCACGTTGATTAGATACCGAAGCACCGTGTGGTCTGCAAATATTCTGTGTAATACGAACACCACGCAGAATTTCATACCTCCGGTCCCAGAATGCACAAAAAATCTGTGCAAAGACTGGTTTGGTTAGACAGTATTCCATTCGCGTTGCGTAGAAAACAGGCGCTGAAGGATTGTGATATAAGACTATTTCGTCAAGGTTCGAAACCCTATCATTATAGACGTATACGATTTAATTCAATAGTGTATTATGTCTACTTTGACTTAGTTGATCCTAATTGCTTAATTTTGAAGAATCTTTGATGAAGACATATAATCAACAGACCTATTTCAATTTTTCTTCTTAAAAAAAAAAGTTATAACAGAGATGGGAGGAATTTTGTTGGAAGGAATTTTAGAAAAGCAATATATAGAAACAGTCAGAGTTAAGAGAAAGAAAGATAAATGATAAAATAAACGAACCTAGTAGCGTGTAAATTCGTGATTAGCGGAAAGTGAACGTTTCCTGGCAAAAATTTATTAGATCATACACTGTCAAATAAGTTTTCTTAAGTCGTTAAAGTACTGAAACGACTTAAATAAGTAAAGAATTATAGTAGACCGAATATTCTGTTTGTATAACATTTTCACACACCTCACCTTCTCATGGAATGACGTTCAAAGAGAAGCAAGACTCGCAAGGAGAGTATTTTAAGTGTCCGCCTCCGATCATTTTGATTTTTGGATATGTTATAGGGGACCGAAAAATAAGAAATACGTGTTTTTTTATTTTTCCCCGTTTTCATATTTGGAGGGTGAAAGCTGCGTTCAACGTTAGGGTTGAAAAATCATTTTTGTGAATTTTTGAAAATCTGGCGAGTCAGTCATATTTCGCATTCAAAGACACAAAATTCGTCCATTGACACTATTCCCCTATCTCTAATAGTTCTCGAGATATTCCACAAAAATGATTTTTCAACCCTAACTTCGAACGCAGTTTTCACCTCCCAAATATGAAAACGAGGAAAAATAAAAAAACACGTATTTCTTATTTTTCGGTCCTCTATAACATATCCAAAAATCAAAATGATCGGAGGCGGGCACCTAAAATACTCTCCTCGTCAGACAATTTTTCTGAGAAAGTGTATCGATCAACAGTCGCAGCTATTCGGAACTCGTGGTTACTAGCGAAACAGTAACATTTCGCCGTAACGCTGCGGAACGACGATATGAATAGTTTGTTCGCGAAATTATTGGTTCCATAAAGCAAATCGTAGCTCTGTGCTTGCCAGCGCGAGGCAAAATGTGACAAAGCATAAAGTATGATCAAGGGTCGTGTAACGATGATGTATGATAGCATGTAATAATAACAGGGTAGCGAAGGAGTAGCGCGCTATTCTTGTACGCCGCGGGGCATTATTGTGCTGTCATAACATGTCAGATTGCAGTTTGACGACGTTGAAGTACTCGCGAAGATGCTGGCGAGCGTAGTCAATTAAAAGCAGATTGACACAAATAGAAACTAACATCAGTACTGAGATCTTTAATCGGCACCGAAGATATACCTCATCGCATAATCACCTTCGCCTTACACAACTTATCCCAACATCTCGTCCAACTTAACATTCTATCGCTTCTGAGAGATACTACCGCAAACAAAATGCCCAAATCCTAAAATCCATCCAATCTACGACTTATGAATCCAAACGCGTGTGTACTTAATGAACTTAATCCTCCATTCAGCCTGGTACTCAATGATGCTGAGTTTCTGACGCCCCACCTCTCGTTGGACTGCATACGCGACACGAACGTTTCGGCACAAATGGTTGCGCGCTGGGATTGAGATATTCGTCTTGCGATGTTAACATATCTCACGAGATCCGAGATCGATGGGAATTACACGCTGCCCGGGAATAATGTAATTCCACGTTTACACGGTAGGCATGTAACGCGTACCCGTAATAACCAGGACGAGCGTAATGGCTGCGCCAAGTTGTTGCCGCGGAAAAATGTGGGCCATCCTCGTACTCTATGACCGTTATATCCAGAACCCATGGTTACACCCCATTACACGGTTACGCTTGGCTATCTTAAATGCATATGGAGCAGCTGGAATCCGATCTGAAAGGATGAAACTGCTTAATCGAACGGCGGTGATTGGCTGCGGGAGCGTGGACAAACGCCGCGTACGATAAACAGTCGGGGACCACCTTGCAATCCTTTTTAATTGGCACGGCATGCGGATTGATAATTCCGCGGGGATAAGAAATTGCCTTCGTTCGCTAACTCCCGGTGTTACGGGAGTGTTCGCGGAGGAAACCGGGTCCCCGCACGGGTCTCGCGGCTGGAATTCCCGAAAGACACATATTAAGTCTCGGTGAGTTGTGGACCGGGCCTGATGTTGGCCGTTGGCACGCGAAACTCCGAGGAGGGGATGCCGAGCGCAGGGGGACACGTATGTGTACATGCGTTCCGCGTGCGCACACGGAGCCGGAGGGAGAGAGAGAGAGAGAGGCATGCTTGCAGCATGACAGGGAGGCGGATAGGCAGTCTTCCTTAAAAAGAGAGCCTCAGCGAACCTGTTATAACCGAAGGAACCTTGCACGCACCTAACTGTTCCCTCTCTTGGTCCTCCCGCCCTCTGTCGTTCTCTCCTCCCTTTTTCTGTACCTTTCTGCGGTCCTCATCGTTATCTTTATCGCTCCTCTCTCCTCCGCGCCTCCTTACCTTGTCTCATGAAAGTCTCTCTCTTCTTTTTCACTCCCGCGTCTCTTTCCCCTCCCCATTAGACCCTCTTTTCGACATTCCTATTCCTTTTCCCTCCTGCCGCCCGACCGCGCGCGCCGTCCTCATCCGTCTCGTTAATCGGTCGGCCAGACGGTCGAGAGAGACCAAGACGGAATATGAAACAGCTGAATGGGGAGGACTGGCGACGGGTGGGAGAATGGCAAGCCAGGATTGCTGTAGCTGTATGACTCCGGAGACCCATCGACGACGGTTTTTCCAACCAATCGACGAACTTCCAGCGGAACGATCTCGTTTTTGCTTGTTCTTTCGTCTTGTTCTTCTCCCGTTCTAGTTCCTCGAGGTTCAGTAGCCTGCTCTTGGTGTCCTGTTCATTGCCATGATCGAAACAGAATTAACTGGCCGCAACGGGTGCCTGTTCCACTGTAAATTATGCCAGCTGCAGTCCTTACTTTTACACTGCAACCATTTTATCACTCTTTCGGAAAGACAGACCAGCGAGTGTCTTATACCTCGCGCAGACTACAGACCGGGCAACTGTCGCCGGAAACATGTATCCAGCGAGTTGCCAACAGCTCTGCGGGATACACCGACTTGTATTCGGCAACTTGTGCCCGGCGCCTTGTACCCGGCAACTTGTGTCTGGCAACTCGTCCCCTGAAGGTTAAGGCTTCGAGGTACGAATAGACCGGGTTACAGTCACCGAATACATGTATCCAGCGAATTGGCAACATCTCTGTGGGATACAGAGACTCGCTCCTTCCTCCAAAGGGGAAACTGTCACGTCCATATCCCAGGTAGATCGGGTCACGGTAATCATTATTCTTCCATTTTACCTGCTCGTGTTGCATTTACATGCCCGTAATTATTTCCTATTTATTGTGAAGCAGGGTGTACACTGACCTGTTTAACAATAATAATCATAATGATAATAATAATAAACTGGTGGTGTTCGTTCCAAATTGAACCATGCTTGCCGTGCACACGTCTGAGCCCGGCGGGTTAATATAGGTACGTATCGATGTTTTGACTCAGCGATATTTCCCATGTTTCTCATCCGAAATGGGGAACTGGGATACAAGCAAAATGCGATGTTGTTTATCGTCAACTTGTACCCAGTTCTCCGGATACAAGTGGTCAACAGTGGTTTTTAGGAGACAGTTTGGAACAAGGCGCGAGTTGCTATATTCCGCAGCGATGTTGCCTGGTTTATTCGTACCTTTATGGTCTACGCACACATATCAGTTGCATGTTAGTACCGTTCCGGCGTGCCAGTGGTAAGAAGAAGAGGGGCGTAGAGGGTCTCTTCTTCTTACCACTGGCACGACGGAGCGGACACCGTATGGTTACAGAACTGACACGGAACTGATATGTGTGCGTAGACCTAGCCTTCACCTTCAAGGAAAGAGTTGCCAGACATAAGTTGCCGGATAGAAGCAGCCAGACATAAGTTGCCGGATACAAGCCGCCGGACACAAGTGGCCGGGGACATGTTGCTGGATACAAGTCGGTGTGTCCCACAAACCTGTCGGCAACTCGCTGGATACATGTTTCCGGCGATTGTTGCCCGGCGTATACGTACATACCATTAGAGACTGATGCGAACAGACGAGATACAGAGCAATCGAGGAATAAAAGGGTATGATGGGGATTGCGTTTCTGTGTCCTTAAACGTCCACTTGACTTTATTTTGACTATACTTAAGTTTTATACGATTGGTAGAGAAATGTGCTGCGCCACTTGCGGGAACTGAAGTATTATATTAAGCATCTCCAAAACCAAGGATTATCGCAATAAAAAATTGCAACAAAATATCAATAGTTTAAGATCTAGATCCTTGTGTCAATTTTGAAAGAAAGAACGCCACGATTGGTTCGAGAATTTGTTTCAGTTGAGGGGTTATACCCTTGCAAAAATTACGCGAAAAAATCAGGACAGGATAGTTGTTTACAGATTGAGATAAATTACCTAGAGGATATAGACTTTAGAAGAGTCGATCAATTGTAATAATGTAATAAATTGTAAAGATAAGATTATTATACTGTAGTAAGTCCAAGAAAAAAACTCACGACTTCTGTTAGCTAGTTAGTAGTTACTTAATAATTATCCTCAGCTTCCCAACTTTTGTTAGAAGCTCTCCGTTATCGAACGAAACGTTAACGCTTGTAACGTCACCGATGTCGCCCAGCAATAGTTTCCAATTACTATCGCAATTAATTAAACAGGGGAATTAACGTCAATAGTAACACCCAGGCATTTAATCGGAGATGATGAAAGACAGAGGAACTGGATGCATCCAATAAAACCATCAATAAATCATATATCATTCTTTGTACGTATAATCCATACATAACTACTTGCTTAATTGCCCCCAGAAATTAATAACAAGGTAACAATGGAAAATCAGCGGGAATAGTAGATTCAATAGCACGATCTGGCTCAACGAAAGTCAAATAAAACAGCATTTATCAACATAGCAGCATTTATCAGCATCCTCTAGACTGAAAAATCTGAATTGTCTCATTTCATAATCAACCAAATTTTCTCGCATCAGTCCTCCTCCCCACCTTCCGCCATCTACTACTTTCCCCATCATTTACTTGACGTTGCAAAAGAATAGACAGTCTCTTCTCAGACAGTTTACAGAACGTTTGATTAGAATTTCTAAAGTTTAGGAGAAATTCCTTTACAAACTGTAGCGCAACCTTTTTGGCAGAATTGCCTTTATTCGCCCAATGAATAGCTCCATTCTCAGTGTTCGTCTAATAAGAAGGCAAGTGTTCGTGCTTGAAGCCAGAAAAAAAAGGACGTTTGATGTTGCAACGCAATACCTCTCCCAAGTATAGTGACTCTGTCGCGTAACTTCACCGGGTATATATCATGGCGGGCTGCGAGTCGGCTTTATCGCCGGCCTAGCAACCGAATAAACCGGTCTTTTTTCACCTCAGTTACCAGCATTGGATCGTTTTTCCGTCCACCCAGTTACGGTGGAAAAAAATTGCAGGCACGATCGGTAACTCGCTTACATACGTGGGGACCACAGAGAGAAAGAGACATTTCTATGTATAGAGATAGGCCAGGCCTGCTGGCCGTCCTCCGGAAAAGAGGGTTCATACTACTTCATACTCGACGAGCGAAAAGAATCGATTTCCAGCCGCTTTGCTGTACTTGACTCGAGATATCCCCGAGAGTGGATTTTCAATCGATTCGGGCCGCTTTCATCGTCACAGAGAAAGGGCAGGAAAAGAGAATGACCGCGGGGTAAAGCCTGTCGCGCATCGCACAGGTCGATTGGATCGTTACTAAACACATGATGCCAATGCGTCCTAACTCTAACACTTGACTGGCAATGATAAAAAGGGGCCAAGTACCGCGCCTGTCGTTGGCTGCGCGCGATGAGCCTGGAATTCATTCTCAGCTGGTGACACGTCGATAACAGGTGGATGTTATCTGTGACATTATTAATCGAATGACCTTACATTTTGGGGGAAGCAGTGATTATATTTTTAGTATGGTTTAGTCGTTGATTCTTACTGTTCGTTGCTAGAAAATCCAAATGGTGGTTTATATTGTGTATGTTAATAATAACATGTGTGGAGAAGATGTAGAAGGCTTTGCTCCGATCCCCATCAAGGACTGAATTAAGAGTCTGGAAGGAATGTAGAGTCTACTGTAATAGCCACTTTCGGCATAATGTTTGCCTCCACACAAGCGTATTCGAGAAATTGAGATTAATAGCAATTGCAATCTTTAATGAATAATAGGTAAATTTGAAAGTTTTCGAAGATGGGAGTTATAGGTAGGGGAGTATAGTTAGGGGCGTCATGAAAGTAACACGCCTTCTCCCCCCTTCCACAATCATTTCCAAAACGTTTGCTTTACACAGTTACATGTGTATAGTGTCTGTTTCATTGTACTGAGTGACGCTGAGCAGTAACACAAATTGTATACTGTGGGCAAGCTAAAATTGTTGTTTAGATCATTCAGGTAGGTTTCTTCTATTTTGTTTTTTTTTCTTTGTTAATATTCTTAGTTAAACTATAGATATTAATGCAATTATTTGCTAGGGCGTTCTTAGATAATGTCTTTAGAAGCCCCTGTATTTGATTGTAATAAGTCTTGTATAGTTTGTTTGTTATTACAGTTCTATTCTGAAAAACATGGCTGGGGACAAAAGTAACACGTCACTATGGGGATGAAAGTAACATATGTATGACTTGGGCGAGCAAAATAGCATACAGGACAGGAATTCGTCAGATGATAATGATTGTCTGTGTCTGGTTAGATTGGACCCTTTCAGTGAAAGCTGTTCGAGAGAGAATCATCTCAAATGTCTAGATTTTAAGGGTTAGACCCACGAAGACTGCAGCATGCGTGACCTTCACTACGTACAGTGGCTCACAGCCACAATCGTGCACTCTTTAAAATTGCATAACTTTTTTAAAATTAATCCAAACGACTTGAGTTTTTTTTAGAAGCTAGAAGGATTAGTTTGCTAAGTGACGTGATTCGTCGTTTTGCAAAAAAATGCACTTGGTCGGAATAGCAAAAAAAAAAATAGAAAAGGTCATTTTTTAAACTTTTTTTATGAGCCTGTAACGAAAATTCAAAAAACCCGTTTGTAGATTGAAGTAAGTTGTATAAGTGCCTAAAATTTCATCAAAATCGGTTAACGTTGCTCCGAGCTACAGACGTTTAAAGATCGCAGAATAAGGTCGAGAATCGCTGATTTTGGAATTCCTTTAAAAGGTTTTTAAAGCAGAAATACGATATCCCGAATACTGACAGATTATGTAATTAAACTAATTCATTATATAGAAACGTTCTAAAGTAATAATTCATTGATTATAATATGTACATGTTTTAAGGGAAGCAAAATCGCAACTGTTGTCCGAAAAAGGAATGATATAAAAAAAAGGAGTCAGCTTCGTTAAATATTCAAAAGAAAAATAATTTTTCTCAGCAGCTCACTTATTGCATTATAAAACTATATTTTCACATCTGATTCGATTTATAAATGCTATTTGACTTTAGTAGTAAATAGTTTTTCAAGCCTTTAATGGCAAATTTAGTAATTAGGTGTCCTGATGCTAATGAAGCACCCTGGGGGATTAGTATTCTCGAGTTTAATGACGCAGTGTTAAGTTCGCTGTATTTAGCCGTGAATAGCGTAGGTTGTGAATAATTGGTTAAACTAATCTAGTCAACCTCCATATGACCAATTTAATATTTATTGGGAAAAAATATCACAAACTTATTATTATTATTATTAAATTACAGCTGCAGAAGATCGTTTCTCGAGTTACTATTTTCACTAATGATTACAACGCATCCCTTGGAATGCCGTTTATGTCAACCAAGATAGCTGGTATCCAAAAGTTTATTAAAAACTCTCCCCAGCTATCAAATAAGTTGGTTTATATTATTTATTCGTGCCAAATTAATATTCAATCATTTCCAAAATATGAATCAACTGGATACAATGAATTTCATTAAAGTATCTTAGTACGGTTAGTCATGTATTAAATAAATCTAAGAATACGTCATTTAAGCAGGCGAATATATTCTAATTGTAAGTGAAACTTAGATATATACGCATTATTTACCTCGATTACTTAAAGTTCACTAGTAACGTAGCACGTAGATACATCTGTAATTTCTTTTCATATTTACCATTTCTGTATTTAGACATGTGTTACGTTTATTTATTACGTGCCCATTTAATCGGCAAACGGAAGTATAATCGGAACTTCGGAAGCATACATCATAGCAGAGCGTGCAATCTTCTTTCCAGTTATCCGTGTATCTTGCTAACGATGACGAGCGTATCAGCGACCACACGAAAAGCACACTTACCAACATCTATCGCTGATCATAATGTGGACAGTTGCTATCATTTCTGTCGGATCAGTGTGATGCAATTGCACGGCTGGGCCGTTTGCTTAATGTAATTATCCAAGTCTTTAGTTTGCCCCACACCGCGGCAGCGAACAATTTATTTAATTAAGTAATATCTATCTATCATATCTATTCTAGATGCAATGCTGCATCGATACAGCTTATCGTCTTCCACGTGTTCGTTCCATTTACATTTAACACTCTAATTGTGTAATTACTTTACACGAGCATTTCCGCAACAAATTTATATGATTGCCGGCCGAGATAAAATGCTGTAGGTACAGCTGGACGTTGTCGGTGGAGACTTCTTATTGCGCGAAATTACGAAATTAATAGCAGCTTCATATCGTTAAACATTTGCTATGCTTCAGTGTATGCGCGCTCTTAATTTTACGTAAATCCTGATCATAATTCAAACCAGCAATTTAATTCAATTCTTCATTCCACGGCTACTTGTCCACCGATTTTGACGAGAGAATAAAATATCCTTCGAATAATAAAATTACTAAACTTTCCTTTCAAATGGCGACTTCGCACTTTTAGCAAAAAATCGATTGCATTTTTTGCTAGAAAACCAGAAGCAAATTTAAAAGTAAACAGCAAATTAGTTTCTTAAAATATATCAACAAATGCTGTTTTCGACAGCGCGGATATTTTATTTAATTCATAGTTCCTTTTTATTGCACAGAAAGACAAGATTCCATATCCGAAAAGTGAACGTTTCATTCGGAGTGCTGCCGTTTCTTTGAAAATTGACTTTTTTTTATATCGTCCCTGTCAAAAACAGGATTTGTTAATATATTCTAAGAAACTAATTTGCTTTTTGGTTTCAGGTAAAATCTGTTTAATTGGGAATGGGTAGGTACCGCAAATCGCTGCAGCGAGTGACGCATTTGAAACTAGCCCTTATAATTATATTATACGACTAATACTTTTACATACAAAATTAAGTATTATAGCCAAGGATGTGACATAATTAATAAAAAAAATTACGGGTGCAATAATGTTGATACTGCTTAAAAAAAATTCGAAAAGAACGGCAATTTTTAAGCCTCTCTAGGTAATATTGTACAATATCTTTCAGATTCTTTTTTCAATATTAGTTTGCAATCGCAAACAATAGTACTGGCAGTACAGAATCTATGTTGAGTAGTTATTCTAAAAACAAACGTATCTTTACTCTTTACAACTTTAACCCTCAAAGGTGATGGTATCATTTCCATCCGATTCAGCCACACATGGGTTAGCATAATCCACAGACTACTTTTGTAATGACTTCACTCGGCTGCCTCAGGTATACTAGTCTCAAACCTTTTTCCCCCAAAGCCCCAACTGTCCACACTTGACCGTTTAGAAATGCTAGGTGTTTTCCGGACGGACTGGGTTATTGTAACCCAGTGCGACCATAGAGGGTTAAATGTGATGTATCAACTAACAAGTGTCGCGAAGGAATCGAAGTGTCGAAAAATCACGAGTCTCTCATTTTATAAGTTTTTCGTTGCTTATGCCGCAATTTGATTAGCCCCAAGGTTGTACAACACTCACGTAAATATTCAAACAATTTAGAATTACTTTGCTGCATCTATAGTACAAACGTAACGCTTATAATAATAAAAAAAATACGAAATGAGCAGAAATGGGAACATGAGCAGAAATTGGGACATTCACCCTGTCGCAAACCAATTAAAAAAGTTAATTTCTCAAAGACAATATGCAGAAACCAACCCATTGCTACGTAGAACTTAAGTCCTGCATCTGCTGAGCAACAAACAGTGGACAAAAGTGCTCGACGACTTTCTTTTCACATATAAAGAAATACACCTGCCTTATACAAGGTGTAAAAGAACACATTTGGAAACAATATACAATTGTGCAACAAAAACCTCCCCAACCCCCTATGAATAATACAATCCATAATCAAATTTCCAATAATACAATCACATACGGCAACGCAATCGCGGTACGATTCCTATCCAAGTGCCCACGCGCAATCGCAAAAGCTTCAATTACTCGTGAATTAGGAAACGAAGTAACGACCTGGCTCGTAGGCGTCCTCGGGAACGGAATCGGCATGGAATGCTCGATCGTTGTTATCTCGGCACACGTGAATTTCATCGTGACTGTCTATAGAATACCTATCGCGGTAATATCATCGTAGAAAGTGTTCTAAGAATCGATTGCAAGAGTTCAACGTACCAACCGGAGTTGAACTCGAGATTTGCCCGCAAAATGTAGCGAGGAAGCGAGCTTAAAGGCGACTTTACGCGGTTCACTTTGCTCGAACAATGCGGTTGACTCAACAAAATTGAAAGCAAGGTGAACAGTGCGAACTACCATTCAAAGTGTTCAACCAGATTGAACATTGAAAGATATTAACCTTGTCCCTACTCCTGTTGCACGAGGCTGTTCATTCTGAACGATTCATCCAAATGAAACACCTGTAATCACGCAGCTTGAACATTGAAAGGCTTTATTTTAGTTGCGTCAATGTACTGTTTGTGAACAGAGCTCACTGCTTTGCGCCAGATGATTGCTCTTAAACGCAATAGGAACATTGTAAATAATTTATAGTAGATACTAACACAGCTAACTGCACAGCTGATCCCATTAATAGAGCTGTGGATGCGGCAAACCAATACCTTGCAGAGATTGATGTGTGCTCTCTACATCGCGTGATTCATTCCGGTTCAAAGTACTCGCAATCAGTCGACTCTCCGAATAACTGTCCCCGGTGCAAAAGAACAATATGCTTAGGTTACTAGATTAGGTTACCAGACTCGCATCACTTTACGCTATTTCCTTGTTCCCATGTTTCTTGTACACTAAAGGGTTCTCCCGTTGAAAATAATAAATAATCGTAATAATAATACTTCTTGATTTTATAATTTGGTAGAAATGGACAGACTCCATGTCTCGATTTCTCTGTTGTCTTTTCTTTAGGTTTATTTTAACTCCCTGACCAACTGCCATTAAGGGGTCATGCTCAGTCAGGAGGCCGAAAGAAGGGTGGTCTTTGGAAATTTTTTACTCCGAAGCTATAACACATTTCTCAAAAAATCCTTTTTCCTTTTAAGGGTTGCATCCAGTACCGTGCATCGTATTTTTTTTATTTAAAAATATTTATTAATGACTGAGTTATTGTCCATCACTCGAAGGTTCTCTAAAAAAAAGGCTTCTGCGGTGGCCACTGCTGCTCGAAAGTCGATCATCTAAAATAAAAAATTCAAAGAATTTACTTATTTTATTATATTATCTAGTATTTGAACGAAGGATTTTTTTATCCCATGCTTGGTTTTCTTTTAATCGACGAAAATCAGGCAGGATTTATGATAAAAATTGAAACTTTTACTTTAAACATCAGCCATTTTTTCCCAAATCAATATTTCGATAAATCCTTCGTTCAAATACTAGATAATATAATACAATAAGTAAATTCTTTTGAATTTTTTATTTTAGATGATCGACTTTCGAGCAGCAGCGGTCACCGCAGAAGCCCTTTTTTTAGAGAACCTTCGAGTGATAGACAATAACTCAGTCAGTAATAAATATTTTTAAATAAAAAAATTACGATGCACGGTACTAGATGCAACCCTTCAAAGGCAAAAGGATTTTTTCAGAAACGTGTTATAGCTTTGAAGTAAAAAATTTCCAAAGACCACCCTTTTTTCGGCCTCCTGACTGAGCATGACCCCTTAAATGTTCATAAATTATTTCAACACTGTCACGTTCTACAATTTTCAAGCGAATCAAGTCTGGTGAATTTCATTGGACAGTGTGAACATTCCCCTTTCGATATCATTGTTTCTATTTTGTTGAATCAACCGCCGTTGTTCAACCAATGCGAACCGCGTAAACTCGCCTTTAAGTCCAACGGGCTACGAATATGCTACGATCGATCCGATGATACGTATAGCTGGGATTCTGCTAGTTCGAATTCGATCCCCGTCTGCGTTCCGTGAGCGGAAACCGCCCGCTCGAGTTCGTAACTCCAACTCTTATTTAGTTTGTAATTTTTTCATTATGCCCCGTTCCAGTTTTATAAACTCACCCTCGACTTCGGTCCAGCAGACATAGCTGCGTAGGTGGCTTACAGTAGTCGGTAATTCGACTCGCATCAGTTACGCCGAAGCAAAGCGAAGGCCACACTGACAAGAGCCGCCCAAACTTTTCCCCCCGTATAAAAATAGAACGGGAAAACTTTGTCGGCAGTTTCGATTTATAGTTTCATCTGTTCTTTGTTTCTAGGTATTATCGACAGCATCGGATCGAGGATATAAAATACGATTAAAATAGGATCGCAGTGCAGCGATACGGAGCAAACGCCGAGGCATTAGACGCTCGACGCAACTCTGTACTTAAACTAAAGGTTTTACTGCATCGCATTTACATTCCGTTAGGACGCGCGCGTAAAACGCAGCTTCGACAAGCGAATCGATCCCCTTCGGGATTAGTTTTAATAATAGCGTAAGCCTTCGATCGAAGCTCACCCTTTGCACCATTGTCTTTGCCTTTGTTACCTATATGATTTTGTCCTTTCTGTTATTTATTTCAGCTGTGATTTTATATTTTGTATTCTATTTTTTATGCAGTGTAATTATGTTGCAGTGTTACAATTAATGTTAGTGCTAGTAGTAGTAGTAGTAATAGTACAATTCTGATACAGAAAACCAGGGAAGTTACTTCTGTATCTTCCATTCTGCAAATGACGAAAATATCTCAAAACTTTGCCCAGGGAATACGTGAATTCACGTGGGTACGCAAAATAGAGCTTCCGCGAAGTTTTGCGCGCGTTTAGGGAGAAGTTATGAATTCGTGGTAAAAAATTCTAGTACACGCTTCCAACGTAACGAAATTTTTTTGTGTCAGTAAAAGTAGGAATACAGGCTCGAATATCTAGTAGCGTGCAAAAGCTTCTGAACAGTTACATTTTTAGCTTTGCTTTTCAGACGGAAAACTCTGATAAATTATTAATTTTCAAATTTTTAATCAAATGGAAATTCGCTTAATTTAGAGAGATGCAAAGTTTCTTCCTGTAAAATATGATTTACGTCCAACGTGTCGACTGCCGTACGTTACCGACATTTTGAATGGTGTTGCATCGTAAAGAATCAGGAACACCACTTACTATCGTCTATTTCAGATAAAATGTCACAGAATTCGATATTTTAACGAGATAATAATGCAAAACGTACATCATAGCTGATTGACGGGTGGCCGTATTTAGGAAACGTATTTTGCCGCAATTTTGTAAAAAAATGTGACACACCATTCTGTATTAATTTTTTATATAAATTTGATGGTATCTACCTGACAAATTCTTTTTTTCTTCTTTTCAAACCCGTTTTAAGATCTACAAATCGTTTGTGATTCTGATTTCCTAAATGGAATGCTATATTTTCATTTCACTGGCACGAAAATATAGAAAACAAAATTCATCAAATTTCTTCAAATTAACTAGCTTAAAATTGTAATATTTCAAACTCTGAAACTTGTAATATTTTTCCAGTATGGTCAATAAATATTTTTAGTCCCAAGATATTGATTGCTTCGCTCAAGAGACTGACCCCCAATTATTTCAAGTATCGTAACGACAGAAGCGCTTTAGTGGAAACGAAGTATCGAGAATGTACTTTTAAGGATTGACATTTTCACAAATGCAGGGAATCAGGGGGGGGGGGGATCCCGTGAAAGAATGCGGTTCGTTTGACGACAGAGGAGAAACGTTGGGAGAACTGAAGTTCGAAAGGCAACGGTTGCCGCGACCTCGAGGCCCAGTCGTGAAGTAAAGCAGGAGCGGGTTAAGCCAGACTGCAGAGTAGAGGCATTGTTGGCCCCGCAAAATACCTACAATCGATAGTATGCGAGTTCGATCCTTCGACTATGGTCGGCGAGTCAAAGCAGCTTGAACTGGCGAATGATGCGTGGAATGCAATGGGCGCGCCGCGGCGGGGTGCTGTTCCCCTCCAACCCCTCTTGCGACCTCTTCACCAACACCTCCTCTATTGCTTCTTCCTTCGCTTCTCCATCTCTTCCTACTTCTCCTTCTTTTCTTATTTCTCCTCCTTTTCCTCTTTCTTTACCTCCTCCACCTCCTTCACCTCCTCCACCTCCTTCACCTCTTCCACCTCCTCCACCTCCTCCACCTGCTCCACCTTCTCCACCTTCTCCGCCTTTTCCACTTTCTTCACCTCCTCCACCTTCTCCACCTCCTCCACCTCCCCCACCTCCTCCGCCTCCTCCACCTTCTCCGTCTCCTCCGCCTTTTCTACTTTCTTCACCTCCTCCACCTTCTCCACCTCCTCCACCTCCCCCACCTCCTCCGCCTCCTCCACCTTCTCCGTCTCCTCCGCCTTTTCTACTTTCTTCACCTCCTCCACCTTCTCCACCTCCTCCACCTCCCCCACCTCCTACGCCTCCTCCGCCTTCTCCGCCTCCTCCACCTCCGCCACGTGGATCACCGATGACGATGATATTTATTGCATGTGACACATTTATTAAACGAAAAGATGTAGTTTTCAATTCGATGTTGAAATTAAAATTGAGGAAAGAAAGCTGTAATTACAAAAAACACAATTATTACTTTTCTGCAATTAATTATCGTAACCTAACTTTTTTGTTACTTTTTATGGTATTACCGAAAATTTGAAATTCTACGGTGGAGAGGATAGGCCAAGCATTAGATACCTTAGTGGCAATGAGTGATATCTAACTAGATGATTTAACTAGTGGGTAGATCTGGGTTTCAAATGTGAGAACCGGTAAGTATTAACAACTTGTATAATACTAGCAACTAATAGATTGAGAAGTTTAGAATAGTCTGTGGTGATATGCTGAGGAGATATGCGCGTAGGTACATAAAATAATAATAATTAGTTGACAATAGTCTTTATTATTAACCAGAACTGGCAAAATATTGGGTCAATATTGATGCAGTCTAGGATGGGACCAACCATCGGAGCACGCCCTCTTTCGAAGAAAAAAAAAGATCATCAAAATCGGTCCATATGCTGAGGAGTTATGCGGGGACAAACATACAAAAAAAAAATTCATACGGGTCGAATCTATATAACCTCCTCCTTTTTGAATCGCTGTTGGACAGCGTCATTGGTAGTATCGAGTATTATAAGAGCACTTGGTATCCATTCGAAGATAGGCCTCTAATTAGCATATTGTTGCACTCGGCTCGTCTCTCGAAGTGCACCGGCAAATGAATCAACAACTAGAGGAATCGGCTGTTTATCTGTATATCTATCAGCCAACTAAATTACAGTACCCTGGCCACGATTATACGTGTGTGCACCAGGAGGGCAGACGTATTACGTTTCACGTTTAATTAACCGATTGACTCGGTGCCATGTAAATGCACATATGCAAATTAAGCAGTAATCTCCCGACTATCGAGTTTCAATTAATTAATGAACGGTGAAGTGAGAATTGTACCGTCCCGCTGATTTCTTCGTCTGATTCGTACGTCGAGTCGGTGGTTACGACGATACGCGCGTCCCACGATCCATTCGTCTTCAATATTGACTCCTAAAAGAGTCGACCTTGTAATCGCGACGTTTGCACGTGTAGGGGAAGGTGAGGCAAGACGGGGTACCCCCCGTATCTCGTGATACAAACGCACTAATTAAAATTCAGCATACCCGTTAGATGCGTCGCTATCGGCGCCGTCAGTGAGCGGCGAATCAATGAAACAAGTGGACGCGTGACGAAGTTAGATCAGATTTTATAATTTATTGGGACTTCCTTACATTTTCCTTATTCTTAGCACCCGTGACAGTGATATAATAATATAGAAGATCTCCGGTACATGTATGTGTTTCTGAGGCAGAATTTAGCTGGCTATAAGGTACATATGTTATTTTATACTTTTGTAAATAATGTTTCGGGCAGTGTTCATATGATTGTAGCGAGACGGGAAGGGGCATGATGGGGTAATGAAAATGAGAGTTACCCCCCCATCATGCCCCTCACAAACCTAGAAATAAAAATCAAAATTTCTCATTGTTCCAGGATGGTTAAAAACTACAGACGGAAGACGGACCGAGGAAAATGATACTTCTTTTCTATTAATTAGTCCAAAAGAACTGATTGCCTTGTGGAAAGGTGGATAAAGCTGCCAAATATCTGGCAAATGGGCTCATTTCTCCTGTGTCGATGTAGGAGATGAGGACGACGAAGCCATACATGTGTGCCTCCTCTGTCAACCCAATAAATAATTACTGTATTCTCCCCATCTTGCCCCATGGGTGGGGTAAAATGAGGTACCAATTAAAAAACAATATAAATTAAGCATATATATATATATATATATATATATATATATATATATATATATGAATCAACCTAAGTTTTACAGATTTAAATGGAATAAATAAAAAAAATTCAGAAAAAGTCGTATATATATATATTTTATTATTATTTTATTATTATTTTATTATTGTTTTATTCTTTTTCTGAATTTTTTTATTTATTCCATTTAAACCTGTAAAACTTAGGTTGATTCACAGTTAAACTGAAAGACTTATTACCAAAGAATGCTTCAGACATAAAATTGATTAGTCGATTATGAAAATCTGTGTTTCATTCATCAAACCTTAACTACCCCGTCTTGCCCCAGCTTCTCCTACATGTGTGTTTTATCGCTTGAAAATTATCGAGCTCGAGGGGCTGGCGAAGCAGAACCACCCAGGAAATTCACACGGGTCTTCCCTGGCTGTTTCTGATTATCAATCGCAAGTATTTGCGCAATTTATATCCAGCAAACTGGTTGACTCACAAAGTGTCCACAAGCGATATGAAATCCATTTGTTTGCAATAGCTGTGCCTCGTCGCAGTAAGAGATAGTATAACTGAGAAGTCGGGCAGCCGAAATGGAAAATAATTCTAAAGATTTTTTACACACGCTTCAGAATAAAATTCTAATTTAATGCTCACATTGTTTTTAATAAATTAAATTCATTTCTCATTGTACATCTCTCCAGCTGTCCTGCAATAATTTCAGCGTAAGCTCTCTGTGTAAGTGGGTAACGCTTTGTCGTTCTTATCCACTTAATTCTCTAATACCTAACTGGATGAAATTGAAATTCAGTGACTGCAGCTCGAAATCATGATTCAGAGAGTTCTTTGCAATGTATCAGTCGCTCCGCGAGCGATCATTTCGCTGGTATTTTATTGGTGCTTGAACGCATTACATTTCGCCTCTATTAAATTACAGATGGAAAGAGAACACGGGTTAAAATTACTCATCGCTTTCGTATAGTTTAGCCACTTAGGCGATTACCAATTGCTTGGAAGCAGAGCTCGCTCTGGACATCGAATGAACTGCAAGGCGATTTATAATTCCGATACTGAAACGCGACACGTTCCTTCATCCATAAATTATCAGAGATAAAAGAATTCCAGTTGGAGTCGCCATTAACGATATCTCGAAAGTCGATCGAAGGGATCACAGTAAGTAGTGCTGTCCCTGCTTCTATTTCTGCCAGGAATCGACGTAGGGATATTATTCGATCGAACGATACCCTAGGGAGATTGCAAGACGAACAGGATAACTCTGATAAAGGGGCCGCGTGAAGTGTAGCGCACCGATTTTAGCGAAACTTTGCAGGCGGATACAAAACCAACAAAAAAAAAATAATTTAAATATGCTTGACCATTTGTGTGGAGGCTCAATAGTTTACGAATTTGACATAACAAAGGTTTACAGAGAACAATGTATGAATATATTTTTGTCACACTTTTAAATAATGAAACTGTAAACCTTCAAACGAAGGAGAACGAAAAAGTAACAACGCGGTAGTTTTTAATCACAGGACTGTATTACAAAAAAACTTAAGGGGGGAAGCCACTGTGAAATTTTCTTTCCGATATTTCTTTTTGTGCATTTTCATAATATCTGGGGTCTCAAAAATATTCCTCCACAAGTTCAAAGTGGATCTCGGAAAAATCTGGGAGCTACGTAACTTGATGGCAATCGCCCGAAAATCCAAATGTATCTAATAACAGGGATTATGAGCTTATATATTGTTTAGAACTAGGTAGAGAATCACTGGCCACGAGCTGCGATCTTTGAGTTGCAGAAAATAACCTCTGTCAAAACTTTAATCGCGATTATCTCGAAACGGCATTTTTCAAACGGGCGGATCAATAACTCAGCTAATTTTTATCGGATTCACTTGAAATTTCCAGGGAATATTCGTAATAAAAGTATCTTCAGTTAAACGTACCAGTGTTTTACATTTCATTATAAAAGGATGCCTTGAAAGTAGCCTTTATTTTCGACCGTCGCCGTGGCTTCCCCTGTTAATTCTACCTTTTTGAGTTGATAGTTGTATCAGCAATTACTTCGTTTTCAGTCTTATCACGAATTCCGATACACCTTGTGCTTGAAATGAACGTTAATGTAACCTAATTTATTGAAATTAACCGCGCATATTTACAGCTGCCTTTAATAATTATTGCATTATGGTCGTTCCATGCGAAATTCATCACTTTTTGCAATCGATGTGAGGGATTTTGGCACAATCTCTGGGAGCTGGGGGTAAGTCATCATTTTGCTGGCTTAGAATTTATTTAAAAAATACAGGCCGCCAACCTTTGCAATTGTCACCTATTTTCCTGAAACTGGGCTGTATCTACCTATGAATTTTTATCTCAAAACCCATTCATCCTATTGAGTTCATTCTGTTTTTATATTAATCTAGTAGGTTTGGCCTGTTTGAATCCATATTTTTCCAAATCGAAAAATAATTTGCGCATTATGGAAAATTATAAACAAATTTTTATTTTGCCTAAATTTCGCCTCGAACGTCCCTAGGTCTCGGCCGCGCGTTTATAAATTTGAAAAGATATGACCATATTCCTTGAAGTGCATTAATAATTAATCTTTTTCCTAGGGTGGTATCTTTAAAATTAACGTCACAAGTCACAATGAGCTGGTAGAGACGACGGTGCGCCATGTATCAGGTAAGCGAGCCGCGCGCTCCGTTATTGCGGTCGGCTGACCAATACCACTGCACTGAGCACTCCCTATTACTTACTATTTAATGCGTTTATTCAAACTTTAAATTATATTGGGAAGAGGAAGGCGGGGATAACTGCTTGGAAAAGTCTCGAGGGTTAAATTCTTGTTTTTAGTACCCTGTGGGGACCGAAGAATGAGAAACGCAATTGCGTTAGGCAGAGTAAAACTTTCCCAACTCCTTGTGGTCTTTATACCTATTTTCCTAATTTTTTAAGACACTGTTAAAGTCTGCTATATCCCTCCTACCATGATCGAATTTCCCTCTCAAGAAACTCGCACTTTCTGCACATATAAAAAAAGACAAGAACTAATTCAAAATTCTTCTAATGTTAACTTTTGCCAAAACTCCAATACTTCTTATTCGAACAATAAGCATGTTCCGTTTTTATATCTTTCAGTTGTTCATAAAGTAATTTACGTTTCTAAAAATTCTCGAAATTCTCAGGATAAGTTATTACTTGATATATCAAATCCGGGAGTTTTCGAAAATCTCGAGGGACGAATTTTTCATAAATTTTTTACTTCCCAGCGTAAAGACTCGTGGTAACGATATTGTGAAAGTGAATTACATGGAACGCGATTCTAATGATCCTCATTCACATTTGAATGGTTTCTGAACGTGTTCCTGCTTTCATCGCGATATCAACGGTGCAGCAGCGGGCTATGTTTCTTTGACGCAACTAAATAAACTTGAGAAACGTTTGTTCGTGCATGCTGTGAATATTCGTGCACGTCCAGAAGCTTCCTCTGGGAAATACAAATGTTCGCGAACGTTCAAAACCATTTCGCGCGGTCACTGGTAATGAACACGCGACTCGAAGTTTACGAATCTGCGATTTTCAGGAGCCAATCGCGGCACAAGCCCATTGGGAAAAATCTATTTGAAATTACATGCTGCGAACTTTCAATGGAGCATAAGGACGTGCATTAACTCACGTATAGCTTTCAGTATCAGAGGAATCGTAATTTCTATTAAGTAATCAGTTATTTTTAGTGTTTAATTAAATTTAATTTAAATTCATTTTATATGTTGGTGGTGTGGAAATTTATAGCAGAGTAGAATTTGATTTAAAGTGTCATTTAAATAAATGTAACACAATAAGATTCCCCATGTGTGGTATGATCTATATTCTACCCCTTTTTTGAAAATTAAACTCTGGAGCGTTGTTGGATTATAAACTCTAATATTTTGTATATTTCACAATTTTATTATGTGTGCTCATTTATCACTAATAATAAGGCTTTCGTTATACGAAGGGCAAATGGTCCCCAAAAACCTACCAATATCAATAATCCTGATATACCATAAAACTTTTTTACATTTGAGTTTTTTACATTCTGTTTCACGATTTGTCTTCTTATCAAGGCATGCTGAGTAATCTTAAAAGGAATATTTTGGAAAGAAAGGAGTTACGGTTTATTTGGTATTCTTAATTGAAAGCTCTGTACAGGAGTATTAGCTAACATATTTCTAGTAAACTGATATGTATGCACGCTACGAGATACATTCCCTTTTGTAACTCAAACATATTATAAACCAGATATGCACCGATCTCATTAGCCGAAAAATAATTTTTCTGAACTTTCGAATTTTCTCAGAATTAAGTCACAAAATATGCCTTGTTAAAGGGGTAGGTAACCCTCAAAATTTTCGAAAATTCGATTTTGCGGTTTTTGCATATTCCGTTAGCTACGTCTTTTCTACGTATTTTAAGCGCAACCGTGCCCCGAAATTCCAAAAATTTATGTAATTACAGTAAAAAATGTACGAGCCTGCACGTGAGATCGCATAACGACAAAACTGCATGTCCAACTAACTTTAAACGCGATTTCCCAGAAACTACGTTTTCCAAAACGGTGAGCATAAAATCTCGAATACCGCTCCAACGATTTGAATGAAAATTTACTGGGAGGCGCAGAAAACTATTCCCCACAATGTGCCGGGAGCACATTTTCAATATAAATTCTTAAAAAAAGATAAAAAATATTTTCCCCACAGAAAAAGGATAAAATCATATACGACGGCATAAAAATTGTATTAATTTGTTTATCAAAAGTTTGCTTCCGTCGCAAGATGGGCACATAACTTTTTCCCTGTAAATATATTTAAAATTTTCTTTTCGTGCATTAAAGTCAACGAAACGACGATTAAAAATTAAAGCAAAAATTAACTCTACATTTATTTATTACTCCAGAATATGCGTCTGAAGAAGGGTCTGATTTTGGGCTGTTGAGGGTTACCTACCCCCTTAAATGATCGCAGATTCTGCTGCACTTTCGAGTCGAGCTTAAATACGCGACAATCAGTGCCCAATTTCGCCCCGAAGCAAATAAACGCACTCCCCGCAACGCCTGCGAAACTATAAAAACCGTGGCCTCGTTCGAGCGATAAAATATTCCCAGACTATCTCGATCGTATTCTTTGGAGTCTGTGATTGAATAACAAAATCAGACGTAATATCCCCGCGAAACAAACCGTCACGTTTGTTCACGCTGCCATTCACCGCCATGAATAAACCACTCGGGAAATCGAGTCACGGAAAATAAAACGTCTCCGCGGCCCGTCATGAAACAATAATTCTCCGCTCTTTTGCTCCTCGATGCCGCGTGCACCGCGACATTCATAGAGCGTTGCCTCCATCCAGAGAAGCAGAGCGAATTATTTGAATTTCAGGAAGCGGGGCGAGGGGGGGGGGGGGGTTGGGCAGGATGGACCGGGCACTGCAATAAATGGAGCCTAGATTGGAATGGCGTCCATTCGGCGGGCTACAAAAAGGTTCCGTTCTCTTCTGCTGAAAGAATAAAGAGCGTGTATCCTGGCGAGGTCCTCGCTGATTCGGCATATTCTTTTTCAGTGCACGTATGACGGCGACATGACGTCGGTGCACCAAATTGAATTCGACTTGCGAATTCCTCGGCGGTTGAACGGGCGGTGGTGGTCCCGCCGCCTCCTCCCGGTGAAGTGAAATGTCGCGGCGAGGTCGCGGTCGTGCCAGAGCCGTTGGAACGCCGTGCCGAACGACCGAAATGGCCTTTTGTAATGACTGCATCGAAAAGCTGGGGGTCGAGTGCCGGCGGGGCACTAGCGACTAGGGCCCGGAATAATAATGAAGAATTTTAATTGTCACGCGCCGGATGGAGATAAGCAATAACGCGTGCCCCGTGGGAACGGGGCAGTTCGGCCGAATCTAATCGAGAGGCATTCCTTTGAATGCGGATCGGGCGACCCCGCGCGCGATCCTACTCTTCCGCTCGAAATATTCTCGGAAGCCGCGGGAACTTTATAAATAATTCATTGTCTCTTAACGATCCCGCAGCGAGATCTAGCTCGCTAATTGCGCGTCAGGGTACCTGTCGCGCTTCTTTTATTCCCCAACAAATTATCTCAGCATTAAGGCCGGGGTAAGTCGTGTCGCTGCGTACGGACTTAATGCGCGTCCCACTGATCGCGTGCAAGTGAAACGATTCATTTTTACTGTAGGGGAACTCATCAGGTTAGCTTTCGCGTAGCTGTGTATCCATCTGATGGAGTACAGTGGTGGTTGCAACTAATGTCACTGGGTTGTTTGGGAGCATCTCGTACGTTTAGAAGATGTAGATGGGGGATGCAGTTTTATCTTTTGAAATTCTGGTAGTTTTGAGTGTAGTTCTGATTATTACTGTATTTGTATGGGAACAATTGAATTTTAAGAAAGTAAACTGATTGTGAGGAATGGTTTACAGAAATTAGGGCGACGTTCCTTGTTACTAGTGTTCCTTCTCGAGAATGCTTTCTCGAGAAATTTTATAACTGCTAATTTCTTATTTCTCGAGAAATTATAGTATTTCTCGAGAAACTTAAGCCTAGGAAAAATATTATAAATCTCATTTATTTTCGTAAATGAATGTATTACTAGTTAATCGCGAACGTGTATATATAACCACATCTACAATTTATAATACATCTTATTAATAACATTAGAACCTATATGAATTCCAGTAGAAAATCACAGCACAGAAGATTCAATATTATTAACTGCTGAAGGTGCTCTTAAATTCTTATTTAAAAATTTAGAAAAATTGTATACTGAATTAAGTGCCTAATGAGTTTCTTGTGGCTATTAAAGAAGAAATATTGAAAAGAGGAGATAAGACTATTGTATCACGTATAAAATTTTTGCATGATCCAGAATTTCTTCCAAAATGGTCAAAATATAACAGTAACAGATTTTGCCACAAAAAAAAATAGATTCGCTGACGCTTCATTAATCAATAATCATTTAGTTAAAGTTTTCTTGTGTGTTTGATAAATATTATCAACATTATTCCAAAAATATAACTTTTGCAATATTTTTTTTACAATTTCTCGAGAATTCTCAAGAAATATGATCTCATTTCTGATTTCTCGAGAAATCAGGAACACTACTTGTTACTAAGTGAATCATCGTTTTATTCTTATGTAAATAGTTCGAGTTTGGCCATTAGGGTGGTCCTTATTTATATGTGTCGAAATTTTTTTTGTATTTCTTTGCTCTCACCCCTGCAACGGTGCCATTTGATGAAAAAATAGAGACTGACAAAGTTTATTGCAATCGGACAACATGCAAGGGTGCCGGACCAGGCCTTAAAGTTTAGACTTCATCAATAGTTTGGATTTAAAGAATTTCTCCAAAATAGTAAGCCCTATCGAAATTTTGTTGAAATAATATTAAAAGAGCATTCAATTTCCTACAATTACCGTATATATAATTTTTTTCGTGCTGCCAACCATTTTTTAGATAATATCGTTTGAATATAGAGAACTCCGCACCGCGCACGTATAAACAATACGTCATGTCGTACAGGTGGGACGCGCGAAGTGCGGAGCTCTCTATATTCAAACGCTATTATCTGAAAACTGGTTGGGAGCACGAAAAAAATTATATATACAGTAATTGAAGAAAATTGAATGCTCTTTTAATATTATTTGAACAAAATTTCGATAGGGCTTACCAGTTTTGAGAAATTTGTCAAATTCAAACCATTAATGAATTCTAAACTTTAAGGCCTGGTCAGCACCCTTTCCTGCTGCCCGATTGCAGTCATCTTTTTCACAGACTATTTTTTTATGAAATAGAACCATAGTAGGGAGTGAGAGCAAAAGAAATCGCAGGTTGAAAATAAGGGCCACCCTATTGGTCATTAAAAAGTCTCAGAAGCCGAGACGTAAAAATTGAAGAACGTGCGAGTAAAATTCTAGTTGTAATTGTTGCATGCCACTTATCTCCCCGAGCTTGGGACTGTGCCAGCGTTTTACGCACGGTTCGCTCTTTTTTTTCGTGCGTGCTTGCGATTTCTCGACGAGACATTTCATTTTTTCCTTATTCCGTTTCACTCACCGTATGAAACACTTCGCGATGTAATTTTGGTACAAGTCCCCGACGAACGGGGCCACGCCTCTGGAACTCTCTCATTTCCATGCGCTTCTTGCACACAATGGACTCGTAATTATTTCAGGCAATTATAAGAAAACAGTGTATCGTCGAAAACAGGTCTTGAGAGACAGTTCGTGCAGTGCAATTGACACTAATTATTATTGCAAAGGAGTAACGTAAATTCAGAAACTGCACGTATATCCTTGTTATTGCCTCATAGAACACTTCTACAAATAACTGGATTACGCGAACTACCATTACTATGTGCTAACAAAGAAACTACCTGTTACACAATGAAGCAACACCTATCTCCAAGAATTTCCCCACAAAACATTACCAAATGTCAAGGAGATGGTTTCAATAGAAATTAGGTTGAAAAGGATCAGGATAAATGACGTAAGTGCCAGATATGAAAAGTTCCAGTATCTCAGCTCTGTCTTTAGACAGTCCTAGAAACTGAAATAAATTCTTCTAACAGTTACAGCGTTCACCACCGTATTCACCATGAAATTTACATCCTTCTCCACTAAACAAATAATTTTTCATTCCCTTGGCACTTAGCACAATTTCAGCTCCTCAATTATTTCTACCTGTGGATTAAAGTAACTGCTAACTAAGGCATCTAAAGGATTCCACGAACTGACACGATCCAGATTCGCTATTGTCCCCGCCGATAAATCCAGTGACGCTGATAGAAGTTTCAAACGAACAAGAGGATCGAGTAGCAAAAGTCTCGGAGTAAGGAGATAGGACGAAGGGGCAAGGTAACGCCGAAGACCTTCTCATTGTATGGAGATAAGGGAAGAGGAAGAAAGAGGGAGCTTGAGGAACCAAGAGGAGGGAATGGAAAAGAAGAAACTAGGAATAATAACGAGGGATTATGATCCCTCTGCTGGAGCTACGGGTTAAAAGAGACAATAGCTCCTTTTTCGCTTGTCCAATTACCGGAACGCTCCAGAAAAGCGACTATGGAAGCACTGGGCGCGATCGGGTATACAGGAAACGAGGTCTATAGGCGATACCGTTCCTACATACAATGCTTTGTACGCCGTTCCAAGTAGTAATTGATCGAGTTGAATGACTGTTGTTGTAATCAAAGATAATTTGGTCCCGGTAGTGCCGAAAAAAAAAGAAGATTAAAGGTTTTCACACGGGACACTTCTATGGCTAGTGGTAGGTAGATATTATTCTTAGATAAAATGTAGGAAGATAGAAACTGTTGCAGTTTGTAGTTGCTAATCATAAAAGTGCCTGGTACGTTCAGATCGTTTTTAAGATAATTCTATGAAGAATACAAAGACCCGCGATACATTGTCAAATCACTTTGAAAATACCATTCAATGGCACTTCAATTCCGCTCATCAATGCCATTAGCGTACATGACATGATTACACTCATTACAGATGGAGAGGGTGGCTCGAAATGTTCCCGCGGTGGCATTCCGCTTAATAATAAAATTATTCAATGGGAAACACGCTAGTAGTCGATTGAAATTGGCTAATACATTCTGTAAGTACCTGCGCAAATTCCAACGATTTTTGCCCCTCGGCTGTAACGCTTTCAATCCGATGCTGCGCAAAATAGCTGAGAAAGCTTTCGACTCGCGTTCAGATCACGCAAAGTAAACGCGATGAAATATTACCAGGGAATGACGTTTCAAATATTTCCTCAGCTTGATTGCATTTTCAGGTGAATCCGTAGGCGTGTGTACAGGCATGCAAGAAACACACAAAGGACTAGCAGCGAGAGTAAACATACTCTCAGACGGGTGCGCAACTACACAAGAGCCTATTATGTATTAAACTTTAATTATTTCCCAAACTGTGGAAGTTAAACGAGAATTTAAAGGAGGGTTAAAGAAGAAGTTAAGGGGAAGAGGAGCCAAAGTTATGCTGTAGATGAAGCAAAGCTATCATATGGTGATAACATTCTTTGTCTTATGGGTGAAATTGCTTAGAGACACACGAGGTCAGAAACGGACCAAAACGAATATATTGTAAACAGGATTAAACAGCGACTAACGTAGTAGCCATTGGTCTGCAAGCCTAATCTTAATATAACCCAGTTGTTCATTCTGTATAAAAAATATTTCGGCAAATTTTCTTCGCATGGGCTATAGTTTTGCAAGTCATCTTACAGACACTAAAAATTGAGGGCTTGCAGGAAGAGGTGTGCAGCTCCATTTTTGACAGTTTTTGTATTATGACTTGTAATATATGTAAAAGAAATTCTTCATCGTTTGGTTCACGTTTGATACAAATCCGATAAGAAATGAGCGATTTATTGCAAAATTTCAATCTGCACCCATTACTGTTTTGTGCAATACAGTGCGCACTCGTTATAAGCTCGACGAACGGGGCTGGCGGCGGGCATACGGCGCGTTGCGGACACTATTCCGCGCGGCCAGTGGCGCGGGTGAGAAAACCCAAGAGCCTCGAAAGCGAAAGAGCCTCTCGCTCGATCTCGGGTTCTCTCACTCTCGTCCGAAGGATTCCAAGATATGGTGGGAATAGTCGCCGGGCGTACAACGCACGGTAGAAGCGGGCTTATAACGAGTGCCTACTGTATTTTTGTTTTGGGCAGCTCCAGATTTGAGAAATTCGCCGAAAATAGAAATAAAAACTTATCAACTCAATAATTACTACTTATTGTGTGAAAATATATATTTTTCAATTAGTGTTCTCTTTTTAAGTTTAAGTCAAAGCAATAATTTTATAAACTGTTTTTTTTTTCTAATTTACTCGAAGTTGGTAAAGATGGAGCTGCACCCCTCCTGTTGCAAGGTCCTCAATTCTGGAATTGCTTTGCATACTGTGTTTTCAGAATCTACGATTTTACTTGTATAACTGTAACAAGCATTGAAGAGGTTGGTAGGCGGAGTTTCTGTGTTTGGTCATGCGCATTAGAGACGTCATTATTGTTTGGTATTCGCAGCAGCTTACTTCTTTACTGGACTTGGAACTGAAATAAGTTGCCGAAATGTTGTGATGAGTCTCCTATAGTGTACTAAGTAGCTTTATTACACGGCATCGCCCGAAATATAGATTCTGATTTTATAACAGACAAACACACAAACACTTTCTGCTTTATATATTAAGATATTTTCGTTGTCATACAACTTCCTGTTATATAATAATCGTATATTAAAATATTTATTTGTATAAAAATATATCTGCTTAATATTATTTAATACATTTTTTTCTTTTTATAAGTAGCCATTGTTATAATTCATTTTGTAAAGCTATTAAGTTACGACAATGTTTTTAAATGGGATTCTTTTTGTTTGGTTAATTAAAATGTCCGCAATATGAGTAATGAAATGTATGAACACAGCATTTTAGCTGTGGATATGTAGTTGTGTCATCTTAAGCGCAGTTAGAAAGCACCTTTATGTACTTGCAGCTCATTTTGATTTCACATCTTCTTTTATTTTGTTTCTTTTTCTTGTATTTTTTTTCTGATTTACATTATTATACATCTGTGTACACAACATTTTTTGTTTTATTTCTTTCATGTACTTGGCGTAATTTTTGTACTTGTTTGAAGTTTTATTTATGGAGATACTAGTATACAATAATAATCGTTCGCACCAATGAGAGAAGATTAACTGGCATTTGCGCATTTCCTCTTCCCCATTCAGTAATTTGTGGCCACATCGACGTTAATTGTAATACAAGATCTTTAAATTGCCATGATTACTACCATTACGATCCGCAAACTCGGTTGAATGCGTATCGCTTTCTCTACGAATGCTACGCAGCCGCAAGCTCTTCGAATCCCTTTCTCATTAAACACTTTGCACATCACACTAACCAATCAACAAATTACAGATGTGCAAGAGGCAAATATGGATTCATTCGCCTGAAACACTGCGACTCTCAGCGATATACGTGAGAAACAGGACAAACGATTCGCGAATTAGTAGCCGTCCTCGATCAAACAGAGTTTGCGTTCCAGTGCCTACCTGCTTACGAGAAGTACCAAAGAGGATTTGAAAGATGCCCCCCCAAAGGCGACATTCAAGTCGTCGTAGAAAACTCTATGAAACTGGCATTCCCAGGCCGAGGACCAGCAGGCTGATTGAATTTTCGCACGAATTAAGAAGAGCGAACGTCTGCCGCGCACGAAGAGGGCCGAGCAGCGACAGGAACCGCGAGAAGCTGAACCGTTCGCAGACAGGTATACCCGCACGCATACACCGAGGAAGTTGCTTGGAGGACGCGGGGTGAATAATAATGAGAGACACCGGCCCGCGAGAACACCACCTCGGGCGTCTTTTCGTAAAAGGGCCGTTAAGGTGCTACCTTAACGATCCCTGAGGCCCCTCGCCGGGGTGGGGCCAAAGGCCACGTGGAATGCAGACACGTAACGCAGGCAGAATGCGCTCACGGTCCGCTGGCGCGGGGAATTATTACTTGGATTCGAGAGGACCCACGGGACCCCCTGGGCGTGGACCACGAACAGGTACGGGCACGTTAAGGCAGCCCGCCTGAGAATTTCTACGGACCACTCGCTTTCTGCAACATGTGTACATCGACAACAACAACAAAAAGCCGCTGATATTATACGCGTTCGACAGTGTTTATTTCGGCCAATTACAGGGATCATGGCGTCGGTCGGTTCGCCGTGGATTCTATTCTTGCAGGCGTCAGAAGCGTTGCTGACGTTCCCAGCAGCGAGACGCGATCGATACTCGTCGAGTCGATTAATTGGTCACAAGGAGGAATTCTGGTCGTTATTTTTCCATAGTTTCGCTGGATCTATTGTAGTCGAGTGACCTCTTCAAACCATCCCCTCGTCGTTACTCATTATTATGTAACTCCCTCGTCGATGGTGTGGCAAAGAGTATCGCGGTGCTCGACGCCTTAGGCATTTGGCACGATGTCTGGCGAACGGAGGTATGTATCGAGAATGTATCGATTAATTATTCTGATAGTATGAAGCTTTTCGTCGTGTGAGTGTAATCGCGTGCTTTGCTTCGGGTAGAATATCGATTTACAGTTTATAAAAAAATTAGAGAAATATAGATGTACATTAGGGTGGCCCTTATTTATGCGCGTCGAATTTTTGTGTTGTATTTCTTTCCTCTCACCCCCTAGAACGATGTCATTTGACGAGAAAATAGTCGCCGAAGAAGTTTATTGCAATCGGACAGCTGGAAAGAGTGCCGACCGTTTGGTTTTAAAGCATTTCTCAAAAATAGTAAACCCTATCGAAATTTTGCTCAAATGATATTAAAAGAGCATTTAATTTTCTACAATTACTGTATATATAATTTTTTTCGTGCTTCCAACCATTCTTTAGATAATAGCGTTTGAATATAGAGAGCTCCGCGCTTCGCGCGGCCCACCTGTGCGACGTGACGTATTGTCTATACGTGCGCGGTGCAGAGTTCTCTATATTCAAACGCTATTATCTGAAAAATGGTTGGAAGCACGAAAAAAATTATATATACAGTAATTGTAGGAAATTGAATGCTCTTTTAATATTATTTCAACAAAATTTCGATAGGGCTTACCATTTTGGAGAAATTCTTTAAATCCAGACTATTGATGAATTCTAAACTTTAAGGCCTGGTCGGCACCCTTTCCTGTTGTCCGATTGCAGTCATCTTTTTCAGGGACTATTTTTTTTATGAAATGGAACCATATTGGGGAGTGAGAGAAAAAGAAATCGCAGGTTGAAAATTAGGGCCACCCTAATATACATACAAAACTGATATTAGTGAATGGAAAAGCTCTTGATTTTCTTCGCCAAGCTACAACTATAGGTACTACTACAAAGCACAAATACCTTAATTCAAATGGATATGATTGATTCGTTTCCATTGGTAGAAGCGTTTAAACGAAGAAGGTGTTAAATTAATTTAAAAAGACGATATGTTTTCATTCAAACCTACGAAAGCGAATAGGTATGATACGAGTAAGTACCTAAATTTTACAAACATAAACCCCCTGTATAGTGGGAAATAGGCAAAAATACTAGGAAAAGTACTTAAATGAAAATCGAAAAATGGAATAAAGAACAAATCGACTTTTAGACCGGAACCTCCCCTTAAGAAACCAATCTCGTAATTTCGTCTGTACGTTCTATATGCATAAAAGTAGTTCGGAATCTGTCGGTTTCGTTCGGTTGATTAAGACTACCGCAGGAACGGGCCCGTCGCCATTTTAACGAAGCCCTTGCGGCGTATCGCGCGTAGGATACGAATTCTGGTGTGCACGAATTCCCGTGCAGACGAGAGAGGGCCGCATGAACAGGCTCGTATAAGTATAAACTTGCACAGACAGGAGAATGACTCGCCAGGTATGAACAGGTACGCGGACTCTCTCGATTCCACGTCGCTGTGGACCGAGCAAAAAGTAGCACGTTTATCCTCTTCCCTCCTCCGCGCAGAGGTGCACACACCCACGTGGCCGTTCGGGGTGCGCCATTGTCCTCGATCCGAAGCCAACAGATCGATTCGTATCAATTACATTTGCAATCGTTACGCCGGCGCATCGGAGAGACCCTAAAATTCCAGTGCATCCCAGTTCCACTGAATTCTCATTCTACGCGGTGGCCTGTCCGTAGTGGTAGAACGGCTACAGGAGTGATTCCGTATGAACGATTTCATGTCGAAAATATGGAATTAACATGTTTTCATTCGTGGCTTTAGTTTCGAAAAAAAGGGCGCAGCTGAGTAATTAAAATTTGGTTTAACGCTGGAGTAAATATGGTGAATCTGTAGATGAAATGAATCCTTGTGCAAAAAAATAAGGAGAATAAGGAGAATAAGGAGAATAAGGAGAATAAGGAGAATAAGGAGAATAAGGAAAATAAGGAAAATAAGGAGAATAAGGAGAATAAGGAGAATAAGGAAAATAAGGAAAATAAGGAAAATAAGGAAAATAAGGAAAAATTATTAAATAACTTTATTTCGAATCTGGCTTGATTTTCGCGAAAATCGGCCGGGTAGGTTCCACCTTGAAACTTAATTTTCTCGGAAATAAAAGCCTAGTCGCAAAAACGTTACTCCACAATTTTTACTCATTTTTGCGCAAGGATTCATTTCACATACAGCCGCACCATACGCACTACTCCACTCCGCTAATTCTTAAGAGGGAACACCACTGTGACGGCCGGAAAAATAAGCCATTTTTAAGATTTTTTTTTCAGGAATAATTTATAGTTTTCATTGAAAATTGTTATTACAACGGAAACTACACTCATATAGTTTATAAAAAAAAAAATATGAATTTTGATTTCGGACCTGCTGTTCCATAGTTACACATTCGACCAGCTCGCGTGGAGGGGTCTAGAAGATTAATTAATATATTAAAATTTATGCATGTTTTTCTATATATTTTTTTGTATAGTCTCTTAAGACAGCGTACTAAAGGCAGGTAATCAAAATTTTCTATGAAAACTGTAAATTATTCCTGAAAAAAATTCTTAAAAATGGCTTACTTTTCCGGCCGCCACAGTGGTGTTCCCCCATAATCAGCTGCGTGCGCTGTTAACGGAAGAATCACCTTCTTCCGGGTGTTGTCAGAAATAATAGACCACACTGTATAGATAAATGTAAAACATTATACGGAGTCCCACGATTTATACACCGTGTCTCCTAATCTTTACATACCACATCCATTAAATAATTTTCTCGTCGTAAAAACGTTCCATCCACTTTCACTTCCAGTTGATAGATAATAAAACTTGGACACATTTAAATAACACTCCGTGCATAAAGGATGGAGTGATTCGCCTGTGAAACGAGTTCACGACTTTTTTACTAAACCGGACTATCTTATGGGCACTCTTGCTACATCTGGCAAGTATTTAGACTTGGACGGTTTTTGCTGTACAAGATATTATATCGAGGCAAAAGAGCGAGGTTCCCAGGCATCACAAACGAAGGATAAAATAATAAGCGAAATAGCTATCTCGTGAAAAGGAAACATATTACGATTAAAGAAGCTGCAGAGTAATTCAAATTACAACAGTTCAAGGCCCTGTGGAATGGTAAGCGGATACTGTCACTGCGAATTAATGAAATAACGCAGACAGCTGTAAGTGACTAACAATGTAAAAGGTTCAAAAATTCAAGTCACTTCGCAAGGGAATAAAATGAAAGCTGTGATCGTAATAGTAAATTAGAGATTTTTAGAGGTAGATTTAGGTGATATTGTATCCCTGAAACTGTTTTTAAGATTGAAAAGTTACAATAATTTCAACCAGCTAATTAACACCAACACTGGATTGTGAAACGAGTAATTAGAGTATCAATTTTCATATGTTGCATATGTTCATATGTTCGGAATGTACTATTTCAGCTAATTGGTATTAGAAGTAGAAGATACTTTTTCAGATATCGTACCCGCTGAAAGAAATCGAAATTATTTATATTTTCACAAACTTTTATGCGAAAACTGACGTGTTACTGTTAAATTAGTTTCTATATCCACTGTACTTTACGATAATAAGCTTTAAACCTTAATAAATTGATACCTACCTAAAGCAGTCAATTCGAAGGCCCCTATATCATAACTGAACTTATTCCCATCTGAACGGTTTAATTAGGACGAAGAAAAGTAAGCTTTTTCAAACACCCTTTGCAGCCTTTTTCAGTACCTATCTTTAGCAAAGCGTAATGCCTAATTTACTGGCACATCGAGTGGGTACCTATAAATATTATCAGAACTGAGCAAGATATCGAATTATATTGGAGTAACGAACGAATCAATTATTTACACGTACGTCAAGTCGCGACCGTTTCCGGCGCACGTCTACCGAGAAACAGCTCGACGTATTCGGTTAAACAGATTACGATTGCAAAGGCAATTTTCAATGTCTGCGACAATGAAACCCTCGAGGAAGTAATCTCGTTTTAACGAGCGGGTTATTGAAATCGTGGAAACTGATCCAGACTTAAATCGATCCTGGCATTGTACGCTCGAAGCATTCAAAGTACCTACCCCGTAGCGGAGACGAGAATCGCTGCCCTTATCGTTCAGTTACTTTGACTAATTCACGTCCGCCGTGATTTACCGTATCAAACTGCGACAGGCCTTTCATAAAAACCGAGCCGCAACTTTTATCCGCCGATCGAATCATTTGCAGTGAAAGCTACTAAAGCTCTTTCATGCCTCGCCAAGCCAAGCAGCGGCGATATCTCTCATAGTTGAAAGTGCATTTAAACGAGTAATCCGTTCTCGACAGGCCCGAGACGCGTTAATGCGAGCCCGGCTTTGTGCGCATGTTAAACCTCTGTTCGTGAGACGGCCAGGCTAGGTTTGATTGAAAAAGAAAACGAATGTGCAGAGTACACGTAATCAGGGTCGGTGTACGTAATTGGATTAATAGATGAGCCGTGTTCTCGAGATTATTTGGCTTTCATAGTTACGGAGATTTATGTCCTTAACTCTACTACGGTCCTCGGGTCTTTTTTGACCCAGCAGCGTTTTCATTTCTTTGAAAACTCTCCGAATTCGGAAAAGCCACGAAGAAGTTAGTACGGGTGTTCCTCGCCCCTTGACATCGGCTCAAATGTGTGTGTAGGTGAATTGAAGACCGTAGCAGGGTTAAATAAGATTTATTATTATAATTGGTAGATAAACCATAACAAGATGTGACTCTTGTCTAATATTGACAAGGGAAGATCCCCAACCCGAAAATTCAAAAAAAATCTGAAACTTTGTGGATATGTAGGGGATTTCTTCCTGATTACAACGTAATTTTTGTTTGCTGCCCAAATTCACTTTAAGGGGGTGAAATTCAATGGTTACTCCTGAAGATTCGGCTATTTTTCGATTTTATTTTGTAACGCGCAATCTGTAAGAGATAGAAAAAAAGTTTCAAGACAAAAGTTACTTCTTTTAATTAGATCTATCAAATCGTAAATGTTTTATCAATTGTTTAAACAATTAGGAAAAAGTTATAAAGAAAAATATTAATAATATTATCTAAAATTCGTCTTTTTCGCGTGAAATCTGAACTGGGTGTTTATATAATTACGAAACAGCATAATCCGTATTTTTTTCCATACAATTTCAACTTTTCTTGTATTGCGCAACTGTGCTCCTCGACAATCGAAGATCTTTTGGATCCCATTGTAACGTACCTTAAGCTGCACGACCAGCAACGATCTTCTAACATTTATTAGAAAATAATACGTGACACGTAGTAAGAAAGTAATATAATTTATATGTATACCTATTTTTGTCTTCCATAAAAGTGTTATCTCATGTCTATTTTTGTGTGGAGCATTGAAAATGAGAATAACTTTTATCAGTTTGGGATCTTCCCTTGTGAGTTACAAATAGATTTCCATTTGTCGTACTTGTGTTGTGAGCACAGAAAACATGAAATGAGATAATAGAGTAAAGGTGTGACAAGGTAATAAAGATTTAAATTTATTAAATTTAAACTTCTGCTATTTTAATTTCAATCTATATGTACACAGTTTCCGCTGGAGATATTTATTTCATCACTCTGAAATTTACGTAGTACGCACAATTTTTATAGCACTATGATTGATAAAACGATTAGTCTCCGGCTTATTTTGGCCAACATCGTGAACACATTATTGTAGAAGTTATGCACTAATTATATGCCAAATTTGAAGCAAATCGGTGACTCAAGTCTCGCGCACTCGCCCTCGTTAGTTTACTGATGGTGAGGAGTACCCACTGCGCTATAAGTACCGACCACATATTTTCCGACACCCCGTGGGAGGATAAAAGCCATACCGCACCAGCATGTCGATTAAAAATGCATTGGTCGCGTAATCCCCTTTTAAACGGGTGGAGCAGTAGCTCTACTTATAAATCGAACCAGCATTGCACCCACGGGACACCAGGCGGGGAGGAATTCCTCTTCCGGACGGGAATCGGTCCTGTCGTCGTTTCTGCAGCGATGTTCCCTGTGAGAAACTTTTAATTGCGTTCCACACGCTGCCGCCCACTTCGATGAGGCCGGCGAAGTAGGAGGGAAGCAGGGAAACAAGCAAGAGGGACCAAGCGGCCGAGGAAACGGGAAACGAGGAGGTTAGCTAGACTCGATACTTACGTTGCACTCCCGCGAGCATCAAACGTTATTGTCTCGGCAAATAAGATCGTTTCCCGTGGAGGCGAATGGCGTTCCCAGCGCGAAGCGCAGGAGTTGTGCCCAAAGAAAATGGAACGAGCGCCTTATATCGGGGAACCGCTTGAATCACGCGGGCTCCTCGACGCAGAGGTACCGCATGGCGAATGGCTGAGGCGTTAAATGACTGAATTTCAGTTCTCCGATACAATCTAGCTACTGCCTTGATCAGTGGAACCTAAATAGTAGGGGAAGTAGGGGCAAAACCGGGACGTTGAGGGTAAAAGCTCATAACTTTCACATTATTAATGTAAAAAAGAAACTGAAATTGGGATTCATTAGAATAAACTCTTTATTAAATAATAGCACATATCCATTTTTTTCAATACAATAACAAATACAAAAAAAAAATACGATTTAAAATATGGTTTGTTTTTACGGTTTTACCCCGTGGCCAGGGTAAAACCGGGTACCATGCTAGAAACTGGCCCTAGCACCTGTAACAACGGAATCGTCCAATTCTTCAGCCCCCCCCACCAGTTCAGCCTTCGTGGGCCCACTTACAAAAAAAACTGTACACTGCACCCAACCTTCATTCAATTTCGATGAACCATATGATTCTTCAACATATATGCAACTGTCTTCACCGTTTTCATCACCACTATTATCATCATCCTTCGGTAATTTTGTAGGTTTCTTTCTTGTTAGTTGCAGTCCTTTGTTAAGATTTAGTTTTAATTTTGATAACCTCCGCGTTTTTGTCGCTTTGTTACACACATTTTGTCCAAAACCGGGTACCCGACTTTACCCCGTACGGTTATGGGCTAGGTTATGTATCCTCGGCGCGGAACGCTAGCGCCGTCTCACGGATTTTTTTTTAAATATTGGGAGTTTACGGGCGGCAACTGTTTAAGATTCAAACGTGAGATACGCGTTTTGTAATTTGTTGTTTAACGGGTTGTACGTGGTTACGGGTATAACGAGAATATATATACAGTTAAAGATGAGGTAGTTATGTACTGTTTAAAATTCAAAACTATTATAAATAAGTACACTGTAAACATTACATAAGGTTTCCCAATTTCTGTACAATTGTTTTATTATGTACCAGCTATAATAAACCCTGTTATTTCAATCAGGACTATGTGCACATACTGATACACAGAAATGAAGAGTTCTTAGCGGACGTTATACCTAAAATTGAAAGGTTCCATTACGAATATTTCATAAAGTTATTGCCATCGCCTTGTTGCGTGGCCGTCCAGCGAATTTCGTACCGAGTGTATCCTTCAACTAATTTCAAACATTTAATACTTCCGCTAAGTTCACCCTCATTCCTTTCCCCACTATATTCAACCATGTCGTACATTCGATTAATCATCCCACTTTTCAAAAAAAAATGACCGCGAGGCGACGCCCAAAGCTGTATCGTATCTATTTATTTAATTATCATCTCGCGTGTGTTCGTGTTTTTAATTACAGAACATAAAAGAACACATTAAAAGTTAGCAAAAAGAAACACCCTCGCGCATTGAGTCGCGGGGGATAAGTTCGGTATAAGGTACGAAAGAGCAAACTGCTTAGCAAAGAGGTGGAAGCAGCTTCGTTCAAATACACGAAGAGAAGATAAGAAAGCGGCGAAGGGGGTGGGGGTGGGGGAGGATGGTATTCGCTGATATCCGCCCCGAAAACATGCTTCGTGCCAGGTATTCCAATTTAATCAACTACCGAAAAGCTTCTAATATCGCGGAAATGCTTTCGCCTGTGGCTGCCAGCTATTCAAGCCCTGAACGGAGCTATAGAAAACGCGGGAGTCGGCAGCATAGCCGTATTAGAAGTAAATAGGATTCAAGCCCGCGTATTATATAATGGGAGCAGGGAGGGGCGAGGGTTTATGGTCACGCGGCGACCTGATGAGTTTCTAAGCGCTGGATACCGATGAAAATGCTAATCTGTCGTTAGTCTCGCTCAGCGGAGCGTGTAAGTCGCTCAAATTGCACTATTCCCTGAGCGACCTGGATGACGCTATTCTGTCAGTCGCTCATCTAGAATAAATCACCTCCAAAGACAATGGTATTCTTCAGACGACTCGCGACACGCATCGAATCTCTGTTCGAGGAAAAAATATCCGGATTTCGATGCGTTAAATCACCCGAACGTGTCTAGCATCAGAGTATTGATTCCTTCTTTCCGACAAGCTTAGCGCAGGGATTTGGTTCACCGATTTGCTTCCTATTCCTCACACACACACGCAGCGTAACAACACAATAAAATACATAGAGCACATTACTGAAAGATTTGTCGAGCTATCCAGTTCAAAGTTTCGAGAAGTGCCCGGACACCCTCGGTATACGAGCTCGTATCCGAATCCGAAACTGTAATTAAGAAACCTTGGCCTGGATTTGGTGGTAAAATCATGATTAATTCATCCTATGCGTTTACCACGTTATTATACACAGTGCGCACTGGTTATACATATACAAAACTTGTGCCAAATAGAAAATCCAAACCCGTTGCGCTCCCTCGTCAGTTTTGACCTCGCTGTGATAACTTCAACCTCATTCCATATCTTTCTTTGCACTTCAGTAACATCATTAACTTGCACGAGCCACACGATAAATTTCACATGTCTCGGGAAATAAAAAATCCAAGATATCCGCTGGATGTATCGAAGCAAACCGCATGGCACTCCAAACGTATTCGTAAGTCCTCTGTAACTTGGTACCCGTCACCAAGCCAACCTATGTTCGCGCAAGATTTCTCGCCAGTTTCCCCCGAACTATTGGCGTGCACTTATGGATCGCCCAGTACATTATAAATTCCTTCTCTCGCCTCTTAAATCGCTCGTTCTTGCCACCTCCTCGATACCAGTCGTTCAAAGTGCATTGTTACGAGGCCCTCGGTGTCATTCGCCTATCGCGGACGCAACACGCGAGGCGATGGCGGCACGCAGAGCCAGATGATCGCACGCAGCGAAATTTATAGCGCGCATCAGAATTTATAGCGTCTATTCATTGCGCTCCTAGCTGTTGCCCTCTCGTCGCATATTTCCCTTTCTTCCTTTTTGCTCGTCTCCCATTCAAAAGGCTCGCATGGATTTTCCGTTTCTGCGCCTGTGATCGATTGACGCCTCTAACGACCGATAGTGCATCCCAACGCGAAAATGCCAGTGGAGGAATCCGAGATAAGATCGGCACAACGGCCGCTCGTGTGTTTCCCTTGCTCTTTCAATCAGTGCAGCCGGACCGAAGATGCGTCCACTTCGTCGCGAATTTATCGCGGTTTTAGATTTACTCAGTTCGCGGAGACTTTGTACGTTTATCAGTGGGCCGTTTATCGCAGCAGGCAGCTACACTCGCGCATTACTCGATGTAAGGTTGATGGTCTCTAGAGCTGATAATTTACTGTGCATTTTCGCTTATTTTTCTTAGGTATTTTGGGTGTACGTAATCGGCTCGGAATAATTCTCATTTATTTGTACGGATTGGGCAACTACCTCTGTCCGCCTGAGATATATTTGGTATTTATAATGATTGGGGAAAACATTGAAGATATTGGATTTTATGATCTCGAAGGATATACAATGTGACGGTAAGGTTTATGCAAAAACCGACTTTTGAAAAAAAACGGTTTTCGAATTCCACTATTCTCCCAAAAAACTGTTAAACCGGTTTTCGAATTTTCACAAAAAGATATGATTAAAATACCCTATAAAAAACCCTATAAAAGTACCCAAAACGGATTTGCCTGAAGTTTTGCACATTAATAAATTGATATTCGGGTGATCGATCTCACCCCTTACATTTGCCGCAGGACCACAGGAACGGGAAGGGAAGGGGGTCAAAGTGCGCTGGCCACCAAACGCATCGAAAGTCATAACTTTTGATTAAATCAACATATCGAGACGCGACTGAAGTCAAAAAATCACAAAAGCATCAAGCTTTCTAACGATATGAGTTTGATATATCATATATATTTTTTTAAATATATTTTACGCGTTTTTTCGGTTTGCTCGTGTGCAGAAAATTCAAAAAATTGCATTTCCCAATAAAGTATCGTCTGATTTTAATCAAAAACTCAGTATTTGCAGCTTATTTTGTGCCCTTTCAGGTGGTATGCGTCAAAGCTTGGGGAAATATTTCGTTTTTGAAATATAACATCAAGAATGCAGACAAGTGTGTGTGCGCGGTGAAGTATTTGAGCTATGTCCTATACAGGAACTAATTCTTTCATCGATCTGGAAGTGTATCATCTGCTTATAAACCACCTAAACTATATGATTCCACCGAGTTTAATTAGTTCGTAAGCGTGAAATGTTTTTTCATTGTCTTACAACATATATGCGTGCGCATTCACATTACTTACGTTACTCATCGTCCTCCTCATCCTCGTCTGTATCCTCGGATGTTGGTTTGATGTACGGAAAATTCTGATTTAAGAAGTCTGCTGGTGTTGAAGCCTGATCCATGTAACGACCAAATCCCAAATACCAAATAATTGCTAGTACATGGGCGCAGCAGCCAACAGTCCTTGCGCCATTTCGGCACTGACAGTAGTATGATACTACAGATTCGGGTGCACACAACGCAGTATCAATTAAGATGAAAATGCAATATACTTTCTGTGCACTGTGCCGAGATTGTAGTTTAGCTTTAATAAATATCGGTGATTGAATATTAAGATTATAGGTCTTTATCTATAGGTACTTTTATAGGGTTTCTGAATACGGTCCTTTCGAGCTACCCGAACATTCGTATGTTGCGGGTACCCGCCCGAGCCCGCCCGAAATTTTCCGAACCCGCCTGAGACCATAATCTCCCGCGCACCCCTAGCATACATGTATGGCCGTGTGAAGCCGGTCTAAATAAAGTAAAATCGACAGAAAGCCCATAAAAATAGTTGTTTATAATCACTAAGGGTGGCATTTACGATATTCTCGACCTTTTCATCATTCAGTATGCAAACCATGCTGCTTTACGCATGCAAATATCACGGAATCCCGGGCATTATTTTCATAAAGCACGCAACTTTCGTTCGAGTTTGGTAACACTGTGAGTTATTTAGCCACGCTTCCTACGGCGATTCGCGTTTCATAAATTTTAATGACACACCCGCCACAATATGCTAGCTGTGTGATAAAAGATATCAAAGGAGGTAACGACGCGAGAAATAACTGAGACGCGCGATGAGTGCAACGAGCGTGTGATGCGTTTTCACGCGCCTTCAACGTGTAACGTATGACAGACATGTACCCGCAACAAACCTCACTACATTGGTAAAGAATTTAAGAAATGTTGTACGCGTCAAACATGTCACCGCGGCTATGTTTCCTTCTACGTTATGAGCGTAACTCGTGCAAAGTGACTTCACTTTTTGCGAGCATCTCGCGCTCTCCAAGCGACCTTTTTGCTTCGCGCAATTTTCGAATTGGCAATGCCTACATACTTTTATAGTTAAAGAAATTGTCAGAAAAATGCCGATGAAGAATTGGGATTGCGCGTTGGAAAAATGTACACAGTGCCCATTAATATATCCAGGTGCATATATTTTTGTTTTCGCGATTGGAAACACTTGAATTCAGCGCGAGGAAATATTTATGAATGTCCTAGCCCGTTATGTCCGAACGAGATTTATTTGCCAAATATTTTTCGTTCGTTTATGCGAAATGAAATTCGCGGCCCTAAAATGTGAAAATAATTATTCCACTTTAAGCCGGAGCTGGGTAACAATTTTCAATGCTGGATAATAAATCAGGGCAAGCACGATTTATTTGTGACCTACCTATGCGCATTTACTGCAGCAACATTTTATGACGAAGGAACGGTTATTTGCGTAATGTCTGAATAATTAAATAATTAATAATTCAAATATGGATAACACGTACCACCGGATTTTTTTTTAATAGAGCGATAGGGGGCGCAATTAATTTTATTGAATTTATAAACTGTGAGAGACTAAAAAGTACGTTCACATTTAACAAATAGAATTGTTACCTGAATGATAAACTATACAATCCACCTATTACATAATTCGTTAAGTTGCAAGTAGTTGTAAGGTCTGCTGTGTTTTAAGAAATTCAATGCAAATCATGATTCTATCAATTTTAAAATTATACAAGCTGAATACATTGAAAAACGTACTTCTCTGAACGACAATGGATGAGTTTTAAAAGAAACAGAAGTAAAGTAGGAAAGATACCTACGTTCATACAATTCATAATTTATTCCGAAGAGACATTAGAATTTGTTATTTTTGAGAGTGGTCTCAGTTCCCAAGAAAAATTCGTGCTGATATTTATTCGATGACTTTAAATTAAGCACTAAAACAAGGACGAAAAATTGTATTTAAAATTAAAATTGCAGAGAGGGGTGAAAGTTTCTTCATGGAAATTCATTTTAATTCCTGGGTTAGGAATTAATTCATTCGTAACACGTCTTTCGTCGAAGAAGACCGTAGACATCATATCTAAATCTTGAGAGGACATAATGTACAGACGTGTAAAGGCTTTGAGCGGTGTATCAATTCAAGCGCGAACCAGCATTGTATGTCGCGCATTGCACGCGCCTTGAATATGCCTAAACGTGCATTTACAACAGACTACTCTCGTTTACGTGATGCTCCACCAAGTAGAACACTCTAATCAACTGTTCCAACGTTTTCTTGAAACCCCCCCGTGCCAACGTTCATACACCCGTTTCACCGGAGTTTTTTATTTAAAATTCATTTTCACCAAGATTATTCTACTTTCTGTTCATGCATAAAGCATGCATTCTGCGAAAAATCGATACTACTGAAGTTAATGGAGAGGAAGATCCTCTTTGATAAAAGAATAATATTTCCGGCAAAGAAGAATATTTTAATTTTATAAATAAATTCATTTAAATATTGTTGACGATTGCATTCAATTCGTGCCTACATCGGCAGTTTCGAAAATATTTAAATAATAGGACGAACTAACAAGAGGAACGAATATGTGTAACGAACATTTTTCTCGAGTACCTAAATAGGTACTCGCATAGGTATTCACCCAAAATAATTCGTAGAATAGATAATCAAATTATGCAATTTACTTCGTTAAAGTTGGCTGTTAAAAGCTCCAGTGACTATTGAAACCTGAAAATGGCATTCTGACATGTAGGACAGACGTGTCAGCACGCCATAATCATTTATAAATCTTTAGAGGAGATAGAAATGAAGTTATCAGTTATTATTTAATAAAATAACTTAATTTGGGTAATGTTGATTTTTAAAGTGATCTTCATCAGGAATGACGTGGTTAGGTACTTATACAGCAAAGTTTCTCAAATTTCAGGGAAATTTTCCTTTACCTCGATCGATTAAAATTATATATTTTTTGTGACAATTCGAAAACCGGTTTTTGGAAATAGTGGAAGTTGAAACCCGATTTTTTTAAAAAGTCAAATTTTCTATTCCACAGTTCGATAAAATTTGACTTTTTTTCGAACTTGTAACATTCAATAGCCGTTTCTTATAGGCGTTCGTGCCCTGAAAACGAATCCGCAAACTGGTTGTCGCCATCACCCTCAGTTTTTGAAAAAAAACTGCAAATTTTCAACTTTGAACATTTTTTGCGTCGAAACAGTAATAGTTATTCGGTTCCTCGTTGCGTCAAATTATTCTATGAACCCTCCCGAATACAACGATATAAGTTATTATTGCATTATGAACATTTAAATATGTTTAAACATCGATCAAAGGGAAAAGGACACCCGAAATGCACCCATTTTTGAAGCTATCTTTCAATTTATTTCCAAAACTAAGGGTCTAGGAGGAAATCTGACTATTCCACGCGATGCAGTAGACATTTTTCCATCGGAAATCATCAACAGAAGTGGTAAGTCACGTTTTGTTTTCAACACAGAAGCGAAATAGTTTGGCAAAACGCGCGGTGCCTCCAGTGGTAGTCACGCGCGGTACTCTATTCTGCGACGCTGAGCGGCAGTGGACACGCTCACCTCCATTGACTACCACTGTCGGCGCCGCACATTTTGCCAAACTATTTCGCTTCTGTATTGAAAACAAAACGTGACTTACCACTTCTGTTGATGCTTTCCGAAGGAAAAATGTCTGCTGCATCGCGTGGAGCAATTAGATTTTCTCCTAGACCCTTAATTTTCGAAATAAATTTAAAGATATCTGGAAAAATGGGTGCATTTCGGGCGTCCTTTTCCCTTTGTTCATTGCTTAAACATATTTAAATGTTCATAATCCAATAATAACTTATATCGTTATATTCGGGAGGGTCCATACAATAATTTGACGCTACGAGCAACCGAATAAGTATTACCGTTTCGACACAAAACATGCTCAAAGTTGAAAATTGTCAATTTTTTTTCAAAATCGAATTTCTCAAAAACTGACAAACGGTTTGCAGATTCGTTTTCAGGGCACGAAAACCTATAAGAAACAGCTACTGAATATTACAAGTCCAGATGGCTGTCGAACTGTGTTATTTATACTTGTACTAACAGAAAAAAAGTGTCGCAATATCTCCAGTTTTCCATTCACTGGCGACCAGGCGTTTCAAAAATGTGTCCAATTCAATTAGTAAAAACCGCTGTTCCCGTTCTCGCGTCACGTACAAAGGTTCCCCCATATTCTGCTCGCTGTGATATACCTAACTTCGAATATACGATCCCGCGGACCAATGACACAGCCCCGCTGCGAAAATTCCTATAAATTCTATCGTGCCCCGGTATAAGTCGACAATTATGTACTCTGGAAATGCAGCGTTCCGAAACTCGGGAACGCAATACGGGGCGTTGGCGCCTATGCCGTCGGTGAACGTTCCTAAATTCAAGATTTAAGCGAAGGAGCAGTTTCCACAAACTTCTGGCAGTCATTTATATTAACAGGCTGTAATCCGCGCGACGTTTGATATATCGCCGGCCGCAAATTGGCTAAGCCAGTTTCCCGCCTAAATAAAAAGCGAATTTATGGAAATACCGTACAATGCACCGCGACGCATAATAAGCACGAAGCTTGTCCTTTTAGGGGCCGTGCATTCCTAGCTAGCGGCGCTAATATCAATAACAATGAAAGCAAAAATATAGCCACGCACAAGACCGCAGGTAGACGCCGCGATGCGAATCGAGACTAACAAAAGGATGAACAGGATCGAAGGAATTCCTTAGCGGTGCTCGAGAAATCGCGTGGAATGGTCCCCATAAGCGGCGCCATTTATTTTACGGAGGAGCGCCGAAAAATTTCTCGTGCTGTCGCCGGGATTTGCTTTTACATACCGGGTGTTTCGTGTCACGATTCTTTTCCAGTCTCGCGAAACGATCGTTGAGAAGGAAGCTCGTCGCGTTTCGAATTCAACCTGCTATACAGGGTGGTCTAATCAAAATCACCGCTTTGAATATTCCCAGAACCAATTGAAGAGGAGGAAAATTTTTCGAATAGAAGTTGTTTGGTATGGACGATTTTTCTCTTACTTCCATCATTTCGGAGATATTCATGGTGGCAATTCTTATTGATCCACCCTGTATGGGTGGGGAATCATACTGCTTTGAATAAAGTGGGTGGATGAAAATTTAATAATTATACTGTTATGAAAGGAGAAAGTATAATATTACATACATCGCATACCTCAAGCTTTTTCTGGCGTCGGAATAAATTAATTTTGTTTCTGACATTTTTACATACACATGTTATCAGTGTTTTTTTTTTATTTTAGAAGAATTTGTAGAGTTAGTACATTGTAATTATTAACGGGTTTAGTCAGTTTCGGCGGACAGTTGCAGGTTCTAGTTATTACCTAACATTTTGACGGACATTATCGATAGATATCATTTTAAAGGTGCCGAAGTAGAATATTAAAATGAAAGTTGATTATAATTTTTCATTTATGCTCTGTATTATATTCGATGTTCGGACTTTCGTTCCACCTCTACCAGTTGCGAAAAATGAAATCAAAGAAAGTTTTGCCTGTGTTCAAAATAAAAAATGTATAATAATCATTGCGATGTATATCTATTCCTCTCGATCCACATAAAAGATGTACCATTAGTAAGTGATTATTTATACGAATGCATGTCAAAACGCGAAAGAGAAAAATTAGTGAAATCATATTCTAAATGACAGTCTAACAGCTTTTGCATTAATTAATCCGAAATTGGCGAATCACTTTTATCCAAAGTACCCGCGCAATATCGTCGATCGCGATTTATTATAACCACGATGCTCTCAATCTGCACAAAACAAACTCCTCAACAAAGATTTCACGAATTTAATCAATATCATTTTTACCCATTTCAGTGTTGCGTATCAAATAAATGAAGTGGCCAAAACGCATTTAATCATAAGTTACGCAATCCTACGCTCTCCCCCGTGGAAAGCCGTGACTGTCATGAATTAAATTACCACAATTATGCAATCAGCTCCGATGGCAAATGACCATTGGAAAAGAAAGATTGCCTGAAAACGAGCAACGCCCGACGAGCTTTTCCCGTTCGTGCTCGTACGTGAAAATGGTTCGCACAAGGTGAATGCTTTATCGATCGCCATGATTGTTAGAATGCTATCAGCTGTACGCGATCGCACGCGAAACACTTAGGTAATTATAGAGTATCAACATTGAGCGAGTATACGTATTAATGTAAAGCCGGCAAACTGGAGGAGCGAGTGAAAGGCTGCCTCGAGAGGGAAAAGAAACGATGGAAACGTCTGCCACTGAGGCAGAATCTGTCCGACCTATACGGAGGACAGAGATTACGCGTGTCTCGTAGAAGCATTTTGGCGGATACTCACTTGTTCCACGAGCGCCGGTCCGTTCTCCATCGCGTGCATAATGGCGTCCGAAATGCGGGTCTCCAATAGTCTGATGGCCTTCTCGGCATTCAGGCCCAACGGATCGTTACGACCGTCGAACGCCACTACGAGCCTCTCGACTGCGTCCACGTAGCCAGACCACGCGAGGTCCAGCTCGGAGGCTGGTTCCGTCAAGCAGCCTCTGCAATCAAATGATTTTCACCTTCGCAGTTTGTTCCCCTCGACCAGACAGAGCTACCGCTTCTACTGATTCTCGGGCATTTTTATTTCATCGACAAGATTGATACGAGTGTCGCATGGTTCGGAGAGGTGGGGTTACATTGGAAATTGTGAGACAGGTTTCATATGGACGCTGCTTTCAGCCGGGGCTGTGGAGTCGGAGTCGGAGTTCAGAAGGAATTGCTGATTACCGGAGTCGGAGTTGGAGTCGAAAAAATATATGCCGGCTCCAACACTGACTCCATATTACTTTAGTCTGTATTTTATTGAAATAAATAGTGCTTCAATGGCCATTGAATGTATTAGTTAAATTTAAAGTTTTTTTTCGTTATCGGTTCTTTCCTTTATTTGCATTTACTGTGAGCGTAGCTTTAGCTTTTTATACTGTAGATATATGATATATTCAAACATACTATATATTAAATATTAGTAATTTATAAACTATTTATTACTATATATATATATATATATCTATTTTATTACTATATATTACATTACTTTATTACTTTATTATGTAATATAGTAATATAATATATAGTAATAAAATAGATATATATATATATAGTAATAAATAGTTTATAAATTACTTATTAATATATATATATTAGTAATTTATAAACTATTTATTACTATATATACACACACACACATGTACTGAGTATATTAACAATCTATTATAAATGCAGGAGTCGGAGTCGGGGTCGGAATCAGGAGTTTTGACTGCCGCCTCCGCAGCCCTACTTTCAACAACATCATCCTTGATTAACAGCTTAGACCGATAATAATATTAACCGACTTCAACATTTACCGAAAACAACTTTACAGACATTGAATCTCATCAGTCTGTGTGCCTACTACTTTGTACTACTTAGTCCTATAGTTGACGAGGTGTATAGAAAGTGTTGAATGTAGATCAGAAAAGTAGAAAAGCAACTGCTAGTGGACTCATCGGCAAAGCTTGCCTAGAAGGTAGGACGAAACAGGTACATATAGGAATTGGTAGCTGAGGAAGAACTTGAGAGAGAGCGGGATCGATAGAAATGCCCTCCTGTGGCGAGTACGGAGGTATGGTTACATAATGATAGGTAGGTACTGCGATAATTAGACAAGGAATGTCTTCACCACGAAATGTCGCTTCGGTTAGGCATATCTAAGGGTCCGTTCCGATTCACGCGCTAATAATTCCGATTCAGTCGCTGTGCGCATTCATATCGTTCCGTTTCGTAGCTGCGGTTCATGCGTTCTCGAAAACGCAACGGTTTTTCCTGAGTTTCATTGGAAATCAAAATGAATGCCACCGTGGACAAAGAAACGTTGTTTGCTGTTTGTAGCTCATAGTTGCGTTAACAGATTTTTATGAAATTTTCAGCACGTATACAACTCGCTTAAATCTACAAAAGGCATTTTTTAAATTTTCATTACGAGCACGGGCAAAAAGTCCTTTCAAATTCTCGAAAATTCTCGAGAAATTGAAAAACATATTGCAAAAATTATATTTTCGCAATAATGTTGATAATATTTATCAAAAACACAAGAAAACTTTAACTAAATGATTATTCCTGTCTAATTTACACAAAACTTGAGTAAAAGAAAAAATAGATATTAAATATAATTGGTAAATTTATTTATTTAATAAAAAAATTTGTACAAAGCGAAACATAATTTTTTGGTTTTCAAATTTATTTTCAAATAGCACAATGCGTCTAATGTAGCGTCAGCGAATCTATTTCTTTTCTGTGGCAAAGTCTGTTACTGTTATATTTTGGCGTTTTATGTATAGCTATATTGGCTGTTAAATGAAAGAATGCGTCTTTTGACCATTTTGGAAGAAATTCTGGATCATGCAAAAATTTTATACAGGACACAATAGTCTTATCTCCTCTTTTTTATACTTCTTCTTTAATAGTCACAAGAAACTCATTAGACACTTAATTCAGTATACAATTTTTCTAAATTTTTAAATAAGAATTTCAGAGCACCTTCAGCAGTTAATAATATCGAATCTTCTGTACTGTGATTTTCTATTGGAATTCATATAGGTTCTAATGTTATTAATAAGATGTATTATATATTGTAGATGTGGTTATATACACACGTTCGCGATTAACTAGTAATACATTCATTTACGAAAATAAATGAGATTTATAACATTTTTCCTAGACTTAAGTTTCTCGAGAAATTATAGTATTTCTCGAGAAATAAAAAATTAGCAATTATAAAATTTCTCGAGAAGGAACACTAACAGTAATTTATAATCCCTATCGCAAATCAGAAGACACGAAGTAGAATGAATTAATATTTCATTGACCTTCTGCTTGCGATAATAGTAACAACAAAATATTGATATTAAGTTCCTTAGAAATCTGTTTTATTTTTCCGGCATTGAATACTCTAAACCGAATAAACAGTAGCCATACTACTAAATTTCTGTCATAAGTAGTTAAATATCATCAGTTTTTAACCATAAATAGTCGACCGATATTTACACTGTTACTAACTTTTGTAACCATACATGTACTTGACTATCTTAACTGTTTCAACCCCCCATCAGATGAATCAATTACGACTATAATTAAAGAACATGTTCAGTAAGAGTTAATAAATCTTCCATGTGTCAATTTAATGCGGCTAAGTGAGATATAACTACATACTAGACGAATCAATGCTAAATGAAATCATGAAAACCGACTCCAACCTGTCAAGCAGCTAATAGCCACTATCAACGATTTGATGCAATATTAACACGGTCGCTGTTACCACATGCTGCAACGCACCGACTCTCGTGAGAAACCGATGTCACATATGCGTGACAGCAACGATTTTTCATTCTATGTACGTATAATCAAATAAAGTCTACGCTGCCAGTATCGCGTAGCCTAGAACGCAGTATAATGCATACTGTAGGTAACCGACGTGTTTGGTCTGAGATTTAGATCGCGTTATTCAAAGCTGTTCTTTTAAAAGAGCTCGACTATAGGTAAGTACTTATAATACATAATACTATGCACATACGTATTACGATGAAAATTCAATAAAAAAATTATTGAAATCATTTCGCCATAACTATGACAAACCTGCTCAAAAGTATTTGAACACTTATTCTACCGATGTTTAACGAAATAGAAAGTAGAATATTTTTCCACATTTCTATGATTCAATGTGGCTGTTTCTTAACTCCTTGCAAATGTTGTTTCATTCTATTTTTTTATCTTCAGAGTGGTTTTCGCAATGACATTCGATTATTTAATCCCAACCTAACCCAATTGTAAATCTTTATTCCATTTAGTATTTTTTTCTGCAAATATGAACTCATGAAGAGTAGTTTTACAGTAAACTGTTACCTATTACAATATGCTTGTGCCCGAGGCGATTTCAAGTCAAAATGTTAACGTTTTTAATTAAATAATTCATTTCTGCATATTAAGTCTAGTATATCAAACCGATTTTTTTAATTTAAACCGGTTTTCGAACTTTACAAATTTATAAATAAAAGCCGGTTTTTAAAACCGACAAACCCTAGCTTCTGCGGAACTCGTACACATACGTGTGCGACAAGTTATTCGAAGTACTCAACTGTCCTCATTAATTCATTTTATTTTCACAGAATTAAAAACCACGCACTGCGCCGAATGAAACTACTGAATACCTAGACTACCTACACACATGTGTAGTAACTATGAAAGTGGCATAAGTAAAAAATGTGGAAGCACTGAATTTATCACTTGTTTGTATCTTTTAATACAGGCAAAAGTCAAGATATCTTAAAACGAAAAATATATGACTCACAAGGGAAGATCCCGAACCCGAAAATTCAAAACATTCTGAAACTTTGTGAATATGCAGGGAATTTCCTCCTGATTACAACGCAATTTTGTTTGCTGCCCAAACTCACTCGAAGGGGGAGTAATTGACCCATGAGAATCCGGTTATTTTCTAATTTTGTGCTATAACTCGTGAACTATAAGAGATAGAAAAAAAGTTTCAAGACAAAAGTTACTTCTTTTAATTAGATCTATCATTTGCTAAAAAAGTTATTTTACAGTTCACGAATTATAACACAAAATCGATAAATAACCGGATTTTCGTGGGTCAATTATTACACCCCCTTAGAGTGCATTTGGGCATCAAACAAAAATTGCGTTGCAATCAGGAGGAAATTCCCTACATATTCACAAAGTTTCAGAATTTTTTGAATTTCCAGGTTCGGGATGTTCCCTTGTCAGGTGATTTTCATAATTGCTAGCAGAAACTGCAATCTGTGGTGGATGGTTGTCGACATGCACAGTGCCACCGAACGTGTTAAACATTTATGAAGGAAAGGGAAGGAGGAGAGGAAAGCAACACTGGAATAACACAGCGGTAGTGGTATTACAATCTTGAATCCCTTCATAGAAGTAGTAATAACACTATGAGAGGGATACTGAAGGGGAAATAACGAGCAGATTAAACGTGGGGCGATTCTAGGAGCTCGAAAGGAGCGCAATGAAATCATCCACAGCACACGGTGGTTACGACCCAAAATGCATTTTGGTTCCCACCCACGTGCCACGGGTATATTTAGATATCGAGTGAGCGATTTCAGTGGTTTCGCCGGCCGTGTACACAGCGCACGATAAATTAACCGCAAAAGAATCACCCTAACCTCAGGAATCCGGAAACCGATCGATCAAACCGCTTGCGGTTATTCGCAATTTACATCTTATGAATTTCAACAAACGCGTCTGCTTCTGGTCTTATTTATCCACTTAATACGTAAGCAGCTCTTCACACATATCCTGACCGCCTCCAGACAGTTGCTTATTGATAATCTCATTGTCGCTGTTAATTATCCTGTAGACCCTAAAGTTTTAGAGAACCCTTATTTTCGCGTTTCATAAACGTCAGCGGGCAATTAAATCGTTGACAGTGCAATTTAATGATTCTATGATATTTATAAAAAATTGCATTACGAAAATAAATTGTTACCCACCACGAATTTGGTGAAAGTTTGTTTTTGTTTATAAGTTCCGAAATTGGATAACGTGTTCCTTTAGTTACCAATAATTATCCAATACTTCGCTGCGCGATACTTGAAAACATTTAATATTTAGATTTATCGCCTCAGTGTTTGGATATTCGACTAACAATAAGGAACACTTAAAGTTTCGAGGGAAGTGTCGTATTTTTTGACACTTCGATGCAAATTGGCAGTGTAAATTTACTAAAGAGGTATTGCTTATTATCATTCGTTACAACGTTGCTGCGCGTGGGGAAATTGAAAAATTTAAATATAGCCCGTAGGTGCAGATGACCAGACGACCTAGGTATTTCTATGAACGTCGGTAAGTACGGGAGAGAACGAGTCATGAGAGACGAAAGTGAAAGTAAGTAAAATTAGCGCTGAATATAGAGCGAGTAGTTAGCGACAAAAGGGACAAGCGGTGCGAGAAGATTTATACTCATTTTCCTCAGCGTTGCAATCTGCCAATTCGAAGAGGCACCTACAGTGACTCGCATTAATATTCGGACACTTTTTAAAATCGCATAACTTTTTTAGAATTGGTCCAAACGATTCGACTTTTTTTTGAGAAGCTAGAAGGATTAGTTTGCTAAATGACGTATTTGGTCGTTTTGAAAAAAAATGTATTTGATCGGAATAGCGAAAAGAATAGTCAAGGTCGATTTTTGAACTTTTCTTTGTGAGCTTGTAATGAAAATTCAAAAAAAAAACGTGTCCGAATATTAATGCGAGTCACTGTACATAAGCTATGATTTCGTGATAATTTCAGATGATTTTGTCAACAGTTCTACGACAAAATTCTAACTACTTTTAAAGTGTGTTTGAAAATTTATTTTGCAGGTACCAAATAGCGGAAATCATTAAAACAACAAAAAGTTACTTAAGTAAATCGGGAGCCCACATAATTAAAAAGAAAGGACGGTTTAATGATTATTTTATGCAGGGAATTAAACGTGCATGATCATTTTATGCAAGGAGTTAAACGTGGCACGACATTTTATTCCGCGCTCGGGTAAAGTTTGAATTAATTTCACGGTAATGGAGGAGTTCGTTTTAAAAGCATAGATGACCTGCGCCGTTAAATTTGACCTGACGGTGAGTAAATGAAATTGCAGTGAACGTCGTTTAAAGATAAACAGCCAATGTCTAAACGAACGGATTAGCATGCACTCCGTTTTGCATTAAACAATTATAGCTATTAATTAAATTGTGTTTAATGTGAAATTGTTATGCGGGGTTACCTAGTATGAATTATAAAACTTTCAATCTGTTTAACGCAAAAAAAAACAGAGTTTCAAAATGGAACGATATAATTTTTATCCGAATAAAAATAAAATCCCAAGATATTCCTTCAACACTTTTCTTTAAAACCTCATGATCTCCAAATGCAGCAATGGCTTTCAAACCCGCGAAACTTTACAAAGCACCTCGATAAAATTGTAAAATTATTAAAACCTACAAATATGGCACCAACTGGTGAAAATAAAATAAAGTGAAACACGAAAGAAGTTCATTCCTCATTCGTACGAAAGGAGTAAACGATGCAATAGGTCGTGCAATACATTTGGTACGGGCAGAACGAGTTAATTCGTCCATAATTATTTTTAAATATATAACATTAAATATACCGGGAAAAGTTTTATCGAAAAGTGAGCCGGTAGCAGGTTAAAGGATTCCCACGCCCTTGATCTCTACCGTTTCCAAAGCCGCCGGTACGATTCCCAAAGGGTGCGTCAACCATTAAAGTGTTTAATGCGATTAAAAATGAAGGAAGACCATGGCGAGCAGATGAGCTGGCGAGGTTAACGTAATTACAAGGTCTGGATGCTTTGTGCTCACCTCATGACATTAGTGCAGAATCCGCTGCAGGGGCGAACAGCGGGTCCGATGCCCCTACACCTGGGACAATAGGTCATCCTGAGCAGGGCGCTGTAACAGGCTTCCTGCTGGGGGCTGGTGCCAGAAAACAGCACGCTGTCAGATCTGTCCAGGACCGTTTTGCCAAGCGTCAATGCCTGCACCAGCACCCGTGTCGCCTCCAAGCTTTTGCTGACCGATTTGGACACCTGGTTCGGTATGTCCCCGAACGGCTGTATCTCGTCCATCGTCTTGTACAGGCAGGTCTTGAACGTCTCCGTGAAGTCCTGCTCGGTCATGTGGGGGTTCACGGCGTTGTGATAGGCGATCGGGAACAGCTTGGTGAAGAACTCGATGAAGCGGTTTTGAAGCATGTCACGTATGAGGGGCTGCTGCAAGGTGTCCGGCGTGTTGCTCGGTGACACGTAATCAACCATCGCCTGGTACAATGCTTTTATCGAGGGCTTACTCAAAACCGCCATCGTGCGGTACACTTGCTCGAAGAGGGTTAAGGTTTTGTTCTCCGACTGTCTGGCGAGCATTGTCACGGTCTCTGCAAGCAAAAACATCGTCATTGCGATTAAGTGCACTGCACGGCAATATTCTGTCGCGGAAAGAATGCGGCAAGACGAGTTCGAGGCACGAAAGTGCCGCGGGAAATGATAATTTTTTTTTTAATCTAATCCCCCCCGCATTCTCTGCGTGAAAGCTGCTTCTCTTTTTTAGTTTACAACAGTCCAGTGAATAATCTCGCTGCGTGGGTCTTAGGATCGTATATACGGGAGAACGATTAGGAGTAAAGTATATCCTGCATTGCTGCAAAATATTAACCCTTAACTGGTATCCTGGGGTCGCTCGTGACCCCAAGCACCCAAAGTTCGATGTACAATTTTCAGTTGTTGGTAAACTGAATTTCTAATTAATTTTATAATAATAGTTTAACTATCTACGCTTCTATTATTTTCTACGTTACCTAAGAAGAAAATATTCACAGTGGTTGCTCTAGTGTCGACTTTAAAAATTTCTGTGTCCTTTTTTATTTGGCGTCTGCCACGACCCCAGTATACCAGTCACGTTTGCCAAAAACAGTATACCAGTTAAGGGTTAAGACGTTCCCATGCCGCGGTAATTTTACGCGAACGAAAATTTCGTAGTTATCGCAAGGGCATATCGATCGTAAAAGTATCACGGTAACAAAGTTCCTCGAAGTAGCTGGAAATTACAAGGGTGAGAAGACTTTATCGTTAGTGCAACAGCGCGTAGATCGTGAAGGCGAGGCAGTAACGCTAACGAGAACATTTGCTAAAGTAATCGAGACTCATTGGGGTGGAATATATTATTGGTAGTGCGAGGGGGCGCGAAGGTGGTAGAACAATTGCAACGCAAGACAGTAAACATAAAAATCATCCTTCATGCCCAGTTCTATCAAAGAGGAGATTATAATAAGAGGCGTCACTCCGGGCGGAACCTTTGAAGTCCTTACTTGACCTTGGCATTTAAATTGGTCGTCTATTCGAGCGGGATATTCAAATCGACTAAATGTACCTTACCGCAATTTGCTGATTATTGCCGAAGCTTACCGTGGTTCACCGATCATTGCCGAATGGGCATTTAAATTGCTTGTCTAGTGATTTCCCTAGTTTAGGGGAGACCGGGGCAAAATGAACCTCGGGGTAAAATGAGCTTTCTTAATTTATTCTTTAACAATAGAATATATTTACAAATTGTGGTGACGTAATAAATTTGTGTAATACGACAATGATAATTATGCACATTCAGATCTCGAAAAGTGGAAATTCATTTGAAAAATTAAAAATGAAGTTTTAGAGACATCCAATTGGTTTTCTTTTCAATTTAGCTTTTTGGATAAATGTGTTATTTTAACTCCAATTTTTTTCTGCGTGTTTATAACAGGCTTAGAAACATACATGTACGCGCGTTTGAGAAAACATTAATCCTAACATTATTAAATAATTAATTTTCCACTGAGTACACATTCGGGGAAAGTGACCGGGGTAAACTGAGCTGCAAAGAAAAGATGCGCGAGTGATGTGCGCAATAACCTAACCTATCAGCTAGCTGGGAAAACACGCGGCGTGATAGAACAGAATCTAATCTAAAAAAAAAATGAAAAATCTGCCACAGTTTTTGACAACCACGCTTTAAAAAAAAAAAAACAGAAACTGACGTGCTACACACGTTATCCCAGCGCAAGGGGTATTTTAATTACCTATATCCTTAATTAATACCGGTATTTTATTTTAGCTCACTTTATCCCATATATGGGGTAAACTGGTCGTTTTGGCATTTTCTTTTCAAGTTGAATTTTAATACACTTTAAGTATACTTTAAGTATTGCTGTTCCTCATTTATCAATAGTAATGTTCAAATTATATTATAAATCCATTTCCACACATTTTTATCGAGAGGGAAAAATTTTATTCGACTTCAAACTTCTTTCGCGTCACTTTGCCCCTGTCTCCCCTATGTCTGTCCTTGTCGAGTGACGCCTCTTATTATATCTCCTCTCTGGTTCTATTTCGACTTGATGCACCGTTGGTTGGTAACGATTATCAAGATAGCAGTGCCTTTAAGTATGTCGATAAGTTCTGTTTTTGCTAGTGACATTTTCGTACTGTCATTTCATACTACTCATCCTTTAGGTGCTATGGGCGCACATATGCGTCCGGTCAGTGCACTCAGTGAATGCGAGGAACGCTCAAAGGCGTTTAGACACTGCGATTAGGAGATACAACTAGAGATGTTTCGCACGCAGTGTGCGCTGAGCGTTCAAATTGTTAACAGTACTTAAAAGGTTAAGTGTCATCCTAAAAGTACTTGTTAGCTACATACACTTCTTGCGCTGATGCGATAATGAATTTCTCCTTGAAACACACAATCGACGGGCAAATTGAATTTATGTATAACCAGCTTTACTACTCGGCATCGTCAGAAATTTAAATTCTGATTTTATAAAAAAAATTCATAATTTTTTGTGAAAATGGTCACATTCATCTGGATTAGTCAGGCATAATGAGCTGAGGCATATTTATCGTTCGAAAGTTTTTAGGCGACAAACACACAAACATATAAAAGCTTTCTGCTTTATACATTAAGATAAAAAGCTTATAATGGGATTGAATTCTGGAAAAATAATGTTTTTATCCGAAATTCTTTATGCAGGTTACTTGCATGAGAACCATAAAACCTTGCTTTTTTTCGGTACCTTTTACGATTTCCCAAATGTGCACGATAATATGAAAATCTATAATTTGTTGACCCACGTCACTGCTGGAGTAAAAACTGAATACAGATTTTTAAAAATTGTCGAGTTCCCAATCTTCCCTTCCAGTCAATTCCCCCACTCAGGAATGCAAATTTGTTAGCGGAACTTGCTATGCCACGTACAATACAAAGAAAAAGTTAAAATCATCTCTCAATAATTCTGATACACGAAAATTGCTGAAAACTACTGAAACTTTCGAATCCCTTACTAGACAAATACCTAGATTCACGCATCACAATCTACGTAGGTCCACTCTACAGAGAATGTGACCAGAGAATAGAATTCAGGCAGCCAAGCTTCACCTAGCCCAGGGCTGACAACATTTTAGGGCTACACACGGATGTTTGAATTCCAATTGTTTTTCCGGTACAGTGGTTTCATAGACCATCCCGATGATTCTGGTAGCCAACAGGAAAATCCGGTAAAAACACTATCCAAACATCGAGAGGCCACGGTTGGATCTGACAGTGAAAATAAATACATAGGTATCACCGCATTACCGCTAGCCATAGAGAAATAATGGACTCGGCCAGGAACGGTGTAAACTGAGGGAGGACCATCTCGCAGCCTTCAGACGATGACTAAGAACAAATTGTCCCTCGCACAGCGGGGCCAAGCAACATTCCCTTCGTCCTCTTCCTCCTTGATAGGGGGCCCGCGGCTCGAAATACCGCACGAAAGAGGAAATCGAAGGCAAAAGGGGAATAATAGAACGGGCCGGAGGAACGCAAAAGGAGGAACAGAAGCGGCGCGGAGAGGGATAGCAAGAGGACCGAACGGAACACCGTGGGGAAACGAAAGAGCGCCACGAGAGAGGAGCAACGTCGCAATATTTGCTATCCTGATCTAACTCGATCCGTCGGGGTCCTCCGAGCGCCTCTTCTCATTCCCATCGCCTTCCTCTAACTTCATCTTCGTCCGCTCGGAGACTTCTTTCACCTACGTACGAATTCGCCGCGCATCTATCGTCCTCCTTGCTCTCCCGCCTGCTCATCCCTGTGGCACTTGAGGCTGCCCCGCGCGGCACGGAGGAAAGAGCTTCGGCATTCCTCTCGCCGGTCATTTTATTTTAGCGCCACCGTGTGGGAGAGAGCTGCTTTGTCTCTCTCCCTCTGCCGTTCTCACGGCCACCCGCCGTCTTCCTCCAAGTCCCTACGTCTGGTTCCCTCGTTGGATTCTGCGTCCACGAAGGCCTCTCTTTCCATCCGTTTCGCGGGCCTGTTCGTGCGAGGCCGATGGACGACTGATGGCGGTGTGTGCTTGCACGCTGCCCAATGGTGGCCACGCTCAGGAGGGCGGAGGGGGTGCAAAAGGTGCGTGGGAACTGTACCACGCGGCCTCGTCGCTGGGCCAGGATCGGTTCAACGAAATTTCAACCGCTTTCTTCTGTACCACCGGTGAAAAGAACTGCCTTTCGGCTCGAGAGCATACGCGTGCTTGTTTGTTATCGGGAACGGCTTGCCACTTTGCCGCGAGACACGCGTGTGCCTGCACTTACTTGATTCAAGATCGAAAATGAATTAGAGAAGTTTGCAGGAATGTGTACTTAGTTGATGTTCGTTTACTGCAAGAAAACGTCGCGAGTAAACAGTTCCTGTTTGAAATATTTAATCCATGTCTGGTTAAGAGGGAATTGAGTATGAGAAGGTTGTAGTTGGAAAGCAGCTTCGCTTTGAAGGCATGTGAACTCTCTTGATTTTCCATTTGTATGACTGAATGGACGATGGAAGAAACGTGGGGTTGGTGATGAACTAGATGGGAGATGCGGCATGTGATCTAGTATCGAAGCATTACTATTAGGTAGCAACCGAAGGTCTTCTGTGAGCTGTTTTTTCTTTCTTTATTGTGACTATATGGTATTTAGTAGGAACAGAAAATAGTTATCGTAGCTTTATAGAGCAAGTCCATCAGGCTACCCACACAGCACACGACGACGTTCCAAAGACGTCCATTTTATGTCTGTTTTAGGTCTGAACGACTGAATGTCGTAAATATTTTTCTACGAAAAAATACCACATGTTCTTTAAATGCTGCTCTCTTAAGTGCAAAAAGTTCTGTAAAAATATATGCTTCCGCTTTTTCAAAAAAAAATCACAAACATTCGCCTCTTTTCGATCGCTTGACTAGGTATAACCCCTTAAGACGTCTCGATTTGTAACATTAGGTCGTTCAGAAGACGTATATGAGCCGTTCGTGGTACGTACAAGACGTCTTGAAGATGTCTCTAAGACGTCTGTGTGCTGTGTGGGTTGATATATATATTTTATTTTATTAAAATATATTTTACTAAAATACAAATTGTATTTGGATAAAAGCGGTATAGAATAATTGGCAAATTTACGTACAAGGAAACGTTAGAAACTTGTTCTTCATGTTGTTTGACGATAAATCTAACAGTGCCTACGAAAAAAATTTTGTTCCAACATTTTAATCGTCATTTCAAAATCACCATTTATTTTAGTGCCACGAGAGTATCATATTAAGAAAAGAAAAGTAGCAAATCTAAAACCAGCTTGTAGTTTGCAGTGTTCTCTCTTGAATATATGTAACCAAATTATGAATGAAAATTGCATTAATAAATATTCGTCGGCGTGCATGATAATAGATGATTCGGTCATGGCAACGTGTGTAAGCGCGCACTGTGAAGAAGTAATTAGAAAACAAAGCAAGAAATAACAAAAGGAAGAAAGTAGGGTGTAAAGTACAATAAAGGAACAAATAGGCAATAAAATAATAGGATAATAAAAGCGGAATAAATTCTGGTAGCAAATAAAGTAAGAGAGTAGATAAAGGAAAACAGGGGTTTGAAAGTCGAGGTAAATAGAACAAAAGGATTCCAATAGAATATAACCAAAGTGACAGAGGAAAAGAGCTCAAGGGGAAGACCACTAAAGCATATAACAAAGAGTAAGATAGCAGCAAAGGACGAAAGACAGGCAACACTGAGCATAAGCAAAGACAATACAGGCAACAACAAAAGAAATGTAGAAACAGAGTCCGGTATAACAACGATGTTAACCCAGTTGATACATAAGATAGATGAGAAGATGTCGAGTGAAATGAGAAATATGAAAGAAGAATTAAAAGAAGTAAGAAAGGAAAACAGACCTAATAGACGTAATAAGCGAGATATCAAGCTTAAGAGAAAAAATAAAGGAGAAGGAAGTAAGATGGGCAGAGGAAAGGACGAAGCTGGAGAAAAGAATTGCGATATTGGAAGAAACCGAGGAAAATAGAAGGAGGGGGGAGAGCAAGATTAATATTATTATCAAAGGGCTGCAAATAAAGGATGGAGTAGAAGAAGAAACTAGGAGATTTTTAAAGGATATGCTAAGAGTGGAAGTGGAACTAGACTATATACAAGAGATAAAAACAAAGAATAATAAACAATTAATAAAAGACAGGCTAGCAGACAGAAGATTCATTGATGAGGATGTAACGCCGGAGCAGAAAGAAATACAGAAGGAAATAGTTTCATATATGCAGCAACGCAAAGAGAACAAAGGAAAAGGATTGAGATAGGATACCAAAAGGTTCATACAGATAATATGATATGGAAAAAAAGGATTGGGACTAGTTAAAAATATATTGTTTCGGTAGTAAGGAAGAAAAATCCAAGAAGAGCAAGGAGAGAGCAAACAGAATAGAATTGATATCTTGGAATAATCATGGACTGACGAACCTTCATAAGTTAGATATACACAGAAGATTATACGGAACATTTAAGAAACAGTGCAATAATATGTTTAAGTGAAACATTTAAAACTGAAGCGTTGACATACATTTTAAAAAAAATGGACAAGCTTAAAGCTTGTAATTAATCAATTTCTAATTATTTCTTCAAGAACTGATTAAATTTGTTGTTTAAAAAAATTCTATAATACTATCAAGTGCTTTATAAAATATAATGAAGTAGGGGAGACCGGGGCTAGTTGATACGTTTTTCAGTTTTCAAAGTTTTTCATTTTTGTTTGAATTAATTATTTGAAAACAAATATGCTAAAATATACTTTGGTCCTTCCTCTTTGATATATGGTAAATGAAAAGTTGAGAAAATGCATACAAAATGAATGAAAAAATGTTATTTGGACGATCAATTTGTATGTATCAAAACTATTTACTTTTTCTCTATATAAACGAAAACAGTTAAAAAACGATTGTTAACGTCAATGTACACACACACGTATGCTGGATTGTAGGAAAGAATTGAACAACAATCTTCGCATATCTTGCTCAAACGGAGCTACATATATACGGTGTCGAGATAATTCGTCTGTATCAACTTGCCCCTGTATCAGCTACCCCCGGTCTCCCCTAATGCTTTTTGCCGGTTCTTCATATTCCTAACTACTAAGCAATTATTTCATGCAGCACTTGTTTGGGAACACCCTGTATAACGGAATATATATATAGACGTACATACTGTGGTGTCCGAATATTAATGATGGCAACTGTACATATTATGTTCACCCTAATAAACTCGTGACTGTTATATTAACAAGCGTATGTACATGCGTATACTAATGTTACAATTACAGTCGATTTAGATACATGCACGCTATGTCCGTTCTACATTTCGTATTTAGAGAAGTACAACAACAGAACGGGAGTTTGCTGGCCCACATGAATAACAAAGGAATGCACAGACGCAACAGCTTAGAATGTAGTTGAAAATTTCCCGTGGAAACTAACCCTACTTGAATAATTAAGAGCCTACAATTAAGGGAGGATTATAAAGAAAATAAGTGAATACGAAGGTTGAAAGAAGTTCGGTATACTTGACAAAAAATATTTTCACTGAATATTAAGATATGCTAATTAGATATACTACAACAGCAGTAACATCCGAAATGAAAAATTTCTGACCGCACTGGAAAGGAAATTATAACTTCGTTGAATAATGTGTTGTAAAGGGAGAGATTAATTCAAATTGCTAATTAGCTGCGAAAAGAATAGAGTTCTTAATAGAACTGTTTAAGGATAATCAACTTTTAATTAACATTGTAACAGCTTTTACTTCAGGACTTGTTAAACAGCGCACTCTTTCGCGAGATGAAGCAAGAGAGAGCAGCACAAATTGCACAAAGGAAATCTGTAAGGTACATTTGAATCCAGATTTACGGTTCAAAAGTTTGTACATCGATTTCATGGAACAAATTTTGCATTTTGGATTAAATTATCAGTTAGAATTTTATCATGCCAAAGGAAATAAAATACCAACAATGATGATTGATGAGAGAGGGAGGTACTTACTACGACCACGCTATACAAGTGCTCGGAATATTATTCACTATCAAAAAAAAATTAAAAAAGCGATACATAAAAACTGTTCATAGCAAAAAACATGTTTACATGACTCGAAGTATAATATAGCTAACAATAAGTACCTACATAATATATTGTAAACAATTATCTTGATACAAAATGAATAATTAATATGGGTGATCCTTATTTCATTGCAAAATATCGGTTCAATGATACCGGTTAAGTACTGTTTATACAAATGAGACATATTTTTCACAGATTAACGATGATATCGTTTTTTTGCATAGTTAATAGACACGCACAACAAAAACAACGTAAGAAACTATGTCAATTATAAAAATAAAATTACCGTTGCCTGCGTTATAACATTCTTTTTGCTATTGTCATTATTAAATATGTATAATGATAAACGGTCTTACGCTAATATGTGTTGTATATTTAATGCAAGAAAACAAGGTTTTAATGGTATCTTGTTTGGGTGCGTTTTAGTATTCGTTAATTATTATTTAGAATTCACAATATAAGAAAAACAAATTGTTCTCCCTGTGCCGTAGGTAGAGACTATAAAAAGAGACGTCGCAAAACATCCGGTGAACAAATACGCGTTGAAAGAAAACGTTTTTCATGATTTAAGAATTTAGAGAACCTTTTCGTATTCTCAGAAATCCTGAGATTTCCTGAACTTTTCAAGAAATTCAAGGCTGATTGCGGTCTTGCACATCATGCAAAAATAATAAAATAATTAGAAGTACATATACAAGGGGTAGGGTTTATACAAAAACTGACTTTTGAAAAACCCGGTTTTCAAGTTCCACGATTCCCAAATACCGATTTTCGAATTTTCACAAAAGAAATATAATTAAAATAGTAAATAAATACTTGTACTTATTTTTAAAAAATTCAGTTTCCTTAATATTGTGGAATTACAAAAATATAACAAAATAAAATATACTCAATCTATAAAGAACCAAATAAAAAAAATTATAATAATTAAAATCCGTATAAAATATAAATCTTTTAAAAGGTGGTACCCAATTATAAATCTTTATTCCATTTAGTATTTTTTTTCTGAAAATATGAACTTATGAAGAGTAGTTTTACAGTAAACTGTCAGTTACCTACTACAATATGCTTGTGTCCGAGGCGATTTCAAGTCAAAACCTTAACGTTTTTAATTAACTAATTAATTCAATTCTGCATATTAATTCTAGTATATAAAACCGGGTTTTTAAATTTAAAACCGGTTTTCGAATTTCACAAATTTATAAATAAAAACCGGGTTTTAAACCCGGTTTTTTTAAACCGACAAACCCTAATGAGGGGGTGCGATTATTATTACTGTTCCAATATATCTAAAACAAAGGCACACGTGAAAGTTATTAGGGCAAGTATTGCAAAGTAAAAAGATAACCATCATCTGACGATAACTATTTCTATGTGGAGAGAAATGCTGTTGAAATAGGCGACCATTCCTACTCTCGCAATAGTAACCCCTTTGCTCGTATTCGTCATCTCCACCCTGTTATAAGGAACAAAGAAGCATTTCGAAGCAATTAAATGCACAAATGAGATTTTCATATCTGAAAACCGTCATAATTCCAACAATACAATCACTCTTCCAATTCTTAATATCTCGACAACATTGAAGTGACAATAATATCCACAGGCGCCTTGCGCGTGACTGCAAGCTGCTGCATCCTTATTAAAAAAAAAAAATCCGGGAGCACGTAGCGGTTTTAACATTTATCGGGCAAAAGTTCACGTTAACCGCAGATTGAAAGGCCAAAAGACTATCGTGTGTTTTCGAGCTGAACTCCAACGATCAGGTGTAGATGAAGATACGGCAAGGTGTATCTCGAAAGTGTGCAAACGTAGGCCACGGAACCTTCACATTTTGTCATCCAGGCGAAGTGGCGTTTTTATAATGAGTCGAGTGCAGCGGTGGAGTTTAATTATGCGCGGATAGGCAAAATAGAAAGAAAGAGGAACCGCTTCGAGAGGTTGGCGAAGGGCACTTCTCCATTTCAAGTGGCTCCAACCTCCAAAGAGCTGCGAGCACATCCACTCGACGAGAAGAGAATGATCATTACCGAAATAGTCTGCGGCCTCGTAACAGCAGACTCGATCGCGATTAATACTAGGATAATTAATTACCCATTATCATAGCCCGGCGAGAATCTAATTTCCAGCGCCATTATGGCTCACTCTGCAGTACGCTCAACGAGATTAAAATTAATCGGATTACACGGCGCGGGTTACTTTGACAATTTTCGCTCACTTGTGAACTATTCGGAATGGTTCCTCGGTGCCTCGTGGCTTCAATGGCATTAATTACTCGGCAGAGAAATATTTTCGAGTCTTGTACAACGATAGGTGAATATATCGTTTCAATTAAGGGGCCATTCCGGTTTACGCGCCGATAAATTAAGCGATTGTCCGCAATTTATTGCGGAGAAAAGAAGTATAGTAATGGTATAAAACCTTTTCTCTATTTATTAGACTACATTTCTAGAGTAAGTAAAGAACATAAAAACAATAAAATTAATGTTTTTAAAATGCTTTTTAAAGCGGTCTTGATGATGTGTTTGAAAAGCGATGCCTTGCTGGTGCAGGTGATTCCTGCTGTTAGACTTATCAGAACCAGAAATCCATAAGGATTCTTGACCAGTATGGCTGCCGCTATCGCCCGAACTACAATTAATGATTTACCTTCAAAATTAACACGATGGCGGACAAAAATAGCGAAAACAAAAAACCTGGAAAACATTTAACACGCTATTTTGTTAAATTTGAAGATAAATCATAATTCCACGCCCTAATTTTCAGTTAAATTGTATCTAATGGAGATTCGAGCTTTCCTTTTATGATAAATCATAAGGAGAATCAATATCATTCATAGCCATCATTCACTATTAAGGGGGAAGCCCTTCTTGGGAATATTTTTTCTAAGAAACTGTTAAGCGGATTTTTTCCAAACTTTCAGGGTATTTTAGTTCACATTCCATGAATATTAGGAGCTAAAAATCTACAGAGTTGTTGTTCAGATATAATATTTTGAGAAAAAAAATAGTTTATAAGTTGGCTTTGGAGGAAAGGAATTTAGTTCGAATATAGAAGGTACAGAACGTCAAAATTAGCTTACGGGTGGCTCACACCCAGAGTGTCAACGAAGGGTTGAGTCACTAACGTCCGAAAAGTATGCTGCATGTATCCCTGGGACCTAGACGTACCATCGAAAGAATTAAGGGTACTACATACCAACTTTGCCCCTTGCTACTTTTACGAGACATCACTGCACCCCCACCAAACACTGTGCATGACCGAAAACTTCGATAGAGGGAAGCGAAGACGCTTGACCCGCGACACGAAAAAACATTCCGAACTCGGGGTGGAAATGCGTTTTCCGTGGAGCATCAAAAATAGAACGGGCCAGACTGAAACCTAGAGACTAGGTTGCTGAGGCAACGACACGCGCGAACATGACTTTCGTTCCGTCCTTGTTTTTCTCCCTTTTCCATCGTTCTTCGTCCGTTCTAGCGGCCTCCGGTTCTACTCGGTCCCCGCTACCGGCTCGGCTTTACCCTCCGCGCCGTGTGAAATTACTATATGCTCGCCGTTGAATATAGTCAGCGCCGGCTATACATCCGACTGTAAAGTTATACTGCAGGAAAATCGCGCGGAGATGCATAGGTGCACTTGCGATGCAGCGAGTGGCTAGGTGCCTATGCCCGGGCTCCTCCCGCCCTTCTCCTCTCTTCCGCGATGCTTAGGGTTAGGTTGGCCACTGTTATAAACGTTCCCGCGTGCGTATTTACGTACGGGACTAAGTTCGCCGATCTGCACGATGCGCCGTGGAATTTTCTCACAATGGGCACTGCGCGAGGGTCGGTTCACCGATTTGGCTGCAATTCTCTATGTAGTTGGTCCGTGGCGTACACAGGTATATAGCAGAGATCGGCAAACAATTATTTGAAATAAAAATTTGTGTACGAAATTTATTAAAATATATATATATATATATTTGAAATAAAAATTTGTGTACGAACTTTATTTAAAAAAAATATATTTTAAATAAAAATTTGTGTACGAAACTTATTAAAAGAAAAATTATTTGAAATAAAAATTTGTGTACGAAATTTATTTAAAAAAAAAATTATTTGAAATAAAAATTTGTGTACGAAATTTATTAAAAAAAAATTATTTGAAATAAAAATTTGCGTACGAAATTTATTAAAAAAATATATATATATATATTTGAAATAAAAATTTGTGTACGAAACTTATTAAAAAAAAATATTTGAAATAAAAATTTGTGTACGAGATTTATTTAAAAAATAATAATAGAAGTAAAAATTTGTGTACGAAATTTATTTAAAAAAAAATAATAGAAATAAAAATTTGTGTACGAAATTTATTAAAAAAAATAATTATTTGAAATAAAAATTTGTGTATGAAATTTATTAAAAAAAAGAAGAATTATTTGAAATAAAAATTTGTCTACGAAATTTATTAAAAAAAAAATTATTTGAAATAAAAATTTCGTACACACATTTTTATTTCAAATAATTGTTTGCCCATCTCTGGTGTATAGTAATACGTTGAATGCATCGCGCGCAATATTTAGTATTTCGAGAGAAAATTAGCTTCAGAGCTCCATCTCTTCCACGTCTTATATTGCTGCTTGGCACTGATAGTAACGCAACTCCAAAACTGTCAATTTAAACAAATTACTTATATGATGAGTAGCTACTCAACTATTATTCGAATGCAACTTTTAAACCGCTTTTCCCGTCAAATTTACATTTTGTGAGTTATGCCACTATTAATGCCAAGCAACGATGTATGAATCTACGTGCAAAGACGAGAATAATTTATGTAACTGGTCGTAGAAACAATTGAAAGTTAACTGTGCGTGTAAGTATGTCTGTAAGCTGCTGCAGACTTTGCAGCTCAACAGCTGCCACTGCAATTTAATTATCGTTTCGTTTTTATGTATGTACACATATTGGGGCTCTGAGGAAAGCAAGACTTTGGATGTGCTTGGTTTGTAAACTTTTGAATTGTGAGGTCCATGAATTTAATAGATTATTGTACATGTTGTGCAATAAGTTTGTGCGAAATTTGAACCAAATTGGTGACTAGAAGCTCGTGTACAGTCCTTGTCAGAGGTGAGAAGTTCGAATCGTGTTTCCCCTGTCCTTGTTTCCAACCAGACCACACTGCTACACCTAGAGTTCTCCCGTCCCGAGCCGTTAATACAGCCGCGATGCACGTTGTTTCACGTGTAATTCTTTGAATTGTCTGCTTCTTCACGGAAATTAGAGGAAGGTTTATACAATCTGGTAAGATATGGAGTTTAAATGAGAAACTCGTTCCCTGTTTGTTTCTTCTGTCCTAAGATAAGTGTCCAAACTAACCCCCAAATTTGTAAAATAATAGCGGAAAGATTTTACCAGTTATCACATAAAATTTCATGACGCGATTAATACGTGACAATAAAAACTGTTAGAAAGAAATAATTTTCAGTTACGTTTGAAAACAAATCGTGTCTGACAAAAATATCAAAGTTATCCGTAGCTTTTTAAACGAATCCACTCGATCTTCGGTTTCTTAATTCTCAATAAATGAGTGACGATAAAAATCTTTAAAAATTATGGAATAATTGCAAAATTAAGAAAAAAAATGTGGCATATGCAAATTTACTCTGAAACTTACGGCCAATAGAACGTTAAGTGTCCCTACTTGTGGACAGCCTTGGTTACTGGTGAAACTTTTAATAATCTTTTCGCGAACAAAGGAAAATTTCAGCTGAAATTGTATGACCAATATGAACTTTTTAAAGCTGTGAATATTTTTTTTCCAACATCCAGTTCACTCTGTATAAAAAAAGGGGAAGAGATATGGCCGATTACTTACTTTGTACGTTTTACGCAGCACTCCGCGGAATTTCTCGTAATTTACTGTTACACGCCCCACGCTATCATTTATCTAAATATAGATAAGGCCTATTCTCTTGGAGTGTAAAGTCGTGTGGCGCGAAATTCATGGTGAAACGCGACGTAACAAGGATAGAAGCCAGTGAAGCCTCGGTTCACAAACCTGCCTGTACAGGACGATCCAGAAAAGAGGTGTACGAATCTAGGGGCATATGCCACTTACAAACGTAGTTGAAAATGTCTGGTCAACAGACGTCCACAAATATACCTTGACAGAAATATAGATAATATAGGCACCTATTGCTTTTTTGAAAATTAATTATACAGAAATTAGTTTGCAGTAGTTTCCTTTCTCGGTCATGTTCTTGACCTCCAGAGCTACTAACTCTGAATCTCGTTTTACAGGACCACTATTCCTTACTTTTTAATTTCGTCGTCTCAAATTCATGCTATGAAAAGTTTAAATACAATGGTAAGCTGGAAATCTTTTAAAGTATATGTCATTTACTGCTATCGAAGATTTGAAACATATATTGGAATAAAAGGTGGATATATAGTACACATTTAGTAAAAAATTGATCGGTAAATAACTTTTTTCTGTCTATTTTTATGTATTTGTTATGACAGGTGATTATTCAAATAAAAGTTTTACCTTACTGCTTATTTACTCCATTTCTTTATTTTAGTTGTAGTATTATTTGAGTAATAATGTATTTAATCATTAGATTACTTTAATATTACTTATTTTATTCGGAATTTAAGTATTAGCATTAACTTGCTCCAGAAGGGTACAAATTTATTCTGTATATAGTAGAAATTCTGTTCCAAAACCAGTGATATCTAACAGCATTTATTTGGTAAAATATTCGGCTTCTTTCTTCAGGTCCAACTGAAAACTATTTTCTTTTGCTGCTACGAGTCAATGAGCTAAATGAGTCTACAAGTACTTACATTATCTGATAAGATGTTCTTGTACCAAATAGTTTCAACAGTTAATTGTTTAGAACAAATATCTTTTATCACATAAGGAAAGAATTACTACTCGTTACCTTGTATTATTATTTAAAATAATAAGATACTCGGCGAACAAGTCATTTGGAACTAATGTATTTATCAAACAAAATTTTGAAATTTATTTTCCAATTATTTATCTATTCTTATAAAAAAATTTAAAACATATGATTTCGGCGCACAGTTTCGGTCAATTAAAAGAATAAAAGCTAATTTGCAAATATAAGAATTCTTATATTTGCAAATTAGCTTTTATTCTTTTATTTCTTATATTTGCAAATTAGCTTTTATTCTTTTAATTGGCCGAAACGGTGCGCCGAAATCATGTTTTAAATTTTTTAAAAAAATTTTACGGTCGAAATTCCAACTTCATTATTTATCTATTCTATTCGTCACTGTGGTTCCAAATAAAAAGTGCTGAAACCTGCTTTCAGGATGGCTTGTGGACCTATGTTGAGTCGACACTTTTCGTTCACTTCCATGCGCGCTGTGCCTCCAAATTCTTCGACCTCTTTTTTAAACCACCCTGTAGATTCGCCGCCGAGGCTAACTTTATCGGCCGACCAACCCCTCCGCCCTTTCTCAATGCAAATCCGAAAATTATCCGGTTAGTATTTTACCTCGTCGCCGATCCCTGGACGAGCAGCGTGGCGGCAAATGCGAATAGAAAAATGCAGGGGGTACATTCGGAATGCGGATTTGCGTTTAACTGTATTATCATACGTTTAAATAAATTCCGGGGAACATATAGGGCCCCGCGGGCGTAGCGCTCAGCGATTCAGCTAGGTATTAGACAAGGCTCGTATTCTCCTGCAAATTCGGCATTTGGCTACACTTGCTGCAGCGTTTTCGATATTATCCGAAATTCACTGAAACGAGATACTTTAATATTCCACGCGCATATTTTAGTTTCAAATTAATCCCTCCGTCGGGGAATATTAGCTTTCTTTGGAAGGGAGTTACGATAGAGTACCTAGCTCACGGTGGAAATAAATTTACAATGTAATACTCCACTTAGGAATATCAAATTCTTGCCAGATAATGGATGATATTTTCTGTAAGGCACATGATGTGCAACTGGGCCTTTGAAAACGGCAACGATGCGAGGTGAACATTATAGAGAGGTGATGTCTCTAATCACACGTGATTATTTGTGAGTTATAATTCGGTAACTACTTTACAGGAATGCAGGAAAAAAACACAATGTTTATTAAAAGTCTATCTTGCAACATGGGAATTGAGGCCCTACCTAAGTGTTACTCTGGTGGAAGCTGATTTTATTTGATTTTGAGAAAGTAAAGCCGGGAATCCACCGGGAAGCTAAGCTAAGCTATGCTATGCGATGCTATGTTTTAACGTGATTCATCCTTCACCGAGTGCCACTATCACTTTATCCATTAGATTTAAGTGACATTCTAAAAGAGCGCTGTTTTTCTCAAGAAAAACATATCTACTATCTCGGAACGTCACACGAATTCAAGCTCCTCAAAATCATCACAAAAAAAAATCTGTTCTGATCAAATTTACCAACAGATTCGCAAATAAACGAATTTTATTAGAAAAATAACGTGCTCCTCCTTAAACCTTGTAGGCCGATGATTTCGTAAATTACAGCCGAATAAACCGTAAGAAAATGGAAAAAGGAAATCTAAATGCAGATATTCATCAGCGGATTCTATTGATCTTATGAAAATAAATGAGAACGACTAAACAAAACTCGATCTATCTCGTTGTGCGTCGCGGAGCAAAAGTTCAACTAAGAACATTAGTAGGCATTTTCGAAAATTGCGCCTCGAAACAAGCGTTCCCGCGCGTGGGTCTGATTATAGGCACATATAGAATGGCGTGGATAGAGATATACGGCGGGGCGTAAAGTTGCGTGGCGCGAATTTCGCGGGGAAACGCGATCCAACGAGATTAGATACATCCCCAATCCCCCTTTGGATTGCTTCGGGTCGGAGTGGACCGCATTGTCGCCCATATATTCGCATATGGAGCAGGCTAACTTCACCGTAGCTGACAGAGGCCCCGAGGGCCTCGATGATGTAAATGCGGAAATCTGATACTATTCTTCTTTCTCCTTCGGGCGCGAAATTTCCAGCAGAAGAGTGGTTGCTTCGCGAACGTCCTTGGTGCGATCAATTCGAATCCATTCAGGCAGAATTTACCGCCCGCTGCTCGAAATTCTTCGGCGGTGTAAAACGGTCTCTCTAACGAAATCGAATATCCACATGGGCAAGTTCGTAAATCATTGCCAGACTTTTGTGGAATTTGATGAAACCTGTCCGAAGAGTTAACCGTGTAGGAGAAAAGGAACTCTAGGCTATCAAAATCCCTGAGCTTGTGATAGTGGCCACTATTGGTGTCTGCAATCGCTTTTATGGAAGCTCAATTGCGCAGACATTAGTAAATTTTAATACGCGATATTATATACATATTTACTCTTCTTATATAGCTCGAGCTACGAAACATCGAATTTATCAAATCTCTTGCTCACTTTGACTTACTTAAATATTTAAAGACAGTGAACCTACCTCTGAAATTTCACTGAAAAAGTTGCTGTTTGAGGTGTGTCAACCTACTTAAATAGTACTGTAGCTACTAGGATGTGTCAATTTTGTGAATAAATTTAAGATTTTTTAAAATTTTACAATGACCACTGACATAGTAATGCTGTTTTTGATCCCGAATCTTAAACTATCTTCAGAAATTGATTTGAGTGAGATTTAGTTACTTCAAATCACAGTTGAGAAAAGTGAAAATTAAGTAAGATTTAACTGCAAATTACATACTCATGTGCTGCTTAAAGTGAGCCTTGCTTACGTAAAACCATGAAAATGAAAATAAAAATGTGTGGGAATTAGTATTTATTAGTATTTATTCACATGAAAATGTATGGAAATGGGTACTTATTAACTATAGCAACAGATCTAGCCATATGTCATCTATATAGTAAATTTAATGCTATTTAACAAAGTCCACCAAAGAAGTGATATCTTCTTTGCTTCTGTTGCGGTTCATAAGCTCAATTAGTAATTTTATTTTAATAATTTTAGTAATTTTCGTATTTTTCTATAATTTCAAATGCAATTCTAACTAGGTAAATAATGTGCTACACAAAATTTAAAGGTAATTTTAAACCTGAAATTGTACGTTTTTTCCACTAGTCGTTTTTAAAATTAAAACATTGAAAAAATGGGCACACACTAATAGGTACAGTAATTTAGTGTAACTCTTGAAAGTGTACAATTTTAGCGAATGGAAACAAAAGTTCCCCGCAAATCTCCATTATTATTCCATTGAATGCCTGATTACAGAGTAATTAACATTTGCAAATGGAAAATCGAAAATCCACCTTAAGGGGGTATACCCCTTTGAACCCTCGGAAAATGTGTACATGTTGTGGATTTTTTTACAAGTCAACGGCTTGATGAAGATTTCCCGTTTTTTACTATCTTTACATAGTATTATGAACTACTTTAAAAAAAAAGTTTCAGTTAAAAAACTATTGTCTTTCGGAAGTTATGCATACATATCCGAAAGTCGCTCGATTTTAGACGACTAAACGGTGGGCCTAAAAACTCGCGCTACGTTCAACCAATTCACTTCCAATTTTGCATGCAGGATCGTAATAAGATTCCACATCGTCCAACGAGGGCTTTTTTTATTCCGATTCTCCGTTTATTATTTATAAAGAAAAAAGGTGGCCTTTTCTCTCAGAAAAATGTAACTTTACCTTTGATCTCTCACCATTCCTTTATTTTTCCAAATTTTCAAAATCGGCCCCGTTGGACGATAGCTATTGACATACTTTATAAGAAGATTTTATTGTTTTTCATTACAGACACGACATACAGCTATTTCCAGGCCCACCGTTTAGCCGTCTAAAATCGCGAGACTTTCGGATATGTATGCATAACTTCCGAAAAACAATAGTTTTGTAACTGAAACTTTTTTTTAAAGTAGTTCACAATACTATGCAAAGATAGTAAAAAACCGAGAAATCTTCATCGAGCCGTTGACTTGTAAAAAAATCCACAAAATGCACACATTTTCCGGGGGTTCCAGCGGGTATACCCCCTTAAGTAGCTACTGCGCATCAAGATATATCGATCTGAATTTTCGGTCTTCTTCTTAAGAATATATTCAAGAAGACGCGCCTCATTTGGCCTCGTTATCGCATCGCCCATCCACGCACGAGAAGCATTACAATAAAAAGAGAAGCTGCCGTCATCTCTCTCGCGATTAACAGTTCCATTAAACTTTTAACCGCGGCGTTGCACAAAGCTCTTTTGCGCCGGAGAATAATTATCCACCGTTGCGAAAATGTCTTCGCGGCGATCCGCGATGGCCATTACAGCTTTCTCCGTCCGACGGCGCGGCGGAGAGGGCGAAATCGGGCAAAGAAACGACGCGATAGACATCGGGGAAACAGCAATGAAGATAGAACCGGCCGAGTGAAAAAGTGGCGCTGGCATTGTGAGAACGAAGAAATAAGAGAAAGATGGCCCCGTAAGCTACCGACGACACGGGTCATCTTGCTTATCTCGGGCTTAACCAGCCGTTTAGCTCTGTTGCACACGTACGGGGGCACGTACACAAGTAACGCGGAGGACTGGCTCACCCAACGTTTCACTACGGCTGTACGTGTTACTTGATCGCGCCAGTCGCGCTGCCACCCACGTAAAGTGCCTAGAGCCTCGTAGAATTGTACCGGTATCAAGGATTATCCTTGGGCAGACGTGGAATTGAAAAGGAGCCACGACCACCGCCAGGGACGCTTTGCAGATTATGGGATATAATTGTGCTCCTCGAGAATCGTTGAACACCCATCCAGCTGTTTTTTTCGCCCCATTCGGTTCGCAGCAACTGGATGAACGGGGGAGAACCGCGCGGGGTTTCTTACGGTCAACGATTCATCCCGATCGCGTTCTTCGTGAGGAGTCTCGAGTATAAGAATTCTGATACAATCCGCGGTATTATGAATGCCTAAAGGGTTTGGGGTGAAACAATTTTCTGGGTCATGATATGTGAGATGTACAGGGTGAGTGATTATGAGGAGAATAGCGGAGTATAGGGTGATTCCTTATGCAAAAATAAATCGGAAGTGTATGATAAAATTGTTTGATACGAGCCTTCGTTCTTTTTATTTTTTGAGAGAGAGAAGATCGACTTTGAAAATTCGTGGGGTACGCGACCACTTGACTAAAGATTAGCTGAATGTATCGGTGAATGTGTCACAACTGCGAATGAAATAAATTCTTTTGCAGAGATTGATAGTGAGAAAACTTTCCTTTCGAATGGTGCTTTGTTTTCAAGAAAATCGAGTTTGAAAATCCATCGAGTACCCTAGGTACGCCTGCATTTGCCAATAAATCCGTTCCATCTTGAAAGCTGGGGTAGGTAGGCATACCTTCGTATATCTTCGTATTCTTGTTTGCTGGCATCGAATCTACTTGAAATTACAGCTTTTCGGATGAGACATTGGGGCGCACCAGTGGATCAGATATCGAAAAATTACTGGTCTATTTCGTTTGTAAATTGTCGTTTCGTAATGTTTTATCAAGGGGTGAACGCAGACACCAGTGACTCGGGTGTTAGAAGGAAGAACTGGCAATGAAGCACAATGGCTGAGCAGTCGCCATTACATAATGTAGACTAAGGGCGAATTCATAAATTTCATTAGGGTAGGTTTCCATATACGCGACTGGACGCATCGTCGAGAATTTCAAAGTCGATTTTCTCGAAAATGAAGCGCGATATCAAAAAATTGTATTCCTTTTCCTCGACTTGTTTACTTGTTATAAGTAGAAAAGGAAGAGTAACTTTTTTTGATATCGCGCTTGATTTTCGAGAAAATCGACTTTGAAGTTCATGACGTTCCGTCCAGTCGCGTACAGGGAAACCTACCTTAATGAAAATCACGAGCGATTTGGGTGTAAGTGGAATTCGGTTTAAATAAATTAAATAGATTTCCCTACATCTTATGAAGATTTTTGCAGTACTATGTAATTATATGTCGCCAATAGGAAAATAATGAGTCTTCGGTACTTAAATTGTTAGAAAGAGTTTTCCTACTTCCCTAGCAATAATACAGTACACTAATATTAGAACCGAGAATGGTACAAAACAAAATCAACCCAGATCTTTATATCATAAACCACTACTTTTAAGTTCCATAAGTTAAAGTCCTTCTGGAGCTTACTCACTTCCACCAACGAGCACATCATTTCTCGATAGCCAATAAGATTAAATGAAAGCCGGAAACGCGAACAATTTTCCATGCTTTCAACAGCCACGATAATTCCAATTTGTTGACATTAAATGAAGCTCGCCCTCGAGATAAAGCTTGATCATTGTTTCCTCTGGAGCGAGTCGGGTTTTCTGCTCGTTACATTGATTACGCAAATGTCTTGATTATCGCGCGGCCAATAATGGTCAATATTGGTCCACCATTTCGCATGTACAATCGTGCGCGCATTAATGTCTGGTTTTAGGAGGAAATTTCGAGTCGACATGGAGAATCGCGTGAGCGTACAATTTGCAGGGTGTTTCTGAATTATGGGTATAGGCGTAACAGGCCAGCAGTGCTCTTAAAGAGAAACAGAAATGGTTTAACGAACGTCCATCGAAGAACTAAACGTTTCTTAATGGTTCTTAATGGTATCTGGTTGTTGACTGCTTATTTTTATATAAACTCCAACAGTACGACTCACTTACAAGGGGAGGACACCATGTGGTAGACACCGATTTTGATGGGCCTTGGCACGATGAATCTGTGTCGAAAATAATTAAATAGGGGTCCGAGCGTTTCTGCCAATGGGCCTTAATAATAGAGATATTTACGTGGAAATTATTAAAAATTTCATAGTGGCCGCGGGGTTTTAGTGGGTAAAAATCCCACGCTACCCTGGCCCCCGCGGGAGATTCCCTTCTGGATGCGTCGGGGTGCTTTTTGAAGATGCCTCCACTACTCGTCGCAGTCAAAAATTTCGATCTGCTCGAAGTATATTCAGGCCGCCCGAAAAAATTCGGATACTCGGTTCTCTTCGAGCCGCCCGAAAAATTTCGAGTACTCGGTTCTCTTCGAGCCGCTCGAAAAAATTCGAGTAGGTACTCGATTTTTACGGGTACTCGGCTCGCTTGTTCCGAGTACTCGAACAGCTCTAGGGCCAACCACCCTCGCGCCGGCCCTAGTCTAGTACTTATGTAATATGAACTAGACGTACTTACATACGTCGACAACATTTTTCGTACATAATCACCTGCAGACCCTAATAGTACGATGTTGATATTTCAACCCGAGACACCCTGTATAGTAAACGCATCGATAGGCGAAACGCGCGAATGCATGCTTTCCATCGTTGGCACCTGCTCTCATGAATCTATCAATTGTTTTTGTTACCATCTGTTACATTAGCACAACAGCATCGCAATGACAGCTAACCCGGCGGCGATATATCTTCGACAGATAATATAATTTATAATCGTAAAATGTTCATGCATACATTGCTCTTGGCTACGGAATTACACGCGATCAAACGTAGGATCGTTCAGAGAGATTTGTGATAAAATCGTTTATGGGGAGGCCGGGGCAGATTGTAACACCGGGTAAATTGTAACATAAGTAAAATCTTTTGAACGACAAATCTGGTAACCCGCAGCATCCGAGAGCTGCTTGACGATATCAACGCCGTCGGTTTTAGTGGCACAAACAAGCGTTATGTATTCAATTTGTGGTTCTAGCCCACACTTTTATTTCAATTAACCGTCATTAGAAACCGTTTGAATTTTTGCTTTTTTTTTGTCGCAAACCAATCAGTACACTATTGGTTTATTATGTGTACGCATTTTGGTAAGTTGATGTTTAAAAATTCAAGCTCGGGGTAAATTGTAACATGCTACTAGTTACTCCGCTCTAAATGGTGATAAAGCAAGCTGTTTGCTGACACACCAGATAAAGATGCTGCAGACGCACAAGAGAACAATCGAGAATCCAAAAAGTATAAAGAAAAGTATAAAGACAAAAGTAAAGAAAACGAAAAAGAAGATTTTGATAGGATCAGATGAATAAGCAATTATTGTTTAACTCGTGTATATCAAATGTTTAATAATGATGTGTATTTTCATTTATATTTTTTAGAAATGTTTAATTTTGTTCATATTTTTATTTAAATGAGTAAAATAGATGTGGTACAATTTACCCCGGGACTGGGGCACATTGTAACAAAGGTTCAGATTTGTTTAAAATGAAGCTTGATGGCTAAGTGTCCAAGATTTTGTCACGTACTTTCACGCAATTAGTTCACCACACATGTAAGTAGTAAATCACGCAAATTATTTCCTGACTGAGGAAAACACTTTCGAGAAAAAATTGTGAAAACTTTTTTTGTTACAATCTGCCCCGGTCTCCCCTATGCGATATAGCTTATCGCCCATTTTCTTAATATTCTCGACGGGCTTCGATAAGATGTAAATTTAGCAAGAATTCGTTCGAAAATAAGTAGGCATACGTATGTTATTGTGACTGCTTATCAAAAATGCGTCTCTGTTTCATATGTTATTTAACATTTCACAGATAAACTGCCTTGCCAACAACGCTTACCAAAACTATCCACCTCGTTCCGTCAGAACGTGGTACCTATGTAAATGATTTTTTTGTTTGCAGTAACTGCCTAAATTGTTACCAGCTAGAAAGTTGAATCCATCACTCATTGGCAATACATATTTTACATAGAAATTTCGTGATTGTTAAATAACTTTTTAAGAAAACATTCTTAATTTTTTTTAGAGATTTCTTAAGATTTCTCAAGATTTTCGTGTTCTGCACAGCTTTGCCGCATTTTCATACCGATAATCTCTGGACAGTATCGAAAGTACATTGCGAACCTCCCCAAATGTCTACTTTGAAAATGAGTCATGTACTAACGAGAATTTTAATTTGTATATTTTCTACTATATCATGTCATGAAAAATTCTGCAAATTCAAATCATCGATGAATTCTAAAATTTAAGGCCTGGTCGGCACCCTTTCCTGTTGTCCGACTGCAACAATCTTTTTCAATGACTATTTTTTTATGAAATGGAACCATATTTGGGGATGGAAGCAAAAGAAATCGCAGATTGGAAATAAGTGCCGCTGCTAAAGCGATTGCGGTCCTGACCAACTTGATGAAGTATTTTTTCAAACCTTCCGCCACACAAATACTAATTAAAAAATACTCTGTATAAAGGTATTACACTTCACACGCTTCTCAAAGACCTCGTCCATTTTTTTTTAAGGACCACCTTAAATATAACTATTTTCCATTTCCTATCAAATTCCTACCAGACGTCTCCTTGATACGTATTTCCTTTAAACATGAAAATCACAACGGTATGCACCAACCCACGAAGCGAGGGATTTATCGTGATCTCGAAGAGAGCGACGCGAGCCTCGACTTTCTGAGGATACTTATCCGCGCCTTCGAGCGCCGCGGATCACTTCAATGGATACTTCTTCCCGCTCGGGGACAACAGATCCGCGAGGATCATTAGAGATAAGAGCAGACCATTGTCCGCTTATAAACGTGACTCGTATGAGATGGCAGAATAGGCACGCCGTGACAAAAGGGACAGGGAGAGAGAGAGAGAGCTGGAAAAGAAGACAGGAGCCTCGATTCTTTTTTCCATTCCCTACCGTCGCGGCAATTAATGGGCCCGTAAACGTTAATTGTCACCAGCGGTTTAATGCCGTGCGTTACCAACACGGCATTTCGCAGATTTCCCTCCGCCCGTCTCATCCAGGCCCTCATCATCTCCTCCTTCCACGAGATATGTAACTCAACGCGTCAGCGAGACTCGATACTCCGATCCTCGCAATCCGTCGCTGCAAACGCATTTTAGGAATACTTTCTTTTGCCTTTTTGACTTTACTAGAATTGACTGGATCGTCGTCTATTGAAACGCGTAATTCAAAAGCCAAGGGTGTTTAAGATTACAGATCGTTTATAGCAGGTCAGAGATTGATGGAAACAGACGGAAATACGAAGCTTCAGACTCCAGTAAAATAATACCTGTAACCTAACCTGTCTGACAAATTAAGTAGACAAATCAACTTCGAAATCTAACTTGTAAGCAATCAAGAATATCTAATTATCAACATATTGACTTCGAAGTTAGTGTGCCTATACCTCTTTCATTGGATTCAACTTCACTTAGGGCAGACCGGGGCAAAGTGACGCGAAAAAGTTTTGAATTCGAATAAAATTTTCCCCTTTCAATGAAAATGTGTGGAAATAGATTTATAATATAATTTGAACATTACCATTGATAAATGACGAACATCAATACTTAAAATAAACTTAAAGTATATTAAAATTCAACTTGAAAAGAAAATGCCAAAACGACCACTTTACTCCATATACTTTATTTCAGCTCACTTTACCCCAGACAGTAGCTCACTTTACCCCATATATGTAGGTACTTTTGCACAAGGATTCGTTTAATTCACAGTTACACGATACTTATTACTGTATTCTCCCAATTCTTAGTCACTATTTTCTTAATTAAAATATTCTTTTTCATCCTAACATTTCACCCCTACTAATTTTATTGTTCCTTCAAAATCGCACTCGTTTTGTCGTCATTTGAAGATGGTCGCGCGTCCAAGCTCCAGCTATTACGGCCATTTGCGAGTGACCCATAGTTAGGCTCTATCCTAGATAAACCAATTGACCCAGAGGTGCAGGTGGAACCAACGTGGACACTCGCGCGCAGCTTTCCGGAATGTTCAAATCCGCTGAAGAAGTTAGCATAGGATTTATTTTCCTGAGAGGATTTCGTTGTCTTGTAATCTTGGACCATTCATCAAGCTGATCTACCCAGCTAGATAACAGAATCCCCAGCCAAAAGTGTTTCAGGACTAGAAGCCGACGAAAACAGAAAGCTTGCGTCGCGTGTACAAGAGAGTTACGACGGCAAGAACGTTCATTGATAAAGTTGGAGTTTAAATCTCCTTCCTTAGGATCCGATCTATCCTATACGGCCAATTGTGTCGAGCCACCGTGCACCCGAAACCATCACTTATTTTTAGCAAACGAGAACTATTAACCCTCGAACGGCAAACGATTTAACTGATCACAGGGAAGTCGAGAACTGGGGCGGTTTGCACAATATCCTTAGTTGTTCTCAGGATGTAATAAGAGGAATCATGTTTCTGGACAATTTAAATGGAGAAAGTATTGTGTACTTATGTACACCAATTTTGTCAAGGTGGTTGAATTTTGATAAAGATTCTTCGGTTTTCTATGTAGGACAAAATGAAGTTCATAACTACGATTTTTACCAAGATTGAAAATACACGTCAGAAATTTTTCCATGCGAAATACATAGGTGCTGACGATGTCTTAAACTGCATAAGGCACATTATGCACCCCACTGCGATTTGCCTAATTGATCGGTTCAGAATTCATCAGTTCTATTTGTACAGGGCGAAGATAAATTCATACTGTAACTTGAAAAAAAGATAATTACTTGTGCATGAGTACCTACGTCGGATATATAAAAGAAATATGTCATTCCAGGTTTTGTTTAAAAAAAAATTGACTTCCAACGTCTGCTATACATGTAATGTCGCTTCAGTTCTGGAGTTAAGGGGGTAGGTTACCCTAGATAGCCCTAAAAAAGGTCTTTTTCAAATGCAAATTGTAAAGTGATAAATAACAGTAGCGAGAATGTTTTTTTTCTAGTTTTAATCGTTATTCTATGAGCTTTAACACCAAATAAGAAAAGTCTAAACATCTCTGTGTACATAAAAGTTGTGAGTAAAAACGTAAAGGCCTGTACCCGGTGTACCGTTTGATGGTGAACATAAAATCTCGAAAACCGCTCCAACGATTTAGATGAAAATTTAATGAGAGATGCAGAAAACCATTCCCTACGATGTGCCGGGTGCAGATTTTCGAGAAAAAAAATAATACAGTTTTTATGTTGAAAAATACGATTTTATTGATTTCTTGTATGAAAAATATTTATCTTTTTTTTTAAGAATTTATCTCGAAAATCTGCTCCCGGCACATCGTAGGGAATGGTTTTCTGCATCTCTCTTTAAATTTTCAACCAAATCGTTGGAGCGGTTTTCGAGATTTTATGTTCACCATCAAACGGTACACCGGGTACACGCCTTTACGTTTCTACTCACAACGTTTACGTACATAGAGATATTTAGACTTTTCTTTTTTAGCGTTAAACCTTATAAAATAACGATTAAAAATACAAATGAAAACGTTTACGCTACTGTTATTTATCACTTTGCAATTTGCGTTTGAAAAAAGGCCTTTTTTAGGGCTATCGAGGGTAACATACCCCACTAATAAACGAAGTTAATGTATGAAGTGCAATTATCATATTAGAAAGTTGGGTACTTTGTTCGCAGTTAAACGTAACTGATATTTCTTTTGTAATCATTTTCTGGATGCGCCTGTCGCTTGTGCTAACAGCCATTCTCATCATACTCGCTAAGTCAACACTTACGCAAGAAAAGGAAGAGATAAACGATGTAGAACGCAGCGCTCTAGTAAGCAAATACAAAAATGCAAACAACGTACTCAACGTTCTAATATGATAATTGCACTTCATAAGCTCAACTTTCATAATGTAGATCAACTACGCTGACTATACGTTTAACGTTTCAGATAAACCACGTGAAGGAATATTTCACACAGGCCTATTAGCCTCTTAATGCAAGCAAAAAGAAAAATACAATGATGCCAGAAGATTCACTTTTGGTAAATAACTTCTTACGCGCTGTTTGATTTATTTAACATTCAAAGGCTGGAGAAATGGATAGACTCCATTTTCATAAATCTTTTATAGCCATACTTTTGAATTTTCATTCCTCTTATCGAATCTCTTCTATTTAATGGAGCAACTTAATGAGAGACCTACAATAGAAATCTTAATTTAACATGAAACTGTTGCAACAATACGTATTTTAATTTCATCGGTAATGAGCGTACATTATAATTAAGTATGTATGCTGTTTTGTTCGTATAAACGCTAATTTAAGGGCAAATTTTTTTGTTTAGTTTTTCGGACTTTTTTCGAAAACCGTTTGTCGCGCGAGAAAAAGTAATACAACAAAAAAGATGCTCCTTGTCCGGAACTACAACTTTTGTTTGACATATCTTTTGATTTAATCAATAACTTGGAGGATATTATATAAAATCGACTTCGCGAGCTGTTAAATAATGATTTAAATGTTTAAGGACCCAGGGGCAAACTTTACACGGATTTTTTTTAGTTATTTGGAACTATTCTGGAGGGTGCTCCAAGGAAAATTCAAAAGTCGAAAATAAGAGCCACCCTAATAAGCACTTTAACCCTTGCGTGGCGGATACGGGGTCCATTTAAATCCATGAGAAACTACGTATGTTACTCGTTACTTATTAGTATCATTGCTCGAATCAGTCATTAACAAAATCAGCATCTACTATAAAAGTCTATTCCAAGAATTGTATTAACGAAGTACATACTACTATTATGGTTCAAAATGGACCCCGTGTCTGCTGTCGAAGGTTGAGCTATCCGCCAGACAAGAATTAAAAGAGGTTCGTGCTGCATCTCTTTCAGTCTCTAATGAATAATGAAACCGTAGATTATTTCTGCGCAATAATGACACCTTCGGCGGATAGCCCGTTTAAAAGTCGATCCACGATTCCCTGCTAATGCAATAGGCGTGTGTCATGTTCATCGGGACACGGTAAAGATGTCGCAAGGCTCCGCACACTCCGAACAATTCTAGAGAGTCTATCGTTTCTCTATCCACATTCCAAGACTCTTCTAGGTCTTATTTGCTTGAAAAATTATATTTTCACGACGACTTTACACGCGCACTGTACACAGAATGGGATAGCTGTCGCGTGTAGTTACGATTAGTAGGTACTGTATAGTAAGAAAGTCTAGAATGAGTTCATGTGAGAAAAATTCATCGAAATTGGAAAATGCGATTCCTGCATGTAGGTAAAGATTGTAAAGCTCCATTTTCCAAATGAGAAACTTCGAATTTCTATCGGGTTCGTATACAGTTAAGGAACAATTCTTGCAGTAAAATGCAGCACAAATCATCTCCCACTTTATCTGTGTTTAGAAGAAGGATTATTACATCATTCGTAACTTCTCTATTAATCCCCCTGTGTTACTATCTACTCGTACTTTCAGTAATTTACAACTGGTCTGTATGCGAAGATAAGACATTTAGTTTTCTGAAGTTCACCAATATGTAATAAAAGTGAAATATTTGTTTTCTTCGGTCGAAGAAACTGTAGATGCAAACCATTAATTTGCCAATATCATCGTACATTTGTATGTGAACTCATCTTCAGGAAAAGGGTTTGTCCTGTATATACTTTTGTTACGTCTTCACTGTGCGTTGCTCCATTCTTTGGAAATGAAAGAATCAAGTGAACGATGCTCATAGAGAGACAGACTTTATCCTACCTGACAAGAATTTTCTCTGGCAATCTGGCAGATATGTTCTAATTATGGCTCAAGCTTAAATGATTCCATCAACAGCTGACATGGGATATGAAAGGAAAGAAGAAATATAAGCACACCTATGTTTTCTCCAAGTATAAAATGTCAAACAATACAAAATCGTATTATCCATACGTTCGTTGATTACGAATTCGAATAGCGAATGAATTAAATTGAAATGCGGAGCATGCATTCCTATCGGCGTGATACGCATCAAATTGTACACGTGCAGTGATTTACGTTCAATCTCTTCGAAGTGGACATATCGGAGATGCTTTTATTATCATCTATTAATTTAAAAAAAAAAAACAGGTATCCAATAGCGCCGCGGTGATAAAAGCATAAACACAACATTTTTCTTTTATTATTATAAATGTTCAACGTCACATACATCTTTGTAAGTTATTAGTGACCGTGTTACGTGATCAAAGTGTAATTTAATTTATAAGCTACATGCCCAATTTCATCTACATACACTTAACTATAAAATGTATGCTCTTTTCAGCAAGGGTTTTCTTCTTTTAGTATTTGTAGTGAGTTCATCGAGATACTTGCATCCTTTTGGTGCCAAATTTGGGACAGCTTGCCAGAATATGTTGAATGGACATTAATAGAAAAAGAAAAACTTATAAAAGAACAGAAAATTGTAAAGAAAACAGTGTAAATATTGTAAATATTGCGTGTAAATACTATAATAAAAATGTTACTAAATATTTCGAAAATAATATTGCAATATTTTTTTGTAATATATAATAGTGAGAACGTCATGTCTTTGCAGTGTGACGCGATTGTACGCAGTTGCTGACTGTTGGTGCCGCGCGGGATTTATATATATCGTCATATCTTCTATAATTATTTATTAATCAGTGTGAAAATTGGTGAAAAACTTCCTTGTACATTAAGAAAAAACTTTGTCGCTGCAAGTTATATGTACCTCAAAATTCCCTCGATACTTTTTAACGGCGAACGTTGAAAGACATGGGTTACGTTCAGTATTACTTTTAAATTAAATATTATTACATTATTTAACATAAGAGATTTGTGCATACATTTCACGGCTTCGCTAGAGTTTTCTGAGTTTTATGTTTCAAGTCTCATAACGATCCGTTAATATTTACTCAAGTTATCGCAGTTTATGTTTAAAGAAATAATGATTTTGGTCGAAGAATTTTTTTTTGTTTATAATTTTTATCTCGAATACTAATGATTGGATAAACAAGGTGTAAATAGAAAAATAGTGTGTCGTGGCGGGCTTTACAACACTATATTTTTTAAAATACAGTTTAACAGCATTTAATTTTCCAATATTTCTTAACGTTTGGACAATAATTTTTCCCATTTTCGAGCGCTAGTCCCCTTATTGCATCCGAGCCCTCAATTAAAAAGGGTACCTACCAATTATAAATTGCCACGTCCGTAAAGAACGGGTTAAACGTTATGCGCGTGGAATCAACAAAAGTTTCTCACGAACTTATACAATATGTTTCGAAATTAGAGCATCGGGAATGCATGTAAATACCCAGCAGGTAGGTAATTGTGATTCTGTCCGGAGGAATCTGACCAATACTGTTTTACGTAATGATACATTTTCACTTCGAAACTCTTGAAGCAGTTGCAGATCGGGGAACACGTTTTGAGAGCCAGCCCCCTACCTTATTCTTTGCAGTTTATCCCTGTCGTTGATACTCGCTCCCCCATAAAGTATATTCTATCACGTGCATATACAATTCATAGAAAGTTTCGACGGTGGACAGGTTATATTATATGAGCAAGTAACTTCCTGATAGTAAATTTCCCGTCGGACGTGGAGGACATGCATGCATGTATAGGTAGGTTTGGTCGATGCGACGCTAGATCGAAAAATATGGCTCCGCGACTCTACAAATATCTATAAATGTGCTTTTAGGGTACGCGATATATCCTCCACGCGTCCAGCAAGGCTCAGACAAATTCTCTCCGAGCCGCGCGAGGAGAAATTTCCTCCGCCAAAATACAAATACAATTCGTTATAATATTATTTAATGACTTATTAATATTGCGAACGACCGAGAAATTTGTAAAAATGAAATATCCTTGAATCGATAAAACGAAGGGTGATACAGAAGGAAAGAAAAAACGGAGTATGTATACAGAGTTATAAAATTTATTTACTGATAAATGTAAACTGATAGCTCCGATAAAATAAATCAAGAATACGTATATTGTGAAAAATGAAAAACATTCCAGCTGACGTGAATTTCTGTTTACTTTTCTATAGTAAATATTATTTTATTGATGGATGTCGAAATGATAGTGTGCAGTAACAGGTAGGTACTATTTTACTATCTCCGTTGGAAACCTATGAAACGGAATGGAATTAATTATTATTATTATTATTATTATTATTATTATTATTATTATTATTATTATTATTATTATTATTATTATTAAGCGTCCTTATTACAAAAGCAAATATAGGTATATATATATATACAAATATATGTAAGAAAGCACGAGCAGAAAAAGAACAAGAGAATCACAAAGCTGAGGTTCAGCAAAGAGACTGTTTTTCAGCCCAACCTGAGTTAAGTTACGTTGATACTGTCGTGTTAGGATATAAGGAGCAAGAAGACTTAACTTCTTTTTTATTGACTGAATTGAATGATAGCCATTGAAAAGTGTAGATGAGAACAGGTAAAATAAGTACTTGAGAATTATTGAAGTGTAATATTCAGCGTTTCAGACGTAACCGTGCACTGTTCCCTTTTTCGTCGTCTAAATGTTACTTGGATGTGTGTCGAGCTAAGATTGACCAAGAGGTATTACAAAACGTGAAATGCTATTTGTCAGAACCAGTTCCATGTGCAAGAGTGAAGTGTGATTGATGGAGGTAATTTTAGTGGACAATTTGGTACATTGTTAGGGAATCCCTTTTTAAGGGTGCTCCTGGAATTGCAGATGGTAAATTCCAGGAATTCCATACAAGGGTTGCAATTTATAATGATGCTTAGCAAAGTCCACAATAATCCATAATAATGGGTCTTGCAATTGTTTTCGTTTACGAAGCTTATGTGCACTAGTGCAGAAAAGAGAACTAACTATTGATTTGAAATAGTTAGCTACCTGGATCTCTATAAAAATTATATCTATATCTATATAATTGGAATCCTTTGATTGGTTATCTATAAAAAAAATTGACTGACACGTGATCGTATGCTCTCTCGTCTTCCAGGTACCTTATTAACTACGATAGACTTAGCACTATAATCAATAAATATTTTCACAATTATTCTATATTCTTTCTTATAATAGGCACAGTTATAAAATGAAAATCACAGGGTAATAGACCAGGAGAACACAGTGATTGTAAAAGTACCTACGCCAAATTTTCAACCTCTAAAGTTCCTGACGCATTTACCAAATATCATTCGCGCTGTGTAGGTATCAAGGATCATCAGCAAAATGGAACTTTTCTAATAATTAGAAAAAGCTTCTCGACTAATTTCATACGACTTGTAAACAACACTCCCCTGCATTCCCAACTTCTCTCGCCCATTAAAACCACAATTTTCACCCAACTATTAACTACACAACAGGTATAATAGGTCATCGCATACAACGAACAAGTGGTTTACGTCATACTGTTACAGATTACTGTTATACAATCAATACTGTCACAGATTAGGGCACTTTGAAGACCACTCCCTACGTATCAAATTGCTTCAGACTGTTCACCCCATCAAACTCTTTCATCCTGTAACTATTATGAATGAAACCCGTAAACTCATCGACGACTAATTAATCAACACGAAAACGCGTCTCCATTGACCAGATGGCGGGCACAGAAGAAATGGGAGCAAGCACGTAGAAAAGTGCACGGCTTCGGGATAGGAGGTTTTGATAGGAGATTCCTTGTACGAGAGTTTCGGTCGCGTAGGCGGTTCGTTCCGGATTCCTTGACCACTTCCACCCTTCTGCTGACCGTTCTTTAGTCAGACTCTTTCGTGTTCTGCCTCTGCTTTCGTCCTCCTCTGTCTGGTCCACGGCGTGGTAGGTGCATGCCTTTGTGAAATCGTCACCGAGCCGACCCGACCCTGAGACGTCTCGAGGGTGGACGACTACATTGGCTTCTCAGTTCTCACTCAGCTTCGCGGGCTACGTGCATCACCATTACACGCTACACACCGCTAATTTGCCATGTTCTTTTGCATCTGTCTGCCGCAAGTCGCTTCGCCCAAACTTACAGCGTGAATCAGTGTCACGGTTCTCCGCGGAGAGAATTCATTCCACCCTTCCACGTGTGCCTGCTTCCTCCTCCTGGTATGCAGAAAACTGGAGGGGAATAGCGTTACCGAATACAGAAGAGACTTTCTTTACTTTGTGACAAAGGAGATGTTCTGTAAAGTCTCTGAAAAGTTTTCTTACGGTTGGGCATTACATAGTATTTGGCCTAAATAATGGGAATAATTTATGATATTGCCCGTTGCTACGAAGGGCTGATTTTTTATTTAAATTATTCGTATTTACATTAAACCTGTAGTCAATAAATTATGTACCATGTAGTTGTAGTTTTTAGAGACTCGGAAGAAATAATAAAGGCAGTAAGTAGGTGTAATTTTGGACTTGTTGAATTCAAACTCCCGACCTGTAGCTGGATGATTTTTGTTCACGGGGGTGTACACAGCAAACTTTGATATACCTTTCGTGTTCTCCAAGATATGCTGTCGAAGAATAAACCTGTCCGCATGAGCGCAGTATCTTACAGTCACCTGATAAGCTTAATCTTCAGGGGTGAACTATTTGTTCAACTTTTGTATGCGCTCTAAACATCTTTCGTGTCCTTTTTTATGTTCCTCGAGCATTTCACTGATTATACGTACACACAGAAAACACACTGAGACCCAATTACGTATTTGGTCTCGCCTTTCGTAACCAGATTCTTGCCCCGTGTTTGCAGTTGTTTCGTATGTTTGGATCGTTTAATGGATTCATCGAGCAACAGGAAGTACTAGATTCCATTTACAAATGAAAGGTAAGCAGATATTTTTTAATGTAATCCTCTCGCGCTCGAACGAATTTTATTATTATTTTATCAGTCTTTAAAGATCGTAGAATCAAAATGAAAATTATGCAGTCGCCAACGTTAACCCTCTATAACTCAATGTGTTCTATTTGGGGAAAGAATAATAGAATAACTCGAATGTAAATTGGCTGGCGAATTCCACTTAAGAAACATTTTATTGCAAAATAAACGTTTGTGATTTCTAAATTATAATTGCCGATAATGGAACATTCGTATATTAATGTATGCGACATGAATTCATGTAGAAATTCCTCGTATAGTAGGTAGGGGAATGGAGGGGCGTGATGGGATAGCGAGGTAAGATGGGGTATCGTAAAAAAAAAACGATAATAGCAAAATGCTAGACATTTGATGAAAGTACCAAAAGGAAACCATTGTATTGTAACAGTTAGATCGTTGGTAGAAATGAGTGTGGGAGCACGCGTCTTTAGTTTAGAGCTGTGAAATCGTCCACATGCTGCGTGGATCTTATTTTGTGTACCAAAAAGACTTATAATAAATACATATATTTAAAAACGACAAGTTAATTATTTTTGTTACATTATAATCTCCATTCTATTTACTTTAATGTACAATATTAAAAATTGCAATATTTTTTATTTGTTGTACAATTAACATCAGTCTATGCAAAACGATGGTTTCAGGCAAGATGGGGTCCTTGATACGAGGGAATGATGTAGTGCAGTAAAATTAGACGGAAATCTGCCGAATCTACGGAATAATTCCCAACAAGCTAAATTTTGGTATGTGCCTTTATTTGATCGTTTTATATCAAAAGTCTTCATCGATCCGACCGCCGCTAAAAATTTTACAGAGGGTTGAAAAAAAACTACTGTTTTTCGCGAATATCTCGTTATCCAGCAGTCTTGCGACAGAAATAGTTATTATACAATTTATAGCCTAGGAAATTCTCTACAAAAAAGGTTCTAGGAGTTACATAATTTTCCCCCATCTTCGAATTTATGAATGCAGTAACACTATTTTCTCCCGTTAAATGCCTTTCTTTCTAGAAACGAACATCCACATTTCATTTCAAACATACAATACAATAGTAAACTGCTAAAAAAAAAGGAACTCCTTCAGAAATAAGCATAGAACTCTACAATTCAGTTACTGTATTAATATATTCCATCATCGCACGCATAGTATTCCAAATTCTCTGCCCCGAATCGCTTCTTTTCATTCTGTCGTTTAATTTGTTCCGTTGCACAAAGGAAGACAATAAATGGAGCAAGAAAACAGGTGCACATCGGGCCACTATAAAAATTCTACCGCCATTTCTGCCAGCTGTGTGAGCATCGCGCAAGTACCTTCGTGCGCCGTGACGAAATAGGCACTTGGTTCAACGTCGGGGATCCTTGATGTTGGTTAAGACGATACTTAAAACCAAGGGAGGTGCGGGGGGGGGGGAGGCGTTTTAGGGTTACGACTTCAGAGTTGCCAAGACACGTGAACACACGGATGTACCGATTTATTGCCGTCACAAGGAAGACGCGCCTTCGCCTCCCTTCCTTCGCAATCCGAATGCAGCCTCGAAGAGCAACTTGGTCACGCGTCACGGCCATTACCCTGGCAGTAGCCATGAATCCCTTTTATTTCATCGATCCCATCCACTTCATCAGCCAAACTGCTTCACGGACACGCTGCACTCCGAATTCACTCGATCCTCCCTTCATCGTTTCCTTTTCCATCGTTTATCCCTAACTGACGCCGTATTAGCACAATTTTCTCGTTAAGGCCTTTTCATACGGCACATTGACGTGCACAGTTTCTACCTTCGCTGACACGTTCCGTGCCACGGTGAAAATTCGGATTTTTTTGTTGTAGGATTATGAACAGTGCCGAGAAAAGTGGATTGTGGTATTCGATTACAGAAAAGTAATAGTTCACTGTTACGTCACTTCTGATAAATATCGTAGGTGGTCCAACTGTTATTAAGGAACAGATACTGGGGAATATAAGTGCCATAAGTACCTTTCTATTACATATTAGGATATATTATTTGGGAGCTACAGAAACGACTCGTATGAAAGGGCTCTTATGTTTTATAGCTTCTTTAGTAATGTCTGCGAGAGGTCGCATGATTGTCGAACCAGAAATGGCATGCAAGCGACATTAAAGGCCTTTCCACGAAAGACGCTTCTATTTGTCACTATGTAATATGTGTTAGTATTCCAGGTACATTCACTTTACAGATGTAGCTCACGCGTGATAACTATAAAAAGTCCTGAACCACGGTGGTGTACATTTACTTGGCGGAGATAACAATAGTTTTAAGAAAGGACTAATCGGATGGGAAATATGCGAATTTTTTTTAAATACCACTCGCGAGCCAGAAAAATGTCTGGTGCGAACAGGTTCTTAATCTTCTTCCCTCTGATCAGCGCGGCATTTATGAGAAAAATTACCAGTCGAAGGACTACTTAGTCTGAAACAGCCTGCAATCTACTGCGCTATGTCACTTCCATAAATCATGGAAATAGTCGTGCTTTACCCAGAACATGATTTACGTCTGTAACAGAACATTTATCGTTCCAGAAACCTGCAACGCTGTCAATTCTCAAAGTGAATGATTTATTGTTGCTGCTGGGATCCACGTTTCGCTTCTTCGATGCAAGAGAATGCACCCCCAGGTACTACTTCGCGCGTGAATTGTATATCTGGCGATCTCAGTAGCAGGTAACATACTATTTCGAGCAGGCGAGTACTTGGCGCGAAGGATAATTAATTTCTTCCATTCAGCTGGCTTTTATGAATCACTGTGTCAATTCTAGATCTCGATCCACGTTACAAAACAACAGGCATCTTCGTTTTCAAGTAGACGTATGTAAGTATACTGATTATTAATAATAAAGTATGATAAAATATTGGTACAACTTTAGCGAGAATGGGAAAATTAAGTATGTTTGTCCACGCGATTGTTTACGCCTTTATTTTATATCGTTCGATTGAAACATGCATATTGCGTCGTTATGTTGTGGGTCGTCCTTAAAAAGAATAGAGGATCTCGTCCCTTTAGACGAAAATACCCTCTTAAGGGGTGATACCACCCTCAAGAATCAAAAAGTAGCAAATGAATAATTTCCTGGTGGTTCTGTTCGATTGAGATCCTCTAAAAACCTGCAATGTTTTTTAAAAAAAAAAAAAGGAAATTTCGGTTTACCGAAGTTCCCTTCTGAATGTGACTTTATTTTTAACATTTTGTATTTTTTGTATTTTTCTTCGTGTGTAATGTGAAATACAGATAAATAATTCGCGTGTGTCATTATTATTAATATTCACTGCAGGTAACAATAAATTTAATGCGACTATCGATTATCAATAAATTATCGATATCTCCTTGATATTTATCGTTGATAATATCGTTAAGATAGACGAATTGAAGCGACTGAGGTACAATGCAACGCATTAATTGTAATAAAATCATTCAAAATCTATTTATTTTTATTTGAACATATTAGAGCCAACATATCAGTGTAGTTTGATTGTAATTTTATTCTTCTGTTACCAAGTTGCAGCGGCTATAATTAATTATATCGTTGCACTGCTGAAAGTGCTGAACACATATTTCCACTTCTCTCCATTCTTGTAGAGCATAGGTGCGTAGTTTAGAAGTCCAGCTTGACATTCCAAGTTCCGTCGTCCCCATATATTAACAAAATTATCACGTGAACTGTGTTCGATCCACTTTGACAAACAGGAGACATTTCGTACGAACGATCGCGTGATTAACAGGTTGGTAGCCACGTCACCCATATCTGGGTGACGACTTTGATGCCGCGGTGCCCCGTCACGGGTGACGCTCTTCTTCGTCTAATTAAAACACGATTTTGGAGGTAATTTAGGTATAATAATTTTATTTGTAACACAATTACGAGTATACACAATATAAAGTAAACAAATTAAGAATATTACTTATACCACATTTAAATTTGTTTTTAAAATATTATATAACATTTTATTAGTTGCGATAAATTATTTCTAATTATTTGGGCCCCGGGAGAAACTCCACCGATTCACGCTGGCCGATCGACGCGTTAAAGTGAAAAATCTGCGCTAAAAATGTCGTCCAACTTTTACGGAATATTTCTTCCACGACGATACAGTGGAATACTTTATATGAAACGTGCCGTACATTCTGTTTATACGTTAATATTTTGAAAAATTAATTTCCGTGTTTATCCACGAGGAATTTGAAAATGTTTCGATATCTATCTAACAGTTTACGGAATGCAATATCGAAATTATAAGCCGAGATGTATAACAGTAATAGTTTACCACGCTTCAATTATATACGCAATTAATTACTTCACCCTCTGATGAGCTGCAGAAACATTCTCGTATTTCACAATCTCGTCATGAAACGATAATACGGTTTCGTTAATTGCATTCCTAATTTCTGAGCTGTCATGCGTTGCGCTTTAATTACAGTAGATTAAACAAAGTTTTAATCGTTTCGGTACCCTTTGTTTTACTACGTCGTTCCATTAATTGCTCTACTTTCTCCGAAGAGATTTGCCGCAATTAAACGAAGCCACTTTCAATAATCTCTATTTCGTTTTATTACAACCGCGTTTCGTGCCCTGTTTTACCAAATTTTCGATAAAACCGACTTGTTACCGTCTCAAGGAGGGAAGTCGCTGTGAAACTTTTTGCTTGGGACCTCGAAAATGTACCTGCACAGTTTCAAAGGGGATCTTGAAAAAATCTGGGAGCTACGGAAAGTTTTGTATGTATAGCGCAGCGATCAGAACCGAGTGCACGCAAAGGTGACTCGGTGTCAATCGCCCGAAAAGTTCACGTATATATTGTTTAGAGTTAGGTAGAGAGTTAATGGTACAAGCGTTTTGATTGAATAATTCGTCTAATCGTAACATTGAAATAACGTGTTGATTTTTATACCTTTTCTTCCAAAGTCTGGCATCCCTTCAAAAATGAATATTTTTTTTAAAATCACCGGTGTTACCGTAGAATCTAAAAATTATTGTAATGGCTTTCGTAACGGATTGTACCTAATACAGGGTCCGTTTTCATCTACATGTTCATTCATGCACTCCTGAAAATAAATTTTTGTAATAGATTCTCACCCAGTTGCGATCTGAAAATCTTATCTTCTTTAAGAAGTAATACTCAGATAACTCGGGTAGTTTGCTGTTTAGAATAGGTCTAAATGTGGGCGAGTGTTAAGGGGGTATACCCGTTTGAACCCTCGGAAAATGTGTACATTTTGTGGATTTTTTTACAAGTCAACGGCTCGATGAAGATATCCCATTTTTTTACTATATTTAAATAGTATTATGAACTACTTAAAAAAAAAGTTTCAGTTAAAAAACTATTGTCTTTCGGAAGTTATGCATACATATCCGAAAGTCTCCCGATTTTAGACGGCTAAACGGTGGGCCTAAAAACTCGCGCTACGTTCAACCAATTCACTTCCAATTTTGCATGCAGGATCGTAATAAGATTCCACATCGCCCAACGAGGGCTTTTTTTATTCCGATTCTCCGTTTATTATTTATAAAGAAAAAAGGTGGCCTTTTCTCTCAGAAAAATGAAACTTTACCTTTGATCTCTCACCATTTCTTTATTTTTCAAAATTTTCAAAATCAGCCCCGTTGGACGATAGCTATTGACATACTTTATAAGAAGATTTTATTGTTTTTCACGTCAGACACGTCATACAGCTGTTTCCAGACCCACCGTTTAGCCGTCTAAAATCGAGAGACTTTCGGACATGTATGCATAACTTCCGAAAGACAATAGTTTCTTAACTGAAACTTTTTTTATAAGTAGTTCATAATACTATGTAAAGATAGTAAAAAAACGGGAAATCTTCATCGAGCCGTTGACTCGTTAAAAAATCCACAAAATGTACACATTTTCCGAGGAGTCAAACGGGTACACCACCTTAATACGCTGCTGGTAACCCGAGAGAAATTCCAAATCCACGCCACAAAGTGCCCGGCGATTAACGTAAAATATGCCTGTCTTATTCCCGACTTTACTAATTGGTCGCGACAAAACGATAAATACACGCGACGCGGGCAATCGAGGCTTGCGGGATTGCGTAATGTCTGAGAGAAATTTCGTTGGACGCCCTCTGTCATGGGTTTAAAATAAATTACCACGATGCAGGCCGATGACCTGGCCCGCCCAGCACGTGCAAAAATCCTTTTCTCCCTCTAACAGCGCTGCCTCGCGCCACACGCGGAGCCGAAGGCATCGTAACACCACGATTCGGTCACAAGGATGCTAATTAAGAGCACTTCCAGCCCATCGACAGCACTCAAACCGCTCCTCCTTAATTCGAAAGCGTAAACTCGCTCTACGACCTGCCCAATCGTTTTTCAAACGCCGCTGTGACTTTTATAGTTCACTTTGTCTGGAAAACTTGCCAACAGGGATAACGCGATCGTAAAATTAGAAACGTTTCACGGCTGGTCGCACTTTGACGCTTAACTGTGTCGTTAATATCCCTCGTCAACCGACGATGCCTACTCGAGTGCGTTACCGCGGAGCGTGCACGCTAATAATTTGTTGCAATGCATTTGATGCGAGTAGGTAGGGACATGCGTGGCATGTCCCGCAATTTGTAGTAAAATGTGGAATGAAACTTTTCTCGCGAGGGACATTTTATAATTTTAACAGAAGGAAATGGCTTTGGAACATTCGTTAACCCCTTCGCGACCGTGGACGAGATATCTCGCCGCACGGTATCTGTCGTACGATGCCACGGACGAGTTATGCCGCAACATTATGTCGTCCGTACGATGCCACGGACGAGTTATCCCGCGACACAAATATGGTTCGCACGACGCCACGGACGAGATATCCCGCGTGTTTATTTACCAAGGTAGTTCTAATTTGAAGAAAGATTAATTTACAAAACATCTTGGCGAATAATAAACGAAGAATTTTTACAGTCACTGAAAGTAGACGCTACGCTGCGTTCCACATTAGAGCGTACTCGTTTCGCGCAGGGATACACTGTTGACTGGCAGTAAACCGGCGGGGAAAGTGCTGCGGCCAATCGCGAAAGTGCTACGACCAATCGCGTGTGTCAGATCCGTGGCAGCTGCGCAGTTCGGTCGCAAATCGGTAGGGGCGTCGGTACACTCTTATATGGAACGCAGTGTAAGTAAATTGATTATAGCAGAAAAATTGATAAGCAAAAATTTTACCACAAACAAGATAAAATGTATATTTCAAATTACTTATTTACACAGTTTCTACATGTAACCGCAACCAGTGACCTACTCTTTCAGGTTCTAATTTTCGTCACCAGATAGCGAAGGGGTTAAACCCGCAAATGTGTAAGTTAAATTTAGGTTGCACGGATTTTTGTACATGCTGGTTTGCATTTTTTAAAATGAACAGAGGCATAATATTCTTCCATGCAGATCTTGGAATATCTGGAGAATAAGTTATATCACTGGGGAATAATTTTATGTGGGTATTACAAGCGAAGCTACATCCAACAATTTTTTCATTAACAAACGCATGTATCAAGTATCATAAATGAATTTCTTATATTTCGTACACAACTGATCTTCTCAAAAATGAGAACTCGCGCAGGAAGTATTTGACGTTCTCAATTAAACACTCGTGCTAATATTTTAAGACTTGTTTACATTCGTCGTTCTCTACATTTCAAGTCTCACTCTATCTATAAAACGCTTAGGTATCCCAAATCCAACTTTAAACTTCCTCCTGCAAGTTCAAACAAACGTGCGCGTCACCACACACTTACGCGTGTCATATATATGTGCTGCCTAATGATACGAATACGATAGAAATTGAGGGTAAATTTCATTTTGGGGGACCCAAAATTTCTAATCAATTTTTGGGTCTTTTGATAGTATTTGACGAGTAGAATCTAAAAACACAAGTTTCAAGTTTAGGAAATCATTGTAGCGAAAATTATGCGCCTGCAAAAATCAAACAATTACACTATATTTCGTAAAAAATAAAACAATTTCACTTTTTATTTAAAAATATGCTGAGTTTTAATTGCATCCATCAACGACGTCGTTAAGTCTGTGTTATTCGTTCGACAAAAACGACGTCAGTTAAAATAAAGTGGCGGCTATTTAAAGTTGAAATCCTGATTTTTTCCTGCAAAAATCACGCGAGAAAATCAGAATTTCAAATTTAAATAGCTGCCATTTTGTTTTAAATTAATATTTCGGAAAAATCTCTCCGTCAACCTGAGGATACATTAATATACTAACGAAATCTATTTTGTTTTTTGATTTTAGATAACCTGCTTCCGAATGGTAATGCTCACGGCAAAACCAAATTTTTAAAAATGCTTCTTGGACGTCGCTTGTTATTTTATTATAAACGTAAATATTTTCCTACGAAAAAATTACCAAATGTTCTTTAAATGTTGCTCTTTTAAGTGCAAAAAGTTCTGTAAAAATATACGCTTCCGCTTCTTCAAAAAAAATTCACAAATATTCGCCTCTTTTCGACCGCCTGACTAGGCACAACCCCTTAAAATCGCATTCGGAACGCGTGGATGTTTCGAACCAGACGGATTCTCGTTCCCAAAATAATCCGGCCCTAAATAGGCATTAAAATCGCTTTTGAAACGTGACGATATCGGTAGAACCCGGCGCAAGGTCGATCGTAAACACAAGCTGGAAACATTAATGTAATTCGATCTCGAGATTATTTTCCTACCAGCGAGGCAAGATTGCCATTGTTCGATATCGTCCGCATAAAACGTGTCTCACGCGTGTCGGGGGTTCATGAATGCTCCAGCAACAATAATAGCAACGCCCTCCCGCTGGGCGGGACAGCGAGTGCACTTAGAATCGCAGCGGTCGTACTTGTTGATGTTTTAACAACCCCACGTGCGAAAACGGAATAGAACGACGCCAGGGAAGACCAACACTTTGAACCACGCCGACGCCACCGATGTTTCACGGTTCAAGGGGGTCCTGGCGGGCTAATTGCGCGTGGAATCTTATTATTCGCGGCGAAAAAATATGTATCAGGCGGACGAATGGGTGAGGTCGTTTTGGGGAACCGGGTTCGCGATGTTGGGTGGCGAAAGGCGTTTTAAAAATACCGAACGGGTTTAATTCTGAATAGTCATGATCGCCTCGCGATTCACGCTGTTAAAAATGCTACTATACATTTTGTATAGCAATCCACATTTTCAGTATCATAAAATTGATTACGTGTGTAATGGGGCTTGTTACGAAAGAACGTGTTTTGGATTTTTGGGCTCGCTGTTATTTTGTGTTGGGGAAACAGGGATTTCGTGGCATTAATTACTTTAAGGGGTTACGCTCAGTCAGGAGGCCGAAAAAGGTGTGATATTTGGGATTTTTTTTCTCAGTATCTATAAAACTTTATTCAAGAAACTTTTTTTTGTTTGGAAGGTAGTAGATTTAGCTGTGTCTCTGAATTTTGACGTTAAAAAATATTTATTAATAACGAAGTTATTTACAATCTCCTAGATGTCGTGTTTGAACTTGGGGTTTGCGGTGACCACGATAACCCGGAAGTGGATTATTTAAAATCGAAAATTCCAAAAAATTTAGTTAATACATTAGATTATGTAGTCCTTCGACGAAGAGTGTTTCGAAATATTGATTTAGGACAAAATGGCAAATGTTCAAACGTAAAATGTCGATTTTCGACCACAATCGAACACCCCTCTTTCGAACAGGACTCTATTAGATTGTAAATAACTTTGTTATCAATAAATATTTTTTAACGCCAAAATTCGGGGACATAGCTAAATGTACTACCTTTCAAACAGAAAAAAGTTTTCTGAATAAAGTATTATAGTTTCTGAGAAAAAAAATCCCATACATCACACATTTTCCGGCCTCCTGAGCGTAACCCCTTAAATGCGTCCTTCGCGGAATGATGTTCTTCTAATTAGTTCTTCTGACAACAGAATTAACCCAACGTTTGCAAAAGCTTTCTATACGATCACTAGAAGACGGACGGATTACAAAAAACCATCCATATTTTTGTACAAGGCTGCCATTTCACCACATAATATTTTTCACTGCTACTCTTATATTAAGTTAAGATTCTCAAGTTCCTCGGTCTTGTAATCGTTCTTACGCAGAACCCGAAATAGCACCCGAAAATATCTGCTTAATTGGGTATCCACCTAGCAAGACGTAAGTCGCGTCCGCGCGGGCGTATTCGCGTTGCACAGCAGACACACGACCGCTGGGCGAAGCAGCCTCCTCGCGATAATTACCACTAGCACATTTCGTGGCCGAATGGACCGGCCAGTTTCGAATTCGTGGCCCGGAGGTTTCGTGCAAGCTGCACTTTCCAGAGAGCATCGAACAGCATTACAAATTGCAATGCACGCATAGCCTTATACGGCCACGGATACGAGAAACCGAGCCCTGGCCCCTCCGTCCTTCCCTTCTCCACGGCCAACCCTCCTGATCCAGACCGTGGAACCTGGTCCTGGACATCAAACAGGACCAGATATGCTGTGGTGCAGCCCCGAACTGGTATGCGTGCGACTGCACGGCTCACCTTTTCTCCTTTCCACTCTCACAGCCTCTCTCTGAACCAGGTGCAATCGACAGGTCGCTGCCGCTGCAACCGCGGGATGCATTCGTTTATTCGACCGCCGCGCGCCGTGGGATTCGAACGGAATACACATTCGTAAAGAATTAATCGGGGCTGGTGGAAATCACGTAGGGTTCCTTTGGCTTTTGCAACGGGTTTTATTTGCGTTATGCTCTTCTATCGTGGAGGTTGAGTAGGTTCTCCCTTTTCCATCTTCTTGCGTTTGTTAGCTCTGGGAGCTATAGCCTGATTTTCGAGAGTTGAGACCTGAGGCGGGTGCATCGGACGGAGCGTGGTTTAAGGGGGTATTCTACCCAAAAATTCGATTTTTTTTTTGATTTTCGAATAGTTTAGGGCTTCGAAAATATTTCCCTAAAACACCTGTTAAGGTGAAATTCGAGAAACTCCCAGAGTTATAGAGGCTTAAGGCCACAGCGTGGCCGGCAATCGTTCCTTCGACCCCTGTGTCTAAAGAGGCTATGACTGCTAGCAGAGAAGAGAGAGCTGTGCAACATGATTTTTTTGAAGCTGAGGAAGGTTTCCTCTACGGTCCTGGTATAGCAGATTAGGGGTAAGTTACAGAAATTAGTTGTTATCTACCGCAACTTCAGTCGTATAGGTCGTACTGCATGAAAAACTTTAAACGCGTTTTTTTTTCGAAATAATTTTTGTTAAATCGGGCGCACATTTTTCTCAAAAACTACTGGACAGATTGAGCTAAAATTTGACACAAGTTCAAAGTGAATGTGTGTACCTATTAAACTTTAAAACTTCCTCTAGGATAGTGGGCTATGAACGAGAACAGAACTAAGGAACGACAAAAGAATTTAAAGTAAAAGGAGCAACAAAGAACGGAGGTAAATAGATCCCCAATCTTTGCTTCACAAAGGTTTTCTATTCTTGCGATGGAACGTCAAGAGAGAGAACCTACGCAAGAACTTCGCCAGGATTAGACGCAGACTATTTTCGGTTTGTTTCTTGTGCTTCGTTTTCTATCCTTCCTAGCCTCTATTTTCATTAATTTGTAAGGTGCCTGTTAACGTTGCTCTTTAAGACTTTGATCTCGAACGGACTCTACCATGAAAATCCCCAAAGCATTCTTCAGCCACGAAATCAAAACAACATCTCAGCGGGTAAGAACGATGAAATCTTCTTTAAAAAATTCCAAGAAAAATCCTATTCACGAAACAGCACGCTGCCAACAATTATTCTCCTTCCGATACGACACTTTTAACTGGGTTGCTTGATTCTTCAAAAACAAGAATCCTTATATTTTCAAGTTCATAAATTCTTATTCAGCAAGACAAAATTGAGCAATTAAAAAGAATCGAAATAGTCCATTAACAAGTAATCGGGGCCACTATTTCTTTACGTCATAAAAATTTACATAAAGACGAGAGATACCAACAGTAAAGAAATTTCTATACTATACAACCCCTACGCGCGATAGTTTTCAAGGGACCAGTTCTAAGGTTTATACAAAAACCGACTTTTGAAAAATCCGGTTTTCGAATTCCACTATTCCCAAAAAAGAAAACAGTTAAACCGGTTTTCGAATTTTCACAAAAAAAAAAATTAAAATAGTAAATAAATACCTGTACCTATTTTAAAAATTTTCAGTTTCCTTAATGTTATGGAATTACAAAAATATAACAAAGTAAAATATACTATATAAGGAACCAAATAAAAAAATTATAATAACTAAAATCCGTACAAAATATAAATCTTTTAAAAGGCGGTACCCAATTATAAATCTTTATTCCATTTAGTATTTTTTTCTGAAAATATGAACTCATGAAGAGTGGTTTTACAGTAAACTGTTACCTATTACAATATGCTTGTGCCCGAGGCGATTTCAAGTCAAAATGTTAACGTTTTTAAATAAATAATTTATTTCTGCATATTAATTCTAGTATATAAAACCGGTTTTTTAAATTCAAAACCGGTTTTCGAATTTTACAAATTTATAAATAAAAACCGGTTTTTAATCCGACAAACCCTAACCAGCTCACAATAAATTACAATACGTCATTGAGTATTCCATACGCGATCAAAGTCACATACATTCCCTGGAAGCAAAATTATTTCGATCCGTCCTCAAAATTCCCCGTCGCCCCCCAAATTGCTGCTATCCAAACGCGAGCCTCCGCGAAAAGAGCGTGCGAGACTTCCAAAATCGCCCGTGCACGCGCTTCTTATTCCAGGAATCACGCCATTCCAGCTTCACTATTCCGCCGTTCCTACTTACGAATTTAAATTTATCTCGGCCACGCGTTTACGGAGACTATTCCGTGAAATTCGGCCACATACTCCGCGCCATTTTTACGTCATATCAGGAAACGAATCGAGCGAACGAGGAGGAGAGACTGCCACGCTAAAGAGGGGGCGACAAAGGCCAAGGGGGTGAGAGGGGCAGTAGGGGAACGGGGGGCTGGAAAGAAGGGTAAAAACGAAGAGTGGAGGGTGGCAAAAGTAAAAACTTCGAAAGCTGCAACGCGAGCTGTACGTGTCTGGAAAGGAAGAGAGAATAGAAGGGGAAAACCAGAGAGCCTAGGGCAGAATGAGAAATAGGAAGAAAAGGGCAGAAAAACCACCGCCGACGGTACGAGTCCGCGGAGCGTTCGTATCGAGAGAGCTCGATTCGTATTTAACCGTACGAGTTTTCGTTTCCCGCCAAGACGCTTCAAAGCCTTTACGGCTTTTGATTCCCCTGATATCCTGACGCGACCTAGCTACGCTCGCCCATAAAAAAAAAAATAAACGACCAGAGAAATTCGAGTTCCCGGATTCAGAAGTCAGAGTTCCGTCGATTTCTAAGGCGTAAGTGTGTGTAGGTTCATATGGATTGCTCGTCGATGATGGACATTTCGGGGTTGCTTTCATTAACGGTGGCGAGATATTCGAAATTCTCTAAAAAAAATAGACGGTGATTCTTTAAAAATTACCCTAAGTGACTGGTGAACCCTCGTAGAAAAAATGTTGGAAGTAGAAACTCTTATATCACGTTCATTTTAAGCTGAGGTATATGATAAGGGTTAATGTGTGATTTCCTACTTTCCTGGATATCTTAAGTTTTTGTTAAGAAATTGTTAAAAATCTTGTGGTTTAAATAAAAGAACATTCCTCACTACAAATTTAAATCACTTCGATTACATAGTTCTGTAGGGCATAAAATTAAGGTTTCATTGTAATAATTTTTTTATATAACTACCATGGTTTTAAAGATATACAGGAAAATAGGAAATGACGAAAATGGGCACAAACGAAAAATCGCCTGATACTTCTATCGAGGTTCTTCACAAACCTGCACAGTTTAAAAAACAAAATTGGAGGTACATGATATGTGCTCTCAATTAAGAATTTAATAAATACCCCCAAAAGTATACATAACCTGATTGAAGGGGTAGGTTGCCCTCAAAATTTTCAAAAATTGGTTTTCAGGATGTTCGCATATTCCGCTAGCTACATCTTCTCTACGTATTTTAAGCGCAACCGGACCGCGAAATTCTGAAAATTGAAGGAATTACAGCAAACAATGTACGAGCCTGCACATGAGATCGGATAACGATGTCCAACTTTAAACGCGATTTCCCAGAAACTACGTTTTCCAAAACGGTGAACATAAAATCTCGAAAACCGCTTCAACGATTTGAATGAAAATTTACAGGGAGCTGCAGGAAACTATTCCCCTGCGTGATTTAAAAGCACATTTTCAATATAAATTCTTTAAAAAAAAAGATAAAAATATTTTTCCAGCAAAAAAAAAGGATAAAATCAGAAATATCAACGTAAAAATTGTATTAATTTGCTCATCGAAATTTTGCTTCCTGCACAAGATGGAGACTGTCTTACAGATGATAAAAATGCCTTTACTTTGTGTTTTAGGTAATTCATCTGTCCGGAATCGTGTTCACCATCAAACGGTGCATCGCGTACACACTCTGACATTTATATTTCTAACTAATTTTCCTATAAATGCTTCATATGCTCCTCATTCTCCTATTACGTAGTTGTATACAATTGTGCAATTATAACGGGCGAATGCACTTTAATTTTCTTTGTTGTTGTTATTATTAATCCTCTTTATTAATCTAATGGAAAAGAGAACGCATAATTTATTTATTAGTTTCATTATTTTATTGTATTATTGTTTGTTTATGTATGAACTGGCTTTTCTTCTCTTTTCTTTTCTTTTACATTGTTTACTTGCTAACTTTTGAACGGTTATTGTATACTAAAAGGTATTTACCCGTGGAAATAAATAATAATAATAATTTACAAGCGTAGACAAAAAGAGTAAAGGCGAGGCTACAGTGGTGGCACTGATTATGAATGTAAGTTTATACCCTTCGGTATTTTAAACGATGTAATTTTTCCTCCCCTACAAGACATTATTGGAGAAAAGACCATTATTAGTATAAATGGTAGTATTTAATATTTAATTTACCAAGTCTTGCTTGCACCTACACACGTAATTACACGTAATCTCTGGTATATACATTGTTATTTATACTTGCCATTGTCGTGTTTGCAAGCGTAAGTAAATTTCTGGTATCTAACAATCTACGATATCGTGTCATCAGCAAAGTGCATCGATCGATACAGGCTAATTCGATGCAGTTTCTTACATCAAAAGACCGTGAAGGACCCTTTTAAAGATAATTAGTTATTTAAGTTACTCTTTGACTAAACTACATTATCTAATATCTGTTCGAATTACGAAATTTCCAACTAATAGAATATTCACTTTTCTGGCACCGATAATTCTATATTCTAGGTAACGTAACATACCTAAAAAAAATAAAGACACTAATGTCAAGAAACGATTTTCTTAAAGATTTACGTGCCCCACACACTTTTGTTTATTAAATTGCAGAGAGTTTAAATACGTTAAGTAATTGATTCACACTTCTGTTCGGTTAAATGGTTTATACTACTAGAAGAATATAAATTTAAACTATGTCTCTAAATTTCTTGTATAAATACTCCAATTAGAGAGGGGAGTCTGTTCGGAGTGACCTAACGAAAAATAAGCAGTTCCAGTAAAATCAAAGTGCAACTCCCCCTTGTCTCCACAATAAATATCTATATTTATATATAGATATATAAATATATATATTTATTGTGGAGACAAGAGGAAATCAATAAATAAAATTCCCAGTAATGCCCTTCCTTTTTAATATAATCGGGTGAAATTTAAGTGCTTATCCAATTTATGTAATCACATGCCTAGCCTACTTTTCAACATAAACAGCATATTTGTCGAGGCACTTGTCTAATTCTAACTGGCAAAAATCTAGGAAAATCATCCATGGGGATAAACTAAGGAACACTTTTTTTTCTTTCCCTTCACAGATGTATATATAATAATACCAATTTTTAAAGGCTCAACAAAAAGATCTAATAATTCACAAACTTTAACACATCGAAAGTCGAGATCGAATGACACGTCTCAATGGCAGATAAGGAGCAATGGAGGAGAATGAGATGAAAGAAGAGGGGGATGGAAGAAAGAGGGAGAGAGCGCACGTTCCAGTTGGCACGTAAAAATAGTAACCTCGGCTGGGTTTTGCCAATTTAAGAAACCGTTTCGCTCAATCCCATTTCTGGAACTCTCTGCACGGCTACAAAATGCTCCATTCGAACGATCTGTCGTTACTGTTCTCTTTCCTCATTCTACCCTCCGCCGTTTAGGGTCAACTTGCTGGTTATTGCTATCCTCCGTATCGACGCAAGGAATACACGCGCCTCATCAAAAATTCCAACCCTCGATAAACTGTACCGCCAATGCGAACCGCCTCGAAACCACTGGGGTCGAGTTCCTGAATAATTTTCGAGACTAATCGTAAGACGAATTTCAGGGGGGGGTCGAAATGTATATGCGTGCATACCTACCTTGTATTTGTAAAGTAAAGTGGTGCTGTAATCGAGCACTCAATTTATAGGAATAGCATATTAGTGTTATTAAAGTGTTGGGAAAGTAGTGGATACAATTTTGTCTACATTCCGAAACAGCAATTCGGAATAGCAAAGATATGTGTTTCGTATCTGACACTTTAGTTTGCAGAAAATTAAATTAGAAAGTCGCGTTGCATTCACGTGCTGCCACTGGGAACGATATGGTTCACTCTTCTACAACTCAGTTCTTCCATTTCTGTGTACGTTTACAAGTATTGATTTCTCAAGCATCGACAAATCTAGTTGCTCTATTGGATTTAAATACAAAACAATGGTGGTGAAAACATATGAAATGACGGTCCGAGGCGATTTCAAGTAAAATTTGTAACGCTTTTAATTAAATAATTAATTCATTTTTAGATATATATTCTAGTGTATACAACTGGTTTTTTAAATTTAAAAACCGATTTTCGAATTTTACAAATTTATAAAAAAAAAAATACGGCTTTTAAACCCGGTTTTTAAAAACCGACAAACCCCAGTAAAGTAGGAAATCACCCCATCGAACCTCTCCCGACCTGTACTTTTGGTTAAAGACAGAAAAATTGCTGAAGTGTTTGAAGAAATGAAACTTTGGCAGACAGGTTGGGTGCACGAAATATGGAACAGCACGTAAAATGGAACACCGCAAGATCTCGACAGGTATAAGTAATGAACTGAGCTGGGAACCATGTGAGTTATAACTTCCTTATAGACAGAAGGCAGACATATTGACCTTTGAGCTTCAGTCAAAAATCTGCCGTGGAAAGGGAAACATATTTGTTTTTCAAGGTGTTCAAAAGTTTCTGAAAATTCAGTCAAATAGTTGAATATGTTAGTGACGATAAAAATATTACTCTTGTATGATTTATTATTAAATATGTTTCTTTTTGATTCTTCAAAAGTAGTTTACCGTGAAATTTATTTTCCGCGTAGTATAATTCTTACTTTCGTGTCGAAGCAACTGGATTCAGGCGCGTCATTCACGTGCCCAACGGGGAAGTACATAGAAGACCAAGAAAGTTAAAATATATTGTAACAAATAAAAGATATTTGTATATTTGTGTCTTTTATTTAAATAAATATTCATTTTTAATAGCAAAAATAAATGTTTTTGAGTTTTCTTTACAAATTCCCTAGGTGTTCCACATTAGATACCATTTTTTCGAATCGCCAAATTGGACTCTTTTTACTTTTTCCACCATCATTTCAAAACATTTAAACTTTTACATCCTCAACTGTTTACATATGAATCTCAATTAATTTTATCGCACTTTCGACGTTGGTTTTATTAAATCAGAAAAACGTTTCCTTATTTTTGGCAAGCTTTTAAAATCAAGTGTTCCATATTACGTGCGGTTACCCTGTTAATTAACCAATGCCATTGCGTCTTCAATTGCAATGTAATAAAACAACTAAACTTATCACATTCTTGTTTAATCGTAAAAATTGTATCGACATCATGTAAACACGATAACGTTAACAACATGTTCCCAGGACCGATATCAATACCAGTTAATTTTTTTTTTAAATTAATTTCCTCGGTAACATCCCCTGCTTGCGTTTTGTTTTTATCGCACTCTGAATTTATCGCTGCTCCGTATATTCCAAACCTGATATATGCAATAAGGTTCAGTTATTCTGTTTACGGTGATGAAATAAACTAGACCAACCTCTCAGTGCATCCGCCGTTGTTGCTAGAAGGCCTTGCAGACTTCTACTGTGGTGATGAATCAAGTCGTGAAAATCTGCCCTGGCCTGATGTCTTAGCAGTTCTTCAGTCCCTCGATTGCAGCACAGACCATTGCAACTCGCTGAAATAAAATAAATCGTTCTTGAACACCGAGCACCTATGAGATTTTCAGGATTTATTACTCGAACGGCCATTGTAGTGTAGAAATAGAATATTATAATACTAATAAATACGGATTCTATTAACCATGCAATTATCTATATAGTATGTAGGGGAGTAGATGAAAATATGGGCCACTCTTTTTGTTTCGAGGCAGTGGTGGATTCAGGGGGGAGGGGCTCCCTCAAGGGAAAAATACTTATTTTAATTTGCAAAATATTATTTTAACTTAGCAATATGAGAGAAAATATGATAAATTGATACCCCCCCCCCAAAAAAAAAACACTTTCATTTAGCAGAAAAATATCGTGAAAGGTCCCTGGTTTATTTCTCAGACCTAGCCCCCCTCTCGAAAATCCCAAATCGGCCCCTGTTTCGAGGAAGACACATATTAGAAATGTAAAAATTGCATAAACAAATGGTGGAAGTGGTAGCTCATAGATCTGAGATAAAATTCAACTATTTTGAAGCTTCTACAAAATTTCGTCAGAAACATGGTTTCAGAAATTGGGTTGGTAATATGGACCAGAGCTGAAAATGTAGAAAAACACGTAGGAAATAGTTTTTTTTTATATAGATTTTGTATTTTAAGATTAAAACAAATTTTAAAATTCCAAAATTATTTAGACACAAAAAATTAAAAAATTTAAAATTGGAGTAAAAATCCCCAACAGGTTGACAATGAGAAGAGAGAATGAGGAACAGTAGAAAATAAATAATTGCTTAAACTTTTTTTAAAAAAAAACCCAACCACCCCTGTCCATTTTTACACCTTCTCCACGTGTAATATTTTGTAACAAATAATTAAACACAGTGCAATGCGGTCTCACTAAATAAAAATCTATATTGGATTAGACATGACAGTGTAAAGTTTCAAGGAAATATATTTTCCTCCATTCGAGTATTACTTTATTCGGGAATAAGGGTAGTCTATATTTTGTAAGTACACAAATTTGATCTATTACGGTTATAAGATTGTATAATGTTTGAACATCTTTTATGCATCGTTAGCGAAATGCACGACACGCTATATTTGCACAGCCCCGCTCAGTCATCTGCTGAGAATATCGTTCATCATTCGTTTATCCTCAAGAAAATAGTCCATTCCCTTTATGGATTTCATGTCCCGAATTTCGCAATTTTGCTGTTTTTATTGCTAAAAGTTTCCCCAGTAGATTCTTGGGGCAAAATAGCCGGCGTCATTATAGGAAAACATCTTCTGGAGAACGTGTCCTGTGATATTCTCTTTACTTTAGAGGAAACACACGCCAATCTTCATGTAACACGTATTAAAGTTGTATTAAAATCGAAAACTAAAGCAGACTGACCGATCCCGAAACGCAGAATGCCTCGTTTATTTTCATTTAGGGGAGTATACCCGTTTGAACCCTCGGAGAATGTGTACATTTTGCGGATTTTTTTACAACCCAACGGCTTGATAAACATTTTCCGTTTTTTCCCTATCTTTACACAGTATTATGAACTACTGATAAAAAAAGTTTCAATTAAAAAACTATTGTTTTTCGGAAGTTATGCATACATATCCGAAAGCCTCTCGATTTTAGACGGTGATGTCACTGTAGAGGCCGGAAAGGCAGCCTGATTTTGAGATTTTTTTCTGCGAGTATTGTGAATAGAATACAAAATTTGTTCGAAGGCCTTTATTGCACACACCTTGAAGTGTAATCTCAATTTTTTAAAAAAAATTTTAAAACTAAATGGCGCCGCCACAATTCAACAAAAGATGCTTCTTCTGAAAAACAGTGTTCCGTGGCCGGAAAGATTTCTCCTTCGATTTTTGACCTAGAACAAAAAACCGAAAATTTGTTAGTTCTATATAAGATTATCTCGGGAAGTACACGAGGAAATTAAAAAGTACTGATTTTTGTACGAATGGTTTGTGATTGAACAAAACATGGAACTGCCACAACCTCGAAATTGTTGAAACGTTTTATCTAATCACGCACCATTCTTACAAAAGACAGTATTTTTTTATTTTCCTCGCGTACTTCCCGAGATAATCTTATATGGAACTGAACAAGTTTGGATTTTTTGTTCTAGGTCAAAAATTGAAGTAGAAATCTTTCCGGCCGCGGAACACTGTTTTTCAGAAGAAGCTTCTTTCGCTGCCCTTGGGCGCCGCCATTTTGTATTAAAAAAATTACAAATTAATTTTGATCATACTTCAAGATATGTACAATAAACGCCTCCGGACTGATTTTGTATTCCATCCACTATACTCGCATAAAAAATTCTCAAAATGAGGCTGTCTTTCCGGTCTCTACAGTGGCATTACCCCGTAAAGAAGATAAACCATGATTTAAATAAATAACTTAACCAGGCTTGTCGTCGAACCTACCGCAACAAAATTAAAATCCTGAGACCTAAGACATGGAAAAAAAATTCCCAATAAAAAAATTCACTTAATCGATCGTGCTTATTTTGCTTGCAACTTTAATGTCGAGCCTTTACTGTACAAATCTGTTTTGTGCAATTAAAGAACACGAATCCTATCCTACAGCTGTCCAAAATCATTGAATGTTAACTATCATTTATGATTATAGTTCTACGCGTCGTACCTACTCAAAAACTAATTTACAGAACAAAGTTGTTCCGCTGTGACATTGCGTTTGTTGGGGCTTAAAACGACATTGAAAGTAAGTTCGTTCGGTACGACTGATAGCGTACAACTCATACTTACGTAACACGATTAAAACCATAAAGTAGCTACCCTACGTTCAACGTATTGCTGTGCTCTATCGAAAGTTTAGCGAAAAGAGCTCGCTGTTTTCGAAAAGGCCATAGACACTTAACTACTCGTTCGCCGTGAAATGTTAATCGATGGCGGAGCGAGGAGAAACGATTTCAATAATCGTTCGACAGTTCCTTTCTACAACCCAATTTAGCGTGGCATAAAAAAGTGAGAAGGACGGCTCGCGTCTCGTCGCCTCGTACAATTACGGTGCGACGGCGATTGCTGGATAAAATACGATAGACTCGCATCTATGTCGCAGGGGTCACGGACGGACAAATGGAACGAGGCTAACGGGACCCTCAAGAGGTCCTGGCTCGTTTCAATAGGTCCTTTTGGCCTCATTCTACTTTTCATCCACCTCTTCCTATCCACCACCGACCCGCTCGTCCTTACTGCAAACGTACGTGCGCCCCATTTTTCCAAACCTATTGCACCTACGTGCGCACGCGCAATAATTTGCTTGCATAAGTACCTACCAATAGCAAGCGTGTGTTTTCGTACAATTCGCGTTTCCTACGGTCAAAGCGCAAAATCTAGTTTCTCGAGAGTGGAAAAAAGTAGCGCGGTCGAATTTTTTGCATGAAAAACTTCTGCACGAAGAAAATGTGGGATGGGCGAGGTTTCTTAATAATATGGATTTAAAGTGCGATAGTTATATAGTAATTTAAAGTGGATGCTTCCTCCTTGCAATGTTTAAAACAAGTTAAAAACTAAACGTAAATCTTTTGTGTAAAATTTATAATACATGATATTTACAGCAAAAGAAACGTAGGAGATGCAATACTGCATTACACATTTATAAGTTTTTCTTTCCAACTGTGGGATAAAGAGGCTGACGATTTACAGAAGAATATATTAATAAGTATTGTTTTACTATATTAGCAAACAAAAATGCGAGGGAACTTCAGGACTATAGTCAGTACAAAATCAACTGGTCACGCAAGCCTAATTTTCCCACCGCGAGCCACGCCAGACATGACTCCCACCTTTATACCGTGCCAGCTTTGTACTCCATTCGCTTGAAGGACAGAGAAGCTTGCCTGCAGGTTAGCGCGAAAGGTGAGAGGTAATGTAGCGAGGTGGCCAAATAATATAATAGGTAAATTTCCAAAGGTAATTGCATAAAAATTCAGCAAATTGATAAAATCATTTTCCCACTTATAGGTACAAACGAATAATATGTATGACACGAAGACAATAAGGTGAATGTCCCAATTTCTGCTGATTTAAGAGGCAACTCGTCATAAAGAAGGTGTAAAAAATTTGTTTGCGTTGAAAATTTGCAGAGTAATTGATTAATTCTTTAATAATAAATCAACCGATTCAAAAACTATTTCGGAAAGACACTTCAAGATGTTTAACTATTAGTAATTTGTAATTAAATATATAATGCTGTAAATGTCCGTATTTCTGCTCATGAAAAATAGCGACACTCGTGCAACACTCGCGTAAATGTTTAAATAATTTAGAATTATTTTGTTGCAACTATAGTACAAACGTAACGTATATAATAATAAGAAAAATACGAAATGAGCAGAAATTGGGACATTCACCTTAGAACTTTCGTGTAGAATTCTGGCTGTATCCAATAAAACATTCGCTAAATATTTATACTGAAAGCATAAGTAGGTGTAAAAATATTTTTGTGCAGATAATACGTACCTACGTTGCACATAACTATTTAACAATTATTTGTGAGAGTGTTAAGCAAAATTAAGTGAACCCACATGCATAAATGGAGGTATATCGTGTTCATCTTTTTTTATCAGATGACTGCATCTACTGGAGAGAGCGATAAAAAGAACACAACACCTCGCACAGATATGAATTGCCTGCTGCGTCTAGATATGACAACTCCACGTGCAGTTTGATTTAATTCCTCTTGGAGTCGTTTAACGAACACCGCACAAAGACAATGATAAAACTACGCGAGCGTTTATGATTTGTGATAAATTCCTGGAATTGAAGCGAAAGAGTTAACTAATCACTGTTACTGTTAACTAATCATAAGCGAAATTAAATAGACCTACATGCGTGTGCTTTTATCATCGGATTGTTGTCAAGCAAAATTTATACGACCAACTTTGCGTTACGCTTTCCAAATAAAAATTCCATCCTTGTGAAAAAATGATGGACTACATCTCTGGGGGGAGTTCAAAATTACTGAACTCATTCAAAATAAATTAGACCGAGGAAGACTATGTTCACGCTCAAGTAGATGTTAATTAAATTAGGCAAGGAAATTAATGAAACTAAACAAGCCTGCAATTACTAATCCTGATTCATTAGTCTGTATTTTCGCATACAAGCCTTTTGTATTTTTGTACACTTTGCATCGAAAAAGGGGAGATAATTAAGACAGGTGTAAAACGGCGAGTCTACATCAACCCTGTTATTCGCCTGTGCTAATGAATCATTCGCAGACAAAATAAAAAGGATAAATTGGTGAATGGGTGCCCGATAGGTATGTCTGCCAGAAATATTAAACAATAGAAGGTTACGATGAATCATGAAAAATCGAGGCGAAAACAGAGAGAAAGGAGGTTTTTCTTGGTACCTGGGCGTTCTGTGTGGTGCTACCTAAGGTCGGTCAAGGCACTCATAGTGACGAATACAAAAAGTCTGGGGTGCGGAAAAAAGGGAAGGACACCGGGACGGTGTGTTTCGTGACAGAAACTTTACGATTCCACGCCGGTTTTATTGGAATTCCCCTCTCAGCTTCGAGAAAACGAAGACTTATCGTTCGATTTTTTAAGAGAACGTGTGGCATCGACATTCAGGGTAGAACTAATTTTGTTTCGGATAACGAAGAATAACTTAATTATTGTTGATTATATGTATATTAGGGCGGAGCGATACTATACATAGGCGAAAATTTAAATTTGAAGTTTCAGTTGGCCTGGGTGCGGGATAGTTGTCTTTTAATTAACCAAACACAACTGTAAAAACTTTTTGGAAAAATATTCATGTCTGCAGGTCCCTTTTTCTCCTAAAAATGATTATATGATTATATGATGATTTTTAGAAGAAAACAGAACCTGCAGACATTAATATTTTTCAAAAATTATAATACAATCACAATTTCAATAAAACTGTCAAAGTATTATGTAAATCGTTACACGGGTGACACGAACAAGACGATGTTACTTTTTATGCCTTGTTACAGCACTTCAATGCCCCTTCATTAAATTTGGCTTTTCATTTTCATAAACCTTAATGGTGCAAATTATTTACACTTTTACATAAAATATCCACGTTCCCTGTTCACCTCTGCTTTCCAGCTTCAACAAATACATATTCCAGCGTGGTGTGCAGCTCTCACTGTCGCTGTCCAAATAAAACGTACCAGGTAGGTACTAACAATAAATGTGAAGTGAAAATTTCGATAAATTTCTGTCATCTGTTGCCTATTACATAAAAATTCCGTCGACTGTTTCTCTAGGGTAAATAAAGTGACCCCCGTTTTGCCCTGTTTTTTAGTTCAATTCTCTACATACGTACAACCGTACAGGAATTGTTGTTCGAAGCTTTTCTGCTGTATTTTAATTCTCGTGAAAACACACGATCCGCGTCTCCAATAAAAATGCAATCAAAATTCTGACCCATCTATAAAACATTCCAACCCCCCCCCCCACCACCACCACCGCACGCATCCCCTTTATATTTCTATGAAATCGTGAGAATTTTTAATCAACGTTTTTTTAGCCAATTTGCTCACTGAAATATTTTCTATCCGAAACCTGTGTGACAACCTGACTGTCATTGCGGGATATCTAACGGCCTATTCGCGCATTTCGCTTATTTTGAAACTGTAATTTATAGTGTATCATGTTAGAGGTAAAATTACAGGTTACTCGAGAAAATGGCGTGATCCAAACTAATCTCAACAGAGTCTAATTAAACGATCTAAAAGAGGCGTACAAAAAACGAGACTGGTACTGATTTTTGCTTGTCGCGTATGTATATTGGGTGTCTCAGAACTACCGATAGCAAGCTCAACTCGAATAATAGACTTCGTAAAGTCAAGAATATTTTAATAAACGGAAGTCGATGGACTCGTTGTTTTTAAAATATTCATTCTTTGCTAAACAATTTTTTAAACGGTCTCGAGTTTTAATAAATATGAGAAGCTGTTTTTAATACTCATAGGAATTGACAAAGGAACTTCCTGAGAGCTAGGGTTTATACAAAAATCGACTTTTGAAAAAAACGGTTTTCGAATTTTCACAAAAAAATATGACTAAAATAGAAAGTAAATATTTTTACTTGTTTTAAAAGTATTCAGTTTTTTAATATTTATGGAATTACAAAAATAGAACAAGAAATATACTCTATCTACACAAAACCAAATAAATAAAAAACATTAAAATAACGAAAATCCGTACAAATCTGTACAATTTTTTGGTTCATTTAATATCTATGGATCTACAAAAATATAACCCAATAAAATACACTGCATACAAAGTCAAATGAAAAAAAAATAACTAAAATTCGGACAAAATATAAATTATAAATCTTTATTTCATTTAGTATTTTCTTTCCGAAAATATGAACTCATGAAGATTATTTTTAGAGTAAACTGTTACCTACTACAATATCCTTGTGTCTGAGGCGATTTCAAGTAAAAATTATAACGCTTTTAATTAAATAATTAATTCATTTTTGCATATTAATTCTAGTATACAAAACCGGTTTTTTAAATTTAAAAACTGGTGTTCGAATTTTACAAATTTATAAAAAATACGCGTTTTTTAAACCCGGTTTTTAAAAACCGACAAACCCTACTGATAGCTCATTAGATACTTAATAGAACACTCATTAGATACTTAATTCAGTATACAATTTTTCTAAATTTTTGAATAAGAATTTAAGAGCACCTTCAGCAGCACCATTAATAATATCGAATCTTCTGTGCTGTGATTTTCTATTGGAATTCATATAGGTTCTAATGTTATTAATAAGATGTATTATAAATTGTAGATGTGGTTATATATACACGTTCGCGATTAACTAGTAATACATTCATTTACGAAAATAAATCAGATTTATAATATTTTTCCTAGACTTAAGTTTCTCGAGAAATTATATTATTTCTCGAGAAATAAGAATTTAGCAATTATAAAATTTCTCGATAAATTCTCGGAAATGCTTTCTCGAGAAGGAACACTAATCCCTAGAATTTATTTTCAAAATTTCCAGATTCCTAATAAATTTTCTAAATATACAACCTACTGATCCACCTACAGATCTCTGGAACTTGCAAACTGCGTTTAATATTCACCTTTCCAAAAAATATTAGATTACTATACAGCGAATGCCATCATACACAGAATCTTTAACTTTCAACCAAAAAAACCGAAAATCTCGAAAACAATTAATCGATGGTCTCGCGTTCATTCAAACATTTTTATTATCCTTATAAGCTCTATTAATCAGCAAAATCTGTATATGTAGTTCTGACACACCCTGTATATATATATGTAGGTATATCGGTCCTCTTTAATGTCTCGAGGACAAGAATCCTTGTACCTGTGCGACGAGTTCCGCCCTGAATCATTCGAAATGGCGGAGGCGCCACGAATAGAGATAGAAAAGGAGGAAAAAGAGGAATAAAAGGGACCGACAGTGAGAATGCCTCGGAAGAACGGTTTACGATGCGTCAGGGTGTGGTGCGGTTCATCGCGGTTCAAACTTTCAAACGTCTCCGTTCTCACGGCGTTCGCGTCACGTCGTTTTTCCCTTTTCTTATGGCACATCCGCGCATAAAGAATTTTAAATTATACACGTTCGAGATATGATTGCAGAAAATTGAAATTTATAATTGCAATCCGAGAGCAGTCTAGATTCTACCTCTAATTAGCGAGTCTTACATGTTGAGCAAATTATCAGAGGATCTGCTCCAGAGCTGGAACGGGATGTCCTACGCTTTAGAAGTTGTTACATGTTATTATCAGTTCGATATTCAGAGACTGAATAAAAACAGATTTCTTTGCAGATTTATTCTGAATCTAAAATGCCGTGCTCAACGTGTGCCACTGTTTGCGGTGGACTACTCTATTCTCTTGCGTTAAAAAATCTGTGGTAGTTGCTTTAATAAATGCATTTTCAACAAGTTGCTTTTGTTTGAAAGAATATTTGAAACTCTAAGGGGGTAGTAATTTCTGAGAAGGAAGGAGGTCGATTAAAAGATCGATTGTTGTTTGGAATCTTTAGTTATTAGGAAGAATAGCTGTTGATCCCTGACGATTTACTGAACTCCGTTATGCTGAGTTTACACCTGACGAGTGCTCGGCCGAGTGAGCCCACTGGGCCGAGCACTCGCCTAGTCTGAACGCATATTCTAGTACTCGGCCGAGTAATCCGGCGGGGAAGATTTTCACTCGGCCGAGGAGCAGACCGATGACTCGGCCGAGTCACTCGTCAGGTGTAAACCTCCTACCTTTACTTCAGAGACTGTTTCCGATCCACGATATCAAGTGCGGTGCAACACTTCTTTGCTCTGCTACTTCGTCCAGCTTTTAAGATGTTATTGTAAATGAAATGGAGCCTGAATGATCCGATGTAAGTGGGCCCAAACCAGCGAATTATCAAGATTCCCGAATTAAACTAAACACGCATATCTCACGAACATTCAGTGCAACAGAAAATACTTTGAACAACAAAAAGCTATCCACAAAAAGAACGGTGCTAGCGCTATCTATTTTCCAGCAGAATTCGGAATCTATGCCGAAACTCGGTTTACCGAGATTCGGTTCACTGATACGTACCCACTCCGCTGTAATACTTTTCCCATACTGACTAAACAGCAATCATTTGAACTTACACAGCAGTGAGATAAATCCTCTGAACAACAATTTCGACTTAAAAATACTATGAAATAACGGTCTTAAAATATTGCAATATAAAAATGAACCTTTTATACCGAATCTGCCAAGAGTTCTGATTTATTTCGGGGCATTTAGATTTATTTCCAACTTTAGAATTTTAAATATCGTAGCATTTAAAATAATATAAAAATAATTATGGGGCAGTGACGAAAATCATGTGCTTCGTTAATAAATCACTTGCCTTATAATATGAAAAATAAAGAAGGTATTAAAGAGCTAAGCTGCAGTGACTGGTACCACAGAATCCATCAGTGAAAGTCAATGTTAGCCTTAACATTATCGAAAGTGTACTTCATGCTTTTCTGAACAAGGTAAGGCAAGTGACATAACACGTGTTAAACTCCAATTTACGGTATTTCTAGGTTTACCATTCCACACACCGAAGCGCGAATAAAGCGCATCAAGTTCGGACCAATAAGCAGCAGTCGACCGCCAGAGAGTCGAGTTCCCCCATCTTCATTCCCGTGTAAGTTAAAGATCAATCTTTAAACACGCCGCGCCCTAACACGAGAGCATAACTGCGGATAACAGACAATAGGTACAGCAGTAGGGTGGCTCTTATTTACTCTTGGTAAAAATTGTTTTCAACATTTTCTTCGGAGCCCCCTCCAGAATATTTCCAAATAATTAAAAAAAAAAAGTAGCCGTGTAAAGTTTGAGCTCGATCGGATAACGGGAAAGGGTGCCCCTGGGCCCTTAAACATTTTAATTATTATTTAACAGCTCGCGAAGTCGATTTTATATAATATCCTCAAAGTTATTGATTAAATAAAAAAATATGTCAAACAAAAGTTGTAGATCCGTACAAGGAGCATCTTTTATGTTCTATTACTTTTTCTTGTGCGACAAACGGTTTTCGAAAGAAGTCCGAAAAACTAAAAAAAACTTTTTCCCCTCAAATTTTGAAAGTTTACGCTTCTAGAACACTTTTTAGAAGGCGAACAAAAAGAATGGGATTTTTATTTTCGAGGACTATTTTTTAAACATTTATTGGGGAGGGCATATACCGAAATATGCGAAAAAAAATCTTATTTTCAGTGTCTGATATGTCACGAATGTTTCCTGAAAATTTGAGACCGGTATTCGTAAAAATATAGAGTCTATTTTTTTGCAAATTTCGGTCCCAAATTTTCATCCAATACTAACAATAGCTTTTCAAAAATGAATCACAAACATGTATCGGCTACTTTTGAGGCTGTTACACGAGATTCGCCCCTAAATTAAGACCTTTAACTTCATTGTACTCCAATTGGATACCCTGCGGATGATTATCTCTCCCCATTTTCACCGTTAGGTGTGATGTACGGCAATTGACGCACGGAAGTGCATAAAACCGGAAGCTACATCAGCGACCCTTCGCCCTCGATTCGACGAGTGGTTACAGTCGTGTAAAGTGGGCTAGGATACGATCGTTCGAAGAGAGAGAGAGATAGAGAGAGAGAGCCATTCGTTCATTCAGCCTCTCGCGACCGCTAATAGCATACCAGAAATCGGCATGCGATCGGTTTAGCGGATAATACTATGTGACTCGCGATTTCGCAGCCTTCGAAACCTGCTCGTGCCACGCGACAACTTCTCTGCCCGTATACATACAGAGTATCTCTCTGGTACAATTCAGAAGCTGGTAACTCTGCATAAGAGGATGCACCCAAACTTACATACAACACACTTGATTCTGATTTAACAGGGTCTAGAAAAAAATTAAATTCTCTTTTTGCACGATTCGTTTTAATCTAACACGACACAATTTTGCCTCCTTAAAAATCTTCACTTAACTTTAATTGTAACAATTAATCCCACTTATTTTTCTAGGAAATTGTTATGAATTAAAAAAACGTTCTTAGAATTTGCGTTTAAGGCTGCTGCACACTCTCAAGTAAATGACTCGTCTGCTTTTTACGACTTCTTTCAAGCGTGTGTAGCGGCAATCAGTCTTCCATTCCGACTTTATCTCGTAAGTGACGCAATCAGAAAAAAATTGAGGTAGAGGCTTGACGATTTGTTTGTATGATTGCACAGGATTGTGGTCTGGATACAATGCCCAATTTTGTTCATACGCACGGTAGCTTTTTCTGCGCGGATTTTTTTGCGGACCGGAATTTTAATTTATGGGCTGAATTTGTTATTCCTGACATTGATTTACAATAAAACGTTTTTTTTTTTAAATTTGATGTACTGTTTATTAGTAATATATACACAGTAACATATACCTACATATTATAATATAAACAGGTATATGTATGAAAATTTTTAAAAATGATCGTCGTAATCGACTCGATGACGAACGATTAAACAATTGTATTAGAAACCACTTAAAAGGGCATTAAACAAAGTACCAAATAAACAGTTTTCATTTTTTTTATCATAATTAACAGAAATGAGAAAAAAATAAATAAACGTAAAAAGAATGTAAAATTATACAACATTAGAAAGGGATAATTCTATCTTATTTTTTGGTGCAAAATGCATTCGGATATCTTTTACAGTTCAAAACATATATATGCCAATGTTCAGGCGGATCGCAGGTCAGCGGCTGGCGGGCCAGATGCGGCCCGCGGGTTGCTCATCACTGACAAGGTATCATCCCGAACCCGGAAATTCAAAAAATTCTGAAACTTCGCGAATATGTATGGATTTTCCTCCTGATTATAACGCAAATTTTTCTTTGTCGCCCAAATTCACTCTAAAGGGGTGTAATTGACCCCTGGAAACCCGGTTATTTCCCGATTTTTTGTTATAACTCGTGAACTGTAAAATAATTGTTTTACCAGATGATAGATCTAATTAAAATAAGTAACTTTTGTCTTAAAACTTTTTTTCTATCTCTTACAGTTCGCGAGTTATAACGCAAAATCGGAAAATAGCAAAATTTTCAGGGGTTAATTCCACCCCCTTCGAGTAAATTTGGGCAGCAAACAAAAATTGCGTTATAATCAGGAGGAAATCCCCTACGTATTCACAAAGTTTCAGAATATTTTGAATTCTCGGGTTCGGGATCTTCCCTTGTGAGCTAGAGCACGGTCGAAAAATCATGTGTCTCTCATTTTAAAAGTTGCTCGCTTCTTATGCTGCACTTTGATTAGCCCCAAGCTCGTGCAACACTCGCGTAAATGTTCAAATAATTTAGAATTATTTCGTTGCAACTACAGTACAAACGTAACGCTTATAATAATAAGAAAAATTCGAAATGAGCAGAAACTGGGACATTCACCTTACGTGAGAAAGATCAATGTAGGAAGCGACCCCGGGCTGTTATTATAATTAGAAGATCAAACTTTTTAACGAATAATTGCTCACGTTTAGAGAACAATTTGTCTGCTATGTTGAAAGGTTTATTGAATTATTTAAATCTTTAAAGATATGTTCATCGACATTGGCTAAAGGTGATTGATCTGGCATCGTAATTTTACACAGGCAATTAGTCAATTTGTACTCGACGCAGCGTAGAATACTCAATTGGCGGTAGATTCCAGCTAACAACGCTGGTTAACAACGCGGAAAACTCTACAGGAATATCGACCGAATTGCAGGCTACCCTGCAAATGTTCATTACGTAATCACGTTTAGGGAAAATTGGATAGCGGATAAATTTATTCTATGAGAAGTAACGTTCGTTCATTTTAAGTATTAAAACGGTAAAATTTATTGATCAACGATCCTCTGGCAAAGACTTTTTAATTCTGTTAATATTCCTCGTAACTTCAACTCGATGCATCAGATTAAACACGCAATTGTTTGCTCTCTAAGGGTGTATTGCACCTATCTTCAAAACCATACCAAGTTGATGAAAATTTGTGAGATTGTTCTTTCTAATCTTCCTGATGTGCTCCAAAAATTTTAAACGAATTCACTAATTAATTGCTGAGTTATAACGATTTTAATTTCCACTGATTTTACACGTACTCTTATGGAAAGAGGCGACCTTTACAAATAAAACAGCTGAAAAAATGTTGAAGATATACTACCAATGTTTTCAATTTTTTTTTACATGTAGTATACGGGTGGATGAAAATATCTGCCAAGTTTCAATTGTTTTCACTAGACCGTTTTGAAGAAGTAAATTATTACTTGAGAAAATTGTGCATTCAGGGCATTTTCACTGCCAAAAGTTTTGCAAATAAAGCTTGAGAAAGCATTTGTAAAGTGAAAAATACCTTCCCAGGAGTAAAAATAAGATTCCAACTGTTGTTCGAGTTCCTTACATCTAGAGTTACTATGCGTAACATGAAGATATTCAAGTACTTCAAGTTTCATATACTTTTGTCTAATATTATACGTCCGATACATCCTTAATATAACTACAAAACGTACGATGAAAAGTAAGTACTTCATGTTTTGCCTACTTTTTTTCCATTTGCAGTACCATGCAATTAAAATTCATAATTGGCTTTTTTTCTTCAACTTTAAGAGTAAGCTTCAACTGTACGCTTGTACCTTTACTATTTTAATAAAAAAAAATCGGAAGACGAAGTAAAACATTCGTAGAATAGATTTCCCTTTTGAAAAACATCATCCCCTTATTTGGGCAGCGATATGAAAATTGGTGCGTGTTATTATAATATTACGGGAACATTATTTCGCAGTTCTAAATTATTTTAACGACTTCGGTTTAAAATAAAAAAAAAAACGGGAAAAGTAAAAAAAAAATCTCTTACAGGTAAAGGTTGGTCATTGAATTTGATGGAATAACCATTTTTGCCATTGCTACGAGCTAATATCGATTCTAAATAAGGAATTTTTCAACTAATAAATAACCAAAATGCTATTTTTATCGGGCAAAAATTCAAAGTACCTTCTTACTTATTGTACTTCTGTTAATGAATCAGATCTATCTTTTAGATAATTACTAACTTTAAATATCCCTTTTACAGGCGCCCGTTTCGCCCACTTATCCTGCTTAAACTTTCTTTCGCTATGCGTTTTAAAACTTTAATTATAAAATTAATTAAGTAGTGAAGTGCCTGCGGTTCGTTCCTGATTATAGGTACCCCAATGAAGAATTTTACTAGGGTACCTATAATCTACTATGTTTAAGGAGTAAATCGCACCCTTATTGTCTATAACATCAACCTTAGAACTGCAGACCAGAGTGATTTCCCCCATTTTTCATCGTCAGAGTAACCAACAAACTAAATATTTTTGCGGGCAATGTAACTCCAAAAATATTCAACTAATCGACATGACCTTGTGTACGGATATTTGTGAACATTTTCTTCACAGAGCTTAGCTATTGGTATAATGATATTGTTTAAATAAATAACTGTTTTTACACATCTAAGGCAAAATTTCGTTGGAAAAAGTGAACCTTTTTTTCAAGAGGCCGCCATTTGTTCAATTTTGCATCTTTTAAGTTATGAATTTATAGGATTCGTGCGCGCACTCGTAAACTAAACAAAAATTGTTCGATGTTTGGTTTCAGATGAATACAGTAGACGCTACGTTGCCCGCAGTGGAAGAATTGCGTCGCCACCGGGCTGGACATAAGCCCGTATAACTCCGTTATTTGCCGCTCTTTTTTAATACAAATTTTTTTTTATCTACCTTAATCTGATAATAAAATATCCTGAAAGTTTCAGAAAGATCGATTAAGTACTTTCTTCAAAAAAAATTCCCGAAAAATGCCTCGATTTTCAGCTAGTTACGCCAGGCTGCCCACTAAAGTCTATACACTATGGTGACCAATGGCTCCGACGGTTTGGAGTAACCTACGTGACCTGAAACTAACAAATGAGTGGCATAGATTCACCATCGGAGCGTAAAAATTTGGCCTACATTTTGGGAAAGACTCGAATCGTCCGTCAGCCTAAAAATTTTAAAGAAGGTAAACATTCCAAGGTTACCTGTAGCGTCAAGTTTTCGATGAATACCAACGAATATACGGTAAGCCGCACACCGCAAAAGATTTCTACGACTTAAGACAGATTTATCGGTCTCACGTCAATTGAAGTAGGTTTTCACAAGTCCTCAAACGAGGCTATTTGATGCAATAGCATTAAGTGTCGGTTAACGTAACGACTCTCGAGGACTACCAAATAAAACTTCGTAATTAGAATCAAGCGGGTATAATCAAGGCTTCCAGTTCGTTCCCTCCAATGGCGAGCGAAACACCGCCAAGTTTCCTCGATTCCCGGCATCCCCCACTGAAATGCGGATTATTAGAACGATCCGCCAACGTGACAGCGCCACGCCGGGTAATTCGAAACGTAAAAGCTTCGCCCCGATTCGATAAGATTACTTCCGCTGAATTCTGGCGCGATCCTAGTCGCCTCGATAAACTAATCGAAGAATCGAAAACACTCGCGCACAGCTTGGCACACCGCAGATCGTAGAGGGGGCACCGGTTGCCTTTTTAATCTCTGTAACAATTGAAATCGGTCACTTACTTTTCGCCGCGTCCTCCGGTGTGCTTCCCTTGGTAATCGTGATCGTGATGTTCTTGCTCTCGAAGAACGGCTTCACATGCTCACAGTCGGCGGACGAGTCGGTATCGTTCTTTGGACGTTCGGCGGAGCGCGGCGATCGGGACGAGGCAAAATCGGTGCAGCCCCCCAATAGTATCAGGATCGACACAGGTGCCAGGACTGCGCGGCGGTACCTCTGTATTATTTTCATTTTGGCGGAATGGTCCGAATCACGGAAACGGCCGGGGGAAAACAGGAACCGTCTGGGGCACCGGTGAGTTCCGCGATCGTGATCGTGAGAGAAAGAAAGAGACACAACGGGGGAGAGAGAAAGAGAGAGAGAAAGAGAGTGAGAGAGCGAAAAGGGGGGGGGGGGAGAGAAAAAGAGAGAGGGAAGGACAGGGTACAGAGCAGCGAGACGATTCAATTCCTCCTCCTACTCCTTAGTCGCGTATTCGGCACGATCGTTCGAAGAGTCACCAACCGCCAGACAAGACGCGGCTCTTCTTCTTTCCCCTTGCTCCTTCGAATCGGCCACCCTCGCTGTCAAACGGCGGGGCGATAAAGACGGGCGCGGGTGTTACTGCTGCGTGATCTCGAGGAGGAGCACGAGACGTGCATTTGATGCGATCGCGCGATGGACGGACAGACGAGACGACGGCTCTGGTAATCACGACATGTACTGCCGAGATCGCGCGCGCGACACCGTGTTATGGCCCGCACACATGCACACCCGACCACTTCGGGTACACCACAATAATGAGCACACACATGCACGCACGTTTAACCGCACGCAAGCAAGCATGCATGCATGCACAACACGACGCGCGTTCCACGAGTGGCTCGATGCGACTGAAGGAAGGCCGAGAGCGGCACCCGCGTATTCACACAATTCGACCGACCGACGGCTCTCCCACTACTATCGCGCTCCCCCTCCCCCCGCCCCTCGCCGACATTCGTTCGCTACCCTATACCCGCTCCCACCTAACTTTGAATCCGCTCCGAACCACTCGCCCACCCACTCGCTTACCTACCCGAACGACAGGTACCTTCCTCGCGGCGGTGCTCTGATGCCCTTTGAAGACGTCGTGTGCCGCCACCGGCTATTGGCGGTTACCCTCTGTACAGGATAACCCACTTCTTTTCATTCAACCCCTTAAGCGGGCAAAAACAATTTTCGCTTGTGCGCTGGTGAAGAACGAAATTTGACACCCCAATGACACACGGTCTACTCGTAAGGCCTTACCTTATTATTCTACAGAGATTCTCGCTCGCTGACGTGTACAAGCAATTTTATACATTGTGGAGAAATATCCACGAAAGTGGCAAAACTACTGTGCAGAGATGAGATATTGGATTGGTAAAGGAATGCTGGTCTGATTAACGTATAATAGTTGGTTAGAGTCTAATAGTCCTACCTCCTGCCACGCGGATTCTCGTTATTGACCGAAACCGTCACATCTACAAATCGAATCGCGTTGAAACTGGGGTCAAGAGGAATCAACGGAGTTGATTGCTCCCTTTGCAACTGCTCATCCCTGCACAGCAAACAATACTTCGGAACACTCTGCATCACCTAGTTGCACAATTTTTGGTGTATCTGTTGTAAATCGTTTTAATTGTCTTGGTGTAGTTGCAGTGGCGGATTTAACAGGGCGGCTGATGAGCAGTTGCCGCCTGGGCCCCTGCCCAGAAGGCCCCCCAGGGCCCCATCTCCAAAAAAAATTATGATTAGGTGTAGGTATCCAAACACTATGTTTTTTTTTTTAGTTCTACTACACTTGCCCAGTTTTTAGTAATAAACCTCTTCATTTTCCCGAAGAAATGGGCTTCTCAGAACGTTTGCCACCTGGACCTTTTTTCTTAAATCCGCCACTGTGCAGTTGTTATGGATGCAGAATCCTTATATTTTTTCAATAATTTTTGCATAATTTCCATTCAGAACTGTACGTAACGATGGATATAATCTCTGCATTCTATACCATATTTATATAGTGCTTCGAAAAGACTAACTTGTGGCTTTTCTGCTGGAGCATATTTCTAACAAAGGAAAGACCGAGACTACGCGAATTTCAACCAAATTTTGGCGCGTGATAGATCTTTACCAATGAAGACCTTTGTCAATTATTCTAGCCGCAGATGGCAACTCGAATTCGAAAAAAATGAAGGTTAAGGTTGAGAAATAGCCGTTCAGGCATTTAGGTACCTGTGCGCAAGATCCATTAACCACAACAGTTGTGGCGCAGCGGTAAGCAACTTTAACTATCTGCGCCCAAAATACAAGTCAAAAGTATTCATTGCTAAAGATCTACCACCCTTCAAAATTTGTTTGAAATCCACGGGGGACAGATCCGGTCCTCCCCTTGTAACTATGTAGTTTCTAAGATGATAGTTAGAATAGTAACGTAAGAAATTTATTTATAAAAACAGATATAAATATGTAAGAATACTTTCGAAAGTATCAAGGTATAAAAAATAATATCTTACATATCGTCACACTAAGTATACTGTAGACAGAACAATTAAATAAATGTAATTTGTGTTCTTGTTTGATTCACTTGCCACACGTTTAGCGCCTCGTATTCCTCGATGCAATCGTTGATCTGATCAGGCTTAAATCCTTTGCTGGTGCATCGTTCCAGAATATCCGATACCTTGACAGTTTTCTTATCGCCGGCTAGCTCTCTGATCAGATGGAAGATTCGATTCATTGGATTTTGCTGTGCGTTTGTTGGCAATGTTTCGAAGTAGTTAATGGAATGCTTGGACATCTCGATTAATCTGTTCGCCTCCATGACATCGTCCTTGTGAACGACATTTGCTAATCTTAGTCGCGCTAGCGCAGTTGCCAAACGAAGTAGACCTAGTAAGTTACGTGCAGACGTGAAAGTTTTATCCTGGCTATTACGCGCCGCCCTTCTCATTTCCACATACGAGTCTGAGGATAATAATTAAATAAGAATATTATAAATATCATGTTATTGCATTGATACTTACGAAATCCAATAAAACACTTACCAACAATGTATTTCGTTAAATCCTCCGGGACAACAGGCTGTTTTGTTTTGCACAAAGTAATGTATTTTCTAATCAAATTCATATCGAGCGCTTGTGATTCCATGGGAGGTTGTATGCAATGTTGATGAACATAAGTGATGTGTTTAGCCAATCTGAATAAGTATGTTAGTTACATTATTGTGTTACAAAGGAATATTGATATATATTATGTAAATACTAACTTTAAATCGTTACTACGATCTGCTCGATCTTGAATCAGCCATAATAAGTCAAATCGCGACAATAAAGCAGCAGGTAACTGAATATTTTGTTCAATCGTTCTTTTTGGATTATATCTGCCGTAAGCTGGATTTGCAGCGGCTAATATCGAAACTCTCGCATTTAAGCGAGTCGTAATTCCGGCCTTGGCGATCGATATGGTTTGTTGTTCCATCACTTCGTGAATAGCTGTTCGATCTGCATCAGCCATTTTGTCAAATTCGTCGATAGAACAGACCCCTTCGTCAGCTAATACTAACGCTCCACCCTCAAGCATCATTTGACCTGTTAGAGGATCTTTCATAACAGTGGCAGTTAAACCAACACCGGATGATCCTCTGCCAGTCGTATATTGAGATCGAGGTGCCAACCTCGTTATAAATGAAAGTAATTGCGACTTAGCTACTCCTGGATCGCCCATTAAACAAATATTGATGTTACCTATAATAAGTAATGCACATCAACATGTAGAAGTAATCAAACCAATATACACATAGTATTATATGTATAATTATATAAAAAATGAACCTCTAATTTTAATATCCTCTCTGTGCTTATCTGTTCCACCAACAAGAAGTAACAATAGGGCCTTTTTAATATCTTCAAGGCCATAGATTTCTGGAGCTATGGATCGAGCTAAATTACCATAAAAATCATCCTCCCTTAATATAGACAATTCTGCGTCTGTCAACTCAGCGCTAGCGTCATCTGCGCTTTGCATATTCATAAAACAAGTGATTCTCTAGATCGTACAAAATATTTATGCTCAGTTAAATAATACATATCGCCAATTATAGACAACGTCGTCGAAACTGCCAACTGGTACCTGCGCATCTAAGTATGTTTCATTCAGAAGAGCTGCACCAACTCGAGCAGTGAATCCGGATTTTATTATAGGTAAAAAGATACCCGTAATAAGAACATGATCACCAGGTAAAGCCTTTCTCGTTGTTTCGCCTCTACAATAAACTGTTAGACTTCTAGGGATATGACCTACGGGAACTTGGTCGCTCTGAAACAATGATAGTAATTATTATAACACGTCAGTTACCAATACTAACAAGGGGAGGACACCATGAGGTACACACCGATTTTGATGAGCCTTGGCACGATGGATCTATGTCGAAAATAAGTAAATATTTTAAGGTGTCCGAGCGCTTCTGCCAATGGGCTTTAATAATAGAGATATTTACATGAAAATTATTAAAAATTTCATAGTGGTCGTGGGGTTTTAGTGGGTAAAAATCCCACACTACCCTGGCGCCCCGGGGGATTCCCCTCTGAAGGAGTCGGGGAGCCTTTTGAAAATTTCCCCAAGTTAAAAAAAAAAATTATAAAGTTTTTTTTTAATGTGGAGACATCTTCAAAAGGCATCCCAACACCTCCACAAGGGAATCTCCCGCGGATGCCAGGGTAGCGTGGGGTTTTTACCCACTAAAACCCCACGGCCACTATGAAATTTTTAATAATTTCTATGTAAATATCTCTATTATTAGGGCCCATTGGCAGAAACGCTCGGACACCTGTTTACTTATTTTCGACATAGATTCATCGTGCCAAGGCTCATCACAATCGGTGTCTTCCTCATGATGTCCTCCCTTTGTAAACATTTATACATAAACATTACATGTTCTTGTATTTTTAATTCTTGAAACTTCACAAATTTCGATCCTCTCGTTTGCATATCTAGTACACCGCCTGATTTATTTATACGGCAATCATCGCTGGGACATTGTCGTAGCGGCATATATTTCAGGGATTGTACCTAAAAGTCTTAATGTCAGTAAACTTTCATTTAGAATTAAACTTTACCGTGTTACTACTTCCTTACCGGCTGAAACGTTTCAGCACCACATTGATCACACGTATACGTGGCAACGACAAGCAATGGCATTACGTCGCTACATTTAGTTACTATACCTCGCACTGTAACTAATTTTCCAATTTTGTCCGCTTTTATATCTCTCACTGAGTATGTTTTCGCAGCATCGAAATCTTTAAAGTATACCTCGCTAAAAATATATAAAAATATATGAATGGAAGGAAAGTTTATATAAAGATAAAATAGAAACACATATTCAACGTACAAGCGTCTCATAAGTTCCGGAGCATATTTATTCCTCGGGTCACGTTGGTCGCCAAGATGTCTATTACGACTTTCCATCAACAATCTATGTTCAATATATACGTCTAGAGCATCTTTTGGTGGTACAGGTCTTTCTTTGAAATCGGGCAACATCTCTTGAATAAGCTACATATATGTAAATATATATTTTTTATTCATTATGATAAACGAAACTTAATCTCAAACTGTTTTATAGAAACATATAAAATCATATAACTGATTAGACGTTAGGGCGGAGTGGAAAATTTAAATTTGAATTTTCAGTTGACCTAGGTGCGGGATAGTTGTTTTTGATTAACCAAACACCACTGTAAAAAAAATTTGGAAAATATTCATGTCTGCAGGTTCCTATTTCTCCTAAAAATGATCATATAATCATACCAACTGAAAATTCAAATTTACATTTTCGCTTATATAGTATCGCTCCACCCTATCAGGTGTGTACTTACTTCTAAAAGTAGATTGATATATCTTCGAGTATTGCTTGCAATAGATATCGCTAATTCATCATCAAATTCATGAATATCATCTAGCTCTATGATAAATTCTACTTGTTCACGATGCGCTACATTAGTGAGTTGCTTTCTATATTTGAATGATTTTTCACCAGTCGTGTCATTTATTACTACAAACTCGGTTAAGAACGTCTTTAATTGCTCTAGTATAACATGCAAAAATAAATATGTTTAAATTATAAAAATCTTGATACAGATTCAATGGTTAGAGAGTAATTGATATAAGCTCTCACCTCTAGCTTTCGTATAATCCTGCGCTATTTTTGGTGGCATTTTTGTAAATTTACTTCTACAACCAACTTCAAATTTAATTTACACAGTTCGTTTTTCTGAATAAATCAATCTGCTAGAACTACAATATAACGTTAAACACGATTACTGTTCATTAAGTTATCCTGTGCTCTTCCCGCCTAAACTGAGCCGGCTGTGGCCGAATGTTTACGGCTCTCTACATCAGGGTCGCCAACTTGAAATATTACGTTCAAGCCAAATACAAAGAGGAGATATAATAAGAGGCGTCACTCGTAGGGATGGAGTGCAAAATCACTAACAGTGATTTATCACAGTGATCGCCGAATCATGATCACGGTCGTGAATGAAGTTAAATCACGACCGTGGTCATGATTTTTTTAACATGAGTGAATTGTTTACTGTCATCGTAATTCTTTATCTTGATTGAATAATTTTTTATAAAATACTTCAATATAGCTTGTGTTACAGTCAAAGCGTGCTAATTCAGCGAATATATATCTAGTATATACATTCATAAATAGTCAATGTGTGCACGCACTGATTTGATTGGCTAAAGTATTCACATATACATTATACTTTTTACCTAAAGCGAAGAAATATTCGTTAATTTAAATAGATCAAGAACGATTACATTGGTTCAAAATATACAATTGAGATTCTATGAGCACAGTGAGGACTTGAGAATGTTTTGAGAGAAATTAGAAATTGGGGTTATTTGGCGCGTGCCAAGAGCAGTTATGCTTTCCACCAATCAGATCACGAAAATCGTAAATCACTGTTCTGCCTGCACCAATCAGAAGCGATCACGAACATCACGGATCACTTTTCTGCCTGCACCAATCAGAAGCGATCACGAAAATCACGGATTACTGTGAAAAATCACCGTGATTGAGAATGAACGTGATCGGATCACTCGTGATTCACAAATCACGGTTTTAGCCAACACTAACGGGAATCGGAATAAGTACCGAAGTTGACCGAAGTTGGCCGAAGTGGATGAAAGGCTGATGCGTTGATGTTGTGTGATGTGTCAACCATGTTGTGAAAAAGAAATTTAATTTTGAAAGATACGTTGAATCTGTTATAGTTCATCAAGGATTCGTTTTATTTTATATACCATGGATAGATTCTTAAATATTGATTGGTAAATATAAAGTTGTATTATATCTTAACGTAATATTTACAAGAACATACGTATATACGTACGAATACAAAATTGTACGTTGTGATGACTGACGTTTGTTTATAGTAATGTACAGAGGCCTCACACCCAAAATCGTACACTCTTTAAAATCGCATAACATTTTTAAACATGGGAGTTAATTTTTATATCTCTGTAAATTAGGATTACAATTAGTCCATGTACATTATGAATTTATTTTGATGTGCTTGATAGCAGAACTTAGACGTAATGTTTACGATACTCTACTGCACATTTATACTTATCCCTCATCCGTCCCTCGTGTCAATTTGACACAGTTTTCCCGTAATAAGTTATACCGTTCTGTTATTTGTGATTCTCGTAAACAAGCAGTATATCCTGCGCATCGTTTTATTTTATGCGGAAGTTGTGAAAAATCTATGATGTAAATGTTAACTTATCAATTTGCATAAAAAAAATATCTGAAAATAACTGTTTACCTTGTCATTTCATCGATCTTTTACCACTGTGTCAATTTGACACCAAGGGACAGAACAGTTTGTGAAATGAAGAATGGATGAGGGTTAATATATCACACGTTGTATCCATCATTTATTTAAATGGAAATACAAGAAAATAATTTTTTAACTCAAATCAAACCTTTGCAATTAAGAAGTTTTATAAAATTTAATGTATATTTTGTTTATAAGCTTTTAATGAATTTTTTAGTTTCATCACACATTGTTGTTCATTTAAACCTATTGATATAATTTGTTATCGAATGTCTCTATGACCGTTAGTAATACTTCAATGATAATTTTAAACAGTAATGGTTACTGTTCAGCCAACAATAATATCATCAAAATCGTGCATAGTTTATCACGTGAGTTTACCGATTATGTTTAATTCATTAGGAATCCTCCTTTGGAAGATATGTTAAACAATACCTTTATTAACCGTGAAAGATTGGGAAAGGAGAGTGTTATGCATAAAATTATGACTGGGACTTTTGTTGACCCATTCAAAAATATTGAAGATGATTATAGAGACATTAAACCTCATTTAATGGGGGATATAGAATCCGAGACGGATAAAGAAGATAATGGTGATGATATTGAAACCACTGAAGTGAAAAAAGGAAATGAACCGAAAAAAGCAAAAAAGCACAAGGGCTATGTGCCTGGTATCGTCAAACCACTATTTAAGTTTCCTAAAATGTCGAAATTAAACAAAGAACAGCAAGCAATGTGTTTAAGAGTCTTATTAAGATTTTCAGAATCTGATAAACCAAAAATAACTCAAACAGAAAGAGAAGAATTACAAAAATATATGGTAAATAAAATACATATACTGCTATTAAAAAAAAATTCTTAATCATATATTCGATACTATGTTTTTCAATGTCTGCGTTTAAAAACAACACTGTTGTAGACTTTAACAATTGCTTTAGTACATATACAGTTTTTCCAATTGATCTTTTATAGGATTTACAAAAAATCATATCTCAAGAGCAAGATGAATTTTTAGAATTTGCAAAAAGTAAATGGCACGAGAGATCATTGACAGTTATGTGCGAAGATTATATAAATTTACGTTGGAAATCAAAAATACAATATATTCGTAAATTACCTAGATATTATGCTGAAGTTACAAATGTACCATTTGTAGCAGATAAGAATATCGAAGTAAAATTTCTTTCTGTTCCTTTACAGATGGTGAGTGAATATATAATCATATAAAACTAATAAACAATGTTTAATACATGCATGTATATTAGGCCGTCCCGAAAAAAATGAAAATGATTGTAGTGGAAACATGAGATTTGTACTCCAAGGCGGGCATATGACTGAGCGACTCAAGGCCTGAATGAAGCCATCCCTTGCGTCGGCTCCAATTATGTTGTTCCACTTCATCAAGTCTATAAACCCGAGTTCGAGTCTCCTTTCGTGATTAGGACATTTTTATAAAATTTCAACTTCTAGTCCACAAGTTAAGGTGGTTGCGGTGGGCTAGGGAGGAATTCCACATGGAGCCACCTTCACGTGGTGAGTTCTGACTCACTCTGTTGCCATAGGGTGGGCGAAGGGCTGCAAGGTCATTTTTATACTTTTTACTCAAATTTCGAAATTTCAAGGCTCTTGCCAGAACAGAAGATATTAACTCACAGGGCTGAAATTTCGCACAGTTGTTATTGATCTCAAGACACAACTTTCCCGCACTAAGGCCTAACGCTACAATTATTTTCATTTTTTTCAGGACAGCCTAATGTATATATCTATTAATGTATTTAATATGTTAATGTGTTTGTGCATGTTACTGTTAATGAAAGACTTTTATTATAGGGTGAATTGCCAAAAATAGTTCTACCAACTTTAACAAAACCATTTATTCTACGTATAAATTCTAAAAAATTACAAAAAAGGTTTCTTCCTAAAAACTATCTTGGCAATGAATCGTCAGTTTCTTTCAAGTTACCAGTAAGTGAAGATCCAAATTGTCAAAAATTGGCTGAAAGTAATAATGTGGATTTAATAATTTCATCCGGTGGTCTTAATTGTTTAGTAAATAACATTGGACCAAGTTATTCAAATTCCTGGATTTTACCCCTAGTCATAAAAAGGCATAATGATAAAAATGTTATCTATATAGATAAACCTGCACCACCAGTTACCAGCACTATACCAGAAAAAAATAGTTGGGTATATAAGTACATTCTTAAGTATTGTTTTGTCCGTACAAAGCATCTTACTTCGGAAAGGTAAAGTGAACAATAATTCTTTATATGTGTATAAACTTTACTTCATCGTTTAGTAACATTTTAATTGATACATTTAAATATGTAATGACAGTACTAAAACATATAACGATGACAATATGTTTGGTGACATTAATTCTGAAGACCTCTTAAAACTGGAAGAAAAACCTGAAAATACTTCTACACACGTTGGCAATGAGTCATATTTAAATATACTTGAAGAACATCAGAGTACTGCGAATACTTCAAACCAACAGGATATAAAAAATTACACAGACACTCCTCAAGATGTAACATTAAACTGTAAAGAACCTTCGCATACTATTTCAGATAGCAATAGTTCTAATCTCACAGCAAATGCCAAAGGTAAAGATACTTTCGGTTTGTAATACAAATTGTCATAGTTAAAATACAATTAAATTAATAGGTCGTATTAGCCACCAAATAAGCTTCACTAATTACCAATAAAATGGAAGATATTAAAAACAAGATTATATGAAGTAATTAATTTTTGTCATTATTAGGTGTAGAAAAGAAACGCTGTAAAGCAAATACTGCAGATAATGTATCGTATAAACTGTTTACCATAGGCTCACAGGCTTCAGAGCAAAATGAATTGATGAAAAATGTCATCAAAGAATATAAAATATTAGTTCGAACAAAAACAGATGGGTTTGAGGTGTGTATATATTTGTGATTAATTGCGAATGTTAAATAGTACGTAAGAAAACGTGATACAATATGATGTAAAGAATAATATTAGAATAACACGTTTTATTTTTATTACAGACTTTGCAAACAGATCTACAGAGATTGTTAATATTAGCACCAAAAATAGAATATCAAGCTGATCTTGGTGCTGAATCTGTAACGTTAGAAGAAGCATTGAAACAATGGATATCTCTCATATTTAGACCTGTCACGTTTCTTGCACGAGGTAAAAAATGTATGCCCTGCAAAATTATAAATGTATGGAGCAAAAAGTATCATATAACAATTTTACATTGTAGTTCGAATATCTGCAAGCACGTCGGAAGTACTGCAGATAGAACATCGTACAGCGATGTCGATAAACAATGAAATCAAGAGGCTTTATAATGTAAAAGTCGAAGATTCTTTGACAATTTTGCATAATGTTATTCAGTGTCTTTCAAGCCTATCCCCGGGGCGTTATATTATGAGGCACACAGTAAGGAATGGAGCATTTGCAGCTGTTTATAAAGAAGTGGAAAGTCCAGGGTAAATAGATTACAGAAGAATGTAAAATATGCTTAACTTAACTCTTTCAACATACAGGAGGTATTTATTTTAACTTTGATTGTTTCATTCTTGTTCGCAGAAAGAATATTTTTGACATTCAAACACTTTATAACGAACAATTCCATAGTTTACTTAATCCTCCTTGGATTGCACTGGATAAAATAATACCAACACCATTGCATAAATGCTTTGAGAGAATGCCAGCCATGTTTTACCCACCAATTGGTAAAATATTTCCAAGAAACAGAAAACCTACGAAAGGAAAAAAATCTGACACAGGTATGTACAGGGTCATTTAATCTTGCAAAGTGTGGTCGGACGAACATATAAAATGGCAACGACGCTTAACGGACGCATTCCACTACAACCATGCACCGCCCGGCGTTCGAAGAGCTGCCAGTGACTGCTAGACAAATTATTATATTTTTATTTTTATTTTTTTATTTATATTATTATATTTTATATTTTTTAATTATTAAATTATTATATATATAATTTTAAATTAACTTCCCAAAAAGCTATTCGGAATTTCTCCGCTTTTATGATCGGTTTACCACTCGCACCCCAGATTACTGTAATGAGGTTTGAAAACAATGTTTTGAAACCGACTGGTCTCGTACCTGTCTCAATTTCAAACATTTTAGCTACGACAAGGTTGACTCCGACGCTATACTCCTGTACGGAGAGATTTTTTTGCCACCTATATATTGATCCCCACGTTTATAATTCGTACTTTATATACATTTGTAACTATGTATTGATTCTTAGTTGTTTTTTTTTTAGGAATGGTACGCAGAAGTTTGAGGAATAAAAAAAAGAAATGATATTTAATAATTAATTCAGATGTAAGTTGAATATTTTTTTAAAAGGTTATCTGATTTCATGAACGTTTACAGTGAAATATATTTTTCTACTTCATTTATGAGACTGTATTGCTATAGTCAACTTTTCTTAAATTAACTCTCGCCCAACGGGTGCCGCAGAGTTAAGTCAAATATCTGACAAATCGAATTTATAACTTATTTTGTTTTTCATTCTTTTCCGTTATTTTCACTGGCACATATAAATCATATAATTGTACGTTTGTAAACCTGTTATGGCATGTTAGTATGTAAAGATGTAAAATATTATAAACAAAGAGAAAAAACAAGTTCAATCTAATAATATTAGTAAGAATTTCAAGGACAAAGAATTTTAATTTAACGAGAGTGTTATTAAATTTACTTCATTTAATAATTCAATCGAAATCAATATCGATAATAAAAATAATTTGAAACGAACTTTGCAATAATGTAAGTCAATTGTGCGTTGTATTTAGAATGTGTGTAACTATTTGATATTTTTAAACAATTAAACATATAAGGTAACGTTTGTAATATTTTTATTTTCATGTAGATTTTACAACAGTTTGTATAAATATGAGATTCTTAGTGTAAACTTTGTGAACACTTTTTTAATAAAAAAAATAGTATAACAATGCGATTTAGTAGAACATTTCATCAAAAATAAATTTTAGTATTATCATGAAAAGCATGCTGTAGAAATTCAAAAATCGTGTAAAACTATACTAAACGGCACAATCTTAATGCCCATGTATGTATAGGATTAATATAATTGGTGTACATAAGCACTTGAAGCAAACTTATTACTCTAAAATTTATAGGAAACACTTTCCATACAATCCATACGTGCTATACAAAATTGTCAAAACTTTCTGATTTATCACGAAGTATTTTGCTTCAATTATGTAGAAACAAGGGATAGAAGAGCTTTCTTGTAATCCCCAGACGTGTCACCCTAAAATATTAAATTTCACGAATTAGTGCATGGAGAAACATATTTTAAATTTTCGTAATCCAAAATTGTTCACTACCCCACTTCTAGTAGCTGTATTTAAAAATGTAAAATATTTTTAAAAGTGTAATAATCAAATCTAACTGTTATACATCTTGACGAGTCTTGACATTAATATTTATAAAATACACAGAATATTCTAAATATGTGTTATTAATATACTATTATGCCTGCACAATAGTATTTTATAAAATGACCTGTAGCTTACGTAGTATAAAAAATTAGCTAGCGAAACGTAAAAATACATACAGCAATCCAATTTTCCAATAATTCTCCATATCGCTCTTCAAAGGCCTTTTTGATATCACCTAGATCAATTTCACTTCGAGAAACAATAATGCGAATCAACGTTCGATCCTTTGTGCCTATGCCATGCATACTAGCATATAATCGTTCAGCGAAGAAACCAACTTTCGATTTCACGCACTTCACTGTTACACAAAGGGTACAATGTTTAATTAATATGCCTGACAGGGGTGTGCGGGCACCCGACATTTCGGGCTCGGGACGAGCCGGAAACTTTCGAGCGGGATCGGGCGGGATCCCGATACTTTCGTATTGCTCGAGGTCCCGAGACTCGATTTGGGCTACAAGCAATTTGATTTCAGGTCGGCTCAATTATGATTCAACAGAAGACAGAAAGGTAAAAACTTATCACTGGTATTGATATAAATGATACATAATTCTTTCCGTCTTGGTCTCGTGTTAATAGCTGGCTTCCGAGCCGATCGCGTCCGAGTTTTGCCGAGCCGACCTGAAATCAAATTGCCCACTCATGGCGGTCATGCTTGTAGCCCGAATCGAGTCTCGGGATCTCGAGCAATATGAAACTATCGGGATCCCGCCAGATCCCGCCCGAAATTTTCCGACCCGTCCCGAGGGCCGGGGACCCGAGCCTCGGAACGATCCGCACACTCCTAATGCCTGAGATAAGATTTTCAAAAGAACATGCAAATATTAAATTTATAAAGATATTCTGCGAGATAACATTAAGCAAAAAGTATAGGGGATGATCCAATAATACATAATCTGGATTCAATATTAGGCGATAGTAGCTAATCAAATTAAGCACAATGTGAATAGTTACTGAATCACCCTATAGATCAGAGGTGCACAAAGAGCCGCTCGGATCCGCAGAGCTCTGCGATTCTGCGCGCCGGATCTGAGCGGCTCTTTATGCACCTCTGCTATAGATATATGTAAGTCAATTTAAACATTTTTTCAATATTGAAAACTCTTACAAGTTGTGTTGTATAAATGAAGATACTGACCTATTCCAAGAAGACCTTTCTCAACACTTCCAGAGAATTCTTTTTTAATAGCAACTTCAATATCATGGCCAGATATTTTTTCGTATTCAATGAAAGTTTGTCTTAACTGTTGATAACTACGTGTTACTAAAATAGCATTAAACTGAGATTCATCTGTACCCCACTGTTTCTCACCTATTATAAAATAAAGTATGTATTAAGTGAATACAATTGTTCGTTCAGAATTATATTTTACTTATCTAATTTTAATTATCATAATATTTTCTTATCATCCACACATTTTCTTAACATTAACAAATTATACATAGTACTTTCCTCGTCAAATTTACCACACGCATTCCTTTCCACGCACATTTATGCATTCTTAAGCAATATAGAACAATTATGAAAATAAGTATAAAATACATACCAGCGTCATAAAGTGCCTGTGCATCTGCTGCAGCTTGAGCATGATCTATACCCTGATTTTCATCCCTATTCGCTTGGACGAGTGAAACCAACAGTCTTTTAAAATGTCCCGAAGTATCTCCCTTTAAATCACTCTCAAGTGTTTTTCCATACACTGTTAATAACAAAACACACAAATAACATTATTATATCGATGTGCGTTAAGAAAAGTAGCATGTTTCAATTTTCTTACGAAGAACAGCTCGTTTGTTAAGCTATTACCACATTAAACAGCGTTACTATAGAATAACCTGAATAACTATCTAAATAATCTGAAAAACTATCTAAAAAAAAATATATCTGCGAGAAAAACAACAATAACACTCCTTCAGAATTACCTTAAAGTAAGCGAATTATTACTTTAAATAAAATTATTTAAAAAAAGGCTTGGATCAAGGGAATCCTGTTTTATCGCGGAACCACTGTGGTTTATGTATTTTAAACTTTGGTAAACATTCATCTTAAAAAGGATTACCAACAAGTAAACTTACAGTTTTCATAAAATGCTGCGATAGTACGTATGCCGTAATTACTTAAGGTGCACAGCATCTCTACAATAGCTTCTTCGTCAGTCCCGAATCCACTAATCGCATTATGCAATTCTTTAGCATAATAATGAGGCAGTGGTGTCATAAGAGCAAGCATAATATCCTCTAATTTTCCTGTAAGTTCACTCTTCAGATCACTAACTAAATCTTTTCCATATAATGTTTTATACGCTTCAGCGATTTCCAGTCGCTGAACAATTCCTCTTCTTGTAAGCACATCGATAATAGTTTTTTCATCTGTGCCGAAGCCTTTCATTGCTTTACGCAACAGCCCGGCATCTGCATTTGCGTCGAATGGCTCCGCAGGATATACTGTAGGGGTACACTAAGATACAAAGTAGATAGTCTTTATATCCTTCATACACCAAAGAAATTATTAATTTAGTTATTGTATAGGGGAAAGGTGGGATAGTTGATCCGCAGGGATACATAATTACATCAGTTTTTAATTAATATATTGGCAATTTGTGCCTGCTGTCACGCTATCGTGGTAATGTTTACATTGTCTCGTAATACTTCATGGCGCAGTTTTACTTTTGGAAGCATGGAATAATGTTGTTAGAAGCTTCGATCTTATTTGCAGCCAAAAAGTAAATACTTCGGTCTGCTTGTTCTTTCTCCTTTTCGAATAAATGTTGCATTTTCAACGATTTGAAATATATTAAGTAAAACCAGTAATTTCTGGTCTATTAATGCTATTTATCGATTGAGCTAAATATTTAAGGTAAGTCTCATTTTTCATCTTTTTCAAATCGAGTGCATTGAGGGATTCTTGATCAGTAGACTGCGGATGTTTATGCACATATAATATGTCGTAATATAAAACATATGTGCAAGATATATGCAAACTACAAAGCGAGTCATCCAAAATTGAAACCTGAAATATTTCTTGGAAATTGCTAGTTGTAGCTAAAAATGTTTCACACAGAAGTATCTATAGGAGATTGTGCGTAAAGCATGTATTAGTGCATATATTGTATAAATACTATACAAAAATAAAAAATAGCCGAGTTATTTGCTATCCCGTGAAGTTTCTCCGCGTGAGCGGTGTACCAAATATCTCCAAAACTATTTGTCCGATTGATTTCAAACTTGGTACACATATTCTTAATAGTATTATCTATCATGCAACATAGGATTCTTTTCATGCCATATCCCAATTGTTTATAGTAATCATTTGAATTTTGCCTTTTTTGGTAAAAATTTAATGTTCATTTTCACGTTGGTCGCATTTGTACAAAAATGTTTTTTTCTCTAAATCCCTATGCTACACGTTAGATATTTTATCAATGAACAATAAAACTATGGGTTTTTTAGTTTCAGATAGTCCTAGGCATCACAATCCGTTACACCGTCTGCGAGCGTCCTGACGCAGAAGTTTTGCAGGATAACGGATAGCTCGGCCATGTTTTAATATTTTTCTGTCAAATTTACACGATATGTCCTTTAATGTATGCCCTAACCATAAATAATAATGAAGTAATTGTCATATTCGTAGTTTCGTAGAAAAAAATTCGTAAACTTTGATGTCATTTCGGCCACCTCAGGGTGGCATAACCCCTTCAGTGGAGTATACTTGTGCATAACATCGCTGCCAGAAAATATTGAAATTCAGTCATTAAAATTAGTTTTCAGCTCTGAAATTTGTGCAAGTATATTCAGAATACTCTATGAATCACAACTTGCATAATTAAATGCAAACAAAGCAAACCATTATTATTTTAATAAAAAGCAAAACTGTGATCATCTATCCCACCTTTCCCCTACTGCTAAATTATATATATTAGAAACTATATACACACATTATTCGATAAAGTATGAATCACTATACATATGCAAAGAAATTAACTTTTATATGAAAATTAAGATCGATGTATTGTCCATATCCGTGGCTTCATTATCGTATTAAATACATACTAATCAAGGTTGTAACATTTATATATAAAACCTTATAAGGAAGTGTTACGAAAGTTTTACTTTTCACAGCGTGCAAAACGATTTGCAAATTCACAACGTGCATTTGAAAGAAATTTTTCATACAAAAGAGATGTGAATTTCATTTAATTTCGTGTAATATGTTGAACAAGGTTTTGGAATTAAATGTCATTTAAATATACATTTTCATAAAATCTGATCGAAAGTTGTACTATGACGCGGCTACGAGACGTGCATAAATTGAACCGACGTGAGTCGGTTGATCTGTCGAGTGAAGCACCGTTAAAAATACGACTGATCAATACCCCAAGCCAGAAATGGATTAATCTAATTGTAGTCACGTAAAGAAATTTCTTTTAAAAGTCCACGCAAATAATAAGAATGTACTTACTTTAAACGGGTAATACTGTTGTTGTGACATGTTTGTTTATACAATCGACAACCTGGAATTTATAAAAATTCTAGTCAACCGATCGATTGCTTGTGCATTTATATGTATATACACAGAGAGTTCGCATTATTTTATTCTTCCACAATAATTTCAGCTTATTCAGAACGGATGAAATCGTACACTTACGACAGATCTATGTCGAAGAAAATTTCACTGTAGAATTGCCTTCGTTAAGTAGAAACAGACAGATCCTACGCGTTGGCTAGCCGGCTCGTCAATAGTGGGCACACCCACTTTCGCATCACGTCATCCGTAACTCTTTCAAGGTGCCACAAGGTGCCTTGTATATTACTGACAAAACAGCACGAAACCGTAATGAGTAAAAAAAAAGAGGCCTCGATGCTTCCAGCAAGAACTCAATAATGTATATGTATATAAACGTTGTGAGCGCGCGCGTGCGTGCGCGTATGTGTGTATCCACTTAATTATATCCGTGCGAATTTAAAATTCGAATAATATTAAGAATAAAATGATGTAATAACTTTATGGCATTTGTTTACACTTTTTGGTACAATATATTCTTGTATTAAAAAACATTAGTTCTTTGCATCTACATTATATGAATCTATAATAGTAGAGTATACGTGCCTATACCCCTGAAACTAATACACAGCGATCCCTTGCTGTATATGTATGTAGGATCCCTTGCCTTGCTTATTCTATCGTGCATTCGCATTCGTGTGGAATGATTCATCGATAAATGATGCGTAATAATTATGTATGAATGTTAATGTGCATATATAGTATAACCTCTTGTGGCCTTTTTTTAAGCTACATATGTATTTGCCACAATATCTGCGATACCTTTTTATCAGAAATTCAAATACATGTACGGAACAATATAAAAAGAGATAAACTGAAATGCCATATATTTTGTCGATAAATCTTCGCTTTCGTCTTCGTTTAGATAAGAAAATCTTGTTTAGAGTAACGTTATATTTTTATAATAACATACTATGAAAACAATTTTATAAACAAAAACGACGCTCCCATTCACTACTGAGTCATAATATCATAGAAATTTAAGTTTTGTATATTTAAAATATTTCTACTTAATGTTGACAAAATGTATAATGTTTGAAATGTTGGAATATATATATATATATATATATATATCTTTAATATATATCACGAAATGTACCTCAGCTTATTATGCCTGACTAACCCAGATGAATGTGACTATTTTCACAAAAAAACCTAAAAAATTTTTTTTTTATAAAATCAGAATCTAAATTTCGGGCGAAGCCAAGTAGTAAAGCATGTATTTAATATATGAAAACAAATTCTATCTACATATGTCATAATCTTTTACCCATAACATTTTACAAAATCTGAATCTACCGAGCAATTTTAAATTGTTTAACCTATTTGTTGTAAATGTATACACATATAATAAAAATAATAACTCGACAAAGCGATAAAGGTTATTGTATTGCAACGTGCAATAAACGTACAAAGAAGGAACAAGCATAAAAGGACATTGTTCATAATAGTGTATTTCAAGACGTACTTCTAAATTGAAATACATTATAATCAAGATGTAGACTGATTTTCGTTATGTAAACATATAAATATTACCGTATATTAAAATAAAATATTCAAATCGACCATATTTTTTATCGATAGAAAGTATTTGCGTTGTAGTTTAAATCTTTCACGCTAGAGTACGATTTCGATGGACTTTTCTTTTTCAAAAGATGGCTAGTAGCGCGGCAACGCCTCTTCACGGCCCGGTTCTCCGATCGACCATTCACTGACGTTCGACTACACATCGAGATTTCAAATGTTATCCTGTAGAACGCTGGCGGCATGTTGCGTTTAACGTGCCCGTTTACTGAAAGAGATACGCAGCGTAGTGTGTTACAATCGAAGAGTAATAAAAAATTAAAGACTATCTCTTTTACCAAGAATGGCTGATCGCTAAATTTCTTTTACGTATATGTATTAATACATGGTGAAAATCGTGCGGGAAGAGTAAATAACCTAACGTGATATCGATCGTGTAAAACGCGCGTAAATATGCCGCGTACCAAAGCATCGCCAAAAAAATGCGTCAAAACAACTAATTCATATCCAGGCACAAATACGTGGGTGTTTCTTATGAAAGGTGACTGAATTCGTAAAATCTGATTTTACCCATTTAATTCCCGTAGCATGTGTTTGTTGTGCTAGTTAACGATTTGCCGGTAATTTCTACGATTGCTTCTCTGGTGTTGAATATACCTTTTAGTTCGATTATTTCCTTTATTACAGCGTTATTTTCTTAAGTATTACTTTAAAATCTTTACCTTTCATTTGTATATGAACTCATCAACCATTCCATCCAGGGGTTTAAAACAGTTACGATATCGGCTTCGGTTCTTCAAACAGTTACGAAGAACCCATATTCTGGATAACTATTATAAGGAACCGAAATTTCTGACTATATCGATTTCGGTTACGGTTCTAGAACCGATATTATATCGGTTATAACGGTTCTAGAATCGTTATTTTTTCGGTTCTAAAACGTTTCTGGAGTCTGTTCATTTCGGTTGGTAAATTGATTCTTATATTGTTCCTACGAAATTGTTATTTGTTTTAACTCTCCCGATGGCTGTGCATAGATTCATTTTGTCAACACAACTTGAACGCAGACGTCTATTCTTGCTTTAGCCAACATCTCAGTAGCGTATCTGCGTCAGTGTTTTGATGTGTAGCTGTTTATCACTTCTTGGCGGAATCCGCTTGCCTGTGAAAGTGTGAAAGCTTGCGTTTGTTTCAAAGTCATCATGTGGTGCGGAGGCAGACGAATGCTCTTATATGATGTATAGGCAATTTGCTCCGCACGCGTAGCGCAGACGATTCGCTGAACTTCGAAATGGGCCTAACGTAAACAATTTTTAGCTTCAGCCAATCATCGCGAGTTGAGATGTTTGGAGATGCTATTGCACAAAAGAAACCTATGCACGGCCATCCGAGAGTTGAAACAATGCGATAAAATAGAAACATCATTTCTGATGAAATTATAGATTATTGAATTTCTTAGAAATATTTCTTCAGAATAAATTCTTAATATACAGTAATCTGCAAGCGTAATATCTACTTATTTCAATTCCTGTAAAATCGATGTGAGAGTCAATTCCAGAACCGTTCTAGAACCGAATAAATAACGGTTTTAGAACCATTACAACCGATATAATATCGGTTCTGTAGAACGGTAACCGAAATCGATATATCAGAAATTTCGGTTCCTTATAACAGTTATTCAGAATATTGGCTCTTCATAACTGTTTCGGTCGGAACCGATATATAACTGTTTGAAACAGTTATTTTCAGAACCGTTTCAATCCCTGATTCTATCTCAAGCCCTCGAATCCTTGAAAAACTTACTTTTTATGCAGCGGAGCATTGCTATAGAAAGCATACTCTCTTCCTTCCTGAGGCACATCGGACACTCTACGGCTACTATAATAGTCTTAAGGGGGTAGTAGACTATTTCAGCTTAAAAAAAATCGATATTTTACTGCTTCTGAAAATCTTATCCTTTACGAACATTTTAAACAAATGTTCATGAAAAAATTCAAATAATTGTCGAAGTTATAGCAGCGAACGTAACACAGTGTACCGCCGATAAAGGTGACACCCCGAACTTTGAAGCCGGTTTTCTTGAAACACCATTTTCAGAAACGGTGTACATCATAACTCTTGAACGAATGAATATTTTCACTTAAAATTTTAAATGGAGCTGTAGAATTCCATTCTCTATCGTGTAGAAATTTTGCATCAATACTGGATGTTTGTAAAACAATTTATAACTGATTAAAGACGATTTTTTCCCGTAAAAATGTGGAAAGAAAATTGATTAGTGTGTAACTTCCACAATTTTTGTTCAAATTCATCGGCAAGTTTCCACACTGTAGATATTTGAGTATAGAATAATCACCTCAAAGCATTTTGCTTTCAGATGATTGGTTCACCTAAATCGATGTACAACACCCGCAGCTGCACGCTGTACAGGACTATCTTCAACGATTAATAACTTCGGCAATTTTATACATTCCGACGATTTTTTTTGTAAAGACTCGCAAACATACCCACAATAGATTGTCAAAAGCATGACTATAACGATTGTTTGGTATCAAAGTAATTTAGCGTCAAAGAAACTATGGATTTTACGTATACAATAGTCCACTACCCTCTTAATCGACTTCTAATAACTTCAAATTGGTACTGTAACTCTGTTGACTTCTTTAATAATTCCTATAATTCCTTCAGTCACTCTGTTCTGATCGCTGTTCGTAGTTCTCATGCCCCTTAACTTTTACTTATTATTATGTTTGCTGCCATTATTATTACTATGATTTTTTATATCCAGTTTGTCACTATCATTAATGGTTCTTTTGCGTTTACTTCTCTGCTTTTGTTTCTTTTAATTATTTCTGTTTTGTGCTTTCTAATTGTTAGTTCTACACTTGTGTGACTGCGATTTGTACTCTTTATAACAAAGGGTTTATCCCGTTGATATACTTAAATAAATAATAATAATAAAATGCTTTGTGTGTTTCAGGTGATGGCTTAGATAGTACAGATGGAGGTACACCTGACGTAATTAAGTTAAGGCATCCGGCTACGAATCAGGCTGCTATGTTCGTATTTAGCCCAGGCAATTTCACAGTACAAGAAGTTTTAACATTCGACGAAAATAAGAGATCATGGTTTATAGATGATAACGTGAAGTCCGATGGGAAGATGCATTTATCCACTCCTATCGATCCAATATTTTTAGTACTGCCTTATTTAAGACAGGTAATCTTGTGGCGAACGTTTGATATGTTAATGTACGCGTCGATCTGTTTCAATAGAATATAGTGGTTCAATTTACTTCACTATATAGGTTTGATAGCCTTAAATTTTAGTAAATCTGAATATTGCACTCGTAGTCGCAGCAAGTGCAACCACTCGATCAATGTCTTTGGGATGAAGACTTTCCGGAGACAGCTCGCCTTGCTCAGTGTCAGAATTTAAAGCTAACGCTAATCGCTGATCGTAAAGGAGACGAGTCGTTGCAAGCCTTCAAATTTAACGAAGAGAAGACGTTAATCTGGTTGCAAAAGAAAGTAGAACGAGTAGCCGATGTATTAAAGCAAAAGGGTATTCATGTATCGCAAGGTGCTATTAGTGCTACGTACGTTAAAAGTACTAAGCTTGAGAATGCTTCGGAGATGGGTAAGGAATAAACTGCATTTTATTTCTTAAGAAATGAATCGAGTGCCGTTAGATCTCGAGTTTGAAATTAATCTTTCTACAAATAGTTCGTGAAGAGAAGAAATATTTCTATGTATAGAAATTTAAAATAATGTACGTAATATGTTTGTTTCTTTGTCTAGAATATTTAAAGTATGCACATGGTATAGTCTCAGAATATCTTTCAGAAGATTTATCAAAAAAATTGGCACAGCATTTAAATATAGCAGACGAAACTGAAATTAAGAAACGAAAATTAAGTAGTCCTAAAGAAAATACTGACGAGAAGAGACCTAAGAAAGATACAACTGAAAACGAATCAGTATTAAAACCAAAAACTCTCGATTTAACCAAGTCGGAAAAGGTAAAATTTGTTTTTTTTTTATGCACGTGTAAACGTACCCATATATTTCCATGGTAAATCTTTATTATGTTTATTTCCCATAGCCTCAGAAAACTACTATTAGTAAGAAGGAGTTAAGCAGGCAAAAAGCAGCAGCTGGATCCAAAAGTATTACCAGTTTTTTTAAAAAAAAATAAACTTTGAACTGTTGTAGAAATTGAAAGTACCCTCAAACTTGTGGAATTTCGAGCGCTGTAATGTATACGTGTGGTTTGCAATATGATTGATTTCTGCCATGATTATTTAGGAATAAGTATAAAATTTTATGTAACAGTATATAAAAAAATAACTTGTCAAATATTTAAAGAATAGGGAGATAATTTTTTTATACTTAATTGGTAGGTACTTTTACATTGCAATGTCTGGGCACTTAAATGCAAGAAACATTTATTTTAACTGAATATTATATTTAAATTCTGTATATATATAAAATATATTGCAAGAAGGTACTATAAAAATAGTTAAACGTGTCAATCTAGCAATAAGATCCCAAACGTGAAAAGAAGAATGCTTGTATTATTTTACAATTTATTACTTTAGGGTACGAAAGCAGTTAATTTTATTTTAGTATTTTAGTGTTTTTAACGTTAAGTGTAAATGTTTAAAACCTGGAAACAAAACTGAGCAGTATTCTGAACGATTTGTAACTGTATACTTACTATGTGATAGTCAAGAATCATGGTTTTAATTTACGTATGATTTAAAAGCTTAACAAACACAACATAATATTAAACGATATTTGTCCATTTGTATATTTAAATAGTATTATGTTGTTATTCTGAAAATTAGTATATATTATTATGATCGCGCAATTTATCACCGTGAAATAAAATTTTGACATGTCACAGGATTCTCGTATTTTTATATATCTACAAAAAGTTAAGTACTTAGCTATGCCAACATGTAGAAGTATCCATATTTATTTTACAGTTGTGATTGATTTATGTAATTGTAATTACTTAAAAATGTTGACACCACGAGTTTTCAAATTCAGTTCATAAATTATTGTCCCTCCTCGGACAAAGTTGGTGACCTTAGTAACTACTTTCATTATTGATGGTAATTTGAAAGATTTGAGTACAAAGAACTTTTTCGTGTACAAATTTCTCTCGTTCGCGTCGATCCGAGGAAAAGGTGTTTTGCCGTTTTTGGAGGGAACCGTAAGAATAAGGCACATGCGGCAGCTTTTTTCAGTATAACTCAAATGTGTATATAGAATTTGAATGAAGAGAGAAAATTTTTATATAAATATAAGTCATGAATATACAACATTTACAGGTCAGTTTTATGTTGGCACGAACGAATTAGTATATTGTACTTTAAGAATCTAGTTAATGCGAAACTACTTGTCCATTTATTAGTTCACTGCTTTTATATATATTCAAAAATAACTTTTCACAAATTGTTATTACTTGTAAAATTTACTTTTCAATTTGTAATGCTAACAAAATTTGTGATTTATATTGAAATTTTTTTGCTAGCAAGTGTGAACGTTTGCATACTTAATCTATAGAAATTAATCAAATTAGAATAATTTGTAGAAACAGTTTTGACTTTACAGATTTTTAATTTACAATTTTGATGATATAAAATATAAATAGTTTAACGATTCAATAAACCATTGGTTCGGATTTAGGTTCTGTAGCTTCCACATCTCTGCATTTGGCATGCTGTAATTCGCGTCGTATTTCAGGTGTAATTGCATGATGCGATTGTTTCTTCAATAACCCTAGTAAAGACTCTTTTTGTTCAGAACTAATATCACTTTTGTAGCGCTGTACAAATGTTAATAATGATTGGTGCCATAGTACTGGAAGTTCTCTAGGATCTCTCTCAAACCTACAAGCAAATGTTATCTTCAACATATAATAATACTAATTAAGACTGTATAATTCAAATACTAATATAATTTTTACCTGAGGAAATGAAACACAACACCATCTACAACTCTGTATGGAAGTGCATACTTTTTATCCAAAAATATCCTAAGAAAAATACTATTTGCGCCTGTGTAATCCATTTCTGCAATTTTCAATATTGCTGCTGAAGAATGTAGAATTGGTATTGAATTTTTAGCGATTACAGATCCAACAATCACAGCTTCTCGTAATGTACAAGTTCCAGACTCTAATAACGGAAGTAGAATCCCCTTCATAAAACCAGCAGGTTTAAATAATGCTTTCCGTAATGCTTGATACAAGTGGAAGTTTAATCTTTTGTACTCTATTAAATCGTCTCTAATACGAGGCAACAATACCAAATTATAAAATCTCTGTGCCATTTTGTCTTTAAGATTAGATGCAAATATTCTTGTAGCTTGGTACATCGCAGCAGCAGACCATTTCGGAGGATCTGTAATGTACAATATTTGTTCCCAATTTCTTAAACTAGGAACAATTTTAAATGCCTTAGGTAATTTTCCACTGCGATATTTCGCTAAAACATCTCTAACACCTTCGTACATCGTTTTAATCCTTGGATCCAATTCTTGCATTTGCACAGAACCTATATCTGAAAACTGAGTTTCAATTTCTGTCTTCTTTTCTGTTAATTTCTCCAGTATTATATCAGCCAATGTTTTCATAGGTGCAGAATTTCTAGACATAAACATTTGTATAGCACGTTCATCTTCTTCGTTAATTTCAATATTTTCATAATACTGTAAATCATTACATTCATCTTCGCTTGACTGTTCCTCTGTATCGCTAAATTCTGTGTCAAGCTTTACTTGTAGTTTTTTCTTAGAATCTGATGCGTGTCCCATTTCACTTTCTCCGTCAATTTCTAATTGTTGTTGCCTGGCTTGTGATAAGATCCTCCTTGTGAGGGTAGGGTCCACAAACTACACAATTTAGAGTGAAAAGATATGTTTAAAATTCACGTTGATTAAATCTTTAAAAGGTTTTAATAATTTTATTTGAAATAATATAAATAATCTGACTTAGGGTATTTATTTCATACTACAACAAACAGGATTAGTGACTTATCTTCATGCAAATTATTGTTTGGTTCTATAGACAGTACGTCTAACAATGAAATATGTATTTGTATTATCCCGAAAATTTTATTAAGCTATAAAATGTTACCTCTTCATCTTCGTCCGTGCGTATTTTAATTTTGTTTCTGTTTTTTGATTTCAATGTTTTTTCATCTTCTATCTGTTCTGCCAAGGGCACTTTTTGTTGTTTCGTTTCACCTTTCGAAACTTTTACTCTTTTAGCCTTCCCCATTTTTCACTTCAATTATGTTTACAGGATTAATAGAAACATGTGAGATAAATCTAACCTCTTCACAGATATTTATGTAAAAGCAGGTTCATAGCGATTAATTGCCGTGATTGGAGGGGGAAACACCTACGAGAAACGCTTCAAATATGGCTGCCACTATCTATACTTGCGACGCGGCAAACGTTCATCATTACGCATCACTGCGCTTGTGCGAAGCAGCAGTCAATAGAAAGAAGGCATGGGTTACATCGTCGCCCCTCCCGCAAGGATATCACCCACCGCAACTATTCATCCGTCTCATATATTCCTATGTCCATGTATTCACCTCATATATTTTAATAATTATAGATGTATATTTCTCTTCAATTTTCATTACTTTTACAATTTATATTCGTGAATAATCACTTCGTTAGTATATATTTACAATTAGACGTCTGTATGTACTAATCTGTAGCAAACACTTTTTCATAATTAGCGGTACGGAGCATGCGTAGAATGCAACCAATTAAATCCAGGCAGATGTAGGTGCTCTCCCCCCGCCCTCAAATACGTATCACTCCCCTTGCCAATAGTTGCACTATTATTCCTCCGTCCCTAAACATATGTCTATGTCGATGATTGGCTGCCCCTCGTTCGATGTATATTAGTTTCTGCACGCATCATGTGCTAAAAGTTGGAGGATTCTAGGGAATTCTACGAATTAGGTTGTGCAGTCTATTCACTGACCGTATGAACCACCAATCACCATTGCCTGCAGTCTATGCACTCAATGCGCGAAATGGAACACATCCTCTGTGTGGCCGAGAATTGTTTACATCGTTTGCACACTGTACATATTCTATCGCATCCCAAAGAAACTAGAAGGATATTGTAAAAGTACGATTTAATTACGTATTTGCAGTTAGTGTAAATAGTCAATATTAACGTGTCGATGTGTCCATGTGGTAATTTTTAGGATATATTTTTTTCCTATATTTTTATTCACAGGTACAGTGACTTGCGTTAATACTCGAATTGTGGTAATAAATATGTACAGTGGTGTCCCGTTGTAAGTACGCTGCTCGGGGAGGACAGTGCGGCGGTCTTTTAACGAAACGTTATGCTATTTGACTCGCCTTTGGCTGCCGCTATCTCAAATGAAATTTATGCGTCGCTTGTCGCTTGCGAGTGTCGCGTGCCCTCTCGCTCATTTTTAGTCTCTCGCACCTGCCGCGGCGACTCTATAAGAAATAGCGGAGATAGAAATGTTCTTTTAACGGAACGGAAGACCCGTGCTCTTGACGGGACAATACTGTATGTTATTGCTTCATTTATTTATTATAAACTTATGATTTATTATATACTAATTTTAGCATCACAAAAACAGTCAGGCACTCTTCATGGAAGAATACCTTAATATACAATAAACGTATGCATTAACAAAATCACAGGAAGTGTAATATTTTAACTATCTGTTTTGTTCAATAATAATGTGCTTCAAATGTTTGAATATGCTAGAAATAGTTTTTCTTAGGTAATCCAACATAACACATTCAAACTCTTCTGTTATTTGTAGTTTTAGTTCTCTTTTTTGGGCTAATGGCTGTTACCTAAACTCTACTATCTAAATAGTCCATAAATATTCAATCAGATTTAAATGTGATGATTATTGCAAAGAATGTTATAACTACAGGCAGTACCATAACAAATATTGTAGAACTATTCACAATTTCTTTATTTGTGTTTTGGATCATTGTGTTCATACAATTTAAAGCTCACTTTATAGTTTAAAGACTAAATATTTATTTTCATTTAAAACTGCCAATGTAAACTAATTTACTCGTTTCAAGGGTCGATAAATAATTTCCAACGATCAAATTTTTGCCATTGCATTTCATGATCGGTTTTGAAAGCCATAAATATGTGTTCCTCATTTGAGGTCTGCTACATTGCTTTTTTACTTAGCAAACTAAAACATGTTACTTTATTCTTGTATAGGAAAAACGCATCATTCTCTGTTGCTTGTTCATACAAACAAATTTTTTGGCAGACAACTATTCTTCGTTTAGTGTGCTTTGTTTATGTATGGCTTTGTATCCACCTTCTTTTGACACGTAGTGAAATATTTTGGAGTACGCTTTTGAATTTATTAAAATCTTAATTTCTCAAATTACGAGTTAACATTATACTTAAAAACTTTTCGTTTTGTGAAAAAATATTTGAAATAAACTTTGGATGAAATTGAAACTCTGTAAACTAAAAGCTCCGTTATTTTGCTATTCAATCGAACTGCAAAGGTTACCTTCGTTTTTTTTAATTCCGAATAATTCCAGAGAAAGTATTTAATGCTGAGTAAGCAAGTATGAGCTATATAGGCATAGAAGGTATTGAATTATTCGTAATGGTACTCAAGTTAAAATTAAATCATGGTTGAATGGATATCTCTGTATCTTTAACCATATACATGCTAATACCTTCTATGAAGCATTTCATACTTTTCTCAAACTCTAATATATCATTTAATGTGTTCTACCCAAAGAACCAATGGTGTATCCGGATAAAAATACAGGTTAGCAAAAAATCAACTATTGGATTATGTACACCCCATATTGTAATGCAAATTTTATTTGAAACATTTGGTCATAGAACGAACATTTTACGAGCAATTTAAAGTTGTTGAATTAGGTGCCTCACCCTGGATATATAGAATTTGATTTTCATACATCAAATACCCTTTATTTTAGATTGGATGAAAAATTAAAATGACAGTACAGCACAAAGCAGACAAGATAAGAGAGAACCGTTTTTTGAGTAAACAGATATAAAATTTTTAAACCGAAAGACAATGAATAATATTTCTGGCCAATTTCGTAAAACAATATGGGATCCTTTTCTTATAATATCTCAAATAATTGCTGTCCAAACTGTCATGTACTTCTGCCTTGGATTGTGGATCTGGATTGTTGCTTCGTTCCTTGGATCAACAAAATCATTAGATTATGCGTTTCATTATAAGGAAATACATGTACGCGACTTTGCTGGTCAACTTATTATAATCATTTTCATTGCAAATGCGTTAGTTGGAGCATTCACATTGTGGTGGTTGGTACAACGAACAAAACAATGTATGGATTTTGCATGTACAGCACACCTGATACATTTATTATGCTGCTGGATGTACAATGCAAGTTTCCCTTCAACATTTAGTTGGTGGTGTTTGAACATTGTATCTTTAAGTATCATGTGTGTATGCGGTGAATTCCTTTGTATGAAAACTGAATTACAAGCCATACCATTAGGTATGAATAGTCATAAGACAGCGTTGTAAAATATAATTCATACAGAAATTGTTTAAGTTTCATCAAAGTCACAAACAAATCTGATTAAATAAATATTGTTATTATTTTAAATAAACATTTCTATTGATTACAAAATGTGTCTTTTAATATATTTACATTATTTATACATAAATGTAACACTACTTGCATTCATTGTAGTTTGTTGCTCAGTGATGATCTTCTTTATAAAAACGTAAACCACAGTAACCACAAGTATGGTTGCCAGGTTTATCCTAAAGAAAAACAGATTTATATGTAAAATATGATATTACTATGTGAATCCAATAATAAGCAATCATTTTAATTCGTACTAAGTTAATATAAACTTTTGGATGTCCCAGGGGTCCACCACCACCATTGCAAGCCACAATTCTATCTTTTGTAGCTGCAGGTGGTACTTCTGCTATTAATTTTATAGCCCAATTGTTATTAACTTCTTTTGGCCTGTTTACGAATCTAGCATTACGATAATCATCTTCATCATATATCTATCGTAAAAAATACATGTATTTTAGTATAAATAAAGCATCCATGTTATGTGACATTATTTTTAAGAAAGAAATCTAAATAAATTTCTAAAAATCTTTTATTACCTGACCAGTATGCGTCACTTTTTTACCACTATTCGATATTACATCGTGTACATTTCGTGTTATTACATTTGCAGAGGAAACTTTAAAAGTTTTATTGGAAGTTCCAAAAAGCCCAACGATTTTCTTACTCGCCATGTTTGCCTTTAACGTTGTCCATTTTCCCCTTGAGAAGTCGCTTTGTGATGCGATTCTCGCTCTAGCGGCGTTTAGCGCAAGCTCTTGGAGCGCGAAGTTCGAACTTTAAAGAGTTAAGGATGAAGTTTATTACATTCGAAATCTGTCTTCGCCTCCTTTCTTATCGCTCGAAAACAAACGGGAATTCAAATCCCGATGCGAAGATTCTACTTTTTTCATTAATTATTCTCTAATTTCTCTTTCTATATTCTCAGTAGAATAAAAACTTGAAAACTATTAATTTACAAAGCATTTTCGCAGCTGGCTAATGACGATGTTGGTCTTCTGTCTTTTTATACGTAAACAGAGATTTAATATTATACATAAATAAGATTTATTTCTGTTTATGTATAAAAAAGGCGGAAGAGCAACATCATACATTAGCCACTTGCGAAAATGTTTTGTAAATTAACAGTTTTCAAGTTTTTGTTCTACTGAGAATATAGAAAGAGAAATTAGAGAATAATTAAAGAAAAAAAGTAGAATATCCGGGCTGGGATTTGAACTCTGGACGTTTGGCTTGTGACCCAGGCGCTTCGATATCGATAAAACGAATTCTCGCCGGAGAGCGCCGGTCAGGCAGCGCGTACGGCACACGGATAGAGGGACGGGTATGCTTGTGTGCTGCGGTACAGGCGCTAGGAGGGGGTACGTTTGGTCGTAGAATGGGGGGTAGTGCTCGTGGGCGAAATCCACGGTTCTGGCATCACTGATGGGCGTACGGGATTTCCGCCGATCACTGCTTGCTACCCTGTCTAAGGGTGAAGTTAAAAGCAAGAAAAATGGTGCGTCGCAAAAGTGAAGCGAGGTTAGTTAACCGTCCCTTCATTGACGGACATGCGATGTTATACTTAACAAGTTAATATGTATGAAATAACAATACTGTCGGTGAAAAATATACTTTTGGAATTTAACGTTCGGGAAAGTACAATGTTTCGTGTGAATTTGTACATTCCACTGAACGAAGCCTGTCATTTTTAATTATCGCAAGCGTCATACGTGTATTTACTACGTGAAATATTATCGTTAGTGTTATCTGTGAAACGGAACCAGCAAAAATTTGTCATTTTTGTTATAGTTCCCGTGACAGTACTTGGCGTGGTGAGAAATGTAACGTCGTAAGTACGGGTATTGTCGAAAATTCTTCTGCGGCTCCACTTTTGTTCCACTTTAATATATAGTGAATAATACTATCTAGATGTTGTTATTATTCGTTCTAAATGTTTTCGCAGACTCGTGTTCTAGTGAATAGACGCAGGGTAGTTCATAGAGAAGCCCCAGTCTTAAAAGAAATTCTGTATATGAGACGCTCCATAAAGTTACTCATACCGATACTTCCCTTCACCCGTTTAGTGAGAGAGATTTTAATGAACCTATGTGCAGAGGAGAACGTCAACAGGTAGGCTTATCAGAACTTTGATACCCAGCTCTATGTTTTCAATATCCCCTGGACATTGTATCAGTGCAGTTTAACGCGTACGTAGATTGCAGGCTAGTGCACTACAGGCACTGCAAGAGGCAGCTGAAGCGTATATAATTCAGTTCTTTGAAGATTGTACATTACTGTCAATGCAAAAAAAAGCGTGAGCTTAAGACACAAGATAAGGTTATAAATACATGACCTATCTTAATTCCTAGGTTCATAAATTAAAGCAGATTCGTGATGTGTATTTCCGATATTGAATGTAACGTTAATATTGCTATACTTTATGGACTATGTTTTTTTTCATGACGATATTTATATTTCTCACCTAGTTAATAGTTATAATACCCATAAGCTGTAAAATGTATTATATTTGACCATGGGGTGTGTAATAAAACATTGAAAGGAGAATGTGTGATAATGACCAACTAGGCTAGTAATATGTTGCTAAATAAAATTTATTCTGTGAAAAACATTCAAACGTCCAATAAAATTCTTATTTTTACTTTACGAAACTTTGGTAAAATATATATTTCGTCGACTCTTACGGCAGGATCCTTACAACATTAAACGTCGAAGCTTCGTAAATTTCACTTCGTACCGAATTTGTCCGAACTTTTCATAAGTTGGTTAGCTGCCGAAAATATGGTCCATATCCGCAACATCCACATTAAATCACATCTTTTCGCGCACAAATACAAAGTTCAACGTCCAATCGCAATAAACTCCTCGAAGGTGCACTCACGAGCCGCAAAGTCACGTGCCCGAAAACTTCCGTTTAAAATTTTCACCCACACTTTAATCCCGCCAATGATTTAATTGTGAATATCCCACCGTTGTCACCAATTTTGTTGCACGATCTACTGGGGATTTCTAATAAAAGCCCGGCTCGTGCCCGTGGAGCACTGAAGCATTCAGCTCGCGACTTTGCGTGCGGATTTTCAAAGGATCTGATAAGACTAAAGTTTGGATTCGGTATATTTGTTACAAGATATGTAGTAAGCTATTAGAGAGCTCGCTCACACGATCGATCTGACATTTGTACAAACTTGTTCCCGCGCTACTAACCGTCGAGCGCCATCGAGCGCCCTACTCTGAACTCTTCCGATTCTGGCGTGTCCTTCCGAGCTCTTCCTCGGATCCTTTCGTCCAATCAAAACGATGCTATCTCCCTCTTTGGGCTGTCCTTCGCGATAGCTACATCTTTAGGATCGGAGAACGACTCCCAACACAGATTGTGGCTTCATTGTTTCTCGGATTTCGGCAACCCAGGGTTTGGCAACCTAACGTTATCCATTGTTTGCACCCGAGGCTAACTGCCAGTTCAAAAACTTCCATACACTCCTAGGCCTTTGTATGCATCCCGGATTAAGATACGGCTGTTAACGCCACAGAAACACGTTAACGAAACTTGACAATAAAGCCTTCCAAAAGATATTAACGCACACTACGTATTTATGACTCCTAGCAGATTACCTCTCTACCATCTCCCATTTGGACTCTATCTAAAACCTCCCAGATGCGCTGTTCGCTTTAAATCCGCATACAGTATGCCCGTAACTTAATTACTTAGGCCGTCTGTCCACGAAGCGTCGCGTCGTAGACGCGTACGCGTAGACACCAATCGTACGACGGATTGATGTGTATTTGTCAAGATGCCTGGCGTACGATTGGTCTCTACGCGTACGCGTCTATGGCGCGACGCTTCGTGGACAGACGGCCTTACTTTCCCATATAAAAGGAGTTTGAATTTCGCACTACATCGGACCTCGATATCCCGATGTCTTACAACTACCTTCGTGCAATACATACACATACATAAGAGTGAGGATCGCACAATATATTGTTTCTGTGTGTAGAACGTTCAATACCTTGTTATGGGGTGTTTATCTACATACAGAATAACTCTGTGAAAACTTAATATAAATAGAAGCGTAAATGAACATATTAAGTGAAACAGTTTTAGAAGATATTTTGCGTTTTATTAACTGAAAATCAAATCATGCAGGCTCACAAAATAATTATGCTTCAAACTTAAACTGAAAATGGATGTCCATGGTGTTGGGATTGTTGCTGTTTTGGGAACAATCGGGGCTGCTACTGGAGCTATTTCCGCAGTTATTGTCTATGCATTTTGTCTTAGACATAGACGACTGCCTCGTAGTCCAGGCAGAGGTCCCCTCAATTGGCATGTATTTCTTAATAATATCAAACACTTTTCAAAGAAATTTAAAGAGGAATCAAAGCAGTTTTAGTGACGATGAAAATGAATGTATTGCTTAAAATTAATACATAAATTCTAAAATTTACGTATATATCTTAGGTTTGAGAAAGATCTATTAAATAGAGCAGAAGAAATACAACAGTCGTCAAAAGATGTCTTTGTAAATGTGGGATCTACTGTTATTCTAAGTGATGCGAATAACATTTTAAAACAAAACGGTGATTCTGACGTTCGAGAATGCCAATCTAATTATGCATTTAATAACACCGCAAATGAATCACCTACAGGAGGTAAATGTCTCGAGTACACGAATAACAATCTTTTTATTATTTCTCTTACTTACCTTTGATATATCATTATTTTCAGTTTTACAATATCTATCAGAATCCGAAGACATTTCAATATCACCTATTAGCTCTTTTGCACTACCACTATTATCGGAAGGAGCGGTGGCATCGTCGGAAAAGCGTATGGTAATTGTAAAGCCACCACCGAAAAGCCTAACTGATTCATTTTCCAGGCTCAGTAACATTGAAGTTGAGGCAACTTCGCGTCAGAAGGTAAGAAAAATTTCTCGACGATTAAACAATATTTCCAGCATGCTTTTATTTGTACTTTAATCTTTTATGTGATTAAGCTGTCCTCTTCTTCGTCAACGTCTTCAACTGATGAAATTAGAGGTGAATTACGAATGGGTTTAATTTACGATGCAAGTGCTGGTATTCTTACTGTTAGGCTTATCGAGGTAATGTTCCAATGATCGTTTGCATAAATACTTATTTTTAATATTCTTCACAGTAGATTCTCAAATTAATATAGTAAAAAAAAATATAAAGTTCTTTCAATTTATACAGGCTCATGATCTTCATGCCCGAGAACTAAGTGGCATTGCAGATCCTTATGCTAAAGTACGTTTGCTACCTGATCGAAGCAACGTATGGCAAACGAGAATACATAGGCGGACTTTGAACCCTGGTAAGTACACATATAAATTAAATTGTAAATTGTATGTATAATACGGAAATAAATTTATATGATTATAAACTTTAATATATTTTTAATTATGATTAATAGTGTTTGACGAGGATTTCGTTTTTGAAATTATGCCCGAGTCATCATTGGCTGCAAGGACATTGGAAATTCTGCTTTATGACTTCGATGCATTCTCTAGACATCGCAGTTTGGGTTACGTACAACTCCCTCTGTCTTCAGTGATTAATCTTTTGCATGCATCTGTAACCCTTATTACAAAACCGATCCTCCGATCCGATATTGAATGTGGAGCCAGGCCCCTAGTCCATGGAGAACTTATGGTTTCTCTCTCGTATCAACCATCTGCAGAGAAATTAACAATTATAGTTGTCAGAGCAAAGCACCTACCTATTCTTAATAACTCCAGAAATATGAGTCTATACGTAAAAGTAAGTATAAAATATTTACAGATATTCTATGAAAAAGTAAATGTTTTAATTCATGTAGTTTTTACACATTTTAATCCCTTTAGGTAAAAATTACTCAAGACGGCAAAAGCATTAAGAAGAAGAAATCTAGTATACAGCGTGAAACAATTAGTCCTGTATGGAATGATATTTTAAACTTTGATATTCATAGCAAAGTATTATTAAAATGTGTAATAGAATTTATTGTTTTACGAGCAAACGGTGAACTTGTGGCTAAATGTGAGGTGTCTAACAAGTGTCAGACAGACCTCTTTTATCGTGTACTATCAGGAAAGGGTGCATCAGCACAATGGTTACCATTATCTGAACTAGAAACTTATTGTGGTGATATTACTGAACCGAAAGATTAAAAACTCCGTACAGAAACCGTCCCACTTACAAATTAGAAAAGTCATATATTTTAACTTAAAAAATGGTTAATTAACAGCGCAATCACAAATTCTAGTCAATTTTTTTTACTGCTGGGGTTAAAAAACGAGAAATAATCGGACACGTGATCAAGCGTGTGTGAATGTGCATTATTTACTAACATATTTAACGTTACAATTTTCGTAAATCGACAGTGTTCTAAGTTAAGTTGGTTGTTGAAGAGCATATAAAAATGATTGTACATAGTAATACAAACAGTATCTTTTTAGAAAGTTTATTAAAAGGAGGTACATTTAACAAAACGTTATTTTTCCTGATGTAGTGGCCGATCAGTACCGTCAGTTAGCTTCGATGCAAATAAATCAAGGAGGGTCTAAATTAAAAATTTATCGTTAAATATATTCGTAGATACTGCACACCGGAAGAAATCTTTGAACGTGTATTTTCTCATTTTTATTTTAGATTTACCAGAAATCTGCAACCTTACTACTGTGTTTATTTAGGAAGGTACATATTTCGATTAACTTTTGTTGCATTTAAGATTGAACAAAATTTTTTGAATAATTTTTTTAACATTGATTCTATGAGACAGGTAAAACAAAAGAGCATTGGAAAGAGTCTAAGGCCGGTATTCCTAGTCGCTACTTATTCTTAAGCAAATGCTTAAGCATGCGGCATCCTCTACTAACCTAGTAGCTAGTAAAGGATGCCGAATGCTTAAGCATTTGCTTAAGAATAAATAGCGACTAGGAATACCGGCCTTAGAGCATATAAACATGGAGAAAGCATGCAATAGGCGAAAATGTAGACGGCGGTCGAAAGAGAAAGATATACACGGGGGACAGCCTCTCTATTTCTAGTGCCAGGGGCGGCAGTGTTTTTCTTTTGATGTTAGAAAGCGAGAGGGTGTCCCCAATGTATATCTTTCTCTTTCTACCGCCGTCCACATTCTCGCTCATTGCATGCTTCCTCCATGTTTATATGCTCTAAGGAAAGAGTAAAGAATTTTGCAATTTTATGATGACATGGAAAACTTGAAAGTTCAGGTTTGTTATACATGTGTTATTCTGGATCAAGGATCTGTTATTACATTAAGGGGGAACAACACCTTAAAGCCCGGAAATAGTGCAATTTTTTTTTAATATTATGTTAGATATCCATACTTCGTAGGAAAGTCATTGATATGTGGTTTAAATGTGCATGTAGTGGACAGTATTTGAGAATTTTTGTGTGACAAAATATACAGTTTGGCGGGACAAATATTACTACCAAACAAGGGGATCATTCCTCGTTTAAACATATGTCGAAAATACAAGGTAATAATACTTGGTATGAAGTTTCGTTTTCGGAAAAATCAAATTCGAAAATTTGTCGAGTTTACTTAGTTCTAAGTAAACTCACTATCGATTGAATTATCAATATCAATGCAACTTTTGCGATGGATCTCAATTGAAATAAAACAAATACAGTATTGGGATCTGACATCCGTCACCACGACATCTGGTGGCGGAAAGTAGAAGCGCTCGTTGGGTACATATCAATCCCTGCCTGTTCTCGTGCCGTTGCAGAAATTCCGTTGAGCGGGATTTGAACCTGCCCAATCATAAATACTTTGCATAGAAAGGAATATTTTCGCAAAAAACTACATTATCGCATATAAAACATGTATCTTGTACCCATATCGGCGCCATCTTGGCTAGGCCCCGCGCCCATGTCAGATCCCAATTACAGCTTCAACTGTGAAGTCGGGTAATCTATTCAGCTGGCCTTTATTCTCTACCGCGCCACGTGAGAGGGACTGAGAACGACCGAGAAGGCAGGTGACAGTGACAAGCCATAAATTACGGTGGCCTCTCACTCATTCTCAGTTTTTCTCGCCGCGGCAACTCTAAAAGAAGTAGCGGGGATGGCGGATTATCATTTATGAAATCACTTTATAATTTTTTTATTCGTTGCGCAACAATTTGTACGTGAAACTAAATGCAACAATTCAATAATTATTAAATGTAATAGGTTAATAAATACGATTATTAGAATTGCTTAAATATCCTATCAATTAATATACTTCATGACATTGTTGACGTATTCGTGTATAGTGGAATCCGTTAAGATTCGAGAGTCCTAGAAATGTAGGCGTCCTCAACGAATTTACAAATTTAAATTGTTCGAGAACCAAGCGCCATACGAAAGAATTTTTATTCTACATCTTCGATTTATGTTTACACGTAGAATTACGCTGTGACCGTTTGTTCCAAGAAGCCTTGCTCTGCCGTTGATCTATTTGTTAGTATACATATAACATGCATTCCTATGTATATATACATACAGTGTACCGAAAACTTGATACTAAATTGTAGAGCGTCTTTAGGAACGCAAGAAGATAAAAAGGTGTATTAAAGCTTTATTAAGAAATTAAGGATTCGTTGTTCGTTAAGCAAAATTTTATAGTGTTATTGGTTTCGTGGCTCTGTAGAGTTCCTAACTGATTAACAAATATTTCTCATAATTTTCAGTTATTCTTCGTATGACTTTGGGAACCATTAAGAGTCGTTCAATCATTTGCTCGCACGAGCAGCCGTGAGTTGCTCTTTGCTCTTGGAGTCATGGGCCTGTGATAGGTTCATGCTTGGAGTAGCGTCGCCACAAGCAGAGACTCCTACCGGTACGTAAAATACCGATATTTTTCGGTTGTACCTTCGTAACCCTCACATAAACCGAAATACCGAAAATACCGGTATATTAACCTATACTTACCGGTAATTTTTTCGGTTTTCCTATTCTATTACAATTTTCAAGCTATTTGTAAGCGGAGAATGAAAACCAAAGAAATTACCAGTATTTTTCTGGTAATATGTATAGTGTGATCGTGAGTGAAAACGAACACGACGTTACAATATCACATTCGTCGGAACGTCGATCTCAAACGCCAAGTACCTATAGCGACGTAGTTTGGTGCCGCCTTATATCGTCTCTCTTACGTCCTTTATGTCAGAAAGGAATAACAGAGAGGCTCAGCGATAAAGTGGAGGCGGAATATAAACAAATGAACATTTGTTCTCGAGATCAGTGACGAGAGCGTGGATACTCGTCACTCTGTGATCGAGCGTTAAGCAATACGTATCTACTTACTAGCAGCAGGAAAATATTTTTAAAAATTAATTCATTAGTTTTATAGTATTGAATTTATTACATTATTTTTACTTTTTAATTCGCTAGCGATAATTCATTAATGTACTTTTAGTTTCTATCCTACATTCCATATAAGAATAGACTTACGCCCTTACGGATTTGCGACCGATCTGCGCAGCTCCCACGGATCTGACACACGCGATTGGTCGTAGCACTTTCCTTGCCGGTTCCCTACCAATCAACAGTATATCCCTGCGCAGAACGAGTCTACTCTAAAGTGGAATGCAGTGTAGTCTATGTAACTGTGTGTAATGCCACCTCGTCTCTAGGGTAGAAAAATTTCCTGGCAACGCTGCTTGCAGCGACCGAGCCAGGCGGCTCACGGTTCCAAGAGGAAAAGTCGCTTTGGTGAGGCAATCTTGTGAATGTAGAAATCGGCGATCCTTTCTAGCCCGTATTTTTACGTGGGGAAATCCTCATAGGACCCTGACTGTTTCACGGGAGGGTTTCGCACGGAGGCGTCGGTTTAGTGTGGGACTTTTGCAGTTTACTCACTAATTGGAAGACCCCACGGCCACCTTCGCGCGTTAGTGGGAGGAAACGGCAGGTAGTTCTATAGAGAACTTATTCTCCCGCCTCCTCCCCATCGCCGCTCACAGCACTCGTGCTCGCTCCGGCGACGCCGCGCGTAGCAACGCAGTGCAACCCCATAAAACAGGTATCAGTGCTGCAGTACTATGCGTGAATGGACCTGGAGGAACTGGTAAAACGTATCTATATAATTGTTTGATACATTTTCTGTGTGCAAACGACAAAAAAATTATCACTGTTGCGTAGACAGGAATTGCTTCAATATTGATGTCAGGAGGCAACATCGTACCGTGTATTTAACTTGCCAATAGAAATAGATACGTATTCAAAGTGCTATTTCAAAAATGCGAAAGATAAAATTTACTTATATGCAACAGACGTAATTATTTGGGACGAGGCTTCCAAGTAGGGAACTGGAAATGGTTGATGAATTACTTCAAGATCTCTGTAATGATAGCAGGTCTTTTGGTGGTAAATTTGTAATCTTCGGTGGAGATTTTCAAGTTTTACCTGTTATAAAATATGCCCCACCATTACAAATTGTAAAGTCCACTTTAAAATCAACTACAATATGTTCCAAATGTACCCAATTAAAGTTATCAAAAAATATGAGATCGTCTGATGTTGAACATGCAAACTGGTTATTAGATATCGGCAACGGCATTATTGAAAATTTGGAGATTCAAGAATCCTGGAAATCATTAGACATCATTCGTGATATATACAAATCCATTTCCTGAAATACTGATTTTCTGACAGAATTATATTAGCCTACTATAACGATGATATACGCGCACTGAATAAGAAAATATTGCAACTGGTTGATGGAGAAGATCATACCTATTTGAGTATAGATACAGCTAAACCTCGAGGAGGTGATCAAACGGATGAAGATATGCAGTTAGAATATCAGATTGAATATTTGAATTCATTAAACTTTCCTGGATTCCCTGTGCATAAATTACATCTGAAAGTAGGATCAGTTGTCATGCTCATTCGAAATTTAAGCATTAAGGATGGCCTTTGCAATAGTACACGTTTACAAATAGTTAAATTGCATAAGCATTTAATTACCGGCAAAATTATGACTGGTGATCATGCTGAAGAAGCTGTGTTCCTTCCACGTATTAAATTGGATACAGGCGATACAAATGCAAGCAAGTTATTAATCGTGCTACACAGAAGGCAATTTCCCACAGTTTTAGCATTTGATATAACTATTAATAAGTCTCAAGGACAGAGTTTTGATTATGTTGGAATATACCTCAACAGGCCTTTATTCAGCCACGGACAATTATATGTTGCCTTGTCAAGATGCCGCTCAAAAAATAGTATACAAATTCAAAGTTCAAAAGCTATTGAAAATATTGTTTGGAATGAAGTATTGTAAATAAAGATGTTCTGAATTTAAAACAGCTTATATTTTCTGTCTATATAAAAAACAGCAAACGTAAACACCTGCGCAACGTAAAAGTGTTTCTTCCAAAAAGTGTACCAGTAACGAAGGGGGCGAGCTAAGCGAACCCCCGGGGGGTTGGGCGCCGAAGTCGCCAGGTGTGGCTAGCCCCCTTAGTCTCGATATAAATTGTGTATTTACGAAAATCGTGATGCGACTAGCTACTAGAGCTGTTCGAGTACTCGGAAAAAGCGAGCCGAGTCTGAGTCGGCTCGAAGAACCGAACCGGGCCGAGTACTCGAAAAAAGCGAGCGGCTCGAAAGAACCGAGTAGCTCGAAGAAAACCGAGAACTTGAATTTTTTCGAGTGGCTCGAAGAGAACTGAGCGGTTTGAAGGGAACCGAGCGGCTCGAATAGAACCGAGAACTCGAATTTTTGCGAGCGGCTCAAAGAGAACCGAGCGGGCCGAAAGAACTGAGAACTCGAATTTTTGCGAGCGGCTCAAAGAGAACCGAGCGGGCCGAAAGAACTGAGAACTTTCCACGCACCCCTCTTGCCCACACTTGACGTTGACGAAAACGGAGTATCTTAATCGCAAATTCGCCAAAATAGAACTTTGCATCGAAATATCTCCGCTCGTAATGCACGTAGGAACAAAACTAAGACACTTTTTTAATGCAAATCGAACCCAAGCTATCCATTGAGAACATTAAAAAATTAATCGGATCAACCATTATTGAGATTCGATAATCGAAGTGTTCTTGAAAAAACCGACTCACGTAATAGAGGCACTGGGTGTCTCGCGCTGCGTGGCGCTGCGCGTGAACTTGATGCCAGACACTCCCGCGTCTCTTGATTATGCTAATAAAAATGCTTAGACGAAGCAGACGCGAGAAAGTAGAAGGATACTTGTCTGACGTTACGTATGTACATAGCTTCAAGGATTTCGAGTCGGCAGAAAAGCCGCGACGCAAGTGCGTGGGATGCTCGGGTTCCTCTGCTAATTGCGAACTTTTCACTGTGCCAATTTCCAGCCGTTTCGGCATCGGAAGCTTTTGCTCGAGGAGGAAAGAGAAAACGGTAACACGTATGACAAGGCCGACGTCGGCGTGGATCTGAAAGTTCAACGACGTCTGCTTTTGCTGGAGGCGATCGCGTTCGCGTTCGCTTGTCGGAGGATGCTTGCAAACAAGGCAGAGGCCGGGATTAGCGGATGACGATCAGTAGTTACCTTAGCCTTGGCCAACGGACGTGTTTTTTTGCCCTCCCTGCCATTTTGCGCTTAGATCCGCGTTCGAAGAAACGCCATAGTTTGAGGAAGAACCGCGGGAAATCAGAGTGGGAGGGACTATATAAAGATGAGCGGCTGGCGAACAAGCGGAATAGAAGAATCGATCCTACATCATGTGGCGGTATCGGGTGAACGTGCTATTCGCACTGATGGCTCTTGTCTGCGTCCACGCACAAGGTATTCTTTTTCACGTTTCTTTCTTTGCGTTCTCCGTACATACATTAGAATCTTTCGTAACGTCGATCGCGTCTTTCTTATTGCGAAGAAACGAAGTCTGTGCACCCCTTTCCCGGCAACGGTGTCCGTACACTTTTTTCCAGTGGTGAAAAAACAACCCCTGGCAATGACATCGACGAATCGGATCATGAAACACACGGTGCGAGTGGGGCATCCCTCTTGCTTCTTTAAACCCATTTTGTAGTGCCGATTTCATTACAAATTTAACCCGAAAATTTCAAAATATTCACTATTTTAGTATAAATTTAATGAAGATTAATTTTTAAAAATAAACGTTTTTTCCCAAAAGCCAGAGGGCAACTGCCCCTTTTGCCCCTCGGTCGCCCATATTTCCCGGGTGAAGATATACCTAAGGAGGTAGTAAGATGAATATACCTTTGCCAACGCGACACCGCGTACCATCGCGCTCCTCCGTTTAACCGTTTATCTGGGAAATTGTAATTCAATCTTAGTCTGCTAATAACAGTGATTACTTTTAACGTACATCAGTTTTTAATTACATCACGATGCGACGAGGTAGACCTGGTAGACTGATATGAATAAAGTTGTTGCAGTACGCGTCTCGCGTTTTACCTGCTAAGTGGTTGCTAAAATTAGCCCGTCATTCACAATTAATATGTAAACGTCGAATCAGATGCAGAGACGAGGGCGAAACGCAACGCAATCGCGTTTAACGGAGCGGAGAATCTTCTGAAGTCGTTGGCGGGCGGAGGACTAGGTGGTGGACTAGGGAGCGGATTCGGTGGAGGATTCGGCGGAGGTGGTGGCGGCGGAGGAGGCAGTGGAGGAGGTTTCGGTGGTGGCGGAGGATTTGGAAGCGGTGGTGGTGCCGGGGGCGGTTTCGGTGGCGGTTATGGCGCCGGTGGTTCCAAGGGAGGTGGTTGCAGCTCCGGAAATTGCGGCGGATCACCCGGTGGTGGCTGCGGCCCTGGAGGCTGCGGAAGTGGTGATACCGGAGGTGGTCACGGTGGAGGTGGCGGCAGAGGCAGTGGTAATGGCGGTGGATCCGGAGGATTCGGGGGATCTGGTGCTGGAGGTGGAGCTGGAGGACACGGAGGAGCTGGTGCTGGAGGTGGTCACGGTGGAGGTGGCGGCAGAGGCGGTGGATCTGGAAGATTCGGAGGATCTGGCGCTGGAGGACACGGAGCCGGTGCTGGAGGTGGCGCTGGAGGATTTGGAGGATCTGGAGCAGGAGGTGGAGTGGGAGGTTACGGGGGCGCCGGTGCTGGAGGTGGAGCCGGAGCATCCGGTGGTGGTTGCGGCCCCGCAGGCTGTGGAAATGGAGGTTCAGGTCACGGAGGTGGCGGAGCAGGCGGTAGCCCAGGTGGCGGCTGTGGTCTTGGAGGCTGTGGAAGTGGTGGCTCCGGTGGTTACGGTGGAGCCGGTAGTGGAGCAGGAGCCGGTGGATACGGTGGCGGCGCAGGTGGAGCAGGAGCCGGTGGATACGGTGGTAGCGCAGGTGGTGGCAGAGGTGGAGCTGGCGCCGGTGGTTACGACGGCGCCGGAGGTGGGGCTGGAAGTGGAGGCTACGGCGGTGGTGGAGCGGGTGGAGCTGGTAGCGGAGGCTACGGAGGTGGGGCAGGTGGGGCTGGAAGCGGAGGCTACGATGGTGGAGCCGGTGGGTACGGCGGCAAGGGTGGATACGGTGGATCGAGTGCCACCGCGAACGCTTATGCTAGCGCGAGTGCAAATGCAAATGCAAATGCAAACGCTCTTGCGAACGCAAACGCTCAAGCAGGTGCATCCGCGAGTGCCAACGCGAACGCAAACGCTGGCGCTGGAGGCTTCGGAGGCTTAGGCGGTTACAATGGCAACGGCGGCCATGGAGTAGAGTAAGTATCAATCATTTGCGCTTAAACAGCATACCGACTAATTCTGTATGCCTGTCACGGACTCGAAACAACTCAATCAACTATTAAACGATTAATTCTACTGTTATCATTGAATTAGTCTGTTCAACCGTATGGGTGATATCGACGAGGGTGTGGACAAGAGCGGTACCGTAAGCGGTGCCAAGGGAGTCTACAGCAGCAGTGCAGCCAACATCGATTCCAGCGGCAAGGGCACGTACAAAGTAGGAGCGGGCAAGATTAAGTAAACCGGACATCGCGGATCGTGAAAGCTGCGAGGGATTTATTGTTTCATTTACCATCTACCATCGACCGTTGTCTACTAGAGTGAACCAGACTCTTTGCCTGCGATCAACTACACAAGACATCTGCAAACTGCACGAATCGTCAGTAGTTTTATTCACCCCTACACTCGCTCCCTGCTACCCTACCGCAAATAACAGTAGCGTGTCACCCGCTTGACACGTAACTTTCTACATAAAAGTTCTCTGTATCTGTTAAGCCTTGAGCTGAATGTATATTGTACAGCTCGCGAGGAGTTGATGCGAATCGCTAATTCTGCTAATCAAACCACTGTTTCGCACATCGGCAACGTTATCGCTTCTCGTCTAGTATGAATATGCAGAAGATTCGTGCAACAGAATAAAAGATTACCACAATTTGCCAGATAAACGCAATTTATTCTGTGTTATTACGTTAATAAAGCGTTTACATTTCTGCAATTACCGAGTCGATAAAATCATGTTCTCAAGGCTATTTGTTGCATTGAAAAGAGATGTAGTTGATTACAGATTTCCGATCCACTCGAATCTTGAAAAAATGCTAGCCCAAAGACTATCGGGGGGACTTTTACTTATAATTGGAAAGAATTCTTAATTGAATGACGATAATAAACTCGATATGTTTCTGTCACTTGATAACCTTCCGAATCCTTCCGATATTCTCGTATGAATACATTTTTGTATGCTTTTAGACTCGAATTTTTTTTACCGTTTCAATGTCGTTCCCTAACTTACCGACAGAGCGGAGAATCGGATACAACAGTTATTCAATGCATTCTCTTTATTATTCTCCTGCGAGTCACGGGACCAGCGACCGCGATTGTTCTCTCTTGTAGGTAGACGCCTTACGGGGGTAGACACGGGTAATGCAGTGCGCTGTATACCGACATAATCTGGCCCGAAACATGGGTTTAGTAGAATACGCTTTTCGTCCTTATATGAGCGAATTTTGGGCCCAGCGAGGTCTTATTCGAAAGAGGAAGGTTCAGTGCAGCGCGCTCTGGTCATGGCTCGCCGAGATTGTGTTGATATCTAATAATCTGAGTGTTCAAAGTAGTGCAAAAGTCGACAAAATACACCCGCATGAATCCAAGTATTTTTAGGTCACTAAAAGAGTTTTGTGACTCAAACGATGATCAGAGCGCGCTGCACCGAACCTTCCTCTTTCGAATGAGACCTCACCCAGCTCAAAATCTGCTCATATAAGGACGAAAAGCGTATTCTCGTGTCTGCACTCCCAAATACGAATTCCGCCATATTGGCGATAATACAGAGCAAGTCACGTGACAAATTTAGTTCAGCTAGTGGATACGAGATGGCGCCTACTCTGAAGCGATAGCTGGATATACGAGCCACAATAAAAGCATGATGGAGTCAATGTATGCATTTTCGGACGATTGTAGGTTGTGGTTATATTCATTTTAGGCATACATTGACATATGAACTGCTGGGAATTGTATACATTTACTAAATTAACGCTTTTATCGTTACATATACATCACTTGAAATCGCTGTCGTATTTATGTCATAGTAATTCAGGCAGTTAGAACAACAACGGACTAACCTACATTAAAAAAAATTTCCTATTGTACATCGATGGCTTACAATTAGTGCTTACAAAAAAAAATTCGAGTCGCCAAAAATCCTTCTTGCAAACGTTTTTTTATGCAAAATGAAGCTATTTTCAAAATTTCAGCCTAATCGGGTTTGACCGGTTTTCGGAAGTACAGCCGCAAATACATTGATTCATACATATCGCTAACATAGAATATAAGAGGCACGAATTGAAATTTAGTGCAGTACGATGGCTTATCGGTATAGAAGTGTATCTGCTAAACTTGTTCGTTTCTACGTGGAAGATGTCGTTGCGTACACCTTACGCAAATCCACTATGGTAGATTTTGTTCCTTACGACCCTTGTTATTCATGATAATTATTAAGTTCTTCGATAAGAAATTCTTAAAATTCAAACTTATGTTCACCTTGAGTGCAATACATAAAAATTAAATCATCGTTACAAAATGAGAAATTTGTTATATAAATATAGTTAAGAAACACTTTTTCAAATATGAAGGATTTAATATGAATTAAAACAGTAGTCTGTTAGTCACTGATTTACCAACAGACTACAGTATCTGTGATCCGCACTCCTAAGAGCTCAGCCTACTGATTTTATGTGCGCCAACTTTTCGTATAATCAATCGTAAAAAATAGTAGAAATATCTCTAAGAAGGGAGAAGGGAGAAGGGAGATCTTCCCCATCTTTTGCTTTCATGCATTTGGGGTAGTTTCATACGACTTATTTTTTGTCGTGTGCACCATTTATAAAGAACTTGAATACATTGCAGAAGATGCAAACTGAAAGACTAACAAAATTTCTACTACACCCTGCTGCAATGCAAAGTGATCAAACCTTTTCTATTACCGTATTCACTTTCTTCGAGAAACTTGTCAGTTTACAACGGTGCTCGAAAAAAACGATGTGAAGATAAAAAAAAATACCATAACCTAACTAGGAGAATTTATACACTTATTCTTATCGCATAGAGTAAAAGCGGTTCCTAAGAAAGACAACTAATACTAATATATATGGACAAACCTAGTGTTAAAGTTAATTACATACATATATAAAATTATCGGATTTAACGTTGACTGCCATGGATACCTACCATCGATAAAAATTTTGGTCAAATAGTAATACTTATATAACAGACTAACTGTTATACATTATTATTCATATAGCCCAGTATGCACCTTACAGTTGCACCAATTCTGGTGCACATATCACGTTATGGCAAGACCATCAACGTACCCATCCCTGGCAGTCAACATATTAATCATCATTTTGATCATCATTGTACAAGAAAGCAGTAATCTCTTGACATGTTCATCCCAACGCGCACGGTTACTGTACAGCACATGGCGTCGATGCGAGCACCGCAAAACTAAATACACAGAAGCAATGCGATATTGAACGCGCGTCGACAGCGAAATGGACCTTGCGTCCAGTCAAGATCAAGGTGCCTCATGGAGCCTCGTTCGAAGTCACAGTTCTCCATGGGCACGATAATACCCCGTTGGTGTTGGCGTGTGCGCGCGCCACGCACACCGAGGCATCCTCGCCGCCTGACTTACGTCTGGGTGACCTACTAACTCGTCAGGTGCGCGCACATACATAGGCGGATGCACATTCAGCGCACACATCCTATAAGTGCTACATAAGTGCACGAACAACACCCAGGACACGCCGCGACATTTTTCCTCCCCGCTCGACTTTCGGTTTACGTATCCTTTATTGCATCGCCTCCTGGCAAACGTAACAGTGACACTGATTTCGCCGTGGAAATCGGAATGTCTGCGCGATGGAATTTCGATAGCGATCGGAACGTTCCCTGGCGGGGAAGAGCGTGCATACACGCCGACCGATCGTCGTTATCGATCGTTAAACGATGGAGTCGGATTCGACACGCGCCACTTCGAGATTCCCTGTAATTTAAGGAGCTCCCGAGAGGAGACGGAGGATTCCTTCGCCGTTCTTGGCGCAGCGCTAGGCATCGCGGAGCCGTTCCACGCGATATAAGGAACACCCAGAAACAGTAATTTCTCTTTTCAACGGATCCAGACGTTCAGCTCGAAATCCACGAAACCCAGTATCGTGCATTCCCCCTCCTTCGTCTCCCGTAGATCCTCGGATACGCGATTCTGCGTTCAGGGCTATTCGAGACATTTCTCAAGCTTTCCTCCGGTGGCCTGCTAATTAGTACGAATTCCCTGCGATTCGCTGGGGAGGCATGCATCGGCCCGTCATAATCCGTAGAAGAGGATTAAGCATTATTCTCGGCGATTGTCATGGAACCTGTACGCAAGGCCCCGCAAAACTCTCTCGCTGATAGACGCTTACGCTATACGAGGCTGCAGTTGTTTCACGCGTAGGATCACCACGAAGGATACATCTTCTCTGGTTCATCTTATGCACGCTTATCAGTGTACAACTAATAACGAAGGTACGTGCAGGTACATGCAGGCACATGCTGGTAGCGTATCGCTGGGAGCGGTGGGGGCAGGTCGGGCCTCCTGACGTTGCGGTTAGGTGGGAGGGCGGGGAGGGGGCACGTGGGGTCCCATAGAGCGGCGAGTAGCTCGCAGTGGCCCGCACCCATACGTTCGCGAGCCCTGAGTAGTGTTAACGGCCTTGCTTTATGTGGGTCATGAAACAAGGTCCCGCCAGCACGAGGAGCACGAGAGAACATAGTACGTTTAACTCGGGCCCCGCTTGGTATACACCTCCATAGACCCGCACACGCGCGGCGTCGCGCTCTCTCGTGCGTGTACGTGTGTGAGCACAATAGCGCTCGATCCTATGGAAACAAAAAGTCAAATAGTATCGCAGGAGAAGAACGTTGTCTTCTCTTATTGGCACACATTTCTCTGAACGATTCGTGTCGTACTGTCTCCTCATATGGAGTGTCTAGTGGTGGGGCCAACTTCAGCACGGATACTCGTCACTGTTGATTAATTCGAAGTCCAAGGGCCGCCCGGTTGGAAGACACACTTCTGTAAAGTGTAAACCACGACTGATATTTTCCATGCTTTCTATTTTTTTTTCCACATTGTTTAAATATCTCTGTTTTTACCGACTGTTTTACATGCGTTTATAAGCCGCACAATTTTTTCGTGTGAAACAGGCTTAACGTTCATTTAAGGAATTTGCAGTGCTTGTGAAAACAAATAATGTATTGCACATGCGAATTACTTGGCACTGCTCGATAAATTATGGCATTTTGGGGATGTATAGGTACTTGATCAGCGGCACGCCCAGAGGGGAGGGGGTGGGGGCACCCCCAAAGAAAAAGGAAAAAGGAGATTAATCACGAAAGGAGAGTAACCACGACTGAAGTAATTCAACAATTTTGTAAAAAGCAAAGAAAACTGGATTTTATTCTTTAAATAAATATTTATAAGCACCTAATGAACTTTATTGAATTTACATTAAAAGTATTTTTATCCATCCAACTCGGCACGCCCCAAGATTAAATCCTGAGTGCGCCACTAAGCTTGATAAACACAACGCGCTATTTATTGTTGGCATTTTGATGGCCAATTAATTCCCAACTTGGAGATACTGAGGGCCATCCAGCAATGCTACTAGGGATAAGATCGCCCCTTGAATATTCAGGGGGTTCTCGTTTCTATGCTATTCCTCGTACACAATAGGACCCAAAAGAATTTGCAGTCAGTGCAGATTTAAGCAGAACGAAGGGATTGCTAGTCCAATTAATATAATTTTCGCTTATCAGTATCCGTGCAGACAACCGTTAGACGTTGTCCGTTTGCAAAGGCCTCGCAGATGTTTGGTTCTAGGTTAATAAGCTGATCTAATGTGGATTAGCCACTGACGAAGGCCACTCTGGCAGAGTTAAGGAGTTTAACTGTTATAATGCCTAACGAAGTCTGCTATTTGCTATTTAGTTTCTCTATCATCTTACACGTCGTGCCAGAGTGATTAGACTGTAGTTTAACGACAACTTAGGTTTATTTCCGTGCCTTAGAATTTGAATGACGATCGGTTCTTTGTAGATTGAAGGGGAAGCACCGCAGTCTTACATAAGGGTGAAAAGACCAAACGTGCAATTAAATCCACTTGGGGGACGTTCTAGAGTTAAAAATTCAATTTGAGACTTCGTTGGGCCCATGACCAATATTTTGTCATTTGATAACGAAGCAAAGGAATTTCATTCATTACATGGGGATGAATGTTTAATATAATTTGAGAACTCTCTAGTATTTCATCTGAATGTACGTATTTGTTCAGGATGACAGTGAATTTATTTAATTATTTTGAAAGTCTTCGAAGTTGAGAAGATTTTCTGTTCTTTTTCATATGTATTTGCTAAAAGGCAATTAAGTTCCTTTTGTGGTCTTCTCACAGTCTGAATTATAGCACGAGACACTCCCTCTACTCGATTCTTCTTAAGATTTCTGCATATTAGCGGTTTAGAAATTGTGCAGGTTGCACTAGATGAAATACTCCACACGTCGTCACTTAATCGCTAAATTGATTTCGCATTTTATTGAAATCCGCATTCCTTTTGGTATAATTCTACCTTTTGCTCGAGTTCGCAATCCAGGCTTTAAGGGGAGAAGGCCGTATAAATCTAACGCAAAATAGAAACAAAAATGTTTCCATAAATCGCTTCTAAAACATTTAAAAAATATATTCTCAAAGTTATAGGCCGAAATTCAACTCCGAATTGATAATATAGCCTAGCGAGTCAGCGCGCTTTTCTCGAAACCACGTTTTCAAAATTGGCGCCAGGGATAACTGAAAAACTATACGAGGGTGTAACTTATTTGGAGGACATTATGAGAAAATGGCAGCAAAGTTGAATTCAGATGTGCCTTTACTTTCTTGAGTAGCAGTTATTTTTTTGTCATTTCCAAAGTATGCATGAAGTACCTGCACACAGAAATATTCAACTTGTGTTACAAGGGTAGAGAATTATGCAGTTATCTAACTTTACAGATCCAAAATATCTTCATTTTTTTTGGTGACACGAAAAAATGTCAAAATCTTTCTTTTAAGGAGGCTAATTGTGTGATGCGAAATATTTTTTCTTGACATTACATTTTTCACGATTTCAGAGGCTCTAATATTTTTATGAATAGGGTGTTATAGCTGGGAAAATAGAAATTCAACTACCTATCGTAATTTAGAATAAATCATTTTTTATTATACAGGGACAATGTATACGTCTGTCTCATTTTAGAAGAGTTCTAATTAAACATGGCAACACCATCGTTATCTTCTGTTTACGAGCAATTTAAATCATAGCTTTAGTCATCCATCATTCTCTACCACTACATTTCCCATCATGGTTGCATGATATTATATACGATTAATGAGAGACATTCACCTGATCTGAACATGACAAGGTTTTTTTTATTAAGGATATTAAAAAATAGAATTTATATTAATGTGCATACTGTCTCTGGTTGAAGCTGGGGATCAAAATAACAAAATATTTGGTAACACTACCAATGACATTTTAAATATTGCATAATATTTACGAATACAATTAAAAAAGTAGAACTTATTTTATAAATTAAAGGATGCGACTAAACGAGAAATAACGCAGTGCCAGTGTTCCCGTGTTAGGCAAATTTTTTTAATAATTAAATAGACACGGATATCGCCTCTCCATATTAAATTATAACTTATTGTAACATTAAGGTACATGGTTAAATTTCACTTTTTATCAGTTCAATACTCCTGTGATGAAACTATGCTCCCCATTTGGAAAATATCTTAAAATAAAGACTTTTTCTATAAATATTCTTTCGACTAATTAATAGTAAGAAACACAGTTTAATGTCAGGTGCTTCAACCTGTATATTAAAATGATTAATGCAGCAACACCTTACTTTGTGAGTTTATCATCGTCAAAACAACTATGTACGTATGCAGCGAAGTGCATTACTTTCACTGCTACTAAAATAGACCACGTAACTCTGGTTGCACATTTGCAGGGCACTTTTATACGTTTTCCTTAAACAAGCTGCAATTAATCTTCTGTAATATGGCACTTTCAAATTAAGATGTTATTCTAGAAAATGTAATGTGCACAGTGATTCTGGTTTCACATAAGCCTGTCTTAAATTCATTTTTTATGAATTTTGCGGTGCTCTTTTCATTCTGATAGCCTCAGTTCAAAAGTCTTATTAACACGTTCGCTGCGGGGGGTAGGTAATTTCAATGTTTCGCAGTGGCTACACTTTGGGACACATATGTTTTTTACCAATTCATGAAAAATTATAAAATATGCACCATGACTCTTATAACTGTATAGTCGGTTAACCCTTTCGCTGCGTTTTTCGACTATAGTCCACGCATTAAAAAAATGTATTCTCTTGTACTATGATAAACATGTAAAATGTAAAAAAAAGTTTAAAATTAAAAACTTTTTTTATTGCTGTAAATAATTGATATAATAATTGACATTTTTCAAGAATCGTCCGAAAATTTAAATACACAGCGAAAGGGTTAAAGAATATTGTTCCAACCACTACAAATGGTAGTTCACATAACACTTCACATAGCTGACATCCATTTCACTAGCACGTGTATAATATTTCGAGAATCTGGTGTTACGCAAACCCACGAACTAGGTTCCGTTGTAGGAATGTTTATCAAATGGATAACAACTATCTGAAGTTGGACATTCTTCGCCGTGCATTTGTAGTAGGAGAAGCGATATTTTCTACTGGGATATAAATCTTATTTGAGTATGAAAAAGATGGTATCCTTAAAGGAGATTGTAGGGGAGGTGAAATAAAGTAAACGCATATTTGTCAACAAATCTTTCTTTGTAAAATTCAACAGAAACTTGTCTTTGTAGAATTGAAATGGGCCCAAAAATGATGTTTCATAAATTGAAATTCAAATTGAATTGAACTATTCCGAATCGTATAGGCGACACGGCAGTCAAAGTGTTAAATGGTAAAGGATCAAGATCGGGGTTGATCATCATTGTGAGACAGTGTCTAGGGGCCCAAGGTGCTCCTAGTCGCAGAAGGTGGTCCGTTCACGTGTGAACTTAAACGGTAATAATTTTCGACGGCACACCGTAGGATTTTCACCGTGCGTGTGCACGCATGGTAGCCACGGTGCCAAGAGAAATCGAACTTGATCGTTAAGCGAGCCGCGACGTGAGCTCGGCCCATTAGCCGCGATCGAGGCTGTTCTGTCGTGCACAAGAACGGGCTATAAAGACCAAAGAGGTACGAGCCCTGTCACACGGTGGGGCGAAACCCAAAAACGCGCGCGGGGCAAACGATTGAGAGACCGACGATCGCGACTTGTGTGATAAAAAGCGCCACATTCGGGGAAAATGAAAAGTTAAATAGTATGAGGGAGGAACGGTGCCTTAAACATTTTTACTTCAAGTTTGAAATTAAATATTTAATCTTTCAATGTCATGTTCAGTCCGAAAATAACATTTTTAATTTTTAAAGCTGCAAAATTAAAAATTCTTGAGTTTTAAAGTTAAAAATTTAAAATTCTTGAGTTTTAAAGTTAAAAAATAAATATTCTTAATTTTTAAAGTTGAGAGTTTATTAAGTTCTAATTTTTAAAGTTCAAAATTAAAAATACTTGAGCTTGTACGTTAAAAATTTAAAATTCTTGAGTTTTAAAGTTAAAAATTAACAATTCATGAGTTTTAATGTTAAAAATTAAAAATTCTTGAGTTTTAAAGTTAAAAATTTTAAATTCCTAATTTTCAAAGTTACAAATTTTTAATTCTTTATTTTTAAAGTTAAAAATTTAAAATTCTTGAGTTTTAAAGTTAAAAAATAAAAATTCTTAATTTTTAAAGCTGAAAATTATTAAGTTCTAATTTTTAAAGTTAAAAAATAAAAATTCTTGAGTTTGTAAGTTAGAAATTAAAAATTCTTGTGTTTTAATGTTAAAAATTAAAAATTCTTGAGTTTTCAAGTTAAAAATTTTAAATTCCCAATTTTCAAAGTTAAAATTTTAAATTCTTGATTCTTAAAGTTAAAAATTTAAAATTCTCGATTTTGAATTACACAATGTTCAATTTAAAATACTTTTAATCTTTAGACTATTTTTATTGAATAATTTTTTCCTCTTGTATGGAGCATCTGGTGATCATGATAGAATTCAACATAATCCAAAGTGAAATAAACATTTTCGTCACTTCTTCATACAACGTCTGGTTTTCAAAGAAACTGAGTTTGGCTGTTCATAAAATACACGTGCATCCAATTAAAAATTCACAAAGATTATACCCCAATAATAAATACCTACATTTAACACTTACTAATAAATAATCTGATGCATGAAATTCTTCTTATTCCTAATCAAGATTGTCCCAATTTAACACAGAATTCTAACTTTGGAGCAGAATCTGTTTCGAGAAGGTATTTGTTGGGAAAGATTTTGAAAGCTGAATCTAAATGCGAGTACATGTATTCTTGTTACAAGTCTAGGAAAAGAGAAGTTCCTAAGAGATAATAGCAATTTCCCTAATAGCTTGCAAATTGAACTTCTGCGCGATGTAATTCATCGTCAGATGTACTCGATTACTAAACACTTGTCGTACACAATTATAGAAACATGTAGGTTGAAACCATTGTGACGATATTATCGTCGGTGAAATCTAGAGAAATACGATACGAGTATCGACAAATATGTCGAGTCCAATATCTTGTACGAAATGTATACGAGGCAAAGAAAGTAAAAAGGAAATGTCTCCCATTCGCGCGCGATGAGAGAAAAAGTACTAATCGAATCGGTTTCGAAAGTTAGACGATTGCAGATGTACTTTACACTCGTCGCATATCGAGAGTTCTATTACTCCCATTGGCCATTATTATTATACGGTTGAAATTCTTTTACCTACTCCTAATCTTTCACGAATTACTTTTATGCTTGTTTTTATTTTGTTTCTTTTTGTATTGTCTTGCTATTCTTTTTTTATCTGCCTCACTAGCGCTCAATCTTAAATCTTGTTGTGTTTCTCTCGTTCTATTTTTGAATGTAGCAAATGGCAATCATAAATAAATCTATTACTAAAGTAATTATTAAAGTTATCGGGTACCTTGTAGAGCAAGGTGAGAAAAATCATTTCTTCTTCGACATTTCAACTCTTTGTTTTAACGTCTGAGTGTTACAACCTAATTCAATTCCAATTTAATATCAAGTTACAATCTTGTAGTGATCTAATAGGGGAAATGTCATACATTTAATTTATTGCGTATTCCGCATTGCAAATTTTGATTATTATTCTATGATTCTTACCATCGTTATTTGTTCTGTTCTTTGTGGACATACGCTGCCTCACAAACGGTAATTTTCTTCACTTTTCATATGTAAACATTCTTTCTCTTTTACCAAGTAAAAATATCTCCTTTCCTGCAACTAATTTATATGTAAATACATACTTACATTTTCTGAGTATTTTATTTTGCGACATTCACTTCATGCTGTTTAATTCACGTTTCCCCTGTAAATCTATGTATATATATTATTGACATACAGGGTGGTTATAAATACTAGAATAAGCTGCAGCTCTTTTACGCGTAGGTGCTGAAAAGTTGGTTGCTGGAAATGTTCAGTTTTACAACGTGGACTATCTTTTCACGAGAATTTATTTCCTGAATACGAGAGTGCAAGTCGTAGCACAACAGTGCACATTGTACTTGTCCCGTTGTATTCAAGCAAAAAATTATGTTACTCGCTGAAAATGAAAAAATAATCCTCATTATGAAATTCAACTTTTCCATAATATCAATCTTTTGTATTTCGCGGTAGAAAAGGGCCACAGCTTGTCTCAGTCTCTAGAACCACCCACTATTATCCTTTCGTAACAAATTTGTGTATATAATATTTACCATCCATAGTGAACGTAGATATAGAACCTATTTTTACAAGGCGTCTAGCCAGGTAAGCATAGTGAAAAGTGCTCCCAAACCAAATTGAACTCGGTGTGGGTACATCATCTTTCGAAAAATCTGAAAAAATTACACATTAATACCCATACAAAGACACTAAAACTGTAAAAACATAAACAATGGCGCCTTGATAATTTGCATATGAAATCGGCAGTTTTAATTTTTTCGAATTTTATAAAATTCGGTTTTGCAGCTGAAAATTCTGCAAAAATTCGCAGACATGTACACCAATGGGTAGAATGTCTCTGATTTTTTTTATAAGTTTCTGTTCGCTAGAACAAAAGTAATGGAGCTTAAATTGCAAATTACGTTTCACCCCGTAACTACCCTAGTAGTAAGGATAACGGGTTGATACTTGGCAGAGACAGTGCAATTAATGCAAATTATCAAGGCACGATATTTATGTTTTTACAGTTTTAGTGTCTTCGTATGGGTATTAATGTGTAATTTTTTCAGATTTTTTGAAAGATGATGTACCTACACCGAGTTCAATTTGGTTTGCGTGAGCTTTCCACTGTGCTTACCCAGCTAGACCCTTAGGAGACTAGTCAGTCGAAGAATCGATTTTTTTCACTATCCGAAAGTACTATCTTTCCTGAATAAAATGCGGCTTGGTTTACAGTGAAATTCGCAAAATTGTAGATTTGGCACCTAAAGACGTCGAACGAAACTTTAAACGCGTTTTTCCCGAATACTTTTCGCATCCTAATTCCCCTAGTCAGTTGAGGGAAGAGGGGCCCTCGTTTGTACCTTGCACAAATCAAAATATGCAATAAAAAAAATCGATTCTTTGACTGCCTAGTCGAAAAATTTTCCAAGTCGATCTGAACCTCAATTCGTTCGCAATCGGGAAGAAACGAAGAGAGCAAAATATTCGAGAGAAACGCGTTTAATGTTTCTGGGCAAAGGCGACGCTATAGGTTGCCGCTTGACGTTTTTAGCTGCCAAATCTACAATTTTGCGAATTTTATTCTAAACCAAGCGGCATTTTATTAAAAAAAGATAGTACCTTCGGAAAATGCAATAAAAGAAAATCAATTTTTCGACTGCCTAGTCCCCTTAAGATGAAACAGATTTCTCAAACTGAATATATTGCAACGTCCTGTCTTTGTTGTATGAGACCACCAAAAACTTTACCTGATTTATACGTATGCCCCAAGAGTAGCGCAATATTATTAACGACGTTGCTCCTATTGCTTTAACGCACTTCATTACTTCCGTTTTATTGTAAATCGCAGATTTTAGCAACACGCGAGAAACCTACCATGCAACTCGAAATAATTAGATAGACATCGTTATAGAATCACTGGTTCATTGACCACACGCTAGATCGAAACAATTTAAAACATTTGCTAACGCGCGTATCGCGTTTCAGCGAGTACCATGAATCACGCGGACTCACAATTAATCTCATCGATCATTAAGATGTCACAACGGAACGCGACAGGCGCTCTGGCGACAAGATTGTTTTCAAAGGTCACGGACAAGAAGCAAATCTTTTTTTAATCGTTCAGTATGCAGGTACATTCAAGATTTTTTCTGATAATTTTACAGCACAGCATTTAGCAGGTTTGAAACACAATCAACCTACTGCAAGTGTAGCGTGCCCGAAATGCCTGCAGTATCGTGTTGGGTGAAGTTAGTTTACAATAATTAGAATGCAGAGTGCAGGATATATAAAACCACAAATTGTATTTTAATGACCAACATTAGTGTCGATATTTGACGTGTAGCAAAACGAGTTGCAAGAAACAGATTTTGTCTTTTGCAGAAATTTCGGAAATACTTCTCCCATTCTTCGAGAATCGATCTTACCCCAAATGCTTGGAATAGGGCCACGAAATTCCTTTTGTATTACATTCTAGAGATTATAACAAATTCAACGAATGACAAATTCAAATGAGCCACGCTCATTTTCACACGAATAAAATACAAGTATTTTACCCGTACCTGTATATTTCAATTACTTAATATTCAAACAAATCCTCCGCACCATTAACCTGTTACTTGTACAGTTTAAAACGCGATCAGCCGCGAATTAATTCGTTTTAACGACACCAAACGCCGCATAGGACTTACTAAATTATCCTCCTCCCCCATTTACAGCAGCCTGATTATTAAGTTCTCGCGATAAATTCATTAATTTCGCCCGAATTGAAGGCATTTTTTAATTGACGAATTGCCTCCTCTTCCTCGGCTAACAGGTCAACCGGCAATCCTATTCCTCGTTAGCATACGATCGATCAAGGGTTTCGGTCGATGGCTGATCCATCGTCCATCATTCGGCCACGCGTAATGTAATAAATTACCCATTACACGCGCGTTAAAATGTGCTAATGCCCGCGTAGGGTACCGTTAGAGGCGATAGAGAGAGAGAGAGAGAAAAAAAAGGAACGCCGTTCGAAGAACCGTCGACGCAGGGGCCCTTAAACGACGCCGACGACGGCCCGACGGCCGATCGTTGTCATTCCGCGTGTGGATACGCCGATCCACGGCAAATCGTGGGGCCCGTGTGGAGGGGAGGGCGCACAATGGTAATTAGGAATTCTTATTTAAATGGAGCATCAGATAAGGGCAAGAACAGCTAGATATAGCCATTCCACGTGCGACGAATTCTTAACTGTATTTTCTCTGTTCGCCTCTACCCCACCCTTTCTCCCTCGTTTCCAAACCCGTTCCCAGCGATCAGCCTCAAACACCGATTCTAAGGCCCATTCACGAGCCGGCGCACCGCTAATTCCACCTAAGCTCGTGGTAACGCTTAATGGCGCTTTAATTAGGGACTGCCGCGACTCGAACGCTGACGGTGGAGATTTATCAGCGACACTAAAACTCTGGCTGATGATGGGACGGTAAGGCCGAAAATTAACGGGGCCGTTTGCTCGTACGGGGCACGGATGATGGTTACGGAGTGGCGCATCTTGGTTCAACTATTCGAGAGACGATATTGAAAATTAGTCCCAAGATAGAAGAAATTGTAATATTAACGATAACCCCACCGATGTACGTACTTGTGTACAGGGCCGGCGCGAGGATGGTTGGCGCCCTTAAGCAGGAAATTTTTTGGCGCCCCCAAATTTCTGCACCTGTTTTCTAGTTAATATGTTTTGTCTTTGCGAGGTACAATTAAAAAAAAAAGAATTATATTCACATTTTGTTTATGTGCGAGTCGGATTCTTTTATTATTAAGTGTGCGATATAGGTTTTTAGCGCGCCCTTCGGCTGGCGCCCTTATGCGGCGCATAACTTGCATAATGGGCTCCGCCGGTCCTGCTTATGTGGATCTGTATCGTACCAGGAAGACGTAATGGAATTTTGTAAAAACAGCAGAATCCTCAACGACATACAGTTACTCACAAAAGTACCCGCCCACTCTATATGGTTCAAGTTTTACATATTAAATCGACTTCAAAGTAAGAATCGGCAATTCTTATTCACATTAATATAAACCTTGATTAAGGGGGCTGCCATTATGGATGCATGAAAATCATGTTCATTTAGCAATTCTGTTCTTTTGAATAATGAACTCGATAGAAAATTTGATTGTTGGCATTTATTATAGATACCTCTTGAAGATTAAAAAGATCTTTTTTTAATAAAGTGGCAATGCCCGGGGCGCTACGCGGTGGGTCCTTTGCAATTGAGGCATTCGATGGAAGATGCCATTTCAAGAAAATAGGTATATTCAGGAATCGCGATACTTAATAAAAGTTCTCTACGTGAAATTTCTGAAAGATCTGACAGTAGGTACCACCTAATTGAGAAGAAATCCAGGGATCATAATCCGACATCGTTATTGAGAGAATAAGTGACTCGTGAGAAAAGGATCAAGGCAATCCAATGTGGTTTCATAGAATTTAGGCCTAAAGAGAAGGAAGGATCTTCCTTATCGTTGTACCAGGTACAAAGAAGTAATCGAAGGCATCTTAAACGCCAATTAATATATATATATATATATATATTCAAACAAAAGAAAGGTTAAATTAAGTTATAAAGTAACGAATGTAAATAATTAGTTTGATATACAGGTTTTGCATGAAAGAGACTTTTGCAAGGAAGAGAAGAATCTTATATCAACATACCGTCGAAATCGCATATCTAATTAAGTAAATGTTACTTGGTAAACTGTGAGGCAATTAGTTAAGACAAACGCGTTAAAAAATCAAGAGGAATTATGGAATTCCATCGTAGCTGTAAGTAAAAGTAGTACTGCAGACATGTTACAGCAGACTTAGCTCTGCGTAAGAGGATATAGTGGTCGTATTGAAAATTTCACGTAACTTTTGTCTGATTAGATATATCTACGTTTTCGACGCTATTTTAATAAGAGATTTTTTTACTTCCCTTTGCCTGCCCTAATTCTCCCTTAAGGAGGCCATCATTTTCAGGGGCACTTCGTATGTAAGGAACGGGTGGAAATAGATCCTGTATCCGGTAGGCAAAGGTGAAACATGACCGCTCACTAGGCGAAACTATTATCTTGCTGGCTTTTTTTTTTATTTCTGCTCGACCCGTGGCCTAATGTGTCACGAATCTTTTGACACAATCTCGGAGCGAGGTTGCGTTGAAAGCACCGAAGAACGATACGCCAGGCGATGGGAACTTTACCACGGGAATGGAGAATCCTATTACGGAGCCAGAAGTATGATGGGGGCCTATGCACAGGCGCATACATGCAGCCGTGTATGCGCATCTTCGTCTTTAAGAGGCATAACCCGCCGACGTCCATTGAGAAGGCACTCAAAACGTAATTGTGTGAACAGCGCCACTCACATGATCCGAATCGCCTTTGATTATTCGTCCATTTGCGAAATTTCCCTCCTACCCCGTTGCACGCGCAATCGACGGACGGATGGAGGGGCGATGAACGGGGCAAGCGTCCTTTTTCCCCCCCTTTTAACGCGTTGCGAAGATGCAATTTAAAAGTAGAAAAAATACACTGACTATGAAATGCTAACTTAATTTTATTGAATTTTTTAAATGTTATTAGGTGCTTACTTCTTCTACCTTTTTTTTCTAAATGAGATTTAGTGTTACAGTTGCTGCTAGTACACAGTGATTATTCGAGACATTATTCGCCTGAATCAGTTGGTGTGATTTCATTGTTTGGTAATTTGTCTAGTAGTTGAGATTCTTTCAGGAATTTTAATATGTTGAAGATTTTCTTAATGTTTTTGAAATTGTTCTTCACACGTGGTATTGAATGATTAATCTGAAGGGGGTTGAGAATTTTTAATAGGAGCAAAGGGTTCACTTAACATTTATTGTAATTTTGTAAATATCATAGTGCAGTGGATCATTTGACAGAAAGGTGATAAGTTGCAGGTTTAGTGTGGTCAATTTGTGATTGAGCATTTATTGTCTACTTTCTTTTATTAACTTCGGTAATCGAATTTTTTTTTTCAACTTCCCAGGTTTGTGGGTACCTCAATAGAAGTTCCAGACAATTTCTTTCTCCTAGTTTTTAATTCTTCAGGGTGAAACCATTTCTCAATGTTTATTTCGTGTTTTCCTGTTTTTCTGTGTTTATATCTTGAAAACTGTAATAGAAACTGTAAATTAAATGTAATGTTTTTTTATGCTCTATAAAACTGTCTATTCAAATTGTGTAAAATTGGCAGTTTCAACAAAAAACCGCCCCTACAAATTTTAAACTGTTTGGTGGAATAGTTTTAGAGACACACTTATGTATAGTGTGAGATATCGATGCAGTGACTTCTCACTTTTGATCCCAGTTAATTTTAAATCCATTTGGAGTCATTAAAATGGACGAAACATCTTCACAATATCTAAATAGAATTAATCGCTACCTCCTACATTTTCTGACTTTTCTGTGCGTCATCCTTCCATTTCAGTGCGTACTCGACATCTTCATATCATCGAATTTCGTAAAAAAAAATGACTACTTTTATTGGAGTGGATAATAGAAATCAAGCAAATATTTACTCATTAAAGCAATACGATACAATAATTCTCAGTTTGCATACCACAATCAATGAAGAAACAAATAGGCGATTTACATTATTCAAATAAAATTCCACCCCTTTCAATCAGCACTGCCATTATTCAAACTTATGGGTTAACTTTTGAGAAAACTCTGTACAAACGAAAACTCGACAGAAACGATTTGCTTCTGCCAGAGACCAAGGTAGTCTTTATTCTGAAAGCACCAACGAGTATCGACATCTTCCTCAAGTTTCACAATTTCGAGTACCTACCTCGCGGGCTGCAGAGAATTTTGCGTTGCCAGAGACTTTCTTTAAATGGTCGAAAGCGTGTCGAACTTGAAACGAGCGATTCGACGTAATTTCGATTTCTCAGCGGGAATTCGAAATATGTTGCTGTTTCATCGCGTCGTGACACCGCGGTCCGTCAAACGCCACCGAACATCGTCGAACGCGCCGCGCCCATTATCGAGCCAACATCCCTCAGTTTCCTTAACACGACGAATAAAGGACAAGACCTACGAATAAGTTTTTCGCAGCAAACAAATAAGTTCTTCATTGAATTAGAATTTATTTTAACAACATGGCAGGTGGAATAATTATTTATTCGTCATTCGCATTATTATTTGTTCTTTGCATGATTATTTGAATAATTCTTAAATAATTATTCGAATGTTTTTTTTTATTTGGGTTCAAAGAATCCTTCAATAGAAAGTTATAAAGCTTTACATGGATTTTTATATTTTTTTTTATATAAACAACCGTTTACCTTAGCTTTGTTCAATAATTCGAATGATTTATTCGATTGAATTATTCGTTTAATCAATGATGAATTGCTCAAGGAACGTGGTAGAATTGATTGGATAAATATCTTGGATAAATATTTATTCGAATAATGCCTAAATGCGCGTTCCACGATGAGGAAGGAACCACTCGAATTCGAACGCGCGGCCAGAAGTGTGTCAAATTTCGTCTTGGCCTAGTTTCTGTATAATCTTCGAGACGCGGACCGACCGCAACTCGGACGCAGCACGCGTTTTCCTCGTCGCTGATTATGAATTCCTAACCGCTGAAATCTTTGCTCGAATCGTTTTTCGCAGTTTTGTCTAATGAAAGTTTGTAATCACTTAGGGAACGTTGAAAGTTTGTAGCGTCGGGATTAAATAACGAGCTTTGAGTTGGAAGGATATAATATAAAAAAAATATGCAGTGTGTTCTGTTTAAGTTCACCTTAATGTCTTAATTGGAAAAATATGACGACCCGAAGGTCATTCTTGTTAAGGTCATGTTTGAGTCCTCAGGATCATCGGTGGTTTTTCAAATGAAATCGTATATTTTGTTTAATCCTTAAATTACAGAAAAATTAAAGGGAAATTTAGTGATATGTACTTGCTGTTTAAATGCAAAGCAAGATATTTCATATAAAATATTTTCACATGAAACAGGGAAATATATTAGTTTAAAAGAAAATTCTTTGCAAAAAGAGTAATGTGCTGATGACGTATGTGCATCATAAAAGTTGTCTTCAATTTAAAGAAAGCTTTTTTGAATGGTACGGCGAGGATTTGATATGTTGAAAGTGGAGTAAATAAAATCTTACAGGGGGTGGCCAAATTATTATATACAAAACATTTTCGTCAAAATCTGTGAAAGTCGTGGCTGTAATTAAAGTAACAATGCACGAATGTTATTGCTTTTTTTTCATTTATTGATTAGCTACAACATCTGGCAACATTGTGAGTAATTTTTCAACACATAAATCTCATTTGTTTTTAATAGCGCGGGGATAAAATTGATACAAATAAGACAGAAATCAGAGTATGGCAGAATATTCGAAAATTGCAGGAAGTAGCCACAGAACGCATTGAAAGCATGCCACGCCGAATCCAAGCCGTCATAAAAGCTAAAGGCGGAGTCACCAAATATCGAGTAATTGTATTTCTCGCAGGATATAGTCTTAAACCTATATCTCTAAATGCATTTAATTTGCATTCTAAAATGCATGTACTAGTATTAAAAAATAATACTATAATATTAAAACCGAGACATCTATTTTATTCCATCGTTTGAACTTACAAAGTCTCAAACCTTTTTCTTTTAGTATAATAATTTGGCCACCCACTGTAATATTTTACATCAAGCAGGAGTAATGCAAATGGAAGTAATCTGATTGAGAGTAATTTTAATGAATGTAGGTACACGATCCTAATATGTATAAGTGACCCTAGTACAGAAAAGTAATTCCAGTGTAAGTAATCCTAATAGTTATAATCCAAATGGCAACAATCTTAATAAAAAGCGATCTTCTCAATGCAATTTAATTTGACATATTTGTATACAACTATATCTGATGCACGTACTACACATAATTTCGAAAGACGGCGGTATAGAAACGCAACCACTGGAGCAAGAACACATTGCCGTCATTCTGCGACACGCAATTGTTATGTTAATTACCTCGCGCGTTTCGTGTACCGAAACACAGCGATGCCCTAGAACCTTCAACCTGTGAGAATCAGTTCGTATGTACATTACGTTCAGCTCGTAACACAATAATCTCTCTTCGCCTAATCGCGCTGCGTCTATCGCGGGAGCTGCGCATCATTTGCAACCTGTAAATGGTAAATGCATCTGCAGCGTGGCGATGTATGCTTAGCCACTCTGTAGATGCAAATTACAGCTGCGCTTTACACGCGAATTAAATGATGTTCCAGTTAATTTTCAAGTATCACTGGACGCGCCTTGTAAATCCATCTCGTTGTGTATTTAATTACACGATGGCCGAAGTTCCCACCAAAGCATACTATATGTATAAGTACGACATATAAAATTATATACAGTGACTCGCATTAATATTCAGACACTTTTTAAAATCGCGTAACTTTTTTAGAATTGGTCCAAACAACTTGAGTTTTTTTGAGAAGCTAGAAGGATTAGTTTGTTAACTGACGCGTTCCGTCGTTTTGAAAAAAAATATATTTAGTTGGAATAGCGAAAAGAACAGTAAAGGTCGATTTTTAAACTTTTTTTGTGAGATTGTAATGAAAATTAAAAAAAAACCAAAAAATGGCGAAAATTTCCGAAATCAGCGATTTTCGACTTTATTCTGCGATCTTTAAACGTTTGTAGCTCGGAGCAACGTTAACCGATTTTTTTTTGAATTTTCATTACAATCTCACAAAAAAAAGTTTAAAAATCGACATTTACTATTCTTTTCGCTATTCCGACCAAATATTCTAGCTTCTAAAAAAAACTCAAGTCGTTTGGACCAATTCTAAAAAAGTTATGCGATTTTAAAAAGTGTCCGAATATTAATGCGAGTCACTGTAAATACCATATTGTACAGAGTGCTCACAAATTCATAGTACAACCCTTAAGTGCGTGGTGTATTGGTCGTAGTAGAGATAAATGTATAATAAACATGGATCACAAAATCAGACGTTTTGAATTTATAAAATACTAGCTTCACTACTCGGCTTCGCACGGAATTGAGATTCTCATTTTTAAAAAAGAAATATTTTTATTTTTTTGTGAAAATGGTCGCATTCATTTGGATTAGCCAGGCATAATGAGCTGAAGTCAAATTCGTGATCCAAGAGTTTACCGTTCGAAAGTTTTTAGGCGACAGACTAACGCACAATCATATAAACTTTCTGCTTTATATATTAAAATTTTCTGTATGCCTTCTCTGTTAGGCAACAGTTAATAAGTATGACATTTTTTATATCGCTGTAGTATTTAGGGTTGGTATTGAGGGACGAAGGGAAAATCTTGTGTTTCTGAGCCTGCATCGTTTTTAATCAAGCAACATGCTGAGTTTGTACACTGAAGTAAAAGGAAAACGTATCGAATATCTTCTATGATAAATAAATACATTTGTATTTTATAACTTGGAGGGGTTTCATCTTCAACCTGGTATTTGTTAATGCAGCCCCGATCACCCGAACGTTTGTCAACCAAAACTCGTCTACTTCAATGTTCTGTTATTTGAACAGAGCATATCCTTATTGAAAACAACTTTTCATAACCAACAGCACTAATTTTAGAATAGTTAAATATCGTTACCACAGCTGTGGTAAAATCTTAAAAGTATTCATGGCCTTACAAGACGAGTTGCTATTATCCGATTCCACACAGTAAAATCTGCGAAAAACTTGTGCAATTTACCAATTAATAAAACCGAATAGCGCGTGTGAATTTAAGAAGAAATCATATCTCCTTTCCATATGTCTCGTTAAATCGCCAAAATCCGAAAGATAGGACAATACTCGCCAAGGAAACTAGCGATCCATCAGCTCTACTCTACTTTTCCGTTTATTCCGAGCAGCTCTAGACGCAAAGTTTCCACCACGAATTTGCAAACACGCTGTACAAAAGCACGATCCCATCAACCGGTCGCTCTCCAAAAGCGCAAAGAGCTCGCGTGTGCCGCTGGAATATTCTCCCGTAAGAAGCCCGAGCTCGCTATAAGCCTATAAACGTTTGGCTCTGTATAGCTGGCTGAGCGACCAGAAAAAAGCAGAAGAAGAAGAAGAAAGAAACTAGAATTCAGCACAACCGAGTATGAATCTCAGCGATAACCATCTTTATCCCAAGCGCGCGTGCACGCGAATTCCCCTAGTTTCTAGCGGCGAGTTCGTCATTTCCTAAGGAAGCGTCCGCGTCGTGCCGGCCGCCTCTCTCGAGCTCTATCACGAATTTCACGTCGGAACAGCCGAGGCCTGTACACGGCTGAGTAGCAAGCGACGCGATCGGAGCCGTAGGATAGACCCACTCTTCAGGATCCTGAACCGAGGCGGGTTGCTAAGTGTGCCGTGTAAGTGGAACATCGCTGCCTGGTACCGACCATCAAGTATACCAACGTAGTATAACATCGTCCTCCTCCTTCGCTGTTCCTCTTTGCCCTTCCACCACCGGCCACCCTCCTCCTCTCCCCTTCCCCAGGCACCTTGCCCCTCGCGGGGCACTCCCCCTGAGCCGGGCCCGCGTATACACACGGTGAAAGACTTTCTTTAAGGTGGCTCCGCGGCGAGCGGAGGGCCCGGCACGCTACCGTCTGCCACGTTTTGCCCGATGGTAAAACCCGTCTATCGAGCTGCACAAGAGGATGTCCATTGTCTCTCTCGGCGAGGCCATAATCGAGCCAGATCTTCCGCGCATCCGCTTCGCCGTCCCTTCCTTCCTGGACGAGCGATACTTTTGCGGATCCTCGCGACGAAAATGGTACTTACATCCACTTCCGCGCGTCGCTGCCGCCACTGACCCGAACGTACTGGCGGAGGACGGCTGCCAAATGAACGGTCTCGGGGTCCAACGGCGGAAATGGTGGCGCGTTTACCGAAAGGGTAGCAAGGTGGTTTAGAAGCGAGGAACGGGGGCCTCTGCGGGGAGATTTTGTGGAGGTATCGATAAGAGGGAATGGAATGTGGGCAGAGTTGCGTGAATCGCGAGTACGAGTGCATAGCCAGGCCACTTTCCAGCTAGTAAATCAGATGTTCAGCTGGGTGTTCTGGAACTTTCGTAATTCTAACGAACGCGGCTGCAGCGAAACGTCGCTGGCGATACTGATGTCGTAATTGAATCCGGAGAATCGAGCACTGTTTCTCGATTAACGCGGCTTCTTAATTAAGACGGTGTTGCTGGCTCCGGTAGGTGTGAATTTTCTGGAGAAAAGGAACGGTGAAAGGGGAGCAGCGGAATTCACCGATATGTATCGAGCAGCGAGTAACGTATCGACCTGGCGTCGAGTTCGCCGTCAATTCCGAGGCCCCGATTTCCTGGAGCGTCTGGAATCCTCTTACGTTACGCTGCCGCGCTACAGGAGCCAAGGAACCAGTCTCCTAGAATAGGCGTAACGCGCGTTACGAAGCTGACCCAGCGATCGCGAGTGGGAAGCCCTACCTGGCCCAACGGGCCCCAAAAATCTAGGTCATTGGCCTGGCTGGGCTACGTAAGCCGTGATGGGACTCGTGGTACCACCGGTCCCTTTCCTCCATCACGGTTTAGCCTCTAACTGTTCGGAATCACAAACCTCCTCTGGTTCCATCCCATGTTTTTCTCGTCCCTCTTTGTCTTCTCCTTCTCTGGCCAACTGTTCCATCTCCTGCTCCTGCGTTACTGACTTAACCCTAGGGCAACTTCTACGATCTCTACTGACCCCACATACTTCGATATTACTCGCAACTTGCTTGGCTTCCCTCGATTTATTAGCTTCTTACTGCTGCTAAATACTGCTACTATTCCGGAATGTTACGACGTACGAACACCTTTATGAAATTATTTCTACTGCTTCTGGGTAGTCCTGCAGAAATAGTTTGCACTTTACTGGTGCAGAATTTGTCAGGCAAAGTAGTCGAATACTTATATCGCGTGGCCACTCGATCGTTACTACTTACTACCCTCAGTTAGTGCCTCGTGTATCATGTACAAGAAATATCAATATCTGGATTATATATACTACAAATCCGTCTAATTCAAACCTGACGAAATCTAAGTGTCCGAGAAGTCAAATGTCGCAGAAGTCGTTCTGGAGTTAACTGGAGCGTTTAAAATGAGCAGTGTGGCGTACCCTAGTCTCTGAATTATCCTTCAATATTTGAGCCGGCGGTTATAAAAGTGGCATTTGTCTTCGCGCGCATTAAAAAATACGAAAAAAGTGATAAATTCAAATTTTCAATTTTTTTTTACGCCATCTGTTTTTGTTATTGTTGACAGACTTCCACTCCGCGTTTGATACGAACCTGTCGTTACAAATGCACGACATCTGCCACCACACGAACTGCAAAGCGCCCATTTGTGTATATTATAGTACATAGGTACATACCTGTAATCCGCGCCTGTGGTTTTAACGGGTCTCGGGAGGCGGGCCAAAATAAGGATATCAGCCCGTCTCATTTCCCCTTTTGTTTGCTCCTTTTTTGCCTTAATCTCCGTATCTACCCGCGGAGACAACGCCACGAGGGGCCTTATAACCTTTGGAGCCGTAACCCCGTTATATTATTACATGTAACAATGGTCCGCGGTCTTTATTCTAACCAATGCACCGTTTCTACAACCTGTTGCCGAAGCCGGATCTCATCCTTTTCTTCTTCAACTCTTCTGTCATGACTTCCCGCGTAATTTGCGGGACACGCGCGCGATGATTCGGTGACACCACGCGACGCAGAAGTAGGCTCGTTTCGTTGATAGCAAGACTATGAGCTTGCAACGTTCCGGGAATGATGATCAAGGGATCGAGGAAGAGATTCCACATTAGCGAAACCAGTTCTATAAATGTGGGAGGAACTGAATGATGCAAGGCTACCTAATAATAGTGGTAATGTGGCAATTGAAGGAAAAGTTTCTAGCGGTGACCTAGGTGACGAATTTGGATTCGAATTTGTAGGGGTTGAGAAGAAAATTCAGAGTGCAGGGGAGTGTGATCAGTGGCACGAAATGATCGTTTCATCGATCGGTTAAACAAATGAGAAAAGACGCCATGTATGTACGATTTTGGGAATAGGTAATCGTGTGCGCGTTTGTGGGTAAAATGAAGGGAGGTTAAACGCATCGCGGGTTTCGTTTTTCTGAGACTGAGTAGAATAATTAACATCACCGATAGATCGTCTTGATTCTAGCGAACGTGTGCATGCCTATGTATTAAGAAGAAAGAAAGACACGACTTTCACTGCAATATAAGTTCTAACTGCCAGAAATGAAAAATTAGGCGATCAATGTGTATTAAACATCGAGAATTTTGCAACGTACTCTTCGTATTACTCATATTCGTGATACTAATAAAATGTGAGTGTTCGAAATTACGTAAAATTTCGATTCATTTGCCGTGAAAGCTAATACCAACTTTTGTCATTTTTCTCCAGAAAATATGCTTGTGATACACCAATTTTCGTTTCACTTTTCGAATATGCCATTTAGTAACCTTCGTTATTAAATCGGGAGTTGTGATTCCGGCTTCTAGGCCCTGAAAAGATCCAAGTCTTCAATTAGTCGCTCGACCATTACTGATAGCTATAATTGAATGTCGAAGGGAGTCTGGTTTTCGAGAAATCAATACAGGCAACGTGACCATTATGTCAAGTAAACGCAGAATCCGGACGCCGGCCTCTCCGCGCCGCTGCCACACTTAAAGTGAAATAAAAGTAAGAAAACGAGCACATACACGAGAGAGGAGATCCGGATGCGCGGGACACGCAACGAGGAGCCGAGATGTTTGTGGGGTTTCTGATTGGCTAGTTCCATAAAATGCGCGGAGGGTACGTTTTCGTCGTCAAGTATTACAACCTGATTATAACTTGCTAACTTTCACCTCGCCAATGTCGACGCGCTCCGCTTCGATTAAGCTTGCGCGAAAAATGGCAATTGTTACGATGAGCAAAGGATAACGTGTTAAAATTACGATTCGGAAATTATCAGCGCACGTTTCGACTCTGATTCTTCTGTCCACTTTCTGCAAGGAAATACATAGTAGGTGTTTCATAGGAAGAAGTAGCTTTGTGCTTAACTTGAGCACCTCGGAAGCCAAAGTGATCAAATCCATGAAATGAAAATTCATAAGTTAAGGACAGATTTTGAGTACTAAAAATGAGAGATTCAAATGGAATCGACGAATTTGGCTTCTGAGACGATCGATTCGGAATTTGTGGGGGAAATGGCGTTGCTCGAAGGAGACGGATCGGTGGAGATTATGAATAAGGGATCGGAAGGTATTGAAAAGAAAAACGAGCTGGAAACTTCGTATTACGGTAACAATCATTTAATCGAACATCAGTTTTTTAAATAATCCACATGTTTCTGACTTTATACAAATTACAATTCCGCAGCCACCGAGCATTGCAACGCAGGACACAGTGTCGACGAGAATTCGTTGGATCGAATGAGGAAGGACGATCGAGCGAATAAGTTAATGTTAGGGCCTGGGCCCGACTCCTGTCGATCGATGAGTATTATTTCTCTGAAGTAACGCGAATTCGGAAACGGCATTTAGCGGGCGTCGTCATCCTCCGTCGGTCGATCCATCGAAATCTCGAAGTTCGTCCTTGGACGACGATTCAAGGGTAGAAGATACGCTGGGTACATGATTTCTCTTGCCTTGGATGAAAATTTCTTCGTCGAGAGGAAAGGGGGAAAGAAAGAACCCGTAAAGAAGCCTCGACAGACACGACTGGTCGTACAGAGGGGAACAGCGTAGCGTCGTATCGTTCGAACGACTTCGAAAAGTATACACGCCCTTGAACGATCCTATGAAATTGTCGTCGTACATGTAACGGTACGGTGCGCCCGTACGATCGAAAGCTAACAGGGAGGCTGGAGGAAATATAGAAAAGGGTAGGATGAGAAACTTAAATAAGAAGTGACAAAACGATCGACTATCTTACAAAGAGGCAAGCCAACAAGAAAGGTAGGCGAGTCGAATGGAAATAAATAACAAAGAAACAGAAAGGACTGCGGACAATGAGACCGTGAAAATATATAATATAAAAGCGTTATAAATAAAAAAAAAAAAAAAAGAACAAGCGATAGAGTCTACACGATAACGTATTTGGAAGAGCTTAGGTACATCCGTAGCGAGGCCATGCGCATGGCCGCGCCTCGCGTAGTTTTCGTCACTTCCTTCTACGTCTGTTATATGTTACAACCTAACTATGTATATGTATACATATGAATGTATATATACTCTGTTTTTCAAACATCCTCTCTCTTGAAACGTTAAACGTTCTCGCTTCTTCCCACGTGTATATACGCACGTACCCGCGTACGTGTGCTCTGTTATCGTCGATACGTATATATGTACACACCGTGCTATCAGGAGTAGTCGTTATAACACAGCACGAGAGATCATCTCACCATTTACCTGTCTCGTTCTCATACGTCATCCATGGCCCCATAGAAGAACCGCTGCGCGATCGAGCCCCCGTTGGAAGGTTTCATACCTGTTTCTACGAAAGCCTCGATCTTCCTTCGATATTGCACCTGGGACTTAGCACTGTCAACTCCTGTTCCGCGATGTCGACCGGCGTTCTGGACAGTTTCTCGGGGTGCATCGACTCACCAGATTCGTCGCCTGAGCCCTCCTCCCCCTGCGCAACATCAGTGACGTGAAAGCTTGTCGTCGATCGCCATCGAGCGAGTCGATCCGCGGATCGCAGTGGACAATGACGATCAGTTCGCCAATCTCTCTCCATCTCCGATCGGGGGTCACATCTGTTTCGACGTTACTTCGTCATAGGTACTTACGGTAATATAGGTACATCCAAAACATACTCCCAGAACAGAGGGAAGGATCGTCGCGAGCCTAATCCCTACCGATCCTCTTGTGAATTTGTTGATGCTTGATCAGATGTGCCTTCTGCCTGAATGCTTTCCCGCAGACCTCGCACCTGAACGGTTTCTCGCCCGTGTGGGTCCTTAGGTGCACCTTTATGTTGCTCTTGTTAAGGAATCCACGGTTGCAGATGGAGCACCTGTGCACGGGCTTCTCCTTGCCACCGATTAGCCCGGACTCCGTCCCGTAAGGTAGAGCCGTCGCTCCAGTGCCTGGGCTCTTCTTGGAGGGATTCTGAGAGCCGGGAGTTGGTCGTGACCTCTTTCTGGGGTGCGACGGCGCGGCGAATGACGAGTGCAACAGGTGATCGGGGCTGCACGAGGTCGAGACTCTGCCAGGTGGGCTGACAGGTGGATAAGGGCTGGTCGACGACGGTGTCTCCCCGCAGGATGCATTTTGAAGGCCAGCGTTGGCTGACTGTAGCCTGGCGTTCAGCAACGGCGCGTAGCCGTGCGTCAGCAAGCTCTGCAGTGTCGAGCCGTGCTGCTGTGCCTGTGACGAGGGTGTCGCGGTGGCGTATATCTGCGAGTACGGGCTGGGTGACGTGGTCTCTTGCGCTTTCGGCGAACACGCGGTGTCGATCCATTCGGCGATGTCGATCCAATCGCGCGACGCGTCAGGATCGTGCTCCGAGCCTGCCCCGTTACCACCGCCGGGCACCGTCGTGTCTGCTATCGCGGACCCAATGATCTCCGCTATGTCTTCGATGTCGTAGTCCACTTGCTGCGTAGACTGCGGCAACTGTTGCTGTTGGTGGTGATGATGATGCTGTGGCTGTTGTTGTTGCTGCTGCTGGTGCTGATGGTGTTGGTGCTGCTGCTGCTGTTGTTGCTGCTGCTGCTGCTGCTTCTGGCTACCCTGGGGACAGGGCGTGCTGGAGGACACGACTGGCGACTCGTAGTACTCCTGATTGGAAGATGATGTCGGCGATGAGGACGGTAACGAGGGTCTCTGCGCGGACGACGCTATCGTGTGATAGTGATGGCCGGGTATTCCGTTGATGCTCAGGTGGCCCGTGTATCCCGTGAAGGGTGGAAGAGGTTTCAGCTCCGCCAACGACTGCGCCGAGGCTACGCCGACCGACGAGCCGAGGAGGAGAGTGTCCCACGCATCGTGCAGACCAGCTGCCGTTTGCTTGACATCGGGTGGCTCGAGAAAATCTGGCCCAGTTGCTCCCCAGGGCGACAGCAGCAAACTGTCGACGCCGACCACTTCAGCGGGCGAACCTCCGACGACGATGCCCGTCCCCTGGCTACTGTGAGGTGGCTCGACCCCAGAGGACGTCAGATGCGGTGGAGCGGCCGGTGGGCCTGACTGGGTCTCGTACTTCATCTCGATCACGATATCTGAGGCTGGTGAGACGATGTTCGTACAGGGTGGCACGGTGACGTCCTTCACCAACGAGCTCGCCTGGCTTTTACCGCCGCAAGTGGTCTGTTTCGGTAAACACCGACCAGGGTTCCCAGCGATTATATCGTACGGCGACGTGGCAGCTAGTTCCTCTTCCTCACCGGCGTCCAGAACGTCTCGCGACGATTGCCTGAGTGGGTACTCTACTTTGATGCTGCGCACCACTGATTGCACCTCCGGCTGGTCACGACTGTGCGGAGTGTCCGTGGACGGGTACTCTAGCTTGATGCAGGACCTCGAGAGGATATCGTCGCTGTCGTTTCTGCAGGGGCCTGTCGAGATGCGCGACGTGGACAGCAGTGAGCTGAGCAGGGAGGTGTTGAAGGTGGACGCCGAGGATGAAGACAGCGACGGTGACGCTGATGATAGTGTCGCGTTTGTCGCTCTTCGCTCCTCTGAGCGTAGCTTCGGGTATTCCTCCGTCTTGATCCGGACGTTTAGAGACGACAGGATTCCGTTCAAGGAATCAGCCGACGCGATGCTCCTGCTGTAGATGTTTCGTGTGCTCGCGGAGCTAAGGGATGCTGCGGACGTGTACGCTAACGCGTTGCCGTGGCCAGTGGTCGTTGGACCGCTCCGTGACGCTTGGCTGTTGCCCTCTGTCGACGACGCGGTTGTTAACAAAGCCGAGAGTATGAGGTTGCTGGCCGAGGATGGTTCCGGTGACGACGAGGCGATGCCGTACGCGCTGGCAGGCGAACCTACGGCATCAGCACCTCGCGCTACCGTATCGACGTGACCGAGGCTCGACGACGAGCACGAAGAGGCCGAGGTCGAGGCGATGCTGTAAGCCGTACAGACGTTCCTGGCCGCGTTCGGCTGACTCTGAGGATGCTGCGACTGCTGGCGTTGATGGGGGTGATGCTGATGGTGCTGGTGAGTCTGTTGGGACGGACTATTCGCGGTACGGCTCGGTGGGCTGCAGAACTGAAAACCACCGCTACCGTTATCCGGTGCCCCCTCGTCGATCCTTGGGGGCCCAGGGGTCGAGGGGAAGAGGGTACCAGGATTCCACCAGGGATCCACTCTACTGCCGGGGGTGCTGCAACCGCCAACGGCGCCGCGGGGACCTGTAACATGAAGTTCGACTTTGGAGAGGGACAAGTCAATTGAAGTACGATTCGTTATTTGTGAAATGCGAGGAAACTCTGAAGTGCCCGATTTATAAATTAAAAATCATTTAGAGAGGTTTCTTGCTTCCGTGATACTGGATCGAGAAATAGATTACACGAAGGTGAAAGTTAAATGGGAGTTAAAAAAAAGGAGACGGTAGTAGTATGCTTGGAATTTCCAAGTCAACGCCAACGTTCATTGCTAAAAGACACGTAAGAAGTCTAACAGTAAATTCATCTCCAAAAGGACGAGCGGAAAACAGATCTAAAAATTTAATGGGATAATACGTCAAGATATCAGACAGTATAGTCGCGAATGATACTAGTAACATCGTGTGGTGGACTGGTTGCTATAAGTTTCTATGTTCGTGTACATATACCGAAGTGCCTTTGCGCGTGTCTGCACGACGGCATTGTAAACGACATTTTTTTATGTACATCAAGCGTATCCACGGATAAAGGTGTACAGTACACGTACGTATAAATACATATGTATATCAGCGTGTATCGTGAAGTTAAGTAGGCAGATACCACTTCTCTCAAGAAGAAAGGGACTTGCTCCCGCTAACTAGGTTAGTGGCACACTAGCCAGCCACGGCCGGGTACACTCGACCAACCAAATTGCCACGTTTAAAAATACATTTTCGTGTTGCGAATAGCGAGCCACCACCGTCCTATACACTATTGCTAATCAGGAAAACGGCAAGATTAACATTAAAAACGCTCATTCCAGGTAACACGAACTCGAAAGACCGCGCGCGCGCCTATCTGCCTCGCGGAAAGTCTCATTCTCAGCCGTGCCGCGCGAATACCGGATGTAGACGTTTGTTAGTTACTATACCCAACAAGCAATTAATAAGAAGACAGAACCTAACCGGACGATTCTTTTCTATCGGCTGCAAACGCCTCCCAGAATGGTACGCGCATCCTCCGCCGCAAAAGTGTTGCAAAAGCCGCGATAACGAGTCCCACAATCCGTGAACATCGTTCCAGATACGGTACCGCGAAGTTAACCGCACTTCCTGATCAGTGACAACCGAATCTTTTCGAGGTGTCCAGACAAAAGGACGTTTATTTACATCGACGTAGAAGCGGCCGCGATCTCCACATCCTGCCACGAAAAACGCGAATCGGGTCTTTCTCTCCTCTCGTTCCGATTGACATATCCGCGTGGCCGTAGGAGCCACATCATGGGAATCATGCAAATGGTCGCCGGCACACACATATGGCCCCGACTGTGCCCGCCACGAGGTTCCTTCCTTGCCTCCCCCCCACTACAACCTCCCTCCTCGTGCTTCCCGCCCCTTTCTGTTCGAGTGAACCCGCCGTGTCCGTCCTTGTCGCCGGTTAGAGCCCGTCCTTGTCGATTGCCAGTGGATGGTAGACGCGTTGGAGGTCCCCACTTCGGGGACCAAAGGGGAGAGGATACGGGGGTCCCGTCGAGCCGTGACGTGTTCACCGTGTACCGTTATCCAGTGGCGTGAACTCGCTCGAGGAAGCCTCGTAGGCTCCGTCACCACTGGCACCGGCGGTGGGCAGCTCGCTCCGCGCGCGTGCGCCGCGGTCCCACTTTTTTTCGGGCCTACGACAATGTCTCGGTGAACCACTTATCAATGGGATCACCGGGTATCCGCGCGACGCGACCAATTCGGCCGTATCGATTCGCGCGGGGCCCACGATCCAGGTTTACGATGCGCCCACCTATACGCGTCGTGCGCCCGTGCTCGTGTCTCGCGCGCGCGTTTTGAGTTCCCATTAAGTCGCCAGCTGGACCCGTCCGCGTTGGCAGACGTATTTATTGAATTTCTTGGCGACGATCGCGGCCGAGATCTCGGACGTAGCCGGTTCAGTGGTCCCCTTTTGGTGGGAGGGAGTATAGTTTTCGATCGCTCCACTGAGGCGGCGGCGAGCCTTTGCGATTACGATGATCGGGGAATGTGGACATTTTTGATATCCACTTTTTTCTGTAACGCATATGTGTATGGAGTAGTTACGTACTCAAGATTTCGCCTCGCGTTACGTTATTTATCGTGACCGATAGAAATGGAGGAGGACCAAGGATGTCGATCGCGTACGATACACGTGTTGGCCTACCGAAATTAAACGGCCGTCAGTGCACGCACGTGTGCTGTTGGTGCACGAGCGAGGTGGACCTACATACATCGTTGGTCCCAGCTCGCGAGCACTTCTGCCCGTGACTATACGCCGAAACTATACCGCGCTCGTTCTCGCGTATAGTGGGGGCCGAAGTAGGCCGAAACACCGTTACAGCCCGCTGCACGGTCGAAGCCTACGCAAATCTGCTAGATTTTGCCCACATGGCTTTCCTTTTCGTTGTGAAAAATGGCGCGTGCGAGCCATGGTTTCCGTATTGATCCACTTTTGCCGGCCGATATGCCAACATTAGAAGGCTCCTCTGACCCACTGTACACAAGGATCTCCGCTTAATCGCTCTTCTTCCTACGTCGTTAAATTTTTACGTTCCCATGAGGAACTATCGCTTGGGAAGCTTGGAGGAGCAAGGAGAACCCTCATTTTACAGGATATTCAAATGATCTTTAAGAAAGAAAAATCTTTCGCGCGGGCGTCGTTGAAACGGTGAATAGGAACGCGCATGTTTGAAATTCGATTTTCTGGAACAGTTGGACGAGAGGAACGCGCGTGGTCACGTGACACGGCGGCACTTGTTCGCGCTACTATACACGGCTAAACTATATCCGAGCGTGTGGTATAGTGGGGAACGGAAGTAGGTCGAAGCACCGTTACGCGTTGCGCTCGACGGCGAGGAGGCCTACGCAAAACCAGTCGTATTTTGCTAGGCGCGTGAGCCATGGCTTTCCTTTTCGTTGCGAAAAATGGCGCGTGCGAATCGCGGTTCCCCACGGTGACCCACATACGGGGAACGAGTTGGCGCGTCTCGATCTGTACGGGCGCACCGCGGACGCTGGGGAAGGCAGCGACACACGGCGTGTCCCCCGTAACACGTAAAACCAGAAACGAGTAAACGTGAAATTCACTTCCGCGCGCTTCCGCGTCCGACATGGATGACGAATTGCTCGCGCGTTTCGACGAATTTACGAGGTCGACCCCGTTCTTTCGCTTTTCAACGTGCACGAAATTTTATGGTAATAGCGGCAGCGTGCAACAAACGCATGCAAATCGCCGTTCCTCTTCTTCTATGCCTCCTGGAGATTTTAGAAATTCCCAGGACTAATTGATCCTCCTCTGAAACTGTGGGTCGCTTGTATGCTCTTGAAATGATTAGGTGGTACGGAATAGGGAGTAGCGAAGCTTGAAGGATTTCCTGGGAAATACCAGCAAGGAACAGCTTTCCTAACGACGGAAGTCACTTTGCGTTGGCTACTCGAATTCCATTGGCGAGGAATGCAGGACGGCAACAGCTACGCACCGCGCCGATCAGTCTCGTCGTCGACTTTCGCATTAATACGCTTTAAAGGCAAACACGTGAAATGAGGGTACTATCTTTTATCTATTATAGCGGTATACTCGAACACGGTTATATTTAGCGCGTTCATTAGTACTCGCCGACCGATTAGCGTCATTATGTGGGCACGAGAGGAATATCGGTGGAACGTACGCGCCTCCAGCATCGTGCTAACGATCGATTACTTTCTATCACGCTCCGGAATGCTTGGTACCGACCAACGAAATTCCCAAAGGCGTCGGGACTCCCAGACATCCGTCCCAGTAGCGGCAACTTATTTACGCGCGCATGGAAATCGGAGATTTGAATGCCGGCACTAAGCGCAACGTCCGCAACACTTCGCATTCCTCGCGCGGATACTTCATGTTTGAGTCATGATGCTCGTAACGACTCATTAATATTCCGTCGAACGGAATTCTGCGATCGCACGAGACAATTTCCAGCTGTACATGGACGAACGCGAAACTCGAAGGACGACGAAAAGGGTGTCAGCTTGAAACCCTTGAAATTCGCTTTTTCTATACGATTAGAAAATTCAACGCGCATCTATGGCAATCGTGGATCTCAACGTGGAGCGGAAGGTTACATCAGCAACGTTTCACGACGCGAAGCACGGTCGACGACGAGAAGATTCGAGAAAGACCTGCACCCTTCGGATCGGGGCGTTCGATCCAGGGAAATTGGACGTTGCTCATGGCGTGGACATCAAAATGCGTCGTAGCTCATAGGCGCGTACTTACATACGAGCGTGTACAAGGGAGCCTGGCACCGCGCTGCCAACGGAGAAAGTGCGGCAACCATTAAGGTAAAGATTAAAGAAGACGAAGAGCGACGCGAAGGGGGCGTATCTCGTGAAGTGCTATCGCCGAATACTGCAACGTCTACGAGCAACTTCAGAGACGATTGAGATCCTTACGATATAGGTACCCAAAGGAAATACATTGGACTTGAAAACCAAGCGGGACGCAATGGTCCTCCAAAGCATAGGGAACTAGCGCAAAGATTCCTTGGAGCGGTAGAGTTGCTTTTTCAGTGGTAATTGCAATGGACCATTTCGGGAATGTCTCCAACGAGTGCTTACACTTCGGGCAGGTACGTCGGGGCACCGGTACTCGACCATGCAACTGAACAAAGCAGTTAGCTATGTCCGTGGATGCAGAAGCGAGGCGAGCATGGACGCGACCGTGGTCGGAGCAGCGAGTAGGTATATCTATACGACTATAGGCGCTTGCGGAACTGACGAGTCGGAAGCCCCCCTACTCTGCGGGAATACCGGTTAATGTGGTACACTGACCTACTCTCCAGCCACCGCGGGTACCACTGGTAGTACCCCACCACACTGTTATTCTCTCGTCCTTCTCTCCCCCGCAAGCTTCTCTCTCTCGCTGCTCGGTTCCTCTCTCTTTCCTCGTCTCACTGGCATTCCCTTTCTGCGTCTCGCTGTAACACTCCCCTCCCCCCTGGCTTTACCCCTTTTCTCTCGCGCGAGAGTCCTAGCTCTCGTTTCTTCCTCTCCCGCGAATAATTCGCTCGTATCCTGGTTCTTCGTCCCGTAAAAAGAGGGACTCGAATACCTGCCGTTCCGCTGATCTTCTCTGGTCCATTTAGTTACGGAAATACTGAGAGATTGAATTTTGGGGTGGGAAGCGTTTGGGTGGTTTCGGTCCCTCAGTTGGAATGCTTCGATGTCGCATCGGCGCTACGCACCGGCTTCCCATGGGAAATGGAGCTGCAGGTGTTTAGCAGCAGATGAATCGTAAATGCGAGTCGAACGGGCGAGGTTTTCGTCGCGCGCGACGTGCACGCGCAGGAAATGATTAACGCTGGAAAGGAAATTGTCAGTATCCCGAGCTTCGTCGGGGAAAAAATGGGCGAGGGAAAGAAGGCATAGCGAGGCTGTTTCCGCTTAAACGGGCACGATCACGTGGATATAATAGCGGGCGATTTATAGGGTTATTAACGGGTGAGCGATTCGTCAACTCCTTCCGTCGCGATTGTCCGCGCTTCGCGGCGACCAGCGGCTGGCTGGAGAGTGGAAGCTTTCGAAGGATGATCGTGGCCACGAGAAATCGACGTTCTGACACTGACACTGGCTCGAGCCAATCGTGAATTGCCATGGAGGAGCAACGAACCGCCTTGCGAGATGTCTACAACCTCGCGCCAACACGTCGATTCCCCACTCGCGACAGCCGGGCAACTCGCCGCGGAGAAATTTCACCGCGAACCGAGCAGCCTCCGTCTTCGTCGCCTCCATCGTACGTGCATACGCGGCCGTCCTCCTCTTCGTCGTCGATACTCCAATACCTAATAGCCGAGTCGGCTTCTAAATGTCAAAGCACCACTGACGAGACGCAAGGGGCCGCGGCTCGCGCAGAGAATACAATGGGAACTTTCGTGCCGGGGAGATCCGTTCGCGTTCCTCGAGTCGAGGCCCCAAAAGCTCCGGTCTCGGCCAAGGGCAAGGACGTCCATCCAGATTTGAATTTCGCGCGGTGCTCGAGCGCCACGTTTGCTCGCCGGCCCGGCCGCGAGACATACGGCCCAATCGCTGGCGTACGATTTATACGGGACCCCGCGAGCGGCGACTAAAATTTACTCGATGGAAAATGGCCCGGAACGTTCCTCCGCGGGCACGCGTATGATTTGTTGTCCGAAGAAACGGCGAGAAGCTCGGAACGTCTGGCTACCGTTGCGCCACGTCGCGGTGCTCGTTAAATAAATTTCTCCCAGAAACGTATTACGCTCGTTATTATTCAACCGTGGGCAACAAGTTTGACACCCTTCGCGCGCTCGCCGCGGGTTTCCTAACTAAATATATGGTCCCATTCATGGCGCGATTAAAACTCGCCATTGGCGTGGATACTAGGGCAGAATAGTGTTTTCGGCAAGCGGACGCGTGGAATACTGTTATCCGCGCGTGGATAATACGGGAACGGGAACGCGATCTCTGGCTAGCGATTTTTTTTTTTCATCGCTCTAGGACGGACGCAGGCCTCGGGGCAAATTTTTACGACGAGGTTGCAGTTCGGCCGTTAACGTACCGAGTACACGCGGTCCGAAATACCGAAATGCTTTCGTGCTACGGAGGATCCTCCTTTATGACACGGTTACCAGTACCCGTTACTAACTGTTAGGTTTTAGTGCCAGGTCCCACTGACACGTTGCGAGCGGCCTCTCGAAACCATTCGAAGGATAACGATGTACGTATTTCCGATTATTTCTTTCGTCCAGCGAGGAACCGAGTTGCCAAAAGTACCACTACGAAAGTTAGCCTCTTTCAAAAATATTTTATATTTCATTTCGACGGAAATAATAAGAACCAGCTTCTCTTAAAATGCCCAGTTTATCTCGCTGCTGGTTGCGTCTACTATAGTGACTTCGGAAAATCGGAAGATTTAAAGGAATGCGTGTTGTCGATTAGTCGACGGTCGTGCGCGTCGCGATCCCTCGATTTCCCAAGCCGCAGTGTCTTCGACTTCTTACTGGGTCGCATCGGTAGAGCACTCTCTAAAGAATTTCCTTCTGTTCCGGAAGAATTCTAGTCCATTCAAACAAGTAGACCTGACCTTCCTTACGATACCGTCCGCGGCCGTTGCGAAAGGCCAAGGACAGCCAGGGCAGCGACGATTTAATTCTTCTACGCGAAGACGGGCCCGGTCGCGGCCGTTGAACGAGACTGGTTAAAGTTCCTCGCGAGTGGAGCGGAGGAGGGAAAAAAAAAGTCGACCGGAATCCGCGACTTCGATCGTGAATACGAGACACGGGTTCTATCGTTAGAAAGCGTGGTAACTCGAGTGACGTATGTGGTACAAGAAATTCTGAGCGGGAATCGATTCATAAAAATGCAACAACCTTTTGCAAAACGTTCGCGGAATCGTATCCCGATTGTTTTCGGGGGAGGGCACCGCCGTTAAATGTTCGTCGAGTGGCCATATTGCGGCACCGAGCGGGTGTCGCTTACAATTTGGTATTCCGCGGAACAATTATGTAATCGAATCGGGGCGGTGGGGGGATGAGAGGGGGGTGATATTCGCGGGATTGCGACGCTTTAATTTACGATTAAGCATAAAACGTTGGCGTTCGAGTTGTATCCGGGGCTCGAAGCGCGGATAAAAAGTATTTACACAATTCCTTTTGGGAGCAAAAATGGGAGCAAGAAACGTGGGGCAGCGTAGAGTGTACGAATGGTAAAAGGAAAGGCGTGAGGTGCCGTGGCATTGTTAACTTACATATGAGCAGCGTGGTATCCAGAGTGGAGTTGTTGATGTTCTCTCAGGACCTCCTCTTTATAATCTATCCACAGAACGAGACACTGTTCACCGGTGGATCCGCTTCCCTCGACAACGATTCGTTATAAGATCACTTTATACAGACTTCACCTCTCACGGCGCGGCACCGACCAAAGAGGCGTGAAGAGGCCAGCAAGATGTATATTTGCGTGTGTGTATATATATATTTATATATGTATATACGTATTTCCTTTGTCGCGATAAACCAGCAACGAGGGTCAAGAGGGGCACAAGATCACCGAATAGTCTGTCAGTCTGTCGGTCCACGCACTGGTCGATCGATCGTATCGAGGACAATTAACGACCTCGTCCGATTCCCCTAGAGAACCGGAAGCTAGGAGAGGACCACGAAACTTTCACTGACGCTCTTCCTCTTCTTCGTCTCCTCTCTTCTGTTCTCCGGACGAGCCGTGGAACGCGTCGTTCTTCGCGAGCGTGGCGCGCAAATCGAGCTCGGGGCCCGTGATCGATCCGCCGTGGATCAGGAAGAGGAATTCCCGCGGGACAGGGTCCTTGACCTTGCCCAGAGTCTCCTCCCTTGCCACCACGAGCACTGTCGATCGTTCATCAGCCACCCGGTGGTCTTCATCGGCCGCTACGCCGTCTCTCTATCCGCGGCCACCCCCTTTTCGCACCGTTCACCTCTGGAATTGCCCTGCTGCCTTCGATCCCCGGCTACGTAGATCGCGACCCAGAATCGGCGCGGTCCCTCGGGCACGATCACTCGCGATCCTTATCTCGCGGTGGATCGACCCCGCCGGAACACTCTTGCGCGAGATCGGCGATCACGGTCACTGTCGCGCGGAAATTCGTCGACAGGAGCATCGGCTGCCCCCTCGGTTCGAAACGTGCACACTCCTCTCGTTCCTTCTGTCCCGTGACTTCTGACCGATTTCACGTTCCAGTCGATAACGTCGGGGAAAACGGAGAAAGACAGAGGAAGAGAGAAAGAGAGAGAAAGAGAGAGAGAGAGAAAGAGAAAGAGAGAGTGAGGTAGAGAGAGAGAGAGAGAGATAGAGATAGAGAGAGAGAGAGAGAGAAAAGGAAGATAGGGAGAAAGAGAAAGACAGAGTGATAGGGGGAGAGAGAGAGAAAAAGGAGGGAGGCCTTGTCGATGTGACACGAGCAGGAGAGAGGCCTCGCTCGCCTGGCGCCGGACGAGATGCGACTAATTCCTAAAAGTAGGCGAGGAAGAAACGAACTGGATGGCCTGTGGGCCCTTACTGCGAGGGGCCTTACGTGCTGCCGACCGACAGGGGCCCCTACTTCGAGAGGCCTCCTTGCGTATTGAGCCGGGGGGGACCGTGGACCCCCCACCTCAAACTTCACCTACCCCCTTCCCTCTCGTTACGGCCCCCCTCCCCCGACACCCTCCTCCCCGTTGCTGCTCTTCTTCCACCACCTTGGCGTTTCGTGCATCGTCCACTACCGGTGTTAAATCACCGTCTGCCGATTCCCTCTGACATCGGATCGCATCGTGACGTCGATGGAGTGTACCTACCACTGGCGAATAAAGGTTTTCCCGATTTCTTGATCAATCAGCGGGGGGTGGGGATAAATCCTTCGGAAAGGGTACATGAGGGTGTGTGAAATGTAGATTTACATGTTTGGCTACGCGTTGGACGCTGTTTAAGGGTTCTTTCCACTGTGACGTCCTGATGTAGTACCGCTGTTTGGAACTTTTTTTTTTATACAAAAAAATGTGTTTGCTAAATTGAAGTTTTTTCTATTTATTAATACGTGCTTTGAGAATGCAAACATATTTTTTCATATTTTTTTTAATGCTTGCTTCCGCCAAAATAAGTGGGTGCAATCGCTGTAAAATAAAAGATGCCTCGACTGCGTGGAAGATTTTGGAGGAACCGTGTGTTTGAAACAAAAGAACCGAAAAGATTTGTAAGTCGAGGCCTTTTTTTAACGCGTATTACACCGCCTTATTTTGGGGCAAGCAAGCATTAAGAAAATATGAGAAATAAAATTGTATTCTCAAAACACATATTAATAAATAGAAAAAAAATTCGATTTAGTAAACACATTATTTTTGTGACAAAAAAAAGTTTCAAACAGTGGCATTCTTTCTCAATGTAAACGGTGACCATTATCAACACTTACTGCGATACCATTGTCGTACGTGTGCAAAACAAATTAATTGAAATTTTTATGTATACATCCCGTTGAGATCGTCTTCTTCTGCACTATAATAGTAATATAGCAGATCAAGTACCTGCTTTGTTTCATTGGAAAAAAACATCGATGCTTTGTATATATTCTTGAACCATAATATTCAAAAATGAAAATGAATTCAGAACAAAAATAAGCCTCTTAAATAACTTTTACTTTGCCAAATTAGAATTTTTTGATGTAACCAATATTTTTTAAAATATTCCACTGCCACGTGTGATGTGCTTCGCCCTGTATATAAAATACTTGATTGTCAATGTACTTTCCTAGCTAGAAACGTTCTCTCTGTACTTAGAAATAACTGAATTCATTTTGCGCGACTGTATTTACTTTTTTTGTGCGAGCGTAATTATTCAACTTTCGCGACGAGTTGACTCGTCTCCCCCGATATGGAAGCATTTTCGAATCGCTAGTTAATTTGTGTTTTTCATTTAGCCCCTTAAGGGGTGGAGAGAGGTTTACTTGTTGCTTACAGTTGTTCGTGTGGTGATATTCAATGAACACACTCGCCATATTCCTTGCCACTTATTTAGGTGACATGCGTGTCAAACACGAGTCATTCAGCGATAGCCAGTGATTCAGTAGCATGTAAATTGTATTTGTGAACTATTAAAAAGTGGAACAGGAATTTGTCATAGAACGAAACCTGTGGCATCGAAATGGAAGGACAAACATGGCATTTATATGCTTGGCAGCAATGATGATGCCACGTTAAAAACAGTAAAGACTCGGGCAGGCACCGCGAATGAAAATCCACATGTTCGTGTTATCTACGACAAAACATTGGATAGTGTTGATTTTTCAGGTTGCTCGCGGTTTATAAAATGCAGCAGGACACCCATCTGTATTTTATAATTTATTCAGCTCTGAATGAAAATTGTGCGAGGATTATTTAAAAGATATAAAAATTCTGTATCTACGGAAGCAGCATCAGAACAACTACAACAATTAAAACGCATATTTCAGGGAAGTTAATTAGCAGACCCTATTTTGTAAATTATATAAACAGTCTAAAGTAGTTTGTTAAAAAATCTAGGGAAGATCCAAATTGTAAGTGTACAAAACGTAACGTATTCTTGTGTGTGATTCTCTGTGTCTACGCATTTTTCTTTCAAAAGAAATTTATAAATACTCGTGAACATTGTACAGAGAGTTTTAGTACTACAGTCGAACCTCGATAACTCGAATCCGAAGGGAAGGAAAAAAATCTTCGAATTATAGAAGTTTCGGCTTATCGAGTTTTCGAGTGAGACAGGTTCAACAAAGGAAAGTCGAATTATAGAGACTTTTAGGACTGTTATTTTTTCGACTTGCGAAGCTGAAAAGCAAGAAAAATTCAAGTTTTAAAGGGCAATTGTTTATTGTAAACATATATACAAATAATTATAAGACACATTTTATACTCGAAATATTACTCTTTATTACATATTTAAAAAAAAATTGATTTTGCTTTGTGCTACTCTCTTAGTGTATCGTAAATTAATAGCATTTTCAATCGTGAATAATGCAGAGAAAACATTTCCCTCAATATTTTCAGATCTTTCTACAAAATTTCGTAATACATATGTAGAAGTGAAGTTCGACTTGTAAAAGTCGGAGTTCTTCTAAATTCGAGTTGTAGGGGTGAAATACATAATTTAACGTGCAAAATATAGTTCGAATTAAGGAAGCTTTATTTCCAGTTCCAGAGGTGTTTACAGCAGAGCGGACGGGAATGAGGAGAATTTTCGTCTTATAGAGGTGTTCCACTTATCGAATCTCAACTTCGTAATGAAGTTTATAAGAAAACGACAAGAACATTAATAAACATAGAATTTTTTGCAACCTAGAAAAAAACACAAAATGCACCGAAAATATTTTGAAGACCGCCCAGATGTTTAAAATCAGCCCGTGAATTTAGGGAAGCAGGAATATTGTTTTTTGAACACGAAATTGAAAGAAACTATTTAACGCGATGAGATACTAATAGCTATTAAATTCAATAACACTGCAGTCGTCCCTGAAAATATTAACTTCGAATCAAATAAAGTTCATCATATACCATATAAGATTTTAATGAAAATTGCCGAGTGATTCCAAATTCTTAGGCCCGGTTTCTTCACATTAGCTACAATAATGAGAATGCACAAGGCTCGCTAATCTGGCCAAAATTGCGAATACGATTCGTCCATGCCATGCGCAAGAATGCATTAAAAGAATATAGAGTGTGGCACTCTACATTTCGCGTGAAAAATAAGTTCAAAGTTTCGTCTTCTCCAGATCCTCCCGCGAATGATTAGGATAAATCGGGGAGTAGTCCTCGATTTCCCTAATTTGAGAAAGAGGCCAATTTCATTAACTAATCCCAGAAGTAATTAAAAATTAGGTAAAATCGACACGTAAACCTAGAATTGCATTACTACATCAATTACAATAATCAGCCCCTGCAATTTAATTACATATCGAGGCAGACACTCAACCAAGAGTTGGGCATTATTCGAATAAATTTTTATTCGAGATCATTCGAATAATGCCCAACTCTGTCTAAACCCAGCGGATGATCTAGAACTTCATATACCCAGCTTTGCTTTGGACGAAACAGTGTAAATAAAAAATGAATTAAATATTTGTCTGATCCAGAAGTGGACGGTATTGGTAGCGCGACTGATCGGCAAGCAGCCTCGAGGTACCGATTCGAGCGGATCGACGCTTTCGACGGAAGTTTCGCGGTCGTACCGAAAATCGTGGATACCTACATACGCCTTCTTCGTTTCGACACAGACAGAACGGGAAGATCGATAAAGTCGCGGCGATGGAAATTCGCGAACGCGCTGGCGCGCGTGTTACCGTCGGGCTAGCGCGAATTGGCCAACGAGGAATTCGCGCTTGCTCCGCGGCCCGTCTGTGTCCGAGTTTTGAATCTAATTGGCAGTGCCGAGGATTTCGCAATTTTTACCTTCACCGGGCACGTCGACGCGCACCTACACGCATCTGCCGCGAGCGAATGGGCAGGGAAAAGCGTAAAAGCGCATACACGCATCACCCTTCCTCGCGCTCGTCGATTTACAACAATTTCTTTTGTTCGTCGGCGGCTCCCCGTCGTGCCAAGTTAGCCCTTTTTGTTTCAAGTCCAGTTAAAATCTGGCGTCGATATTCGTAGCGATGTGGAGTCCACAGGTAAAAAATTAACCCTTTCGTAGCTACAGTAGTTAAGAGGTTCCGGTCTAAAAATCGATTTTTTTTTATTTCATTTTTCGAATGTTCAACGTTTTTAAGAATACTTGTTTGAAAGGATTTTTTGAAATTCCTAAAATTACCGAAGTTATAGGCGAAATCATGAAATTAGTGACATGGGCAGAAGATTGCTGAACAAGTTTCAGATAAAAGATTTCTAAAATATGCGCAACGAAACGATATTGCTTTGTATAAAACGTAAATGACAGAAAGTAGCAAGTTTCAGCAAGAAAGGAACTTGCAGCTTCTGGATCTGTTTCTTCTCGTTGCTCTGGAGGTTGGATGCTGATTAGAAAATTACTGAGTGATGTCGAGTAATGACGGTCTGTAAAAGTTTTTTTTAAATAAGTAAATACATATTACCATGGTTAACGAGCATTGTAATTTCGCATTGAGAAGACAGTCAGCGATACAGAGAAATGGAAGGAATGATAGAAAGCGACTTTGGTACTGTAAGAAGCATAAAAAGATATTAGAATGGGAGAACAGTAGGAAGCAGTGCTGTGTCGTAGAAGAAGTTATTAAATGCATGAGAAGAGCGTCTTGTAGTGCGAAAGGTAAAAGTAAATCCTAGAATCGGTATTCCTAAACTAAATGCAATGCTCGAACGTTTTTTTTTTTTTTTTTGAAAAAACCATTTCTGATGAAACGATTGAAGACGTGTATATATCACGTGTATACACATGCGCGATTATTGTTAATAAGTAGTACGAATGAGTAGGAGTTACAAGAATCACAAAGATATTCTATTCTGCAATGAGAGCATTTTTAATATCTAGAGGTAAAAATCAAAAAGTCTTTGCCAAGTATTATAACGCGTAATTCTTGCATTATAATTATTCTGTGCGTCAGAAGACTACTAATACGTAAAGTAGTGTAATTAATTAGAATATTTTAAAGAATATTAATAAAAATATAAAAAAATAAACGGTATATTATAATATTAGGAAAGGAACGTTCTTCCACCAAGAATTCATGTTTATTAAGATCTTTTTAAAAATCGAAACTGGTCGTTCCAATTTCTCTACTAGAATTAAAATTCACCAATATTCTATACTCTGACATTTACACCCTACGCCCTTTTTTATTTCTAAATTCACAGCATTTAAGCAGAACTCCTGTTCTAAGACTCGTAATCTGGATGAGTAAACTCATCAAATTTTTAAGACAGCTAGGAAAAACGTGTCCGTCCTTAAAGAATGACAGATACATTTAAAGTTACGGTTTTTGTACCTCTTGGACATATTAAGTGTTTCTTTCTGCGCGAATACACTTCGTGGATTTTTGTCGAAATCGATAAAGTGGATTCACGATATAGATCCTTACACAGAGGTCCAAGGATCAAAGGGACGTTCCTGCGCTTTTAACGCCTACATACCTCGTCATGGCCATTTCTTGCAACTATTCAAAGCGCTTTTGCACGCTCGTATTGAACGCCAAGACGCGCCGCGTTCGGTTAGTGCACCAGATATTAATAAACATTAATATCGCATGCTTTCGCGGTATATTTTTCTAGTACAACACGTTAAGGTAATAGTTTTATTCCGTGCGACGAAACAGTAGATGTTGGTTGAGAAATCGCTGATCTTCAATAAATTTAGAAAATTCCACACAAAGACCTTAAATAATGGATCAAGCTTATTCATTAACTCGTGACTTCTATGCCACTGATACCACACTAGAATTATGATTCATAATATCGAACGCTAATTTAATTATTTTATTTGTCGCTTCACGTGATGGACTTACCTTGCAGTAGTTCTAGAATCGCCTGAGTAACATTGTTAATGATTATAAAAAGGCGAAGTTTGTTAATAACAAGTCTCTTGTATCTTCGCGGGGAAATCCATATATTTCCATGAAATTTTACTCTACGACGAAGTCGGTCCCCGAAGGCAGTAAACTGCACGCCAGGTAACAGAGTCCTGGTTGACATTAAAAAAAAAGGCAGCCAGTAACCCTTCAACGGGAAATCCTTTTACAGTTACCCTACAATCCGTGACAGTTGCGTCCGTTTTTGCCAGATGAAAAACGGGACTTTCGAGGATTTCGGGATGAAAAAAAAAGCGTGGCACCGCTAGTTTGCAAAATACAGTAACCCAAGCCTATCCGCACGGTCCTTGACGAAAGGATCTCCGGTCAGATTTTTTTCCCGTCCGCCAGCGTTACGACCTAATCCAGCAAGACGAACCATCCGTGGTATGTACCGTACCGCGTTGGCACAATCGTCCTGCACCGCGCGGCTCCTTCGGGGGACACGAAAACTGCGTAACCACTTTCAAGCCAGAAGCTCGGGGGAACATTGACCAAAGTTTCCGCAAGTATCAAAAGGCACCCGGAGCCTTCGTCGAGTCGTTCTACCCGCCAACGAAATTATTAAGGTCGACTCGCCATCGGCCAAGTTTTCCCGCCATACTTTTCCGGCCGGCACGGTTGTTAAGAAGTCGGCTGCCGGCAGGAACACCGCGGCGCCCAATTTATTCTAACGAGCATCGCTGAATCAAACGTTAATTACCGTTTGTGATTGCGATATGGGTGAGCCGCGGCATAACCGTCGCGCTTGCCATGGATCGCAGCCATTTGCGTCATAATAATTGTTGTATAACTTTCGATTAATTAGGCGTCGAATAATGCCCCAGCTCCGCCACTGCGTTCCTCCCCTCCTCCCCACAGCCGAGCGTCGTCGGGGAGGGCCTTTTTTCCTTGACGCAACGTAACGACGAGACAGGCGATCGTTCGTCGTTGGGCCTTCCCCCGTCCCCCACCATTTTTTGCCGTCGATTCGAAGGAACGGGGGCCCCACTTCTGCGCGAATCGGTTACACTTTCGTTGCTGCGACTAGTGGTACCACTCGACCGCGTTCCTCCTCCGCCGGGGATCGCTAACCAGATCGACCTAATTGTTTCCAAGTTTATTTTAAAGTATGTGAACCGTGAGAGACTACTCTTGTGGAGTCAGAGACGGCGTTGGGCCGCGCTCGAGGAAGGTTCCCGCGGTTCCTTCGACTTCCACGAGCAGTATATTTCCCTGAATGATCGCTTCACGTTTATTCCTTAGCGAGGTGGACACTCTGGTGTTACAAAGTGGCGAACGGATGTGAACGTGGTGCTCACGAGGGTTCGTGCACACTCCGTTTCGAACGGAAAGGTTTTGTGCTTTTCTTTTATTAGATACTAGCAAAATACCTCCGCGGCTTCGCTTCGGGTCTAAGAGATATTAAGGACTCCATGAAAACATATTTCAACTATTTTCACCATCTCCTTAGGGGTTGATTGAAACAAAATCATGAAATTGGTTTTTAGGTATTTGGGTTGGTAACCTTTCGAAGTGAAAACCAAGTTGATATCTAATAGGGCCTAAGAGATTTTGAGCGATCTGTAAAAATATATTTCACCCCTTTTCACCTCCTCGGGGGTTGGTTAAGGAAAAAGCCTGAAATTGTTTGTTTAGGCATTTGTGTGGGTAATCTTTGTCAGTAAGAACCACGTTGATATCTAATCGGGCTTAAGAGATATTAGGGAGTCCGAGAAAATATATTTTACTCCTTTTCACCCCTTGGGGATGAAATTTCCAAAAATCCTTCCTTAGTGGGCGCCTATGTCATGGAAACAATGTACCTTCCAAATTTCACGTTCCTAAATAAGTTAAACGGTTTGAGCTGGGCGTTGATGAGTCAGTCAGTCAGGCAGTCAGTCAGTCAGGACTTTTTCTTTTATATATATCGCTATGTTGCTCTCAAAGATCACTATGTTACCATTTCATAGAGACGCATTAAACTTCATTACGAGTTCTCTAGTACTTCTAGTAGTGATACCTCATCTGTTGCCTTTATCATCTAACGGTTACAGTCTAACCCGTAGTCTCCAGATCGGACTTTTTTGAAACCGCATTTGATACACTCGAACTTTAATGTCACCTCCTCTATAAACTTCGCAAATGTTTCTTTTACCCTAGTTTCTTTTCTGTGTCTCTTTGAAACTCATAAAGTGGTATCTGTTGAATATGTACTTTTCTAACTGACATGTTTGGACGGATTTTAGAACAAAAAAAAAATGCAACACTCAAAATATGAATATAGACGCGGCACGTGATAGAATAGTAGATTAGGTTATGAAGAACAAAAGAATAATTACTAAGGAATTATGTAATAATTGTGTAATGTTCGACCCAATACTTCACGTTTGCTATATGCGAGTATCAGAAGTCTTTTCGAATGAAAGGTAGATACTAAGTAATATCGTTCTTGCACAATGAGTTATGATTTCATGAGGGTAGCTCTTCGGGAGATTACATTGAGATTGACGTGCATATTACGCTTCCACTGTTACACACGAGAAATGAATGATTCTACGAGAAGATACTCCTCATTATGATATTCTAGTTATCTCTCCATCATTTTTTGTTGTTGCTTCACGTAGAAAAAACCCAGCTTCTCCCCATGTCTAAAATCAAAAAATTAAATCGTGCGCAAGATTTTTATAAATGAAACATGGCGTGTAGCTAAATATTACGAATCAAATATCATTTAATTGAAATCTTACTGAAGTACCATTTCAAGTGATCGGCATACATAGCTGACGCGCTGCCCTGACGAAAACAAGTAAAAAGTTCACCTTCGTGTAATTTACTCTGCTTCTTTTAATTCTATCGCCGAAGACAATGAATGCTACGGCGGGAAATTTTTATCCTAGGCCGTTCTCAACGATTGACGCAAGAATGGACCCGCTGAAAAGGGGGCATAAGTAAGGATCACTCGTGATTCTTCATAAAAGTCAAGAGAAACGGCAGCGCAGGGACGCGTTTATGGTTGCCAATAAAGTGGTGCAATCGGCAGATCCTAACGGTCCTTCCGAAGCTCGTAGAGTCCTTCGAAGGGCCTCCGGGTGACCGTAACACAGCAACTTGCAAAAGGGGGTACCATAAATTTCGCCCTCTCGGGATCTCCCGAGGTGGCACTGTCAAAATATTTAGGTACCCTTATGCCCTAGGTACCCGCGCCTACGACTACGCCCACTTATTTGATTGTATGCAAACGAGATTGGTGGATATTTATCTACAACCCTGACCCGTGGAATATAAAACGTAATTAGCTAATTGCATTTCCTCCTGGTAAACATAAATTTCGAACCACATCGTAACGCTACCGTAATTTTAAGAATATTTTGGACCAAGTGCAGATATATCAACGTATGGTCACAGGGACTGATTCTACAGTAAGTTTTAAAGGGTGTACATGGATGATCGTATTCGATTAATTCCTCCCCTTCTTGTCAGTGCAGGGTATTTTCAAAGCTTCAGTTGTTGAAATAGATTAATAAAGAAATGACTTTGATGCTGGATCTTAAGGTAATCTCTGAGATCTGTCACCACCTTGATATTAGCATTGAGTCTGCTCAGTTTTCTTAAGGGGCTGTTCCGGTCCAGCGCCCATAAAAATAGGTGATCTTTAGGAATTAATTAAAGGAAAACTACTAAATATAATTTAATGGGACATTTTGTATTGTATTAAGGATCTCTTAAACAATAGAAAATTTCAATTTTTTGGTTCATAATTGATCATTGCAGACGGCACCGGGGAGTCGTTAAAATCGAGGCGTCAAAAAATTCATCCAAATCGGTGGAACCTGTAGCACCTAAACCATTGATCTGAAATAAAAAACAATGCCAGATTATTAAAGGGCGTGGAACTCGCTCGTGGACGAAGCAGTAAAAATTACTAAAAAATAACATGTTTTGAGAAAATAATGACACTTGAAGTTTGAAATCACATTCCCCCTATATTTTTCGCCCCTTCAATGCCTTTAAAAATTACAAATTTTTGCTGTTACGCTTTGCCATTTCGGACTCGTTAACTTTTTCGCTACTCGCGTCGCGCACCCTGCTTGCGGGGTAGTCGAGCTGCCGCGTTGGAGACTGAACAACGAAACGTCCGCTCTATACCTGGCCCGTGCCTGCTGGTGGTGATGAGAAGACGAATTGCAGGTATTGTTCAGGGAAACGCATTTGGGCTTAAGGTGCCCATGACCTGTGACACGTGGACGGTATCCTGGAAGTACGACCCGAAGCGTGCCCGTCCGCGCGGGGAAACACGTGTGTCCCAGACGAGGGTGCGATATTTATTGCGAATCCTTCAGCGTTTACAATGGTCACGCGTCAAATATACGACGGGCGTGACGACTTCCTCCAAATATTTACGCTCCGCGAGGAATTGGGTATTCCGTAAAAATCTTTAGGGCCCTGTTCTCCTCTCCCACATGCTACGGACCTCTGACGCGAGGCCCCGTGCTTCCCCATGGATGCTCCCAACTGAATGGCACTTTACAGCCGTCATTCTTTCGCCCCTTATGGAGTGTAAATGGACATAATTTTAATAGTCGATAGAAATGTAATGAAATGAAGTTTACGGATGTTTCAAACGATTCAAGTAGAAGTTGGAATGTTTGGCTGTTGGACGATGTTATTTTATAATGGAAGATGTAAGTAGGTATATAGATGCATTGTTTATAAAATACTTTATGCTGTTTGCTAAAGGCATCTATTTCAAGAGTTCCCTATAAAGAATTAGCCAATAAACATTCTTATGGTGCGGAAATATCTGATAAAAGAATGCAAAAGAATTACCAATGACTTGTTTAATATTGATCCCACGGATTATGAATGAGGCTATCAGCACAATAGTGGCGTAACCCACAATTTTGGGTGAATTGATGTTTCAGTCTAAACCACTTCTTATACAACAAAATTTTAATTCTATAGTGTCTTGAGCAACCCTAAAAAACATACATACAGTGGCAGCACAAAAACGTGTTTTTGCACTGAGCATTTTGTTGATTTACTTCGCGCAATGGCCTGTGCAGCACTGGTCATTATTTTATATACTAATAGTATACATCCTCAGTAATTATATTTTGTAAAAAATCATACCTATGTACCTAAAAATAGAATATTTTAGCAACGACTTTAAAACGTCAATAATTTCATTAGCCGTTATCTCAGAACAAAAGTTTTGGGTTATGCCACTATTGCGCTGAGAATCTCAAGTACTTTTGAATTTAGAAAATAAAGATTTGAAATTATATACCTGATATTAGTAAAATAAATGAATAGAACATAAGTAATGATGGAATACTGCGCAAGAAAATTTAAAAAAAACACTAGAACGAACAAATCCGGGCCAGAATCGAAGAATAATAGTAAAATAAAATTACGATCGAGGAAAAAGTAAGATGTAAAGTAAACAATAAGCTGCAGAATAACGCGCCTGAGACGTAAAAACTATCGAAGGATAAGTTAGCCTCGTGTCGTGGAACGCAACAAGGACCTCACGAGGAAACAATTAAACAAATCGAGGCGACTCGAATAATCGCCGAAGCGATTAAACGACAATTCACATGCGGCTTCAAGGTGGAGGCGATAAAACCAATTCAGGCCAAACAAATCAACATTTACTCATCAAACGCGTTTCCTTCATTCGCAAATCGCAACAATTTCTATAATTTTCTCTGACTCGGTTAACTCAGGCCATTAGGCGTGGTTCAAACGAACCAGGAAGTCATATTGCGAGCAACGAAACGCTTGGAAATTTGCGTTTAATTGATCTTTGTTACGTCCTCTCCTTCGACGAATATTCAGCAAGAAATGCACTAAACTCAAGACACCGTTAATAGTGGATTACTGCCAGGGATTTTTCCAAATCTGCAGTTGAACACTTCAGTAGATTTGATAGATATTTTGGACGTACTGATAGTATTCCTTCGTTGGCCGAACATTATACAGCGTTTACCTTTAATTTTATAAAAAAAAAAAACGTGGGAAGCAAAAGGTATTAAATTTAGATAAATATTTTGAAAAATATCTGAAAACAGTTTGCTGACTTGGTCAATTAAATATTTCGCACATTTCAAATTGTGTGTCAAAACAAACCACAAAGTAGGTAAGAGAAGAATTTTAAAGAATTACGAAAGAAGAAGGATTTACACAAGTAAAATCAATCAACGATCCTACAGTAACAAAAAGTAGAAGTGAACATCTCACATTACTATTAAATTCAAATTCAACTTATTTTCACGTGCATTATTATTCCACAACCCCTGGATTTTTGCATAACACTATACAATAGCAACAACACGTTCGTAGATTACTATTACACATATTTTATTCGCACAGGCTGTTTTACGAATCCCTCCATGCACACACGTAAAGCCGGTAGCAAGCTTTCGGTATAAAATACTGCGTTCAGATCGAACCGATACCACAACATACGCTACACATAATTTCCATTAAGTTTAGTGTTCCCTATACTTGATTCAGGGACTTGTGAGAAACCTGTGAGCGAAGCGCGAGAGTAAATCAACGCGCGACTCGAAGCATCAGCCTGATCCAATTACCCAAGATACGAGTGGAATGTGCGGAGTAGTTCGGGCCAGTGGACCACCCGGAAGTTTTCCGCGTGGACAGAAGAAAGAGGGGCGAGAGGCTACCTGCGAAACGCGCCGAAACTTCCTTATTGTCGGTGCAACGAACCCGAAAGGGAGCCTCTTCCGGGTGCACCCCGAAAAGTCACGGGACGAAAAGGGCCGTGGATAATCGGCCGTCGCCGACGGGACTCGCCTACATGCGCGGCAAGTAGTACAAGTCTAAATATTGCGAGGCGCGATTTCTTACGGTCGGCCCCGGCTGCGGGGATTCCAATGGTCCGCGACCGAAAATATTTTGCCACGCGGCATTCGTCACGCCATTTTCAATGCTTCACATTTCGAAACCGACCCCGTCTGGAAACCGACGACAGCTTCGTTGTCGCGATCTTGACATTGGAAGCAGATATGTACACGTTGTTTAAGATAGTTTATAAGCAACTATGGCAGTGAAATTAGAGTTGGGTAATAAATGATAAATATAAAGTAGTGTGATACTCAAGAAATAATAATAATAATTTTTTACATCATTTGTATGTATTTTAAATAGTTCAATGTTAATATAAATAATTGTAATACGAAAATAGAATATTGAATTGGTTAGCGTAGTGAATTGGAGCAGCAGATCTGGCAACGTCGCATTCATTGGGGGCGTTTTTTATAACCAAAATGTCAGAAAGGTTTCGTTACGAAGGTAAATTTATTTAAAAAATAATATTGGAAAAGGAAATTCGACAAACTTGGGAAAATTGTTTAACAACAGTAAATAAATTGAAGTGACGATTATGTTATTTAATATTTTATCTACAAATTTCGGGTAACTAATGACTTACAATATGATTAGCCTCCATACGAATTTGAATCGTCGTTCGCTATTTAAATGTCTAAACATATCGATAGTGCGACGTTGCCACGTTGACTGCGGTACGAAGTTGCTGAAAAATTTGCACGTAAACCTATTTTTTATGGGCATTTACGAAGAAACTATGCGGTCAGTTTTGCAGAAATTAATAAATTCATTTGCTGACACTTCGATGCACATTGCTGCCAATTTTGGTGCACTTCTTGAATATAGTTTTCCTGTTTCAGAAGAGAAACTGAAACTATAACCCTTTTTTCGACTCTGCCACATGCCACTGTGTTAAAATGCATTAATTTTAATTAACAATTTCTCGATAACTATGTGGTAAATCGATTTTAAATTTTGTACAAGGGTTTCTTGCATTCAAAATTAGTTTTGCACGAAATTTCAAAGAATTCTTGAATTCAGTAGATTATTCAACCTTAAAGTGGTTTGTATGTACATACAGCAGGGTGATTCTAAAAAATCGAACAGGCAACTTTCTACAGGGAGATAAGAAGAATTGGTACAGGGAAGAGTTGAAAGTCGTTATACAGTAGTAGTAACTGTATCGTTTCCTTTTATCATTTATCCTCAATTTTTAGATGTAAACTTAAACCTACAGATAATTTTATTTGCAAATTATTTACTGTTTTCTTTAAATTAGTGCTTTCATATTTACCTTGTAACTATGGATTTCTTACAGTCTTCTAGCGTATTCCAACCCTCTTCTCCTTCAGTCTCTTTTAATTCACCCCGACCCTACTTTTTTTACTACATCCTTCGCCTACACGTTTCTAAATTGTCGTCTAAAAATTATTTCACGTCCCTTCAGCATTTGCTCGCGTGTCTCTTTAGTATATTTCATTCACTTCAGTGTATCTTGCATCTTTTTATCTGACAAGGGCGCTTTCTTATCACATAATTTTCTTCTTCGAGGAAACCGCGCAACTGCAAATTTCAATGTAATGTGATAAATAACATTTATAAAATATCTCAGTGATCATCCCTTTGCATTTTCATGTAGCAAATGGTAAAAAGAATTTATTTAAAGAAAGGGTACAAGTGTTATTTGCATTTAAAATCGATGCACTTTTTTTACGAAGCTCGCGTTTTTCAATAAATACGCATCGTCATCGTTGAAAGCAGTCATTTCTAAAAGAAAGCCGACGGCGAACGATGGACCGTCTATCGTTACGAACAGCGATATCACAAATTTACGACGCCAGGAAAGTAGGTTCGCATACATAAAGCTACACGCGTGCGAAAATGTCAAGTGTGAATCGTGCTTTAAGTAATTGTATTCTATGGTGCGCAGCCTGCGAATAACACACATTTTTAAAATAGTCAAAAGCTTCCTAGAAATTGAAATAACTTTTTGAATGTGAGCGTGCTTAAATATTGACTATTTCGTTTCAACGATCCTTACAATGCTTTATTCCTAAATGCTAAATCTGTGGGATATAATTCTATGAACATCTCGCAGTCTAAGGAAAAAGTAAAAGATATCCTGTTGGCTTTTAATTGAAAAAAAACCCAAAGTATCCTACTTTTCCAACGACTAAAGCAAGATATATCCATACGTTCCCATGAAATAATTGTGGTAATTACAGATAGAAACTTAAAACAGCCATTTTAACAAATTTCCCTACGCGAAACATGAACAATCAATTGATTAGAAATTGACAAGCCTTTAAGGGGGAATTCTCGTGTAACAGCCCCCGAAATTTATGATTTTTTTTTTAAAAAGCTATTGTTAATATTGCATTAAATTCTTTGGGGATATAAGGAGGCATCTTTGAATTTGCAGAAAATATTTTTTTCATGTCGATCCTTCTTATTATTTATTAGTCATTATTGTGGAATCGTGTTAATCTCTTCGACGATGTTAAAATTAAATAATTTACGCTGGGAGTGGACCTAAAATTTTAATTTTAGTTTTTATTTATGATACTTTTTTCATCGATATTAAGAATAATATGAAAAATTTGTCTAAGGAAAAAACTTACTTTTTCTTTCAAACGCTATAAATTTAAATTTTTCATTTTTTTTTCTTTAAAGTGGGCTAATACCAGCGTAAACTATCTGACTTTAAGAAACTTCCATTGTTTTTGCAATCAGGTGACTGCGATGGGTGCTACACATCCCGCTAACAGGAGTTACATCGTCGAACAGGTGGAGAATATTCCACAATAATTAATAAATACTAAGAAGGATTAACATAAAAAAAATATTTTCTGCAAGTTCAAAGATGCCTCCTTATATTCCAAAAGAGTTTAATCCAATATGACTAACAGTTTTTTTCAAAAAAAATTTTTAAATACCAGTTACTTTTGGGGCTGTTAGACGAGAATCCCCCCTTAACCCTCGGTTGTCACACCTACTTTTTCGAACGTCGAATCAGTTGTTATTTAAAAACTATTTGTTAAATTAAGGCTCAAAAATTCTGAGATAAAGTTTGAACATTGTAGAATATATGCCCATCGTTGAAAGTCGACATTTAAAGTGTCATCGTGCTTAAAAAAAAAAGTTTGAAGCAATAAGAGTTCCGACAAAAAGTTTTTTGCTTAAAAAATTGCAGGGTCAATTTTACCCAGTGTGACAACCGAGGATTAAGTCGATTCCTAACTGTATATAATAGAACGTCAAGCATGAAACGCAGTTTGTAAATTACTGATATCCCTGCAAGCTCTACTCCCAAACGGCCATCGTATCGCGGAAATAAAATGGTCCACCGACTGTCGGCTATTTATTCGGTCCAGGTACAAGGCCGCAGTTGTGCTTACTTCGAAGAGATGGCCGTAAATAATTCGACAGGTCTCTATGACACTTAAATCCCCCGACGCTTCTCGGCCGTCACGACAGGAGAATTTCGGCTTTCGAAACAGTGACGTTCCATCCGCAAACGCGTCTGAAAATTTACGGTGGTTCTGCGCGGTGGAACGGTTTGCGGCCCTCGATCTGGCCACTGGACACCATTTCGGCACCGCCATTATGAATCCACCTGACAATATGAATCCCGTGACCTTGGCCAAGGGATAATGTGCCACTTCCAACGAATATCATAAAGAATCGTAAAAAGCGGTCCTCTGCGACTCTGTGAGATACTGCGCGGAAAGATAACGTTGCCTTGATATTCAGAGTTTCCTCGTTGCAAATGCTACTTTTTGAATTAAGTACCTACCTACCAGGTCTTTATTTTCCAATGTGCTGAATTTAGTACTTTTGTCAGTGTACCATTCTTTAAGGGGTTGTTCCGGTCTAGAACCCATAAAATTAGGTGTTCTTTAGGAATTAATTAAAGGAAAACTACTACGTATAATTTAATGGGGCCTTTTGCATTGTATTAAGGATGTCTTGAGCTATAGAAATGTATTTTTTGTTTCATAATTAATCATTGCAGATGGCACTGGGGAGTCGTTAAAGTCGAGGCGTCAAAAAATTCATTCAAATCGGTGGAACCTGTAGCACCTAAGCATCCTAAAATCATTGGTCTGAAATAAAAAGTAATGCCGGATAATAATAGGGGGCATGAAACTCGCTCGTGGATTCGACCAGAAAAAATTACAATAATGACATTTTTTCAGAAAAAAACGACACGAAGTTTGAAATCAATTTTTCCCTATATTTGTCGTCCTTTCAACGCCATTAAAAATTACAAGTTTTTATTTTTTTTAAATTTTACTGGTCTATCCACGAGTCGGAAGTATATTTTTCAAAATAAAAAAAGTTTCAGTCGAATCGGATAATAACTTTTCGAGATACAGGTTCCGCCGATTTTTAGAACACTGCTTCGAGAAAAACGCGTTTACGTGAGTGCCGAGTGGCCGGGTGTCACCCATGCATGTTCCACTACTCAGATGCTTATGACTTCAGGAATTATACGAATTTCAACTAATCCTTTTAAACACGTATTCCTAAAGGGTTAAACATTTGAAAAATGGAATAAAATAAAATCGATATTTAAACCGGAGCCTCCCCTTAATGGGGAATAAGAAAATATTGACTTCACCTAAGCTGGCAATAGAGCTGATATCTACAAAATGCAATGGGAGGAACGGATTCATGTAAAGTGAGTTAAGTGTAATTTTAATTGGAGGAGGAATCATTATATACTTCTATTTAGTTTGCAGGTAGATCTAGGAGAAAAGTGTGGTCAGGGATGACTGTTTGATGTTACTATATCAGCTATTTTGATTTTATAAGTACCTGCGGAAAGCATTGAAATCTTCATAGATTTTTGCAGTAGCAGTATGATGTTTCCCTAGCAGTGGAGGGACGAAGGTGCCGAGAATCGAGGAGATCTCGCGGCTGCCGCAAACGGCGCAGGTCTGTTGTAAAACTTTACCGTAGTAAATCGACCGAAAACGGTCTGTGGGCCTAGATGTGGCCACCGAGCATCCTTTCATTGCGCTTTACGACACCCAGGAAGCTGTGCACTTAGCCAATTCGATTTTGACGAGTGCCTGCTACGAGGAGGAACCCCGCGGATCGCCGCCATAAATTTCGCAAATCGGAGCCTCGGTACCTCCACCGTCCCTAGCTCTTGGAAAAATTTATTGCTCCCTGCGATAATCTTTTTTCGATGCCAAGGTAAGTAAGGTATATTGCACAAGGTATAGTTCATATATTTCAGTTCAGAGGCACGAGTTATTGATATGAAGCTAATTCAGGATTGATAAGTGGAAGTTATTGGGTTACGACAAATAGCCGATGATGATATTTCTTCCCTTACTCTCTGCTGCTTCTTCAGTTACCTCTTTCTATATTTTAGTTATTATCTAGTGTTTAGTTCAATTTACAAAGTCGCCAACTGCAGTCAAGTTACACAAATCTTTGTCTTCGCAGTAACTGTTGACGACTTTCATTGTAAGGCTATGCACAGTGGTCTAGAGCCCCAAAAAATAGGTGATCTTTAGGAATTAATTAAAGGAAAACTACTAAATATAATTTAATGGGACTTTTGGCACTGTATTAAGGATGTCTTAAGCTATAGAAATGTATTTTTTGTTTCATAATTAATCATTACAGACGGCACTGGGGAGTCGTTAAAGTCAAGGCGTCAAAAAATTCATCCAAATCGGTGGGAACTGTATCCCCAAAAGTTATTATCCAATTCGACTGAAACTTTTTTATTTTGAAGAATATATTTCTGTCTAGAGGAACCCAGAAAAATTACAAACATAACATTTTTTTAAGAAAATACCGGCACTTGAAGTTTGAAATCACTTTCCCCCTATATTTGTTGTCCTTTCAAAGCCTTTGAAAATTATAAAATTTTTTAAATTTTACTGGTCTATCCACGAACCAGAAGTATATTCTTCAAAATAAAAAAAGTTTCAGCCAAATCGGATAATAACTTTTGTAGATACAGGTCCCACCGTTTGGAGAACACTGTTTCGAGAAAAACGCGTTTAAAGTTTTACGTGAGTGCCGAGTGGCCGGGTGTTACCCATGCATTTGCCGCTACTCAAATGCCTATAACTTCGGGAATTTTACGATTTTCAACAAATCCTTTTAAACACGCATTCCTAAAAGGTCGAACATTCGAAAAACGAAATAAAAAAAAAATCGACTTTCAGACCGGAACCTCCCCTTAAATACAGTCATCGTGTTCAAAGTCCATGATTCAACAGCTACACGCGGCAAGCGCCAGAAAAGCTGACGCGTGCGCAGTGCCCGAATGTACCTATATGCGCAACTGACTCACGAGTGTCAGATCCGTCTCGGCGGTACTAGAGCCACTAGAGGCGCGCATAGTGTTGCCGGGTTCGTAGGAAGCCGGTTGTCGATTACCAGAAGTCCGCTAATTGGAAAAAGGTGGTCGGATGATGTCTCGATCGGCCTTGCCAAGGACTTGGCTGGCCGTTCTCCGATCGAGCGCCCGGTAGCACGCATGTCTGCCCACGTTCCCGTGTGCGCGTATATACCGTACGTATCGGGCACGGACGTAGATACGTACGAACACCGAGGGACCGTAGCCGAGTGAAACTTCTTTCGCGGCACACCAGCGCCGGCGACGATCCTACCACGTTCGTCGGTGACTAGAGACAGGCGTTAAGTGTGACGCACACGTGGACACCGGGCAGCTAGGCCTACGTGCCGGCGTACAGGTGTGTTGGCAAGAGCAACAGGTAGACGACGCTGGTGTGCCCCGGGTGGGCGCTTGCACACACGCGCACCCGCGACACGGATGTTACCACGAACTTACGAGGAAACTTACTCGCGTTGCCGTTACACGCTCGTGGGTACTGCGCCTCCACCGCCGTTACATAAATATGCACGAGCCGTATTGCTTCCTTTTTTAACAATCCGTTTCGTAATTGTTTATCACGCCGAGACGGTCGGCCGTTGATCGCTGGTTCGCTGTTTCTGCCGGTGGTTTCGACGCCACTCGGCTGACAATGAGAATCGCGCCGTCGCACAGTGGTTCGAGTATACTACATACTGGCTGGAGAAAATTATTTTCTCGCGGTATTAGGTTTATACGGGGTTCATAATTGTTAGAGAACAAACCTGATTCTTATTGCAGTTTATTGTTTCACTAAAAATATCAATGGAATGAAAATATGATTAATTCAGTAAAGGAGAAAGAACAAAAGGACAGTATTGTACTTTAACTATAATTATCAGTTATAACGTTTGTCTATTCCTGTAATTTCTGAGCTTTGAAGTTTGAAACCTGGTTTTTCAAACCAGCTTTCTCTGCGTCACTGTTAAAACAGTGTTTTACTATATGTTCCACGCAACAAGGGTTGATTGTACGGAAAGTGGAGACTTTCTAGTTGTTTTAATCAAATGATCGATCTGCAACAATTTTCAAAACTATGTTTTGTGAATTGTTTTCGAGTGCGACACTCGGCAGGAGAGACGCAGTTGTTATATTTCAGACTCTATACGTAAATGCCCCCCCAAAGAAGCTCAGCTCACTAACCCCAGAAATAATTGAGTTGTTAACGAATAATTTCCTGAAACTGCTCTGCAAAGAGAAGTTGCCAGCACCATTCCGCTTGATGAAGATGAGATATCATCACATTCTACTGAATGTTCCTCGGATGATTCAAGTAGTGAATAAGATTAGCGTGTATTGTAATTAACAAGAAATTAATAGTTATAAGGCACACTTATAGTTACAGTTAAACTATAATACTGTCGTTTTGCTTTCTTTTCCTTTATTAAATTAGTTATATTTTTATTCTATTAATATTTTTAGTGACATAATAAACTGTGATATGAATCAGATTTGTTTTCTAACAATTTGAACCCCATGCGCGAAAAAATAATTTTGTACAGCTAGCATATATTATGTAGTATACTCGAACCACTGTGCGTCGTCGCGTAAGTTTGGCCACTCGCGCTGCAAACTAATTGGCATTCATTCAGTAGCTTGCAGAGTTGCTGCATAATGAGGTCTAATATTTAATAAAACGGCATTAATTCCTGCATGGCGGTTACGGGGTCTATTTTGATTCATAGTATAATATCGTTCATATTATTCTGAGAATAGGATTTTATGGTAGATTTTAATGTGATGTAAAATTCTCATTTTCTTAAGCCAGTGACACTGATAAGGTATGAGTGACATTGGTAAGTGTATTGGGTTTCGGATGGGTTTAAATAAGCAAAAATATGTCTCACATATATTCGACACCTTGGACGGCCACTGTTCTACTTATAGTTAAAGGTATAGCAATAATAATTTTCTAAATAGTACTATTACAAATTTTAAACGTTCAATGAAAGCCTGTAACCGAAAAATTGGAAGTTCTTCAATTTCCAAACTTTGTAGGGTAGACGTAGGTAAAAGTTCGCACCATGCGAATTTCATTGTTTCAATTGTGGCAGTTGTCAATGGTGATTGACAGTCAATTGTCAATCAAGGTAGAGTCATCAGTGTCGAATTGTGTTGTCTGACAACTAACCAATTACTGTCACCTTAAGCTATTTTACTTAAAATAACGAATAAATAAAGTATAGTATATAATCTACAGTATAGATTATAGGTTGAATTACATAATTCTTTTTGTGTATGACTTTACAACGTTTATTTGTTCGTTATTTTAAGTAAAATAGCTTATGGTGATAGTAATTGGTTAGGTGTCAGTAATTGGGTCCTTTACCCTAATAGCTATTTCTTTAGGATTTTTAGGAAAGTCTAAACTTTAAGCTCGCACTCTTGCCCCACAATACTTTAGATAAACTTGCAAACCAGCCATACTTATTCGCCTTTATATCCTTTATATCCGTCCAGTAATATCAATAACAAAACTTGTAAATCCCTCAAAAGCGTAGCTTCACATGCAGTAATGTAACTAACCTAACCTTAAAGTATCATTATCCTAACCACAAAAACAATAAGTGAACTTTCAATACCCATACAACTTTATACCTACAAAATATGAACCTTTACACCCACATACATATTATAAATTCTGTAGATACTAAGCCTTTCAGTTGCAAGCACTGAGATAATACTAAACGCAATAATACTAGAGGTTAGGAACCACTTCGATTCCAAAAGCAATTATCCTCGTATAAATTGTCTTCCCTCGAAACTTCAACTAACGACACTTGTGCAACGAATTCCTCTCCGAGTCACTGAACTATAATCGAAGGTGGATATGTCCGAAGGGAAAAAGCTGTTTTGCCTGAAAGCTCACGTCGTGCTACATCGCGGTTCCCCGTTTACAACGTTGAGGAAGTCACGCGATCCTCGAGGCCCCCGAGGCCTCCCGAAAAAAATGAGGACATTCCGTGGAGCGTGGGGCGGGAGGGGGTGGGCGGCTGGGGGGGGGGGGAGGGGTGTACACCAAACGAGGTTCCGGATTTGGGTAGACAGAACCGGCGCGGAGGAGGGAGAAATTTGGGCAACGGAGCGGCGCCCAAAGTGGCGCGAGGTAGCGCTGTCCGAATTTTCGAAAGTGTAACAGCCGAAGGTCCGTCGGTCGTCTATTGCTCTAGCCAGGGCGGCGGGAACGTGACCCAGTTGGGTTCACCGAGCGAACGAAGGAACCCGCGCATGACTAGTTCAATCTCTGGTATGCGGCGTCGCTCGGCGGGATCGTAAAGGTAAACCCCAAGCATGGCGGCGCCGCAGCTTCTCGTAAAATCTTTTTATCAAGAACCGCCGGCAAAAAGTGTCCCGAATACCACGATAAAGGAAGGAGACCACCGACCGTTCGTTATTAATTATAATCTCAACTTGAAGTGGAACGAAGAGCGTTGCGGGGGGGAAAATCGAACCCCACCCCCGATTGAAATTTACTTGTGGCTAGTGAAAACGCCAAGTTGGTACTATGAAACTTTTTAAACTCAAGTATGCACAGCATATTTTGAAAATGGTGACGCAAGCAGCGCGACGCACGAAGATTTCAGATTTTTATATCAACATTGCGCCGCCTGCTTTCTGCTCGAATGTGACGCGCGATTATATCCGGCCCGTGGTCTATCGAGACCAACGAAGCTTTTGTTCCTCAGCAGCCTGATCGACTGGAGGGCAAAGTCGAGGAGAGGTTGGTAAGGAGGTGGCGGGTGGAGGTTGCTTCCAGTTTATTTTCCCCCAGAAACCAAGAGTGGGTCGCGGCATTCAGAGCTTGTGGGGCGGCGATAACGAATCGCTCACGATTTTAACGTGGGTTTCCTCTTCCGCCCCGCCGTTTCCTGGAGTCGCTCCTTCCAGCGCGATGCTCCTCGTCTTCGGTTCGTGACGATGGCAAAAAGTTGAGCGGATCGGCTGCCCCCCTTTTCCCGCAACCCCGAGCCGCGGCAGGACCAGCCTTGCTCTTCCAGTTTTGTCCTGTTTACCAAGTGGGCCAATCGAGATGGAGAGTAAAACGCGGGAGGACGGCAGACGGGGATTACACGCGTACGCGTCTCTGCAGGCACAGTTACGCAGTTGCCCGCAATTTTCACGGGCTCGTGTTTTTCGCGATAGTTTCACGCGGTCTGAATTTGCTCTCGCGCGCCTGTACTCTCATCTGCGCGAGGCATCTGTACAGCTTCTTACTGAGCGCCTGTTTTTACATCGAACTTGAAGCGTTATGAACCGCTTTAAAGGATGCGCGATTTGAAAAAGGACGAAGTCAAGAGTTGGGTAATTTCTTCGATACGGTCATTGGAATGAAATTACCGTCAGACTGAAACGATGGAAAATTGGTTTTCGGTATGAATTTTACTTCTTGATATAAAGCGTGAAAACACCGTTGGACTTTGGAGGAGATTTATTACCGACCTATAATATAAAACTGAACAGGTTTTTACAGCAATTTTAATAAGTTTGATTCGGATAGGAGGAGATATTGAAACACAACTCTGTACTATGTTTTATAGCCCTGCATATTATTATTTGCCGATCGGTCACGCGAAAAGTTAAACAAAATTCAGGTAAAGTAAATAGTGTATCATCTGATACGTAGATTACACTATTTTAAATTATCGATTATTAGTTAGAAGAAGATGGCGTGTTGTTTTAAATTTATGCACTAGTAAACCAGCGACAAACTTTATCGTCAAAAAAATGTGTCGGAATAAATTAGCCTTCGTTTAGGGTTTGTCGGTTTTTAAAAACGGGGTTTAAAAACCGGTTTTTATTTATGAATTTGTAAAATTCGGAAACAGGGTTTTAAATTTAAAAAACCGGTTTTGTATATTAGAATTAATATGCAGAAATTAATTAATTATTTAATTAGAAACGTTAACATTTTGACTTGAAACTGGCCTCGGACACAAGCGTATTGTAACGGTTTACTCATTACTGTAAAACTGTATTCATGAGTTCATATTTTCTGAAGAAAAATACTAAATAGAATAAAGATTTATAATTTGGGGAATTGTAAAGAAATTATATTTTGTGGGGATTTTATTTTTTTTCATTTGGTTTTGTATGCAGTGTATTTTATTGTGTTATATTTTTGTAGATCCATAAATATTAAATGAACTAAAAAATTGTGCGGATTTTAGTTAATGTTAAAATAAATTTATGTTCATGCGAGGTTAGACCGATCGCAAAGAATTAATCCAGATTTTCAAGTTGCTTCAGACACTTATATTGTGTTATCCAAAGATCTGAAAACAATTTCAAGCCATGGATTGAGTTCCTGTTGGTGCGTAAGATATGTTTTTGTCCTCAAAATAATTATGTTTCGGTTTTTAATACGTAATTTGTACAATTTTTAAAGTAGTGTTATAGAAATAACCTTTTCATAAAAGAATCAGTTTTCAATACATAAAATAGTTATCAATCCCATAATATCCTGCAAAGATTTTCATTCCTATTTTACGTTGGACTACTTTCATTCTATAAATGCAATTATTAATTGCTAATATTTGCTAATCTTGTAATTATCTTGTAATTATATTTTTATTCTTTTTTAAACGATTTTATTCAGCTTCGATTCTCTGTTTGATTGTTTGTATTATGTATGCTTGTTTGTCGTCAGAAGCGATAACCCTTCTGCTATGCCCTGCTGCACTGTAGGCATGCTCTAACAAAGAAAAAAGTGTATAAATGTAAATAATAAAAAAATCTTTCTCGTTCGTAATTTCTGTAAGTGCCGCTTTTCGGATGATTTAGTTTCTCATATATTAGAACGTAAAAGTGCCGAATTTTATATATTAAAAATAAGTGTTCAGGTTTTCACCACGAAAATGAATATAGTTCTTCAATTGACATTTCTACTAAATTTGCGAAATTCAAAAATTTCATTTCTGTAGTTTTGGCCGTAAAATCGCAAAATTTCCCCACTGTGCGTCGAAATCAAACTAGAATAAAAAGGAGCTGAAACTATGGCGAATATTACACAACCACTCTTCCCTGTACAATCGAATATCGCAGTTTACTTTTCTCATCACTTTTTACAATCCTACCAAGACTCTGGAATTTCCACCTCGCCACAGACCGTTTTAAGAGCCTCGGTAGAATTGCCTTGGCAAAAGCAAATGCAAGAACGATACCGCAGAAACAAGCGATGCGACGGTTAAACCCACGCAAGGAAGGAACACGCGTAAATGTGCAATAATGCCGCCCTGTCTCGCGGGGACTTCAATGCCGCCCTGTCTCGCGGGGACTTCAATGCCGCCGTAGGGGGTGACGTTTCACGGTAACCACTGTCTTACGGACGTAAAACAAATTTATAAGTAAACTAAAGCTTTCGTGGCAGATCCGGCAAGATCTGTTGTTTCGCTCCGGAATTCTAATCCGCGCGACGTGCTCGGGCCACAGGGGGCGCTCGAACGTGGCCGTCCTGCCGCTGACGGATATTTAGCATACAATTACCCGACTCCCTTCGGTAACGAGTCACTTTCGGTTCACGGTGGCGCGGCGTACGAATGAAAAATTCAAGAGGCGGCATCGGGAGCACGATCAGGCCGGGCGAGTAAATCTTCCAAGGACGACGTACGCGGGCGCTCCCGCGAGGCGGAAACACGGTGTGCACGGGCATTAAGGCATAGCGACAACGGCAGAACGGCGTGTACAGCAGGCATAGTATAACATAGGTAAGTGTGTTTGTGGGTCAGTGGCACGAGAGCCTGCCCGCCACCACCGCCACCGCCTCCGCCACCACAATCAGCCGGCACCGTCGCCTGGCAAAATCCTACCTACATTATACAGATCGTGAAGTGCCATTGTTCTTGAACTTGCACGCTCACGCACCGACGACCTACGCACCGCCACGCGTCCGCGGGCTCTTCTCGTATCCTTTACACGCCAGGCAGCAGGGACAAGCGGCGCGATCCCCTGATAAAGGAGAAATTGGGCCCGCTCGGAGCTTGCCGGGGACTTCTTCTTTTCATCGGGTTTGATCGATCACCATATTGTGCTAATGATTTACGTGCACCGCCTATTGATTCTACCGATAGCGTAAGACGGTTCAGGGCACCGGTTCAGATGAAATTTATGTCCTGCGAATTGCGGTAAGACGAGGGAGAGATCTGTGGGAATGGTAATTTCAGCGTCCGGTATTTAGGAGTGTTAATCATTGTAACTTTACGCGTTTAATAGGTTCACTGTGCGAGTTACATTCGATGCTCCTCTGTGAGTGATGTTTTGTACAATATGATCGTTATTGTAACTGTAGAAAGATCGTTAAAAAATGTGGAAGTCGTTGCGTAGCGTAAACGTTACCTTTTCGTTGTACTACAAAACTCTGCTGCGTGGCATACTGGGTGCTCCAGTGCTGATGGTCATTCATTTAGGGGGTGATTTCTGCGGGACAAAATAGGAGGAAGATATGCAAAGCAGAGACCATAACTGTTATAGCCCAAGTTTTAAAAGTTATGGTATAAGAATTAATGGCTTTGTTTAAATTATAAGTGATTAAAGTTTGTTGGTTATAGGGTACCATCCGCGACGACGGGAATTTTATTTTGGTTACCGATAATCATTATCAATGGCCAAATTTTTTTTTAGGCACATCCGACTGCCGTCGGTTGTTATTAACATTACTGGTGATTGGCATCCATCAACAAAGAATAGAATAATAGATATTGTAGTTTAATATTTTTATTCACCACTTGTGTATATTAATATTTAACGTGTAAATTCTGCATCTAATTGTACAAATATAAGTTTTTGTGAATTTGCTGGAGATAAGTTGCATGGTTGGTGGTCCAGGGTCAGTGTTAATTGAAATTTCGACGATCGTATGTTACCAAACTAACGCTGAACGACCAAGAATGCAACTTAATTCCAATTATAAAAAAAAAATCGAACTAACATTCCCGTCATTGATAATGGTTATTCGTAATCAAAAACAATTTCCATCGTCAACAATGGTAATTCGTGTCCAAAAACAATTTCCGTTATCAATAATGATTAACAGTATAACCAACAATTTTTTTAATCATTTGTAATGGTTGTTCGTCATCAGAAGAGTTAGGACTTAATGTTTTTAATAGTTTCATTTTTTGAAAAATTCCTTGAAGATGTAATGTTAACTGCTTACCATTTAAATAAATATTAATTTCTACTTAATGATCTTTTCCACTTTTTTTTTTTAAATAACTGTTATTTTGGGTCTCCCGCGGAGATCGACGCGTTAATTTAAATTCGAAATAGATCTCCAGCGTCGATGAAGGAGGAATCGATGCTGTAATATGTCAGTTGTTTATGCACTTTACATTTGGTTATCAAATTGTGACACAGGAGCCGCATTTCACAGTACCCACTTGGAGAAAAATATTTCCTTATTATTGGACATTTGAGTTACAAAATGCTCCACTTTTTCCAATATATGCATAGAGGACTTCTTTTCTGAGCCATAGCCTCAAAAGAATCTATCGCTAAACGCGCAACTAATTACTACTCAGCAGATGCATATAACTATACATATAGCATTAGAGAAGCACACGAAGTTTCCTTCGTTAGTACATCAATTAAATGCCTAATGCTAGGTTTTATAGCGCTGCATTGAAACCACTTCACGTCAGCTCTTAAAGGTACTAAGTAGGTAGTCGAAACTATTTTTAAAAAGCCTTTTGAATGACCCAGCCGTAGCGTCATCTATAATACATATTTCTGGCGAAACAAACATGTTTTCTTAAAGCTTATGATGTTAATAAACATCGTGTCAAAGAACAAGCCTCAGCTTCAACTGATTTCTTTGTAATTAATTAAAAAAGGAATGCTTCATTTCCCGCAAAACCCACTGCCTAGGTAGTACTCTTCTCAAGTCTTTGCCTAGCAGTGATGCCTTTTCGCGTCAAAAGTCTCCATTCCGTCCCCGGCAGTAGCGCGTTTCCACGCCAATAGAGACACTCGAGGCCACCGTTAACTACAACGTAGATATCATCAGTTTTGGCGTAGCTGAACTTGTCTGAAGCGAAAGCTGTCTTAATGCAGCGCCTAAGTTTAATGAGGTTTAGGCTGACAGTCAAAAATTAAGCTGGACAGTGCCTTCTTGCAGATAATAAACGTGCGAAAAAGCGTGTCAGCCTTGAAACCCACTTCCGGATTCTCGCTGCCAGTCAAACAGTTAACTTCATCTCGCGATGATCGTGAAAATTCAGAAGCTTGAACGACCGAGTCACACTTTCAATACACAACTTATAATTTTGGGGAACACTTACGTCGATCATTTCCAAATTTCCTAACTATTCATTCGTTTTTTAAAACCACGAAAACAGCGTATCGTAAATGGGATATAAACAGGAGTGGGTTTGTCTATAGGCTAAGTAAGCTGTAGCTTAGGGCGGCATATTTTAGAGGCGACAAATTTTGAGGAGCGAAAAAATTCCGAGCGAAAGAAATTGGGAAAGGTTTAAACGCGGGGGTTGACAAGGGAAGATCCCGAACCCGGAAATTAAAAAAAAAAAACCCTGAAACTTTGTGAATATGTAGGGGATTTCCTCAGATTTTGGCAAAATGTAATCTAATTACAAATTAGAAATTACGATTAAACTGTAATTGCGTAAGTGATTACACATTATTTTCTGTTAATTAAGTTACTTGACCATTTGATTTTGTCAACCAACACGTGATTAAGATCAGGCATAGTAACAGCTTACTAGCTGCGCCTCAATAATTTGCTACATTGAATTAATTTTTAAATTGCCTCGACTCTTTTAAATTAAAATATCTGATGATATTTCTGCGGAAGGGTGGCAGATACTTGTCAGCTTAGAGGCGCCAAATCTCCAAATCCACCCGTGGATATAAATCTTTGAATGCTATAGCTTTCTCGGGGACAGAAACATGAAATAGAATTGACTTCTTAGGGCTCACGGAAAGTGGCAAATGAGAATCGCGAAACCACGCATACGCGGCCGAAGACTGAACTTCTTTCGAGGTGCGGAGCCGCGATGCGTGAGCGCCGCAATATATTGCAGCAACGAATTCGCGCCACGAAACCAGCGAAAAAAGTAGCGGCGATTCGAGGAGGCACGAACGAACGATCGTAACCAATCGGCCAGGTCGGTGCCCAATTCCTCGGTAGCTTAGGCAAGTAGGTATCCTCGAGGTTCCCAGCAACGCGGCAGAACGCGCTTTTTGTAAGCCGCGGTGATTTTTGCTCGGATTTTACATAACGTCGTTCGTTCCCGCATAGCCACACGTTGCGCCACGATCGCCCCCCCCCCCCCCCAGTAAAATATGCTCCCGATCGGGCCCCCTTTAGCGTATCGGCGACGTACCTACTTTAAGCCGCATTTACGGACGAGCGCAAAGGAAAATGTCACCGCACGATCCTAGGTGGAAGGTTGCTAATCTCTCGGCTCTCATCCGTCTCCTTATGTCAGCTTCGCGTGTTAGATGCGTGCACAAGTGAAAGCATGTCGGCAGGCCCATGCAGATGGCATGAAATTGACGAAACGAACGATTCGACGGGTTTTCCAGAATCATCGAATCACCGGAGCATCGTTTCACCCCCGCCTGGCGAGAAAGGAGACATTTGGATAAGGGACCAACCGGCCCCGATTTCCGGGGCAGTCCCCGGGACAGGATCTGTGTGAGCGGTAACCTTTGTCCTCGATTTGGTCCCCAATTCTCAATTTAAGGTAATGACTTCTCCCCGATTCTCTATTTCTTCTTTAAAGTTACAAAATTAGGTTAGGTTGAAAAACAGTCTCCGACTGAACTTCGCATTTGCTTTTGTCTTTGTTTTCTTTCTTTCTTGTTTATTTGCTTGTGTTGCGCAGTAAAGACGTTTAATGATAATGATAATAATCAATATGAAACCGAAGCCACGAGTTTGCTATTAAAATTTTACTAATTTGGCAACAGTGTAACCAAGTGTACGAGGAGTGGTCCCAAAAAAATCTCATGTTCCCGGAAACTCCAAGAAAAAAATGGCCACCTTGAGTTGGACCCAACCTGTATGTACACTATGCTACTTCTGTTACTTATTACATATTAGTGTCAGTTCCAGTGGCGGATTTAAGGGAAAAGGCCCAGGTGGCAAACGTTCTGGGACACCCTGTATACATAACATAAATTACAAATAAATTTCCGCGCGCGTGGTATGACAATTATGGGAAACAAAAGAAATATAGTGTTTGGATAAAATCATAATTTTTTTTTTTTGGAAGATGGGGCCAGCGGAGTGGGGGCCTTCTGGGCAGGGGCCCAGGCGTCGACTGCTCATCGGGCGCCCGTTAAATCCGCCACTGATCAGTTCTTTATGAGTAAGAATTTTAGATCTTAACAAGATCAAGATCCAATGTAAATGTACCTATGTGAATGAAATTATATTATGGGCCGAATACTGCCCCCTCATCGGCAGTCTAAGGGTTGATAAAACGCCATCGTCTGTGTCAAGTATGCGACTTACACTGGCTGTGCCTACCTTTTGGAAAACATCACATTCAATGAGAAACTGAGCAAATTTCACAGTTTTCGAAAGCACAAAATTTTACGTATCTGTTACTCAAAATATTCTTGATCCGATAGATTCGAAGATACGTCGCGACGATTATTGGAATACAGATATCCTGTGTCAGTACCTTTGTTAAACTCATTCATACGCAGTGTGCACCGCGATACACTGCGTATACAGAATTTTTAGAAAGTTTTATGTCCCGTTCGGCTTGGAAGATAATTGATTACGAGGCTGATTTCATACGAAATCGTAGACGTGCACAGTTGCGATCATTCCTTTAAAACCGTGGCTGCCATCATTAATATTAAATCAAGAGGATTTTGTATTACCCCTGAACAAACGTTGCACAATGATGGCCAAAAGAGAGTTTAAAAGCTAACGGTAACAAGGGTGCCATAATTTCGCGAAAAGGAACTAAACACGTTAGCACATCAGAATCCCCAGCAGACCAGTGATACTAACATGGTAAACAGTATCTCCTGTTAAAGCTACTTTACATAAAAAGATTAATAATTATACTGCCCCCTTACTGAATCTAATTGATACCGGAAAATAAACAGGTTAAAAGTTAAATTGCCATCCCCGAATACGGTCACAAATTGACCACATAGCATCTGTTATAACAAAAGCAGTATTTAAACTAATTGTATAATACGTCATTATTAAATCTTGTTTATATGTGCGGAAAAATTATGTACCTATCTATACCTATACAAAGTAATTTCACCAAGTAAGTTACGATTTCAGATTCTTTTAAATTTATTTGATTACCAATTCTAATAATCAGCTTTTTCTTAAAATCAACTAATAACACCTCTTGAAGATTTTCTAAACTTCTTGTTACTCTGCACCATGCTATGGTATTACTTACTTTGCACCACTTTCAAAACATGCTGAAATCTGTTTTTTAATACATAATCCAGAGTTGACTCACAAGTATATCGTGGTGATATCTGTAATATTGGTTTCCATGCTGTGGCATTTATTTTTCTCCGATGTTACAATATACCGTGAACATACAAATAGAAGTTAGGTGACGGACAACTGGCTTTAATTTATTTTGTACCTATTCCAGTGTTAACAATCTTTCAAAATAAAGTCTCAGTTAAAAATTTAATTAAATGTTTCGAGGGTTATTTGGAAAAATTTCTTCAATCTTTACACATTCTTTCTCGAATAAAAAAGTTAATTTTCAGTTTAAATAAATAAAGTTTATGTTAAAATACGTTTTCTATGTTTTCCTTTGTGCATCTTTCGTTTATGAGGGATTTATTATACCAATATTGTGGTGGTGGGTACAGGGTTAACTTTGCACCAAAGTAGAATACTGTGTAATACACACCAGTTGAATAATTTCATGCAAATTATGGTGTACACAGTCTCGATTAAGACTAAATAACAGAAGGTGAATGATTCCAGATTTTATGAATTTTTTAAAAACAAACTTTTCTTACGTAGTGTACAGACATCTGAAAAATTTGTGAAAAATGACTTGCAGTTTAAGGCGTATAAAAATATCAATTTCAAACTTTCTTTCGCGCATATGCAAGATCAAAATTTTGTGGACCATGAAGGAAGGCGGAGTGTGACTTTAAAGACTTTCTACAATTAGTGTAGGTATATGTGCGGCGGCGAACTCTATTGTCAAGCAAGCGTTCCCGAAACGTATGGAAAGATGTTTCATAACAATTGGACTGTTCACCGGCAGAATCGTGGTACGGCACATTCGTGAGTTCGTTGCACCGGCTGGCGTTGCAACATTTTATAATTACGCCGTGGCTACGCCACCGTTACGTTCTGCGAGTGGCGCGCAAAAATAAACGATATCATTGGGGGACATTCGACACAGCGCAGCGCGCTGGCGGGAATTGGCCAATTGCCGCTGATCTACACAAATACGATCATGTTTTCTCGATACGAACAGTAGCGAAGCGAAACAACGAGCGCGAGTCCTTCGGCTGCTTGCAACGTCCCGCGCTGCAAGGACTTATCAAGGACGTTCTACATATTTCGTAAAAAAATATCAACTTCGATCGCCATTCTATTCCTCGCGGCATATAGCTTCTCTATCGCGTGATTCAATGAACTTTGGGCTCTGATATATTCTTGGAAAATGATATTTTCCTTGGATGCAAAGAGTTTGAATTTTTGTTTATGATCAATGTTAATGACACCGTCTTTTTTTAAAAAAGAATTTTAGAGGTTAGTGTTAATGGTTTCCCCCTCTTCGTTTTCATTATTAGGTCGTTGCAAGGGTTCGTTCGCTTTATTGCACCGAAATCATTATCGAAAGTAAAAATATATTAGGGGAGAGAAGGGCAGATTGTAAGAAAGTTTTCACAGTTTTTTCTCGCAAGTGTTTTCCTCAATCAGGAAATAATTTGCGTGATTCACTACTTACATACGTGGTGAACTAATTGCGTGAAAGTGCGTGACAAAATCTCGGACACTTAGACATCTAGCTTGATCTTAAACAATTCTGAAGCTTTGTTACAATGTGCCCCAGTCCCGGGGTAAATTGTAACACATCTATTTTGTCAGCTCAGGTTAGCTGTCAATGTCAAGTTTTTCTTACATGAATATTAAACGGCGAGAAGCAAGAAATAAAGCTACAATTAAATTAATAAGAAATGAGTTATTAGTTTATATTAACAGGAACATGGAATGCAGGAACTCTTACAGTTACTTTGTAAAAGATAATTCCTTGATACTAAAAGCACAAGCTAACAACAAGTACACTTGGGAAAAATAAGTAAAATAAAAAACTAAATCTGTACTTTTTATTTTCCTAAATTTCCCTGAAAATACTATATTTTTTTCAAGATTCCATAAAAATACTAAATCCCCGCCCCAAAGGTGGCAAAGACCGCGCGATTGCCTGGTAGACCCGCGGAAACACTTTTACTCCAATGAGAACCGTACTCGAGTATCGTTAATAGAAGAGGAGCAACTTAAAATTTGCTAAAGGATACATATGGAATCCTGCTGGCGTGCGGCGTGATCTTATATTCCGCTACGCGAACAAGTTTATTATCTGATGATCAGATAATCACGAGCAAGCATGGACGAAAGTAAACGGCGAGTTGGAACCAAAAATATATCTGTGCCAATAATTTTGTGAGTCACTGTACCTATAAGGAGAACGACAGCCTCCGGATGTTATTTTCGGAGAACTCTGCGCGCATTAATTCACGGAACGTCAGAGAAAGGGCGATGCGAGTGGGCAAGGGAAAGAATGGTGGGGGGGGGGGGAGGGCGGAGGTTTCGTACAGGTTGCGCCACGATTATACAGTTAAACGTTGGCCTAACGGTCGTGCCCAGAATTTCGGGCATTTGACGGGCGGCGAATAGGCACGCACGCGGTACACGGGCCCCGATGACGGAACCTACACCTTGACATTCGACCGACAAATAGAGAAAATTGTGTCAAACTCACACTGTTCGTGACTTCCTCGACCTAAATCCAGCGAGGCGCATTAGTGGGGCCCAAAGGGGGGAAACGACGAAACGAAAAGGAGAGAAAAGGCGCAAAGGGCAATGGTTCGTAAATGCTCTCGCGTGGGGAATATTTTTTTGCCCCTTATCCCTCCCCCCCCCAGCACCTTTTTTATTTAATTAGAGACACGAGGGGATCGCGGAACCATATGGGTCTTTTTAATGCTTCGACACGTGTATTTACAGCTTTATGTACTGTTTATCTGGGACTCACTTTTACTCGAGCATAAAACGGGCCTGAAAACGGGCACACTGATGGACACGTAAGGATTCACCTCTGGCAGGGCCACTGGGACAAAGATCCTCCTCTCGTTTTTTGTGTCACTTCTTCAACCACTTCACAGGCGAGTTAATATTCTGTAAGTAACAGGAGTGTAATTTCTGTCAAAACCGTTGACATTTGGCATATGAAAATGGCGGGGATGGCGAAGAGGAGCACACAGTAACGCACCATGAGCGACACATAAGTATGTATAGGTAGAAAGGTGATTAAGAGAATGTTAAAAATTGATATTTTTACGTATGTGTATAAATGGGTTTAATATTGGATTCTGATTATCATGTTGGCATCATTCGTTTGCCGAAGGGGTTCTTGTACTATTGTACGAGAAATTGGAAGCAAAAATTGACTGACCCACATTTTTGTGAAATTGCGGTAATAGTAATAGTGTGTTCCAATGGGCTGTACTAATCATATAAAATAGAACAAATTAATTTTTTTCGATGTGGGTTAGTCCGTTTTTGCTCTCCATGCCTCATATGTCGTATAGAGCGAGGAATATATAGTTCCTTTTTATAAAATCGTGGTCATTTTATCACTTTTGAATTTTATTTTATTTATCTCTTAAAGTCCCTTTTGTTAAACACTGTGTATTAGGGGATACTAAATAGAAAATTCATCACGATAATTGAACGTCTGATACTATAATTTTCTCCCGAAGTACGTAAGACTGATCTCTCACTATTCTCATTATTACTTTCATTGTTACTTTCGTTGCGATCTAAAACCTCTCTTTTATTTTTCCAATTACTCCGCCCCACTCACTGAACGCCACCGTACACGTTTCACTCAGATTCTACATATCGATTTTAAATAAGACAGTAAATTTTTAATCAACCTCCCCAAAAATCAGCACAGCAACCACTGCCAACTAACTTTATGTTTAAAATTCGAATCTTCAAGATCTCACGAATTCCTCTGTTCTTATCACTCTTTGAATCTTCAATAGTAAAAGAATATTCATTATGTGCGCTGGAGAATATGGAGAATTTTCAGGGACAAATAAAAACACCAACGAAACAGAAACCAGGAGACCTTAAATTCGTCTTCTTTCTTAGGATTCGAAAGTTTAGTTCCGGCTTCGACCTCGCGATGGTCAGTTAAAAAGTAAATTGCCTTCTGCGCAGTAACAATATCAACGCAAGTAGACCAAACATTCAACACAGTTTTCGCACATCATAAGCTAGATATCCTTTAAAAAAAAAAAAGAACTCAACTATTTAGTCCACGAGTGAATCATAAGAAAAGGAACCGGCAGCGCCATCTGGAACATGCGAGTCCTTTGCTTCTTTCGGCATCGGGCAATGGTTTGTCAAACGCGCTCTCGATCGGATTGGCATTTTTGGTATCGGCTGACAATCGAAGCGCGGGAGACAGTAACGATGTCACGATTTCGCACGATCTCCTTTTTTTTTTTTGTTCTTTCGTTTTAGACCGGTCGAAGAAAAAGAGTGCACGGCCAGTGGTGTGTGTCGAAGCGTAACACGCTACAGCCCCCGATGGCATTACTACTTCGTTACGCTCGTGTATTTTTCCGAATCCGTATTACACGAGCGCTGTGCTTCGCGGCGAGGAAGGCCCGTCGACCGTAGAAAAATTAACGACGTCTTAGCCGCGTAATTAATTAACCTACCAAGTAAATTCGTACGACGAGCATGATCCAATCCCTTCTGCGAAAATCGTTTGATCGAATGCGCGGCAAATCGACCAAATGGCAATAGGAATATTTTTCTGTTCGGGACGGAACAAACGACCAGTCTTTACGAAGTTAAGAACTCGAGAGTCTAATAATATCGGGCACGACTTCGAGTTTAGAATTTTGTTGCTGAAAAATAGCATGATTTTGTATTATTCTGAAGGTTCAAATCATTTCTTTGGGACTTATAAAGACAAATATCGAGAAGGTGGGGGTGGTCATTGCGAGGCAGTTGCTTTAAGATAATTTAACAAATTCTGTTGCAGTGTCTTGCTTGTTTCTGTTTACGAACAGAATCGCAGATATTTAGCTGTCTTTGTTTAAATAGTAGTTTAAAATCGCATCAACTGCTTGGTTACTAGCGACAGCTACTTACAGTAAGTTTTTTTCTGTAGGGAGGGGGTCAGCTATTTTATCAGATTATAGTATTTTCTTTAATAATTTGGATCGTTTAAGAATTCTATAAGGTAGTCTATCTTATCTTTGTCGAAATTGTCCTGCAGGGGTGGGGTGATCTTATGGCGGCCGCGATACATTCTGTATTTAGCACAGAATAGTAATAGGTGTTCCACTGTAATTACAGCATTACAATTAGTACAGATGGGTGCCGGGTCCTTGGCTACTTAGTTGTATACGAATGGGTTGTTTTTGCGTGTCCGGTTTTGAAATTTAGCTTTGTTAATATAGAGATTCTTGAAAATAGGTACTGTATGCACAACTGTGTCAGATGAATTAATTTATGGCATCCTCTATCGAATATATTTTTAATCCATTATTGAGGAATACAATCCCGGCCATTATTTACTATCCCGGGATTTTTTAAAGTCTGTATCGGGATTCCGGGACTAACCCCGGAATTGGGTAATAGAAAATTTCAGTACTTAAAATGATTTATTATGTGTTAAAGTTTAAAATCTTCATTTAACGCAAACAAACTTACTTTCTATCATTAGTCTGAAACATAAGCTAAAATCATTTTTAACAATAAAAACAGTAGATCGATAAAGATTAATAAACTCTCAATAAGTAGATAATATCAGTAAACCATTATGAGGATATTTGGAAATGCGAACTAAGAAACAGCAAAGCACCTAATGTACATGTCTACAGTGTTTCGACTTTACGTGGTCAAACAAGTTGCGATTTGCGACTCGCGCGATTTCGAAATAGCGGGAGTGAGAATATCATTCTAAAAATAAATATAGTTTAGCTAGTTATATGCGACTTAATATTATTATTTAAATAAATCATTATTATTATTATTATTATCCTTATTATTATTATGAAATGGCTATGTTTATTTATTTTGTTTATTTTTATATTTTTCAGGTGTTCATGAAGTAAATCACATTTTTAAAAAATCCCGAAATTCTCGGGATTAGTTATATCAAATCCCGGGATTTTTGGAATCCAAAAAACAGCCGGGATATTACTTGTAAGCAAAAGAAAGTACTACGTGGTCTCTAATGAGACATGTTACATTACCAATTTATAATTCACAGCACAATGGCATTTTTCCTAAAAAAAAATAGGGTCCCATTTGCAGAAGTTTCATTCCACACTTTTGAAATAACACCGCCTTCAGGGTGTACCATCACTAACGAACTAATAAAATTTTTCCCAGTTCGCATTGCAGAGGCATTGTTCGATTTCGTTTCCGTGGAGAGCATAGAAATTTAATCATGGAGCCATCCCTTTACATTTGGGCCTTTACCCAGTTCCTTGAGATTTTCACAGGCCCACTGTCGGGCAATATTTCGGTGAAACTCGTTCCGCCCATTTACAGAACAATGGCAAAAACGGACGCGGAAGCGGCGCGTTGTGGAATTGCGGTGAACAGAGGGTTGAAAGACGACCGATAGCTTCTCTTTCGACTTCCTGGTTCACCTGAGGAGCACCCCCCGTGGCTCTAGCTATCCTAGCCCGGCCACAGAACTGCGCAAATTGTCTGTCGATCCGGTGCAGTAAACAACATTGTCCCCCGCGGGCCAGGTAAACGGACTCGAGGGCTACCGTGTACCCGAATTTCGCAACCGAATCTAATTTAAGGGTGACATCGTTCACGGAAGCTCGTCGGCGTGTGCACGCTTTAAAACGCCTGTTGCGATTCCGTCCTGGGTAATTCCGTACAGGTGCTCGACAGGGAGGGAACACTTCTTATGGTCAAACTGACAAAGGAAACGGTCAATCCAAAAATTCTGTCAATCCGAAAATTCTGATTTCAATGAACCTTCGTGTGCGTGTAGAGCATATTGTAGTATGCAAAGAGCAATTTTCTTCCTGCGGAATCTCACTCTGAAGGGGTGCAATCACCCCTTAAAGTTATCGCGGTTTTTCGTTTTTTTAATTATAACTTTGCACCGGTGCGAAGTAGAACAAAACTTTAAGTATAAGAACTGTTCAGTTTTTTATACTCTATTAAACTATCGAAAGAAACATACAGTTATATTTAAGAAAACGAAAAAGCACTATGACTTTGAGGGTTGATTTCACCCTTTCAGAGTGAATTTCTCCAGAAAAAATGTCACTTGCATGCTTCAACGTGGTCTATATTCACAGCGAGTGGCATTACAATCAGAATTCTCGATTTGGGAACGTTTCCTTGTGGGTACTTCTTCCCTGCTGGCCATGTTTAACTTTCTATCTTTGATTCTGGAAAGCTCCGTTTAGTCGGACAAAAGTTGCCAGCGGTCTGGGAAAAGTAAAGAAGCATTTGGAGAGGTAACCAACACTGTGTTTGGCTCGGAAGATAAAGTCAACTGTGCGTTTTATTTCTTTGTTTGGTAGACAATATTTTCTTTACTGTCGTTCGTTAATGTAATAAACATGCATTCTTCGGAGTGTGAGGACGAGATCCGTACGAGAAGAAATCATTTTGTACGTGCATATTGCGAAACAATAATTTACAACAAAATAGCTACCACGGAAATATGAAACTTTCATTTTTCACATAAAATTTTTCAACATTTTTTTTTTTTTTTAATATAAACTGGGAACAGAGCATAAAATAAGAAAAGATCACGATCCTACTTAAACAATATATCTTAGAATAAACCATGAAAAATTGATGTCAATGTGTTCATTTTTAGATCTTGATAAATCTTGACAACGACAAAACAGTGTCGTATTAATATTTTGTTATATTAATATTTTGCGATGATTTCAGTGTTGTTTGACTCTTTGAAGAATGCATTTTTAGTGCGTTCGTACAGTGTAATAAAAAATAGCTTCCTTTTCCACGTGGCACAGTGATTTTATTAACCGCAGAAATGTGCACGACGTAGGTTCATAGATAAGAATCTTGGGTTTCTCTTACACCGCTGTATGATAAGCTTGATTTTATTCGCGTAAACATAAAAACACTTCTTGGAGCTTACAAACCTCAGAATATGTTTCAATTTGTTCAAATTATTCGTTACGAATAACTTTGAACGAAATTGAAAGAGTTTGAAATAAAAGCATACAGTAGCTGTTGCGTGCGGTAAGACTTCATATTAACTACTTCTGTCTATTTGTAAATAAGAAAGGCACCATTCAATGGTAAATCGTTAAAAGAAACATAAAACTAGAGCCTCCCATACTTGTCGAAAATTCATTGGAAGTACAAAGAGCTTGGAACAAAAGGGACCATTACAAACTGAAGTATTTGAGGAGTCTGAGATGCGCGGGTGTTTAATTATCCTAAAAGACGATAAAGGTTTCGCAGAACATTTAGCTAACAATAAGCAGATAACAAAATTACTTGAAAACTTATTTCTTATTTCTATAAACTTATTTAAAATAACGTTCGTCGGTGGAACCAAGCACTGTTAGCTCGACAAAAACTTCTCGCTCCCGTTGGTAGGAGAAGAGTTTGCACGATTTTACTTTTTAATGTACGCGCGTACATCCCATGGTGTATTTGAAGCGCGCACTCAGTCCCACCGTCATAGATACCGGGGAGTAATCCAGGCCAGTGTGCCACCATGACTCGCGGGGTCCGAGGTACGAGATACCAACGGAAAGGAGAAGAAGGACGCACGGTATGTCTCCCGAGACCAAAGTAGATTGTTTGATCCCGCGCCTTCCGGTTCGCGGCGACCATGCTGTACACAGCGCTCGTCACAGTCCTTAGACCGGCCTAACCGGCCCAACTCAACGATTCGCCTAGAAAAGAGAAGCGAGTCCTCTTCACTTTTACCGCGAAACACACTGAAAAGCGCGAGCTACTCGAACCGTTTTTCGCGCATAGCTACGGGATCTGGGGATGCCTGGCTGCTTCGTAAAGGTACTAGCAGCAAACACGAGTATGTACGTACTTGCGCAGCTGTTTGTTGATAGACTATACAGGATGTAGATCCTGATGCGCGCAATTTTTAAGGGGTGTCCGAAGTGAAATCGCTCGAAAATCAAGTACTTTTTTGCGAATTAATTACAGGAACACGAAAGCAAGCACGGACTTTTCCTTTTACACAATGTTTATTACTATCGCGTATAGTAAAATAAATTTTTTTTGCTTACATATCTGTTTTACGAATGGCGCCACACGAGGTTCATTATACAGTGGCTCAGAAAAAGTGTCTTTGGTCTTGCCTTGATATTCAGCTTAAAAATAAAGACACAACGGTTTCGTTGGAATATGTTTCTCCTAGATTTTAGAACCTGTAATGTTGGAGGGGAAAAGAGAATCTGAAAATTTTGAGAAAAAACCTTTTTCAGTCTTTTTCAGACCCCTGAAAAAAGAATTGAACCAAAATTATTAAAATAGCGATTAGGAGAAGGCGATTTGTCTAATAAATTTCGATTTTCAGAGTGCACAGAGGGCTGTTTTATTATCTCAAATTGCTTTTACACTTTGTGCTGAGGTACACTTCAAAAGGGAGTATATTTTGAACATGCTGTAAAAATTTCAAGTCCATCCTAACCTCGGTTTTTTCACAATCTGGGCAAAACCGCAGAAAAAATGGCTACACCTCAGACGACTGTAGCAGCGCCATCTACATGTATATATTATCAAATAATTTTTTTTACAGTTTATAGTATTAATAAACATTACCGAAACGTACTAGTCACAATTTGTATTCATCTCTTTGGGATTAATTTGCAAAAAGAGTACTTCATCTTCGAGCGATTTGACTGCCTACTTAGCCCTCGTAAGTTTCTTTTAACGTTTTAAGCTGAAGTGTTAAAAGTATCCGTTTTTAAACAATTTTTGTGAGAATATAAGGTTTGATGAATGTACGCAATATGAGAATTTCAATCTAACGTACGCTTTGATGTGCTGTGTTATCCTTGGACATGTCATTTTGGTAAACATGGTGAGAAATACACAAAATTCGAATTTTATTAATTTTTTATACTGTTGATTTGTTAAAAAGTTAGCATGCTTTTGAAGAAAGAAGAGTAATAAGATACGCGCAAATAGAAATCCTTTCCCTTCGAAAGGATTTTCGAAAAATCATGGAGGAATAAAAAAATCCGAGAGTGCAAATCTAGAGAATGTTATTATGAACATAAAGATAAAAAATCAAATCTATTGGATAAATAGTTACCGAGTATTTCCGAGGACATATTCAAGAGAACCGATTGTGGGGAAAAATGGCCGCCTCACAGCCGAAGAACTGTTGAACTACTTATTTCTTAAAATAGTAAACTCTAAAAAAGTGGAAACAAAAATTGATTTTTTGTTCAATTTCTCCTACATTATAAAATAATTGGCGATTATTTATTAAAGCCTGTTTGCTTAAAAATTATTTCTATTCGCTGTTACTGCATATACAAAACTGATGGAAAGGCTGTTCTAAAATTTCCTGAGTTTGTCTTGTTATTATATTTCCATTTTCTGAAATTCCTGTTTTTGTACCTGCGAATAAAAATCATTTCAAGTCGGTTAGACTCAAGGAGACCAGCGGACTTGCGGGAATAAATCCGCCGTTGATTTTATTTTAATTTAAAGGACAATATCTTGGAAATAGATAATATAAAAATATTTTGCAACAGGTGCGAATACCTGTAGTATGTTGCGTCAATAAATTGACTCGAACGTCCAATACCGTACTTATCATCATCCTAATTCTACACCTTGGTTCGTTGTTTTGCTTTCTCTTTCGGGAGTGGCATGCTCTAGTTCACCTGGCCACGAAACCGTCCATCCGTCAGTACGGTACGTCCTCCGCCTCTTGTTTCTCGGCTTGAATTTTGCGCGATTCACGCGCAAAGTATACCGATCCAAATCGGTGGAAAGCCAGCTGAATCGTTAAATGAATCGAGACAAGGATCCCAAGCGGAGAAACAACAAATATATTTTGTACTGTTACAGAGCTGGGTATATACAGAGTTATATAAATCGTGAAAAATATACTTTGTATACAATATACAATATGTAAAATATTATACCATTTATATACGTCCAAAAATAATATTTCACTTATTATTCTATCATTCGTTTAGAAGGGAAAAATAATTTCCTCCCGCGTAGTATTTGTTGCAAACATACGCCACGCAAGAATTCGTATATAAATAACAATATGATACACAATGGAATACCCCTGCTATACACCATGTATTACTCGAGATAAATCTACGCCAAGCATACCTACTTATTATAAATACTATTGACAGCACCGTAGTCGTCTATTTTGTGCAAACAAGTTTGTAATATGAATCTCGATGAAAAAAAAGGGATAGAGAATTCACTACTTTCACATCCAGGTACATTATGTGGTCTTCAATAGGACGAACATCTAAGCCCGTAGTTACTCTACGATCGAACATTCTTGACGAATTCGAGGAATTGATCTTGCTCAGTCTTGATCCCTAAAGTTACGAGATATTTTCTCCTTTGATAAGCGAAACCATTTAAGAATAATATTTCTTAATCTCCCCGAGCAAGAACGGTTCGTTTGTTTCGTTTATTTCGAGGAATCTTTTGTTCGCCCTACTGAAGTAATAAATGTCGCCAGTATAAATATCGAACCACAGCGCGTGAATGTGTAGATCGTGCCTTTCCAGACGTTTCTTTAGAAACCCGTAGGAAGCTACGTTTTGCAGTTGCTGGAGAGTATTAATCTGAAATTAAAAACGATATTTCTACGTTGAAAATAAATTACACTTGGCGGATAGATCTGTTGTAAATATTACCCTAATCGAGTGTTCGACAAGATGAACTTGGTTACAGAAACCGTATCAATGAATTCACACGTTCACACATCCGAGATTGTACATTAATTAATTCTACCACTAATATTCATTACACGTTATTATTATCACACATAATCGCATATATCTACAATGTCCCAGAAAATAATGATTTATTTAAATTCGTTTTGGACAATCAAATGGAGTAAAAAAGTCCCATAAACAGAGTGTCAAAAACGCAACTATAATAAACTAGATACTATCAAAGGTACTACCAAAAATCTCAATACACGTATAAGGTCTTTTAAGCGATACAGTTAGAGAATAAGAAGTGTGTACTTACTAAAGCGTGTATTTTGAAAATGAACACTTCTTAAAATATACGATTTTTATAAAAATAATAACTGCTTCCATCAAAGTGAACAAAAAATGGGCTGAAAATGTCCCTAGAGTCAGGCGCCAGGAGCCGTGAACGTGTTAAATTTCAATTAATCTCGCTCTCATGCTTATACTGACTTGTGACAATTTGTCCTCTATAGCAAATTTATCCTCGGGGTCGATGTAAGCCACGAACTTCCGTAATGGCGTCTCCGCTTGGAAGAGTATCGGCTGATGGAAGCCGGTGACTTCGAGCTGCTGAAACTTCGCCAAGCTGCTGCTAGCGTGTGCGCACAGCCACGCTCTTAATGGTGATATCCTCCGATTTGCCTGCAAACCAAATATTACTCTGAAGTCGACAAACGAATCAAAATAAAGTACACTTAACCGGATCACCGTGTTATAAATGTAGGGTATTGTAGTGGACTATACAATAAACACTTTTTCTTAGTTCCATTTTGCTATATGACGTCATATAAAGAAGTTACAGACTTTTGAGAATAAAGACCTCTCACTACGCCTCGCCTCGTCGCAACTTCTTTTAGCACTCACACCTAGGCTCGCGTCGTCTCTAATTTTTCCGTACCTGAAGTTAAGGTGCGTATCGAGTTTGCGAGGCTTCCCCGCGAGGTCTCTTCTTTATCTGAGCTTGCCTCGCTTTATGTGTTTGGTCAGTTGCTCAGAGAACATCTTCCTGTGCGGTGGCATTGCCTCCACTACGCCTCGCCTCGCCTCTCTTCCTCAAAATATTCTCAAGAATCAAGAATCCGTGGCTCAGAGTCGCGCCGAGGCGAGGCGCAGTGTGAGTCGAATTGTCAAACTACATAAGAAAAGCATGGGAAGAATAAAATGAGCCGAGGCGTAGTGAGAGCCTGCTTTTAGATGCCTGAGCGCCTGGAGATAGGCAGCCTGCCTCGCACCTGCGCACGCACGCCGCTCTGACTCCCACTTCTGTACCAACTTATTGTCGTAACTCATACATAGTTTAAAATTTTAAAGCATCGCAAGCTATGCTCGCATTAACAACAGCGTTTTCATCGCGCTTCAAACGGATTCATGCTGTAGGGGATTAAGTTGATCACTGATGCTTACTTTAGACGCAAATTCCTCGTCCCGCAGAGCGTACAACAAATTCATGGCTTTGCAGTCGCTGTGCCCGCAAACTATAACATGCCTTATGTCGTTTACTACGCAGCCAAGCTCTAAAGCTGCCGGCTCGCACATGGTCAGCTCGTCCACGAAATGCTGAGAGTGAGGAACAACGTTGCCGGCGTTCCTGACTGAAAAATAAAACGGGAATAAAATCGATGGTATTTTAGCGTTTTGTAAAAGATCACTGCGACTAACAGTACCCCAAATTGGCTATTCTCAAATTGAACACCTTCCACCCCCGTTACCAATGTATCGATATAAGAAATTTGATTACGCCGCCTATCTTATACAAAGCGTTAGCAGCTCTTCTTTGGAAAACTGTTAAGGACTCGCCTATACTTCTTCCAATAAAGTTTTCTACTTTGATGGGGTTATTATTCCCCACTCAAAGTTTATCAGACATATAGTGACATCAATGGCGCTTAATGGCCTAAATGAGCTCCAGAATATAAAAACAGATCTTCACCGTTCTCTCAAATAATTTCTAAAAAATCAGCTTACGATATTTTCATAATTGTTACTTCTACTCGTTGGATACTAAAAATACACAAATACTGTATACATTAAATCCTCGTTATGAGCCCGACAAACGGGGCCGGCGGCGGGCTCGTAGCGCGTTGTGGACACTAAATAGTCCGCGCGGCCAATGGCGCGAGTGAGAAAACACAGGAGCGAAAGTTCCCCCACTCTCGTCCGAAGGATTCCAAGAAATAGTGGGGATAGTCGTCGGGCTTTAAACGCGTAGAAACGGGCTCATAACAAGGATTTACTGCACTATTTCATTTAAAAAATATTTGAATCGTCACCCGTAACCCCTATAAATAAAATTAACCTGGTAATGAAACCACCTGTTTGTGTGGCACAGTGAGCCTCAGAAAACTTTCAACTATAAAAATATGAATTTTGTGCTATCCCCAACAATTTTCGAAAAATCAGCTTATAACACTTTATGTGAGGCACCCTCATATGTTGCAATATGTGTAGCATCCCCAGAGATCTCCATGAAATTTAGAGGATTGAATCTAGGCATCGAATGATGAATATTTTGTGCCACAGGTGCATTTTTTATAAACAGTTATTAATAATCACTGATACGTATATAAGTTAAAGGGTGGTTGCTTCTTCGTCAGCGGGAAGTCCGAGGTTCGCATGCTGTCACCGCGAAATACTTTCTCTAATTTTTGCTTCACAAATTTAAATTTTATACTCCTTTATTTAAACATTGTATTTATTTTACACAATTGTTCGCTATATATAATATGCACGTGTATATTTATATTATATACTCATTGTAAAGAAAAATTCATATTAACCCTAAAACATAAAGGCTCGTCATTTTTACGACTGACAAAGCTTGTCATATGTATATAGGTACTAATTGTTTCAAATAGTATGTTTGTAACATAAAACTATTAAGCAAAGATAAAACTTACAATATTGTGTCGTAAAAATAAAAAGCCGGATGGAGTAGTAAATTTTTCGAACGTTTGTGTTAGAAGAATATTGATTAACGTTTGTGTTCTATGGTTAAGTTTATAATGTGCAACCTACATTGTAGCAAGTATAGGGTAAGTGCACTTAATATCGCCACTCGTAATATCTCGTGTAGTAAGTGCTGACATGTGTTAGTAATGAACTGAATTAATAAGCAAGCATGTGTAGAGATACATATACATACTACGCTGCACCGTAACTTGAGCAATGTCCTAGAGTAGAAGTATTTTAGCGATTCTTGATAGTTTACAAATTTATTCAACCGTGATAACTTTACATCACATTGGGAGAAGGTAAGTTTAAGAAGTCTATGAATGCATGCATATTTACTGGGAGTATTTAATTACTGACATGCTTGAGCAATTTAATCGGTTTCAACATTTTTATTAACGGAAACAGTTTTTTTTTGTGTCTTGACCAGCGTGTACTCAATACAGCCTAGGCATCAAGTGAGTGATTTCAGTGTGGTATTTGCTACAAATGGGGACACGAAATTTGCGGAGCTACAGAACTGACCTTCGTTTGCCCGGCATGTAAAGGCGATTGTCTAAAAAAATAATATAAATATTATGAAATTATATTGCTTTACTTTTATAATAAAGACATTTTTTAAACATAATCCCCAAAAAAATATTTGGCAAGAAAGCCCATAAATAAATTAATTAATCAATATTTCTCAGATAGGAGTGTGTTATGTGGACTTTTCCAAGATCCCGATTTTTGCTTGTCTTCCTTTTTTGTAGTCGCGATTGAAAATTTAGATTTCAACACTTCTAACCTGCCGTACATGAAACACAAACAATTTCTTTTTTATCTGAGACTAATCAGAAACATAAATATCAATTACCCTTCAATTGAGAACGATTTGAATTTGGATAGGCGAAATTAGGAGCACCACTTACATACATTTGTTACGTATTTGTGAGCGAACGTTTACGTAAAAGAGTTACAATATTTGTAAAATAAAGTTGTATAAAATTGAAATATTTGAAACAAAAACGTTGAGCGAGTATTTTTTTGCATTGGCAAGATTCAAACTTCGACTCTCTTCGCTGCCACGCAATAGACTATTTTGCAAACATTTTCAATATATCATTTACATATAAACAGTTGTTCAGTGATTAATATCATATATTTTCGAGAATATCATCATTCGGCCCCTAAATTCTCTCCGTCAAATTTCGTCAGAATCGTATTACGCCCGGCGGTATTTATTTGAGAAAGGCTGCTTTTAAGAAGCGCCCGTATTTAGGTTCGGCGTGAAAACAGTGAAATGTGCTGCCACATGAGAATGCCAAAAAAGCCAACTTCACGTCCAATTGAATAATGTCATAGTGAAGTCTCGTACCGACAAACATATCTCCAACGTTCGTTTCCGTAAATCTAGTTGGGATCATCCGGGAGTCCATGCAGGTAAAGAATACTGCCTTTGGCTGTGGTAAGAGTAACGACACAAGTCAATTACGGCAGTAATTGTTAACACGTTTTGCGCCGGTCCAGTAAAAATACGATTTTCCATATTCTCGCTTAACTGCCGGTCACGTAAAATTACGAGTTTTTTTCGATACTTTTACTAGTAAAAATAAAACGGATATTAACATTTGACGTAATCGGAGCTCAAAATGTTGCAAGTCTTCAATTAATATTTCATACCAAGATATCGAGTGCATTTTCAGATATAGCAATTTCTGTAAAATGTAATTATAAGCAAATTTCGGTAACAGATGCGGCGCGAAATACTTCAATATATATTTCCATAGTGTCAACGTTTCAATCTTTTAAATCACACTTCGCTAATGAATTTTTTAAACACAGATTTTATTTCAGGTGCAACTTTATTACAAAACGTCAACACTGAACATAAACGTATACATAACCTCCACGTGTTATTATAAAAAAGAAAAAGTGAAAACGGCACAGACATTCTGCATAATAATCAGTCGCACGAAACAGTAAAAAACGTTTGTGAATATCGATCACAAGTTGCTCGTTTCAGATGTAGTAAAATACTTTGAATTCTATTTAAAAGCATTTAAACCGTAACGAACATAACGTAAGTTTTGAAAATCTTTCGTTCGAATGTTGAGTCTGATTTTGTTTAATATCTTAAATTATTCCTGATTAATCAATACACCCAACAAGGCATAATTATCAACTCGCGCTTTCACGAGCGTTTTGAATGCACGTGTACAAATATTTGACTCCCGTTATCAGCCATTCCCTGGTTCAAGGACAAACTATTAGGGCACTATCGTAAGACACTTGATCTGTTGTGAAAATGCGTTATTCTACAAGTATTTCAATCCACACAATTGATATTTATTTTTATTAGATTTGTTTACATATTTGTATTAAATTTTGCGCGCGATTGTTGGCAAAAATGGTAATCACGATTTCTCTTAGTAGAAACGATAACTATGATTTTTAAGGCTAATGTTATGTTACCAAGAAATAGTATGTGACAACTTAACAAGAAAGAATTGAACATTACAATCTTTTCGTACCTCAGGATGATCTCGAACTTTTTGAAACTGTTTCACCATTCCTTCTCTATGGCATCTTCTATATTGCATTATACCTTTGATTATTCTATCCATAGTAACGTTTGTGAACACTCCAACTGCACTTGTCAACCTGAAATGGTGACGGTTGGTGACGGTACATAAATCCGCCATTATCAGTCGAATGGCGGGAAATTCGAATTCACTTGGGAATGCATAAAACTGACAATGAGGCCCGATTCAGACGAGCGATGCGGCGTCGCTCGTTGCGATCTCACACCGGTACATACTCATATGTATATAGAGAGATTTACACGCGACTCAATTTTTTGCCGTAGTATTGGCATATCGCACGACGCCGCATCGCTCGTCAGGGCGAATTCCACTTACGCCCAAATCGCCCGCGCCCACGATCGTAGGAATTTTCCGTTCTTATAGTAAAATGAATATCATAAATCATATGTTCCTGTTTTCGAGTCGTAATTTATATTTAAAGACTTGTATTTTCCGATAATGACCCTTTCACAGATTTCTCTTCCATATTTCAGGAGATTTTCATAAATTTTTAAACGAAAACCACGGGCACTGCGGGCGATTTGGGCGTAAGTGGAATTCGTCCTGATCGGCGCTAAAGGCTGATTCAGACACGTCCAGTAATTTAGTCTAGTAGCGAGTAATTTAGTAATTTACCGCGCGTGGACACCAAAATTTCGTCGAGTAGTTTAGTAAAGCAATGGTAAATTACTCACCACTCGACTAAGTTACTCGACGTGTGTGAATCAGCCTTAATTATAAGTCTGTTAAAATTTAGACGGAGCTTGCTCAACTTAACAGATTTCACCTCTTATTTAAACATATCAGAAACAAATCAATTTCCACGTTTCTCTTTATTCGTACAGTTAAAAAATACAGTTTAACAATACATGTTTAAGCATAATTTCTTATTATACGGCGTTTATCTTTTCAAGTATTATTAATAGATACAGCTATACATAAACTCTTATCAGTTTAATATTCGTTCCCTTATGTTACAAGTATCATAGAACGAAAATTTTGTACAAATAGCATCTATACTATCGTTTATATAAATTGAAAGATACAATCGCGAGCGATTCAGTTAATTCTAACCGTAATAGAGTAGTACAATCGCTATAATAAGTACGCTATTATAGTAAGTGAATATAACGTAGGAAAATATATGTCTTTATAACAGGCCAGAATAATTGCTGTACAGAAATGAGATGTGTGATAACATGGGATCAGGAAAGTTGCTTAACCCATGAAACCATGCATGATCTAAGAGCCAAGAAAGAGAGCATTCGCCACAAGTGAATAATGAAATATATTCACCTAGTACAATATCAATAGTTAAATTCCGAGTAGCATTGTCGGTGGACTCCTTGCATTCGTATTTATCATTGCATTCCTATGCGTTTATACATATATGTATGCATTTAGGTTTAACATCAACTAAACTATGAATATGTACGTTAAAACTCTTTTCTTTATCGGGAAATAATAAAAGCCTCTTGGAAAACTTCATCGTTATATCGTTATTGGTGGTCTATGTCACAAATTGCACATGGAAATTACGAGTTCATTGGCAAAAACTATCAATACGCGTTGATTGATAAATAAGAAAAATCTCGTATAACTGCACTTGCATTCTGGTGACTCCGTTTCAAAGTAACTCTTAGACTCAACAGTGATTGACAGCTTGGACCCGGGCGACAACGCACCTGGGCCGAACTGACTTCTATCTACTTAATGCCGAGCTTTGACTAGCACGTTCCAGTTTCTCGAAATGCTTTCGTGCGTTACGAATATTGATTAACGTTGCTGCTGACGCTGAAACATCGAGGAAAATCGTGTTACTATATATTGGAAGGAAATTTGTGATTTAGGATACTTACGAATAGCAGGATCCGACATAATAACCATCACATATGTATTCGACGTAAATACATCGATAAAAGCGGCGAAGTTCGTGTTTCTAACTTCCATACTTTGAAATTGCGCAGCCAATTTGCTAGAATTATGATTACTCGGTCATATCTTAAACTTAACTCTTCCCGGTCACACTTCCGTAAAGTTCCGCGGTGGTCACACTCGGTTCGACGGACCCAGCCGATTTTTAAACAGTAAAGGTCTGCGCACACATATCCGTTCTGTATCCGTCGTGTCAGTGGTAAGAAGAAGAGGGGCGTAGAGGGTCTCTTCTTCTTAAGGTCTGGATTAGGTCTGTGTAAGTGGTAAGAAGAAGAGACCCTCTACGCCTCTCTTCTTCTTACCACTGGCACGACGGATACAGAACGGATATGTGTGCGTAGACCTTTACCGTACGAACTGTATCAGTCCAATCGATTCCCAAAAATTATAATACACACTTTGAACATTGCAGAATATAGAATAGTCGCGAATAGAAGCTTGAAAGTTAAAAAGCGGGTCTATACGACCCAGTGTGACCATGAAGGGTTAAATTAATATCGTTATAATGTGTCTATTATCAAATTTACCTGCAACTTAACTTAAACTGCTTTATTATATTGGAGACTTTTTCAAATCGATGTACATCCCTGTGGTGTTGCCTTTGACAATAACTAATTACTAAAAATGTTGCTCTTTCGAACAGAAGTACTTCATCAGCATCAATGATGTTTGTGAATTGTTTCAAACTTTGTTCAAGCTCTTTAACATTAGGAATTAACATGTACACGATCGAAGACCATGCCCTGAATGTTAACAATTTACATGAGATTCTGGGTCCTTATAAATTGAAACGAACATGCAATTACGAACGCATACCTGTACAGCGTTTCGTCCCATATACTAGTTCTGAAACAAGTGCATTCAAGTGGCAGACTGAGCCTTTTTAAGTCTTCTTCCCTCTCTCTAAATATTATGTCTCGCTGGTCTTCTTGCACCAAATCCATCTTATGTACTAAGCAGAATATTTTCGCTTCCGGGCTGTTCTGCAGTATCGCTTCTAAGCAGCTTTGATAATAGTGCATGTCTTTATCTAGTTCCCTTGATTCTACGTCGAAAACATAAATCAGCACTTCTACGTTCCTAAATATATTGTCGCGCTGCGATGCGAAATAATTTTCCATAAATGCTTCTTGGCCACCGCAATCCCAAAGATTTAACACCAGGTTCCCGAGGAATCGTACATGACTGTGCTCAACGTCGACTGCAATTAGCGCAAAGAAATAAGAATATACGTAATACAACGACGGAAGGTTAACGTTAGTAGTACTCACTCGTTGCTCCGAGGCGACGAGTATCGCGAGCGATGTAATTGGCGAAGATAATGCTACGCATGCTAGTTTTCCCTGAGCCGCTCTTACCCATTAGAAGGACCTAAAAGAATTTATAGTTAAGGAAACGGATCGCGGAATTTAATTTAATTAAATATAAACAAGCATTACGCGTTCTAATTTCGTAGAAGTAAAAATGTTTACCTTCTTCTTCATCTTGAATTAATAATATTAAACGTAGAATTTAATCGAAGTTTATATAAATGATCGTTCCCCCGTGACAAACGATTAATCAGTCGTCCTGCCTTGCCTGTAACAAATGGAACAAATCACTGACTAATGTAACGTAGTCATCCAGTGAAACAACTTCCTCCAATTTCATTATGGCAGTATATCGCTCGCATACATACGTCAAATGCGTGGTCAAATGTCAAATTTCATATCGAGGTTATATGCGAACTATCTGATGAATCAGAAATGTAGATACGACTTTGTGACAGATAATTGAAACGCAACAGTCTTTTCATTCACGACCAAACAGTGCCAAGTACGATTAAGAACGATGTGATTGTTAAAAAAATATTGGTCGTTAGAAACATGGATTGTGATTGCTATCAATAGTAAACAGTCTTGTGATGTAGAAATTACGATTATCCTCTATTTTTCTTGCTACATAATTATGAACTGTAGTAGCTAACTTCGCACATGTTGTCACCACTCCAGCGCCACAGAGATAGTATGTGATAACAGAAAGGAACGATGGTGGCACGAATTGTTCTAAATGATAAATTAATCCTAAACAAATATATTTCTATTCTGGACTTATCAGCGCTATAGTGCGTATGAAATGCCATCTTTTTGAAATTTCGGTGTTCAGATATCGTAATATAACCGTAGCTGCATTTAATTATTCAGTTTTAATCATATTAGAAAATAAAAGGTTTGCTATAATAATAACAATCTTATATAAATATTCAAAGTTTCTCACGATTCGTGTATTTCATAGAATGAATAACAATTAAAATATTCTTTATGAATTCTAAGTATAGGTAGGTAGTATTAAGTACGTAGTAGTAAGTACATACATTATGTAGAAACTAAATTCAATGTTTGAATACAGCTGTGTTAACGTGACAACAAATCGGTCTTGGTATAGAAATTTTCAAAATTTTATTATTAACCAATCATAATTTCAAATTTAAAGATATAATCATAGATAAGCTATCGGATAGACCTAATATCTATTGTTAATTTATGTCACCACGGACGAGGTATAAGGTAGACCTAACATCTTATGGGAGTTCCTGCCCCAGGAACTGAAATATCGACTTCGTCGAACTTAAATGGTTATATCGCGCACTCTACGTTAAATAACGGTGACTTTGGGAACTATCTTCAAGTCAATTATAGAAGCCGGTAAAGTCAATAGAAGCATCGACGAAGTCTGTGATGTGACAGCTAACCCGATATAACCGCTTTCAATTTTCGTCACCAGATTGCGTAGCGGCAATAAGTAAATCCCAATACCTCGTCGATGATGGCTCCAATTCCCCGACAGACGGTAACGTACGTGTGTACCGTGGTCGAAAACGCATCGAACAAGCCACGCACCGATAAGTAAATCCGATATCTGCATTCGCGTCGGAATGGGGAAGATGACTGCAACTTTTTCCCACCCGTAACGTCATCAGCGCACGTGCCACTTGTCAACGGTGTGTTATAAAACATTAATATGTAACTACCAACTTCATACATTCCACAAATGAAAATTTCGCGCCCAAACCATTCACGCATGCGTACTCATGCAAAACCACGGCACATGCGCTAGTGGCGCCCTCTGCGCCGAGCTTTGCGGCATCTTCCCCGTTGCGATCCGCGATGCGACATCGCATCTGTTTTTCGTAGCAATTTTCATCGTATTCAGTTTAAATTCGGCTAAACTTCCGAAAACCGGTAGAAGGAATTCCACTCTGAATTCATAAAGTTGCACTCGACACGAAAATGATATTTCGAGGTATACGAGAAAATATTTCTACCTTATCACCGATAAAGTGTAAAAGTTGTGTATATAAGGGGTGTCCCACTAGATCGCATTTTTACTTCTCGGAGTACGAACATGCCATGCGAGACGTGTGGAATAAACCAAACTAATCGCACTGAACGGCAATTGAAATATATCGATTTATTTATTAGAAAGTGATATAGAAATCATGAAAAAATGGTTCAATTTTTCAGGTCGAATAAATGTGACGAATATACCAATACTGTTCCAATTATTTCAACCTATTCAATTTTTTAGAAGAATTTTAAGCATTTGAAGAATAGATGAAACTTCGAGCTACCTATATTGCTGCTTTTAACTATTTGACTTCTACAATCGGATGGGTGACAGCAAGTTATGGTGGCACAAGGGATAGGGGGTGTACCGCTACAGTTGTTCACGCTGTGTCAGTGTGCCATCCCTTCAATGGGCCCGTTAAGACCGACATCGGCTCGAACCAGTTCGAGTATCGCAACGAGCCTACATTTTCTTATGTCATACGACCGAGGCCCCTTTCTCGGTGCCATATGGCAGTTAAACCTTCGCTCAGCATTAGTCTCAATACTGTCTGTCATTTAACATTTCGAGTATTGAGTACTCTACAGAAAAATGCTGACTACATGTACATAGACGACACCCAGCCCGCGATGATAATTTCCGAGGCCGAGACTCGAGAGTAAGAAAACAAAAACGAGTGAGAGGACTTTTCATGCGCCATTCATTCAGACTATGAACCACCGTAGTTGAATATCGGAAATAAATATCACATGCATCCCAGGGGCCTTTAACTCTGTGTCAATATAGTCAACACTGCCCCCCATTCATATCCCCTAGTGTTTGAAGTACTACATATTTTCGACTTTAATCTTTTAATAATTTCTTTAAATAAATCAATTGCTGAATGGGGTAATAAGTAATTGTATTATTAAATTAATAATTCCTTACTTACAACTGTTACCCCCTTAGTGTCTCCTATATCTATAAAGTTCAAGATCTGTTAACTTCAAATTAAAAGGGTACCTATGATTTTTTATTTCTAAGTTATTATAAATATGTTTCTTCCCTCCAAGAATATAATTTTCTATCCTCATATCTTTACATCCCTTATGTGCTGAATTTACAACTACTGTACGAGTCAGGTATTCGATTCTTACTTTTACATCTGAAGAAGCTTTACTGGTTTACTTGCTGAACTTGGCTTTCTGCAGAGGCAAATTCTGGAACCTTTCTTGGAGGGGGCGAAATATGTAAAAGTACATAAGTACATTTTTTAACCTTCTTTTAGGAGATTTAAAATTTGCTTGCAATTTATATTTTAATATCTCTAGCTGATGCTATAGCCTAAATAATTAAATTCACATTAATTACACAATGTAATAATATATTTCTATTTTATTACTCCGGGGTGGGGGGCGGTCGTCTCTATCGCCTCCCTCTGGATCCACGACTTTTTGATATGTACATGTTCAAGTTTAATTTTTAATATATCGTGACCTAGTACAGTGAGGTTCCAAAAAAACCTGTTATGGTTCATGAATTATCTTCAATAATTACTCAGGTGGGACGAACACGCAAATTACGAACAACTTTTGCACGAAGACGTAATGCATGTGGAAAATAAAGTAAAAATGTGATCGATAAATCTGCCTGGTTCGCATTGAACCTCTGAAAAGTAGGTTACGAATAAGGATCATGATTATACAATACACGTAAGAACACCTGCAAGTGGAGATGTACTTTCACCTTTTTAATGTAATTAAAAAAGGAAAGTTGTATTCGGGGGGACCGCAAGGACGAACGATTGATTCGATCTGAAATTTAAAAAAAACAACAACAATATCTCTGTTTGATAGTCACTGCGAGTGACGCATGAACTTGATGAAGCTAAAGATTTCTACGTGTATCATTAAAAGTTTTCGAACATTTTCCGTTGTGGTTTTATCACAAATTAAGTTAAAGTAACATATGTAATTTAGAGTATAAAGCACACTAACTGTAAGTGATGATAAGCTATAAATTCTGAATTAATCCGAGCCCAATTGAATTAAAAGCAGAAAATTTGCGATAACTGAGCAGTGATTATTTTTATTCCATTATACATTTCATAATAATTGATACTCACGAATCAGATCTATGAATTTTCTGAGTCTACAACTTGTAAGTCTGCAAACAGCAAGCGGAATTTCCGTCCACGTCATCTGCAGCATCAGTTCTGCATGTGGCAATAAGAATGACTTGTTAGACGAGGGCGTCCACTTTGTTTCAGCTGAATCTACTGTGTTAAGTAACCAAATCTAGTGACTGACACAGAATAGATCCTCGATTAAACGCGTTATTGTCGTATACTCACCTCTGCTTTCCCGATAAGTTAATATGCGAAGCAAGTGCGTTATAATAAAACGTTTTCATTCAATAGTTCTAACGAATAATTATATATTATGTTCGCTAAAACATATAATCGACGAAGGGGTGGTTTCTCGCGGAGCCAATAAAAATATGTGTAGATAAAAGAAGAACATAAACAATAAAAACGATAAGAACTACAGAATAAAGTGTTTTTATTTACCTTATACGTATTTCCGAAAACACAATTTTGAATGTCAGAATAAGTTGTTGTATACTTGTAAGTTATATTTTTCAATCAGTGAAATACTTATTAGAAGTGATTATGGTTTACAGTGTAAACTTTAGACAATTTTATGATATTTATTTGTACCACACCAAATAGTGTATTCATTTGTTGTTACGCTAGGTATAGTTTTAATGGTCTTTCAACATGAAATGCAGCAACCACGAGTGCACTGATATACATACTTTTGGCATTAGAAGTTTGAGATGGCAATTCTTTCTAATAATTTCTGGGTAAAGTATCTTCTATAATTTATAATAAAGTTGGTGTTAGTATTGTTGCGATCATCGAGTGTAATTTCCTGGCCCATTGGTGCTCGCATTAAAATTTAAAACACCGACGGAAAAGACCACAAGAAGTTGTTATTAGAGGTGTGCGAGAACCCGAAAATGTCGGGTCTGGTCGGGACGAGATTTTTCCTCGGGATCGGAACGGGTTCCCGAGGGTTTCGGGGTTCCCGAGAGTGTCGGGATTCCCGGAAGTGATTGATGTTTGCAGGTAAATCAACAATGTCTCTACACTTTTTCTTACGATGTGTTTAATGTATGATGTCGCATTCATTAAATTCGAGACTCGAAACGGCAATCGGGTCCTTGGAATTTTCGGGAATCTCGACTCTCTCGAGAATTCCGACTCTCACGAGAATCCCGTCCCTCTAGAGAATTCCGTACATTCTCGGGAACCCTGGAATTTTCGGGTTCTCGCACACCTCTAGTTGCTATTAATTAACCGTCAGACACTTGAATTAGTATTGCATTGTATAAAGTAGTTGTCGTGAATACTGTGTGTACTAATAAGAGATACCTCGACGCCGCAAAAGTATTTTACTAATAATGGCTATCGTACTCTATACTAATTTCATGTTCAAAGACCATTTTTCTCGAAAACAACGCGATAAATTAAAAAAAATATTACATATTTTTCTTCCTCTCTTACGACTTATATTCATAAATCATCCTATTGGTAGAACGTAGTAATGGGCGATTAATTTGCTCTGTTTTAAATGTTTAATCAACGCAATATGTGTCCTGTCTCAAATCATTTCGAATATTGTTCAAACCGCAAAAGTTTTAAGTCTCCATGCGATTTAAAAGTCTTTAATGTCTTTTGTTTCTCACGTAAAACATATTGAAATAGAAATTTGTAAATTTAATGCAGGAAATTATTAACTAAGGCTTATATGCAATCGGTTATCTTTATTCCCGGAACAGCGCATAATTTTGCTCGAAAGAAGAAAGTAATTGAGACGATTTCTCTTTTGTGATATGAGGTAAATTTTATTAATGGATAAATATTCCGTTAGTTCCTTAATTTAAAGTAAGCGAAACAAGAAATCTGTAATATTAAATATTACATTTTTGCAGTTCGAAATTTTTGTTTGGTCCAGAGTATTTTAACTGTCGTATTATAACTGAAGAATCTTTATCTCTTTACGCAACTTTTTTATAATGTACAATTAGGAAGAAATATTTGCATTTGCGCGAGTATCGTGCAATTTGTGTGGTGAAGTGCCATTTTATCAGTTCACTCTTCGAATGTAAGTTACAGGATCGGACTGACATAGTTAAGTATCTTTAAATATGTAAATGCATTTTCTTTCAAAATTTCATTAGTTAAAAATCTTTATAAGTCACAGAAACGTGATAGTTGAAAATTTTTAAAGGCAATGTAGACACATTATTCATAAATCATTTATATAGTTAACAAACTAATATTGCATCGATTATAGTATTCCATGTTTCCTACGAATTAAATACTTACTATTATATCTGTCAAGAATTGTCTTTAAAATAATTGTTCTTAACAGAAGCAGCGCGATTGGAAAAAACATACGGATAAATGAAATTCATACTTACTTAGAAGAACACGTGAGGCTTAGTCAATTATTCTAGGAAGATTCTAATGTGAATTATTCTAGTGCGCGAAGAATTCGTCCAAGAATTTTGAAATTTCATTTTTAGTTTAATTTGAAACTTCACACAATTCGCGTATAAACGTAATGTACGTCACTGTAGTACACGAAGATTTAAAAAGCGCTACCTGCTTTGTCCGAAAACTTCACGATTTTTCCCAGAAAAAAGTATTACCGGGGATTTGTAAAAAAGATGTCCAACGACCACTTCTAATTTGATTATAAATATTAATCTTTCCGTAAAAAAGGAACACGCGCAATTCTGTTTAACTGTGACCTTGAAATTTACTTAAAAATTTCTGGTTTTGTCGAGGAAACATTCGTGGATTTTGTGAAAAAAAACGTTTGGCTCTCTCGCCTAATTTACTTTTAGAATTTTGTAAACATACATCATATATGATACTGTGTCAAACCGCAACCTCGAATATGTGCATATTTTATTTTAAAATTTTTGCGGTTACCCCAAGGATAATGTTATAGGAAATTCAGCAAAAAGATTCTGACATTTCTTTCTACTCAAGGTTAACATATTCTACATATTCTGATAAAATAAGTTTTACCGTAGTGGTATTGATTATGTAAATACGTGCTATTTTTAAATTTCTCATTTTTTGGATAAGAGGCCATTATGTTTGTGACGTTTTAATACCGAAATATCTAGAAAAACTCTATAGAGTTTTTCTTGGTATAAAATTGAGTACAAATAGCAGTCAATTTAATTTAATTTCAAAACGTAGGTAATTAACAATAAAAAATGAACGATTAACTGTCCATATTTTGAAATGTGTTTCCACTAAATAAAAAGGCGTTGGTTGCGTTCATTGTTTTTTGGCCACATTATTTGGTGATGTGTTTTATTTCGAAATTTTACATAGTATGTAGAACACACCGTTCAAATTCGTTTTCGTAGCCATATTTGTTTTACGCGTTTATTCTACGATAGTACATACTTTTTCCAAGAAACCCTTTCTGGTTGGCGTTTTCTACGTGAATTGGAAATGAGAGTTGAGATATTGTGTTCATATTAGCACTTTTTTTCAGTTGGACAACTTTACCATACAATTTTGTCGCATGAAATCATTCATTATTAGCAAACTACAAAATGACGTCTCTTAGAGAGTAAATATTAGATTTCATAAATTTCCGATATCTCATTTTGCGGACTAGTCCGCAACAGTCAGCGAGAAGAAAAGTTGTAGCAATGCATTTTTACTATAGTTATCAACAATTATATAAGTCTGCCATTAACCATAAAAATAAATAAACTGAATTTTGTTAACTTTAAATAGCGCAGGCTGCATGTTAAATACCTCAACATTAATTTAATTTCTCAAGCCTGAATTTTACAAACTGTTTATATTTATTTTTCAATTAAGTAAATTATTACGCCCGCATGCATTTTTCATGTTTTTTTACTCTCTAGTTTTTAGTGTTTGTGGATTTTTTTAATATTTTTTTCTGGTTTTTAGTGTTTGTGGATTTTCTTAAATATTTTTTTCTGGTTTTTAATGTTTGTGGATTTTTTAAATATTTTTTTTCTGGTTTTTAGTGTTTGTGGATTTTTTTATATTTTTTTCTGGTTTTTAGTGTTTGTGGATTTTTTTTAAATATTTCTTTCTGGTTTTTAGTGTTTGTGGATTTTTTTAAATATTTTTTTTCTGGTTTTTAGTGTATGTGAATTTTTTAAACATTTCTCTTTATATTTTTTATTGTTGACTTTTATTTTTAAATTTGTATTGTCATCCAATCTACGCATGCATGCCAAATTTCAAAACAATTTGATTGATGGAAGTGGGTGAAAATTGAAATGGCAGATTTGAACCATACACCAAACATACATACAGAGGATCGAAGCTAAGTAAAATCATTTAACAGTCAGCATTATATCAGGTTTGGTATCATTTTTACCAGAAAAACACCAGCAATCCATTGCGATACTTGTATGAAGATCTATTACGAAATATAGGAATTGTCATTTTCAATACTAAATGGCCTATTGATGTCTCTGTTTATATGACTCCAGTTTGTAGGGCTCTCGAAGAGCGTCGTCCGATAGCTTCGATTCGAGTACCTATCAAGGTCATAGAAAATGCCCCCATTCAACCGATTTTAAGAGAATATCAGTCAGAAAGCCAGAATATAGTGGCCTGCGAATTTAGAGGTACGAATATGGATCCGACACTGAAGGAAAAAGACATCGCTGGCATGGGTAAGTGTGAATTGCTGACTCCAAAACGGGGAAACGATTTCGTGCCACTAACACTGCCGCCACTGAACTAAATATGTGTGCGCAGACGTTTAAGTTTCTCTACTCTGCCGTTCGTAAAGCGGGTTATCTTTCGTGTCGATATGATCGCAAATATGAGTCTATCGCATTGGCCAGATTTTCAGACTGTCAGAAGAGAAACTCATTATCTCTGGCCTTATTTCTGCTAGGAAATTAATGAAATTCTGCAACCTCATTTACAGGTAAAACTCTTCATTGATTGTTGCTTCCTATTGCCCGTGTTTCTTACAGTAATCGAAAACTTCTCAACCCTGTTCCGCGGCTTGGCTGGCAAACATCAGAACGAAGTCCCACGAGATTAGGGGAATTTAGCACACAGTACACTAATGATGAGTACGAAAACATGTAACGGAACGTCTCACTATCAGAATGACAGAGTCAATCCTGTGTGGCACATAACTGTGCGGTACTAAGTGAATTAAAATATAAAACTGTGCCCTGGCACCCGGACACCTGGAAGTATCATCAACCTGGAATATTAATTACCAAAATCACGGATGCGTCACGAAAATACCACTTTTTGAGGTGCCATATTGACGCTGTAAAAAAGCAATTAAAACCAATTAAACAAATTCCTTTTAAAGTTTTTGTACGGTATAAGAGTAGCTTAACAAATACCGAAAACATTTATTTAATTATATGTAGTATTTATTCAGGATAAAATCTTTAAAAACAGCTTCATATTTCGCCCGATCAAAGTAGAATGACCCCTTAAATGATAAATTGGGTTTCGTAAGAAGCTAGAAGTAGTAGTTTACTAGATAACGTGCTTCATCATTATGAAAAAAATGGCAATTGGTCGAAATAGCGAGATAAATAGTGAATATCGCTTTTTCAACTTTTTGATCTCAGCATGTTACGAAAATTTAAATATCCCATTTGTAGAGCTCAGTAGGGGAGACCGGGGCTGGTTGTCTCAGAGGGTAGGTTGACTAATTGTTAATAACTTTACACCGACGTATGCTCTACTGCGGAAAGATTCACTGTAGAAAGAAGTCACTTCTACTATGCCATGAATTTATGTCCGACCCCGCGATCGCACGTTTTTTTAACAGTTATCAGCGTTTGTCGAAAAATTGACCACCTAAGTAAATATTATTTCTTAAAGATTTTATTTTTTCACGCTCTATGTAGTTACAATAGAATAAATTTTAAGGGACTATTTTAAAGTTTGTTTATTAGACGATCTATTGACATAGTATTTTTGTTTATACATAAATAATTGAACGTTAATAAGGTTTAAATTATTATTTTGTTATTCAGAAAGCGATTTTTATTTTCTGTTTAAATTTCACTGTGTTATAAATACATTATAATATATGTTTAAGTTAAAAAAATGTCAGTTTACTATTAAAATATGAAAGAAAAAAATTAATATTTTATAATGAAACAACTCTTGCGACATTGTGTTATTTTATTACCACTGCGCTAAGTTACTAATAACATTTTCTTAACCGATCGTACCTGTAGTCAACCTACCCCATACTGTAAAGTGTAAGTCAACCAACCCCGTGCATGGAAGGTATTAGAAAAACATTAAAATACCTTAATTCTTGTCACATTGATTCAACTTTAATAATTCAACCAGACAGCCAAATGTATGTCCCATCAAATAAACCAACCGGTTTAATGGTATTTCGTCCACATAATTGATTAAAAATCAAAAACTGAAAATCTGGCCTACAATCCCCGGCCTCCCCTAAGTTGCATACATGCTGAAGAATTCGTCGAAATCGTTTGCTGCAGAAACAAGCGACAGGCATCGAAATATGTTTTTACAGATTAAAGATGTTTCTTTAGGTTCATTAAAGTAACGTGTATAAGCCGAAAACTAGCATCCACCACTTTCAGCTGTATGCAGCTCATAGCTACGTCCACTTTACGCAAACCTTTTGCAAAAATGTAACATAAACACCAACGAAATGAATCGTGCCAAGCGGTCAAAATCACAGACCGCACGCTTTCAAAGCGCAAAGTTCAGGCCGAGCTGTACGTAACTCGAGTTCGTGGCGTGTGCGAGAGAAGGTCCGCGGGTTTCCGTGGAACCGCAACGCGACCTTCCAAGGGTTGGGACGTGTTAGTGAAATCGGTTACATTCGTCGTATGCGACAGAGGAAATTCCAGTGTGTATCGGTCGAAGTATACTTAGTCAGCAGAGTCGAACGACACAAGTCATTCATTTTGCGACAGAGAAGCCGCCACCAGAGCCGTGGCTTCGATGCGCGCATATAGGCAATCCACGGGTCGTACGTTTACCTGGCGTCCCTACCACTTTCTTTGGCCGCTTGGTGGGCAGTGCGTTCTCGTTACCGTGGTCCACGCTGCACTACCGTTCTACTATCTCCTCATTCACTTGGTGATTCGACAAGATCGAGGAGCACGCGCGTATCTGGGCTCACCTTAGAGCTCCAACACTCGAGCTTTCGGGAACGAGCGAACGTTCGTTCAAACGTAACCCTTAGCCCACGGTGCGCGGACTTCAGCAGGAGCGCGAGATTCCTTCGAAATGTTCGTAACGCGAAAGTGACCGATTCAACGCAGAGTCCACCCCTCTGGAGCCTAATCGGTGATCTCGTTGATCGCAGACGAGGCACGAAGTGTTGCTCACTAGTTACATTCAAGCTTCTGTCCTCATTGGGGAAGTGCACGAGAAAAAAAGGAAGGAACGAACGCGGGGAGAATAATCCTGGGACTTCGTGTAATCAGAGGGGGTTCGGACGAATCGAACGCCACCTTGGCTGTCGTTCTTCTTCATTCGTCAGTCGCGATTTAGCGCCCGGCACTTGCCGAGCACCTAACTGTCACCCTCTTCGAGCTGCAGCCACTAGCCGCGTTCCCTGACGATTGACCGAGATCCTATCAGCGTGAAAGTTGTTGGTTTTGGTGTTGACTGCAAGGTGCGCAATGCCGACGCTTTGACCGGGGGTGCGGATTTTCAGCACGGCGCAGAGCAATCATCGGGCGGTGGAAGTGGAACCGGCTGACAATACCGTGATAACCGTACCTCGCCGAAGCGTGGAAATGATGGGAAGCCGTTGAAGAGGAAATACTCGAAAGGATATCGTGACCGAGGGAAATGGCAATCGCATTCTAAACGGGCACGGCGGACGAAACTGTTCGTGCAGCACCTTGGCGATAGAGAAACTTGTCTCTCGTGGTTTTCTTCTTCTCATTCGCTCGCCACCATAGAACTGTTGTGTGTTACATAAACGCGGATTTTACTGGCCAGTTAATGAACCCGGTCGTGCACACATGTAGGCTGCGTCTGTCAGCGACCTTACGTAAGTAAATATGCATAATTTCTTATCCGAAAGTGGTGAAGAATGTGGAAATTGCGCAGGATGGAGCAACGAATACGATGCTGCGTATGAGACCGCGATCTTCAAATGACTGTCACGTCCCTGGTCCTTCACATATTAAAATCGCGAAGCCGATGTCACCACTGCGATAAATGTATCAGTGGAGACTTGCCCGTCTTACGAACGAAAGAAGTCCTTTGCAGCTGCTAAGCTTGTAAATCACTTCTTCTTTTTGTGTTCGGGCATGTGTGGATATTGTTTGATGCCAGTTTAGCACGAGGATGGATCACACAAGGGGCAATCATCCATTACGTATCAGTATTTCACAACAGTTTACAGAAATCTGATAATTGCTTTGTTTATCGTTGCTCTGTTTGTTTATGTCTCCTCCTTTGTGCCTAACACCCCTGCGTTTTGTCAGTTACATCTGCGTTTTCAGAGAAAGTTTCCGTAGTCTGTTGGCTAATTCAAAATAGAGCAAAACACTTCGAAATGAAGGGGACGAACTATGGTTCGTTGTTTAAGTTGAATTTTCCAGTGTTATGTTTCCAATTATTATATAACGAAACTTTCAAGGGTAATTTATTGAATTCCTGATATTTTTAAATGATACGCTGATGGATAAATGCATGTACTTGAAATACAAACTAAAATTTCGACGATTTTCTCACGTCTTCGTCGACTTACAATCAGAAGGAATTCGTGTGCAAAGAAATGCAAAAACTATGCAAACAGTTTTTAAATACACTTTCCTCGACCCTAAAAAAGCTACCCAAATTTGTAAAGATTTATATACCGTTACTAGTTAAACAACGCAAGTTGGGTTCCCATCGTCCCCAGAGGTGATGACACTGATACTCTGTACTTTATATATCACATAAGAGGCCCCACTGAGCTGTACAACGTAGCAAAAAATTTGAGTCAGTATGGCCAATAGTTTTCTAGGAAACAGCCTCTAAGAATTTAGGTGGCCCTTCCTGTAAAAGTTTCATCATAGAACACTGACTTGATTTTATATTTATTATTCGAGTATTTGAAAGTGTTCGTTCATGTTGGGTATTAGAACAGCTAGGGTACCTTCGAAGGAGCATTTTTAGGGCCATTTAGATGGTCTGATTGTAAGAGCGACTTGGTTCTCGTAGACAGGTCCTAAAGGGATTTATGTTCGTATGGTTAGTAAAATTCTTGCACAAGTCTGAAATGTGAAGTTTCGGCGTAGATTTAAGCATTACGTTACGTATGTGTTACACGCAACAGGTTACAGAGGGTGACCTTTCACATTACGAACACTGTAAAGTTCAAGTAAAATTTCTGTTTACAACAAACTTTCGTATGCTCTTTTCTAAGTAGTACTACGTTTTGCTATTGCCTGCGTTCCTGCGAGTTCAAGCAAACGCTTTAAACTGAAATAACGACATTCTGGAGCTTATTCAGTGACTCGAAGTATAAGAATAATTGAGTCGTTCAGTTTGAAAGTGCAAGATATATACGAGGAGTTATACTGTTCTAATTGATTCGATTAAAATAGCGAAACGTTGAGATTCTGAAAATTAGGGATTTAGTCAATCCGGAGTAGGCATACGCGTACTCGATGAATGAACGCATTCATTAATGAATTCTTCGCTATCTTTTCCCTGTTACAATCAGGTAACGTTTTTGTTCGGAGTAATGAAAAGGAAAACTGGCTTCGATGTCGCGTTATGAAAATATACGCGAAGTAATCTATTAGTGTGCAAATATGTCGTAATAAGAACTTTAAGAAGAAAATAATTTGCCGCTTATATTTACATACGTTGAATACACAAAAGGATTGATTCGATCGAAACATGAAAAAGTTAGATTGACTTGCTGTAAGTAGAAGCGAAATAATATTTTGCGACACTCTTGATTCTGAATCAATAGAGATCTAAATCTACAATTAATAGAGAAAAGTACATTCTCTTTGATGCTCTGCTCTGACTTTCATTTCTAATTTACATTTGCAATTTACAATTTCTCCTGCTTACTTTCTCCATTAACTATTCCTCTACATTTTATCTTTGAAGGTCCCTATAATCAAGATCGGATTATCTGCGAAACACTTGCTGCTCTTTCGCGTGTAACAGTATCTCGTGTCAGCGGGGAATAGTCACGCGTTCTTGTGGTGATTTTGTAAGAAACTATCGGAGCGCACTTTCCTCCACATTGTTTTGCCCGGACATGTTTTGGTTCATTATTACACGGTACGTCGAGTCGAGCTACTGGAACTATTATTTGATATTTAGGGCAAGTTCAACTGCCTCGCAGCGTTCATCAGGTCCCTCCAACAGTTTAAACGTAATTGCAAGTCTCGTGGTCGCCGCTGTTAAAACGGTCCATGCTGCTTTAAGCTTTGCGAGAGAGAATTAATAAAAATATATTTCTGATAAAATTAAAAAGGACAAAGAATTTTTGCCTTCTAAAATTACCTATACAAATGTATTTCTTCTAAGTTTTTACAGTAGGAAGATATTTCTTTGTATTTCGTAGAAGATGTAGAGTTTGAGAGGAAAATTACAAGTCGTCTTAAATTTCGGATGAAAATTCAGAAATCTAGAAAGGATGAAGGCGATCGAAGTATACGCGAATATAAGCGCATCAATTTTTGCATGTTAGAGTACGCAAAGAATTTTTTTAGAATTGAACGGAATTTTATTTACGTGGTTTATACTATTTCCTATTAACACGCTTACTAAAGATTGCAATTTTATTATAAATGATTGCTTCATATGGCAGGACGATTGAAACCATAGAAATCGATGATTTTAATGGGTTTGGTACTTTTAGTCCTATTTTAATACCACTATGATATTGCAATCGCGAATTTGCATAATCAATTGCCATGGAACAGTATTAAGTGATTAATATTTATGTAACCGGCGTGATTTTGAAAACGTACACAAGTATTATATCAAAATGATATCACGTGTTACATAAAATGAGTGGAATGAAGATGAAGGTAAAGCAACATTCAGGGAAAAAGAAGAAATTCGACTTTCTCTTTATTTTTAAGTACCTCGGTAACGCAACGCAGCTTTTCGACCTCTCTCGTTTTTTATACGAAATGATTTTGGCGTATTAAATTACGTCCCCTTATATAACCTGCACTGCAGACACATCACGAGCGAAGAACACGATTTTAATCAACGACAAGGTTTTGACGTCACTTTACCAACTGCACTGGTTTATTCGTCGTTTAATTCTGGTGATTGTACTTTATAATTTATAACAGATTTTCATAAAATGGTGCAGAGTTACGATCACGTAATTAAATTATAGGACATAGTAGATCGTTAAGGGGAGGATTGCGCCACGTTGGACCGAAAAATAGGCAATTCTTTGTGAATTTTTTGTACAAAAATGGCGCGATAAATTACTTCGAGGTTTGGCAGGCTGTTTTATTGTATCCTGAGCTGTTGTTCTGAATTTTCTTGTGGCAGTGAAAAAAGAAAGATGGCAGATACAGAGTGCTGACTGAGAGCGTTGATCAAAAATCGGGTGGATCTGGCGTTGACGGAAAGTACTCTAAGGTTTATCCGAAACGCAAAAAAGAAAAGAGATTCTTAGTCTATATGAATGTGGCTATCTGTGGTACTAGCAAGTGGTGGTTACAAACTTGTAGGAAATGGAATTAACAGCTACTTACTGTTAGTTGCCCCGTGTAGAAATAAATAATTTATGAAATTTTAATTCTTAAGGGGTAATATTTTACATAGGTGGGTATATCAGCAATACTGTGTTTAAATCTGTTTCTAATCAAGTATTCAATTAGAATGAAGGAAATGTGTGTCGATCCAGCAGAGAATATTTTTTAAGTAACCACCAGAAGCTGCTACTTAAAGTTTTCTCTATATTCAGAGGATTCTGCATTTGAAATCTGATTTCATCCAAAAGATGTTTGTACATACGTTTCGTGATCTACCGTTTATCAGCCACACGTGCATGGAAAGTATATATCTTTACGAAAATTATTTCCGTACGTCTTGGTGTAATTTAACTTGTCGTTAGAACCAGTTGGTATTTGAACGACTACAAAGTTCCCTTCCGTGGAGTTAATGCCGTCGAGTATTTTTCTGCTTGGAGGATAATTGTATCTCTCACGATTACATTCCTCGTTGCAGTCTCAATTCTTCATTTTGTCATGAGTTCCTTCAACAGAGATACTCCATTGAAATTACTGGGGTTCATTAATACGTTAGCAAATAATATAACAGTTTCCAAATATTTTACATGTTTGCTACTGATTTCGTTAAAGGGCTAAGAAATAAAAGCGTTATTTAATATTATACAAGTTTAATCAGGAATTAGTAGGGGAATTCGCACGCAAATATTTTGCAAACTTATTAACTCAGTTAATATGAATTTTAGTGAATTCAAAGATTTTGGATTTTTATTAAAATACGTTTTCTTCAGACAGCAGTATTTAATCTGCTGTCGTTATTCGTAACTGTTAGATAATGTTCAAAAAGAGACATTTTTATGTTAATTTTCACTTCTCCAATTGGAAACGAACAATTAGTATTACTGTTAATGTTTTAATTTTGCACAGAATCATAGTTCCATTTCGAAGTCTAACATGCTTCCAACGCGGACTTATTGGATGTGTTAAAAAAACATGAATTTTTAGTCTCACCTCTAGAATCTTATCCAAAATATTCATTCAATGCAAATTGCACTGTTTAAATTCACATAGATTATTGTTAATTATTTGACTTTAATAAAGTGTAAACTTTTCGAAATATGCCTCATTTATTTTCTATCATTCAGTTGAATACTACTGAATTAACTTTTCTGCAATTCGAGTGTTACGATGTATCTTAATATGTAAAGCAGAAAGTTTATATCTTCGTGCGTGTTGTCTGTCGCCTAAAAGCTTTCGAGCGGTAAATTCTGGAATCACGAAATGTGCCTCGGCTTCTTAATCCAATTGAATGTGACTATTTTCACTCCAAAAAAAACTTTCTTTATGCAAAATCAGAATGTAAATTCCAGGCGAAGCCGGATGGTAAAGTTAGTTGTATATAAACAAAGGTGGATTAGTGGGGAAATAAACACTAGAATTTACAGAAATCTGGAATTGATGTGTGCAGCAGAGGAATGCTGGAATATCGTTAACCAGACACCATAGTTTCAACATAGTCGTAAAAGAAAATCTCGATCTTGGCCAGCATTGCGATGTAAGATAGAACGAGGGCTACGGTATTGGGAGTACTTACGAAACACGTTTACTTTCTAGAAAAAGACTATTTTGTTTGCTGTTGCAAAAACACGCGAGCGCAGAGGGATCAAGTGAATTGCGCACTGATGAAAGAGATAATCGATTATACTGGAATTTCTCAATGCTGGAACCGAGTACCGTATGAAGCAAGTTAATCATTTGTCAAGTACATTACAACTTCATTGAAAACGATTTGCATCAACAATTTTCTATTTATCAATGAAATAATCTGTTTAGATAGGTATCCAATACTGTTACGTTAGAAATTATTGAATTTATGTTGGGAAAATAGAAAATCTGAAAGAACGGATGATACTACAATAAATAGAATAAACTGAAGTTAATCCCTTTTAGATGTGGCTACCGAAAAAAAAAAAAAACGAGTAGAGTATTGTGGGGCAAGAGTGCGCACTTAAAGTTTAGACTTCCCTAAAATCCTTGGTATTACACTGATAGCACATATCATTTTGTGAGAAATGACTACTATCCCTTATTATTCGATAGGCAGAGACTTCGTGTAAATTTACCTGTCACAACTTATATAAAATAAATATTTCCGAGAAGTGTCGAATGCGAACTTTTACCCGACATGTGGGGCAAAAGTTCGCACGTTACGGGGTAAAAGAACAGAACGAGAAACTTCCACAAAAGTGTTTTATTTTCCAACATGCAATAGTCGTGGTAATATAGCAAAAGGACTAATAGTTTAAAATTAATTTTGTGTTAATCAAGGTAACAGTAATCGCACATCCACCTTCTGGAGGATCTGTGTATTCTTCTTCGCACGCAGGACAAATTCTCTTTTTGGAACCGATTCGTTTTGTTGCTTTCAAACTTTTTCAGAAGTAGACGTAATTTTTGGGGGATTTTTTTAAATTTCTAATTATTTATTTGCACGTTTGCATTCAGATTTTCTTTTCATTGTTTCATTTACTTCGAGCTGATTTTTTAATCAAAAAGTTAATTAAAAAGGATGTTGGAAAAATATTGTGGAATAAAAATTAATAAAAAAAAAAATGAAAAGCTGATATCAGCGTGGCTCAACTATCATAAACTCAAAATTAATCTCCATGTTGTGATTGATAGTTAATTTGAAATTTATTTTTTATAGTCGGTTTAATCAGTTTTCGTTATTAATTTAGCAAACATTAGAAATAAAATAAGTTTAATGAATTTATAACACCCGTCAAATTCTTTTCGGGCAAAAGTTCGCATTCGAACTCTTGCATCGTGCGAACTTTTGCCCCCACAGCTACTTTTCCATTGTTTAATCTATCCTGTTATCTATGAGGAGAATTGAAAACTTCTATTAGCACTTTGGAATAGAAGAATTTCAGCTCTTTCAGACGACATATGAATTCAAGTATTTACTGATTAATTTATAGGAATAATATTGATTTCTAAAAATGAGAATATTACATCAGAACAAACGAATTCAGTACTTACCGCATTGTACGATAACAAAACGAAGCACAGCTACACAACTCGACACTGGTGACTCTACCTTGATTGGCAATTGATTGTCAATCACCATTGGCCACTGCCGCAACTCAAACAATGAAATTCGCATAGTGCGAACTTTTACCTACCTTTACTCTACCTAATGTTACACATCGTCCCCTTTCTACCGAGTATTACAATAAATTTCATTGAAATATTTTTAAAAATCTTCAATATTCGTTAAACTAAAATCTTGAAAACGTTCTTAACAAAATTCACGCTCACAAACCAATCGGACTTTATTTGATCACATAACGATTCGTGAAAGTTCATTAAATCAGAGGCCATCGTTCGCAGTGTAAAGGATTAAACAATTTATCGTGGACGCTCGAAATCATAGCTGACTGTGAGGTGATTAATTTATAGACAGTTGTGCAACACAAATGAAACGTCGAACCTTACCCTAGTAGCATTTCTGGTCGGCTCACAGTGTCCCCAAGTTGGGAATTAGTTGGCCATCAAAATGCCAAGAATACATGCTACTAGGGTACTGTTTCACTTACGAAAATTCGAAACGTGAGTAGGAGGCTCGCGAAATGACAACTTTTTAGCTTACCAACGGCATGCCATACGCAGGTCTCACGTTGCAGCTTCATTGATTTAAATTTCTTGCAATACAGTGGCAGTTTTCAACAGAGGGCAAAAACAACTCTTTTAGTGCCGGTGGCAAACAAATTTCTTGGTAGAAATTACCGTAACATATTCGTAATTACGTTCGACTTTTTGTAAATGCCGCAAACTAACCACATCCAGTGACGACATTGCGATAATACGTTAGTGCTTAATTATGCTACTTGAACTTTTTGTGACAAACTTTGTTGCTTTTGTTTTTTTTCTGATGCTCATTTTTCTACCAAAAGTTGTCGATCGATCCAATTAATTCTACAGAAAGAATGCAAGAAGTTTCTTCCTAGAAGCAGTAGAAGCTAACTTGTTAGACTACAAACATGGACGTGATTAACTCTGTGTTTTCACAGCTTCGAAGTAGAAAAACTGTTACTTGTCAATTGATTTTAGTTGCGTAGAAGCAGAAAGAGGAATTAAATTGAAAATTATAAGTTTAATAACCTACCGTAAACTGGGGGAACATTGGCATGCTTTTGGAACATTTTACTAGATAGGTAATATAAAAATTCACATTTCTACATTTGCTTCAATTATCCTATCACAACATTGCATCTTTTGTGATTGTACTACAAGTGTCAAAATGCATCCAAATGTTTTTTATTTGTTTTATTCTTTAATACATGCTAAGTAACTGCCAATGTGCAAACATGTTCCTCAGTTTATGATACGTGTTATAACTAATTGTATAGGTACGTCTGTAGTCCCTCGCAGTCAATTGTATTCTATTCAACGCATCTTTTCTATATTCTGTATTCTCCAAACCAGCGTTTCCTGTGTCAAGTGAATATACAGTTATTCACAAAAGAATCTGTCCACCAAATACTTAACATGTTGTTACACAATGTTTCATGTTTATTTTACATGTGTAATCATTGTTAATGTTAGAATTGCCAATCCTAATTCATATTAGTATAAACTTTGATTGATACACTTTAGATTAGAAGGCGTCCAATTAAATAATTATATTCAGTTTATTTAAAAAATTATCGATATTCGTGGAAACACCGAAGGACGTGCACAAAAATATTCCACCAAATTCAGTATTTACTTTACACAAATATTTACAAAAATTTATTACAAAGTTTAGTATGCTACACATATCTAGAGTGAACTAATTTTTTCGCTGAATTCGTTCTCACCTTATTACATTCTTCTATCAAAATTTATTCCAGCATTTCTTTGATAGACGATATTAATTGAAAGTATATTAATCAAGCTTCCTACTAACGTGAATTAGAATTGATAATTTTAGCGTTAATATTGGCTGCATATGTAAAATATATTATACGCTTCTGATGGGTTGATACTTCTGAGTAAGCTGTAAAAGTTGTCACGCGTGAAGAGACATTGACACATAATTGGAATTGATGTTGTTCACCTCTTTTTGTTACCAGCTTGCAGCACTTTCTTTAGTCATTGCGGCAGGTACATGCTTGGGGTAGAAGAGCATCAAAAGATTTAAGGCCTCCGACTGCAGGCAATTGAGTTAATTTAAATTGCCATCTTATTATTATCCTATTTATCATAAATAATATACTATATATACATAAATTAAATCTTAAGGTGTAAATAAATTAAGTCTTGATTTTGTCATTTTAGTTCGCTTTTTAAGCAGTCGGGTTTTTAAAATTTGTTTAATTTTTTTATTTTGTACTTTTTAGTTATGTATAGCAATATTGTATGGCAAGGACCGCAGCCTGTTTAGTTCGTTAAGGGAAACACTGTCGTGAGGGTTGTTAAGAACTTTCCTCGGATCCAGGTCACTAATTGCGAGTCCAACCCATTTTTTATTTCTATCTTACAATTTTGAAAATTATATATCGTGGGACATTCGAAAGGTCTTGCCAATTCTAAAGACACCTCATTTGTCCAAATCACTGTATCCGTAGAGGCTCTAGAGCGTAACATCTGGACATACATCTGATACATCTTAATATATAAAGCAGAAAGCTTCTAATATGTTTATGTGTTTGTCTGTCGCCTAAAAACTTTCGACCGATAAACTCTGGGATCACAAAATGTGCCTCAACTCATTATGCTTGACTAATCCAGATGAATGTGACTATTTAAAAAAAAATAAAATTTTTTTTTTTTTATAAAATCAAAATCTAAATTCCGGGCGAAGCCGAGTATTAAAGCTAGTAGACTTATAAATACAATACCCTCCTTTGCGCGCCGCTGTCGGGTAAAAATACTGAGCCCGCGGCTACAGATCAAAACCACAAGCCCAGAATGAATGCTTCCGTATTAGTCCTCCGCGAAACACGTAGAATTTCTATTTTTAACCGTCTTCAAAAAGAAACAGGCTCTACGTTTGATGTGTATGTACGTATGTATGTTTGTCCGTAATTTTCTCAGTAACTACTGGACCGATTTTAGTGAAACTTCTTGCATTTAATTTAGCTTCGATCAACTTAGGTTATGAAAAAAGAATTATCAAAATCGGTTAAGTAGTTTTGAAGTTACATAAAAAATAAGAAATCAGCTTCATTAACCGACTTCGTTATTTAATTAAATGTAGTTATATAATTTAATTAACTAAAAAGTAAAAAATAAAAAAATTTAAAAATTCAAACTGATTTAAAAAAAAAATAAAAATCAGCTAAAAGGTAAAAAATAATTTTATTCCTTATTTAATCTACGCCTCACAATTTTTTTTCTAAGTCGGCGCCAGATTTACACAGTGCAAATGATGAGGCGCCGATATACACAAATTGGGAGTCGTAGATTAAATAAGGAACAAAATAATTTTTTTATTTTTTAACGATTTTTTCTTTGAAGTTGGTTTTAATTTATTTAAATTTAAAATTATTTTTTTACTTCTTGAACGAGATATATTCTACGTAGCTCCTTACGAACATACATTTATTCCATTCGACTGAACATTTTTCATTGAATCGTTGACAAATAACCGTTATTATTTCGTGTAATGTAAATCTGAGAAATTTTAAGTTTAAAAAACATCCATAAACTAAAAGGAAACTTTAGAATAGGTAATACAACTCGAAAAGAGTGATGACTTCCGAAAAAATATTTAAAAGCTGTTAAATAAAATTTGTTTGTACGAGTCTTCATTTTTTAGTAGAAAACTTAAAAATAAATGGAGCACATGTGTTTTGAATGCTATACATTATGGTTTCGTAAACAAACACATTAGATTCTGAGCAAAGGTATAACGTTCATTTCTAACTGAAACAGTGGTAGTTCAATTTACATCAGCAAGAATTTTATAAATAAGTAAATTTTCTTATTTTTACTTTCAAATGGAATTTCACCTTTTCAGTATTTACCGCGCATATGATGACTATCGATAGTTCTATGGAATCAAGAGCTAATATATTCAGTCATAAATAAATAAAATAAATTTATAAATAGTGTCAATTTTTCATAAACGTTCAATAAATTTGGAAAAGGAAATAGTAGATAAGAGATTAAGAAGAAAGAATAGTATACCGTGGTGTATCTTAACATTTTTAATAGTCACATTTTAAATTATCCTTTATCAAGAATATATATTTAGTAAAATACAAACAATTATTAATTATACTAAAAAATGAAGGTACAAATATGTAAGGATTTCAGTATCGTTACTTTTCATTTAACAGGTTTCCATTTATAACCCCCTTATGAAATTAAGATTTCAATTAGTATAGGTACGTTACCAAATTCATTTGGGATTTCTCGATTTCAAAACTAGTGCTTGCGAAGTAATCTGCAATCTCGCGAAAAACGATTCGTAATGTCTCCTCAAACCGCTCTATCATTAATACCATCGTAAAGTGTTCTCTTCCCATCGTTACTCATACTGAAACGAGTTGCATCAAACGCTGCGGTGTGTACGTTAAGCCAGATTATTACTGCATCACAACGTACAATTTGCCGCCAAGCGGTAGCACGAACGGATGCTAATGCACGATGTAAATGAGATATTCGATTGGCCTAACACCTGAGTGTGGAATGCGTGGCAATATGCAATCTGATAGCGAAATTCCGGTGTGCACAATAGGGCTGGGACTATTTGTCGATTTTTTCGGTATTCGAATACTCAAATACTTCAGTTGCTCAATTATTTGGCGAATATAATTCGAGTATCCAACTGTTCGAATACTATTCGAGTATCCAAGTATTCGAATACTATTCGAATATCTAAGTATTCGAATACTATTCGAATATCCAAGTATTCGAATACTATTCGAATATCCAAGTATTCGAATACTATTCGAATATCCAAGTATTCGAATACTATTCGAATTATATTCGCCAAATAATTCAGCAACTGAAGTATTCGAATATTCGAATACCGAAAACTTCGACAAATAGTCCCAGCCCTAATTTTGACCCACTTCACACCATACTATTCGAATACATCAGTATTAAAATAATAACATTCGAATACTCAAATATTCGAAGTTTATTCGTAGCATTCGAATACTTGTGAAATATTCGAATATTAAATTATTCGAATACTTGTGAAATATTCGAATATTAAATTATTCGAATACTTGTGAAATATTCGAATATTAAATTATTCGAATACTTGTGAAATATTCGAATATTAAATTATTCGAATACTTGTGAAATATTCGAATATTAAATTATTCGAATACTTGTGAAATATTCGAATATTAAATTATTCGAATACTCCTAGCCCTAATGCACAAAGGGCGCCGTCGAAGAATCAATTCACTTCGTATTGAATTTCTAAACAAAATAAAAAGTTATTAAAATTATGGCTAGGATTTTTCAAATACTTTGAAAACGTGCAATATAAGCAAAGTATTATAGTATTTTAAGTTGTATTCAACGTTATTAATTTGTTGCTACTTTATAAATTTATTCAACAGGTGATATAGAACTTTGAAAAGATAGGGCTGGTAGAACTTTTTATATAATTCTTAAAAGAGATACGTGGTTTACATTTTTACACTAAACAATTCGCTCATTTTAGGCCTTTGCCAAATAATCTATTATATGTACATATTTGGTTTTCAATTGTTTTAATGGACAATCTTAACTTGGTTATACAGTTTATATGACTGATGCACAGGAAATGTACATATTCAATAACGCAGGAAAAGAAAATTGAAGTTTTTTTTATTAAAATCTGTGTCAACTTAAGGGTACTACTTAGGCAGCGATTCTTTTCTGAAATGAAGCATTTCTTTTTCAATGAACAAAGAAATATATTGAAGCCGAGACTTTTTCTTCGGCACAATGTTTAATAACGTCCTAAACTCTGGGAAAACATGTTTGTTTCGCCAAAAATGGGCAGTGTAGATGACGCTACAGATGGAACATTAAAGAGTCTTTTGAAAAAAGTTTCTTTTGTTTTGCAGCGATTTCGATAAAACGAAACGAAATTCAGAGACCTGCTTGTAAATTCTTCTTCAGAACACCTCTGGTTCGGCACTGACGCTATAAATGAAGCAAAATCATGAAAACGACAGGTACCTACGAAAAGGCAATTTTTCAAAAAAGTGTGTTACTCGCTAGACAAAGATGAGGTTTTAGCTTCTTTTCATTAAAGATAAGAGATTTTAATAACTTCAATTTAGGTTCAGGCCGAAACTATACATTTTGTTAATATGTTCGAATTTGACTTAAATCGATCGGAACTTCCCTTTTTGAGTTATCACTGAAAAACAGAAGAAACTTTTTTTATGCAGCCTCTTTTATGATCTATGTCACTGAACATTCTACCAAGGAACAAGTTTCAGTTTCAATTTATTTCTTTGTAATTCCTTGAAATAGAAATGCTTCAATTTCGGCAAAAACGACTGCCTACTTAGTACCCTTAAGTGTTTGAGCGCGTCAAGTATGTAACTCGAATATATTAATACGTAGAAAAAATTCGAGTAGTTCTAAAAACTTCTGTCAGTTCGCATATTTCTAAATAAATATTTATTTTTCGAAACATACTTTACAGACGTAAATATTTAAGTTTACTAAGTACCGGGATTAAGCTGTCACGTACAATAAATAAATAAGGTTTCTATTGTTATTTGTGCCTCTATTTGAAATTTCAAATAAATAGTGTAAAGTTCGAGCTATGAATTTGGTTGTGTCTTTCAATAATATTATTTATAGAAAAATGTTTTCCTCCCCTTCAGCCCCAAGTTTGTTTTTTAATTTCGTATGCGAATAATTTTTCTTTCCATAAAATAATGTGAAAATTTTTATAAAAAAAAAAACTGATGTAGAAATTTCTTTATTTTGGTCGAAGTTGTCCGTTTTGGAATAGCAGTACAGCGGAGACTTATCCCGGTGTTCCATAGCTGTATCACTTGCAGGTTTATTGTCCTGGCTCGAGCGCTGGTATCGTTTTATTCTAAATTACACTTTACGCCAGGAAGTCTCAGCGATTTCGCAAAAATTATTATAGCAAGGAACTGTTCCGTTGCACGCATATATCACCCCGTATGGTTTCACTTCTTTTGGAAACGCCGAAAGGTTGTGAAAGCACGATCTGGTTTAAGTTCGCGATGCAATAACAGTAGGAAATGTGCGTCATACTTGTTTTTGCCCCTTCCACCCTCGACGCGAATGGAAAGTCTGAAGTCAGAGTTCCTTCTTCGTAAGTAGATGGCCAGGAACTATATGCCGAGCAGTCCATTTGTCCTTGCGGTCATTATGTTTCCGTAGTGCGGACCATGAAACGCAGACAAAACAGTTTGAGTTTGATCGCAATGACTACTTACTTACCTACGATTTTTTTGTAATATCACTTTCTAATCTCCGCGAAATTCATTCAACAGCAGAGTACCTATTACTTACGAATTGAGAAGTGATGAGACCTAGCGAGCTTCGTAGTACAAAATAAGAAACTACTCTCGTTACTATTGCTATCTAGTTACCCCCATTAACACGCTGCTGATGTGTTAATATTCAATTATGGAAAACTGGCCAGTGGCACGGGTCAATTTTTGCATAAAGTTGTCGGTCAAAAGTGTGTTAACAGCTTTATGAACTGATTAATTAGGGAAGACAAGTTAGCTTATTAGGTATTTGACAATGCCTCTGCATCGGACAATATGTGGTAATCTGTTGTCGTAATTTAATAGTTACAGTCGTTCAAAGGGACTAGGTAGGTAAATGTAATACTAGGTATGTAATATGTAGCACTAAATAGCTTTACTACTCGACTTCGCCCGAAAGAGTGACCCAAAAAATAGCCTCTTTTGGTCCCACGATTTTGGAACAGAATTTTATGCGAAACGATGCCTTACGATGTGACATCAATCACACGAAATTTTCAAGTTCAGGTGACAAATAGTTTCTGAGATATGGGAGGTGAAAGAATTGAAAATTCGTTAACGCGGCAGCCCATACGCTTCGATGTACCTACGGACTTTTATGTCAGTCCGATAATTTAAACAATTATTTCCTGGGGTTTTGCTGACTGCTAACAACCAATTTGAACTTAGATTTTCAAAATTCACAAAAAAAATCATGAAATATAAATGACTGTGTAGTGGATGCTTTTTTAAATACCGTCCATCATATTGAATCGTCCATTGTGAGTTTTGCTGACTGCTAACAATGAATTTGAACTTAGATTTTCAAAATTCACAATGGCCGATTCAACGTGGTGGACGATATATTAAAAAAAGCACCCACTACACAGACATTTATATTTCTTGATTTTTTTTCTTTTTCGTGAAAGCACCGGTGATCCCCGTGGCACGTCGATTGGGCCAAAGATGGAAAGCACGGGTGAGACCCGGGGTACGTCGGTCGGGCGAAACTTAAACACCAAGGGTCAGGCTCGTGGTTAGTAGATACTACGACTCAACTTTTTCGCTGATGTCTTTTCATCTCAATTATTCCTGGCCGTACACACATGTATTTACACATCGCAAGCCCCGCTAGCTAAGTTCCCGGCACCTTTGTCGCAACTGCGTAACGGGGCTAAGACGTGTGCGATTGACAACTTCGGACGCTGAGCCGAACCCTGGTGCTGATTTGGCGCCGGCCGGGCCGTCGGAATTTAAATGGTAAGCCAACGGGTTAAAACGTTAAATGGCTACTTAGTACTTGGTATTTTGTGAAATGTTACTGTTGATATTTTATTAATATTTCTGCTTAGTTTTGATAGATGAATATATTAAAATGCACTGTTTCGATGATTTGCGTCTTCTTACTGTTCTCATCGTTTACATTTTGTCCGAAAGAAACATTCAGGTTTTCTCAAAAGATTTTGATTTACAAGCAAGCATGAATCATTTCGAGCTGAATGGTTGCGAAAAGAATAATAGAGGTCGACCGCTTCAAACGACGTTTATTTCTTTTGGTAATTATTTACAAAAGTGCAGTCTTCTCCGATTTCGATAACCTTGAAATATGTTCTCAAGGTTAATATTCTGAACGTCTTTTTCCTATACCTGCAACCGTCGCTGGGGTTTAGTTTTCGAGATATTTGCAACAACAAAAAATGTGATGAGTAGTTGGGTTTGGGTTAGATGGTTTGGCGGACCCCCGCCGATGTTAAGATAAGAAAGTGTGTAAATCTCCGAAATGTTGGCGGCTCACCTCACAGGGGGCCGCTAAACCATCTAACCCAAATCAACTACCCATCACAGTTTTTTTTTGCCAATATTTCGAAAACTAAAGCCGAGCAACATGCACAGGAAAGTTGTTCAGAATAATGCCCCCGACAACATACTCCCAAGATCATCGAAATTGGCGAGAACTACCCTCTTGTAAATAATTACCTTTATTTTATTTTTGTTGGTCTTTCAAAATTATGATGCTAAACATTGAAAGTACTTTACGCTACAATTGTAACAGTAGGTGTAGGCAGAACTTACTACGTTGGAATGTGTTGCACAAGATCATGGTTATTGCCAAATTTTCAGAAACCGTTTACGCTCCAGATACGTAAAAAATGACAGAAATCAGGCGCAGCCATGCATTACAGCTTTCTCTGAATTGTTGGATACGATCAGAGTGAAATAATATTGATGTCACACATTGTGCCGAATAATTGAAGTGGGCTTGAGTTGAGTTATGCCCATTCAATGCAGAAATTGTAGGCATGCATTATTGCACAATTATTCGAGATCTTTATCCAACTACGATTCCGATATTTCATGAAATTATTCTTACGTAATGAGAATATTGAGCCACTTGTAAGAGTTTTGCAGTAAGAATTTCCTACAAATTCTATTCTACTATTATATTATTATGTACTATACATACATGGCACACTCATTCCCTTCTTCGATAAGTAATTTTTCTTTCCGAGAAGACAAATAAAGGGACAATACAATATTGTTTTATTTTCTTTGCATTTGTTTAAATGCTCCATTATACTAACAATAAAAGTTCACTTTCCTTATTCATTTTCTTTCTTTTCTTTTCCCTTTCCTAAGAATATATCCCAATTCAGCATTATCATACCTCGTGTCAAATCACTGTACCTTAACGCGCTTTTACTTACCTATAGAGTCTGAAATATAGCGACTCGACCAACTCTCCTGCCCGACCGATTCACCCGGCTTTACTCTATGTATACATTAATATGTACGCGCATACTTCACTGCAATCGGTATTTGTAGCAGCCACGTATATGTCATTAAACTTTTCTGAAGGCCTTGAAGCAATGCAACGTAACTCTTCCCTAATTCATCGAGTCTTGTAAAGCATTCAGCGCAATTGCGACCTGCTGTTTGGTATAACGTGTATGTTTTCGTCGAAAACAGAATTGGGTATTATGTAAACAAAGAATAATTTAAATAAAAATACCAACAACAGATACTTCATCTTTTTCATTATTAAAACGTTCGAATAGGTAATTCTAGTTATTTTTATTTCGTGAGTAACGGATGAATTGATTCAGCCGCTGACGATCTGTCTTGTGAATGAAAATACTTCTCTTTGTTTGTGGAATCCTTTGTCATCACTCTCGAATAAGGTTTTTTATCTTTGTTTGTATCTTGTTGGGATGCTGGCTCTGGAAGCGATAATATATACCTCTGAATTATTCATAGGCAGAGATATATGAGACAAGTTTTTTACTGCCCGGTCTTAATTATTTTCTTTCTCCGCTCAGAATTCGAAAACATGTTCGCTCTACAAATCTGTCGAAAGACAATGTTTAGAGCCACCCAAATATTGAATAGTTTCATAAAACAAATCAGATGCAATTATAATTTTTTTTCTCAGTATTTTACCATTTCTTTTTTAACAATAAAAGTGCCCACATACTCTTCTAGAGGAAGTCAGAAACTCTTATAAAATAAATTCAGTAGTCCGTGGTATTATGTATTTTATCGCGAAACGAGTGAACCATATCATACATGCAATAACTTGAGAAAAAAATTGATTAATTTAAAGATGTTGATTTGCTACGTTCAAATTAGACAACAAATTTTGAAACTTAGTTTTCTGCGCTTCGTCTTACTGAAACAATATCACAATGGATGCAAAATAAATGTTGAGACCTTGATTCAAAAACTAGAAACTACAAGCGTTAAATTGCTGTTTATAAATATTTTTTGCGACCAATTTTCGCGGAGGTACAGATATTTCAAATTGATGAAAATTTTCAGAAAATTATAGTAAGCCTTTAATGTTGTCCAGCAGCGTAGAATAACATGGTTTGCCCATGATGATCACGTAATACAGTGACGTGTGCATCTAGATTGCATCTGATTTATGCGTAAGTCATGGCAATTAGTTGTAATGATCGCGCGTGCCTAATACTGCAACATAATTCAAATTTCCTAATAATATGATTGATGGTAACAAACATTGGGCATTTATCATAGAAGCTTTGTTTTATCTAATTCACATCATACACTACACACTTTAATAACGAATTTGAGGTGTCTGTAATAAAATAAGTCCATAATAAATGGGTAGGGGAGAAGGTGTAAATTTGAACCAGGGTTGTAATACGGACCAAGTGCTTGTTTCTCCGGTAAGTGTTGGGCTATGTCGGGAATTTAAATGAACCCAACAATTAGTGTCTTCTAACACCACCGGGCGGAACTGGTGTGACTGGCATGTTTACTTTAGCTAAAAAGTGAAAGTGTTGGTCTAAAAAGTTTTTCGTAGTAAGAATAATTAATTTTTTTCTCACGCTAATTTACGAATGTAGTATGCTAGTTATAGAGGCATAATTAGTCATAAGGTGGAGCTACAAAATGCTTTGTTTAGTTATTGGGAAATACCTTTCCTACGGCGAGATTTATAGGTTTTTTTTAAAGAAGGCCGGAGATGGCAACATGGACCGCGGTGATAAATTTCACTAATTTACCATATTTTTTTTTAATGAAGTTCAAATTTTGATGACTGTTTCTCTATTTTCATTTGTTTTTGCCCAACTAAATTTTGAAATTTGACATGTAATTACTAAACACGGACAAAATTTGTTTTAATATTAAAATACAATATCTGTGTAAAATGACTATGTGTTACGTGTTTTTTTACCTTTTCAGCTCTGGGCCATATTACCACCCGTATTTTGATTTTACGTATCGCGTAAATTATTTTGCGCATTTCGGTAGAAATATGAAGAGATCACAGCTAAGTAGTATACGTATAGTCGTGGCACCAAAAAATACCGCCACTTTGGCGTTTCGTGTGAAGAAAATTGTGCTAATAAAGAAAGCATTTCTGAAAGTCAAGTGCCATTCATTGCTTGAAGGAACCCAGGAAACCCGTTACACTTTGACACTAGATTTCTGAAACTGTACGGATTCATGTCGTATTATTTCCTTGTGAAATTATTTTGTAACGCAAATAAGAAGGCAGAATGTCTATTAGTATAATGTTGATGTAGTGGTAACGGTGATTCTTGAAGAACTTAAAGATCACCCATGTTTTGCTCGGTGTTTACACATTTATGCATCCTCAGGGACACACAGGATTGATATTTGCTGTTCCACATGCAGCAGAAATGATGTTTACGTGAAACGAATGGACTACTTAATAACGTTTTTCGTATGCACTTAACGCGCATCACCTTTTGCATCATTAACTGTCGTGGCGTAGGTACTGGTGTACAATAATTTCAAGAACCACGTCCATAGATGAGACAGAAACACTTTCTAGATCAGCTGGAGTTCATAAAAATGTTGTAATTTTTAGCAAATGTATTCTCACAGAATTTAACAGAACATATATTGAGATTATGCTGCTCTCAATAAAAATGGATAAAATTTACGTACGAAGACAGTTGCGAATGTGTTTTACATTGGTGCACGTGTCTTGAACTTTAATGCATGTACACGGAAGAAAGTAGAGGAAGAATGTTCTATATAGGGTCTCGTTAAATGCACATTGCACTCTTGCACGAAATGGAGGAAATAATGAAAACATGAGCAATTTTATAAAGGAGTCACTTTCTTCACATTTCGTATCCTTATAGTCTAAGAGCATTTTGGATAATTCCTAAACTGATGGGCAAAGGAGAACATGCATACCTACTATATGAAGAGCAGCGGTTTTAGTTCGAAATATCTCTTGCAACAAAAATATTCACATTGGTTGAGATACGAGTTATTAGTTGTATTTATTTATTTACATTTTTAGAGACAAAAGAGAAAGAAAATCACTGATGTTTTTAAAATGGAAAGTGGCGTATACTATATTTACCCAAGTGGTTTGTAGTAATATGAATCACATTTGTCTGCCGTTTGTACCTGAAGCTTAATATGTGCTAAAAGGTGACGTTTCTTTTAAGAGAATAGTTCCTCAGTGTTAGCAACAATGTAACGTTTAATTTGTTAGTATTCGAAAGAAAATTATGCCGTGTTATAAAGCATTACGTATAGGTTTTCCCATGACGAGGATATTAAAATTAACAGTTTTCCCCGCTTGGTGGGCGATGTAAATGGTACAAAACGGCAGTTTTGTGTGCTCAGGTAATTAGCTTATTAGTGCTAAAATTTCAATAAATGTATTCCTGGGTAAAAAGCTTATGGTGCTGTGTACAGTAAAAATTGTATGAATGATATAACCAGGCACTGTATCGTATTTTTAGATCAGGTACTAATTAGTAAAAATTAAAAAAATTACAACAGAAAATTTTACTCCCCTTTCAGCCGAAATTCCACTCATCAAGTCCACAGAAAATGACGAACATGTTTTTCAAAGCTTGCTGTCATAAGAATTCTGTCGTTATACGGATATTTTTAATGAAAATTCAAGAAAATGATAGAGTATAGTGGATGCTATTAGCCTTGGACGTCAACATTTTTAGTAGCCAAAACAATTTGTCATCCAAAAAGAAAACTTTTGCACAAATTATTTTGATATTGATGAACTTGATTGATGGTGAGTGTTAACACTCAATAAACTTAATATGCAACGCATGTACATATGTAGTTTAAACACTTGCATCGAAGGTAATGTTAAATCATTTTTGAATACCATTTTTTGGATTTAGAAAATGGTTTGTAAAAAATAAACTTAAAATGCAGAAAAAAATAGCCTTGATAATAATTCATACGATGTACATAATCCACGCATTGTGATGCATAATTAATTGTGGATGTGGTGAATCGAGTGCTTAATGTCACTAATAATGGGTACATCAATTATACTTCAAGTACACGCGAAGTTATTTGAATTGTAAAGTGTACCGATGCACAAACGTTCCAATAATATAGTTTAAAATTAAAATAAAGTTAGGAGTAGCAATGTAGGATACGAGGCACGCGTAGAAATAAAGTATTTTTGAATTTCCGTTAAAGACGGTTCTTATAAACTTCAAGGTAAATTCCACTTTTTAATTTACTAGATCGAATATGACGAATTTACTGATAGTAAGATGCAAAGCAACATCTGTTTTTTTTAGGTATCTCCAAAATAATTAACACTTACTCATTTATTTATAGGGGCAAGCTTTATAATAACCCCAGTAAACACAAAAATAGTACGATTAATTTATGTTATTGTTTACTACAGTTGTTTTTGTTACAAACTGTGGCGATGCGGTCACCATATCCACCTGGTTGTAGAATGAAAATTATTTAATGACCGTGGACGTGATTAATACGGTACAAACAAGAATCACAGTACGATAAAAACCTTCGATAAATGTGCAGATTTTATCAACTGGCACTGACTTCGTATAAAAAAAAAATTATTTACCGCGTGAATATTAATATATCTTCCACCGTGATGATTGTAGTACTTCCAGTTTAGTAAGTTTCACTGGATTAATACGTAGTATTTAATCGCAAGTCATCAAAATCGGTTAACGTTGCTCCGAGCTACAAACGTTTAAACATCGCAGAATAAGGTCGAGAATCGCGAAATTTCCCGAAATCAGCATATGCATATTATTCAAAATGTTATAATGAAGCTAACTCATTGCTGGAGAAAGTGTGAAAAGTTTTGATTATAATTATGAAAATGAGTGGGAGCTGGTAAACAATCTGAAGTTCAATTGAAAACGAATATTTCGTATGTGGCAAACCGATGTTTATTTCAGATTCCTCAGACGTATGTAGGTACATGCATAATTCACTTGCGTCATAATTTTGTTACACAAGTATTATGCTAGCTAAAGAGCGTAGTAAAACTAAGTTAAGTAATAATCCAGCGAAACCATTATTTTCTCGTAATTACTAGCTGCATAAAAGAGTTAAGGTTATCGTCCAGTAAGGATCATTCTCGTCTAATGATCGTATTTGCAATTCGACGTTTATTTCTTTCTTGTGGATGTTTAATGTCACATCAATTGGTTACAGTGCTTATCAACAACATAATATAATTTGGTCAGTTTTATGATAGATTTTGCTTAAAGCTGCTTATTATCTTCGTTTCATTAAAGAATCTCAACATAGAGGAGATAGTTTATAGGGAAATTTGAAATTATTCTCTAAATTCAGTGTTAGCTTACTTTTCTAACGGGTGGTAAAAAATTTCGGATAATTAAGGGTTATATCCTTAATAGGTGTTGCTGTTTTCCTGTTTTATGTTCTGTTCTGCTTCTTTGTTTCTAATATTGGTTCTATATGTAAAATACGCAATAAAAAGAAAATGTTTTAAGTAAATATATATTTAATTGCAAAACTTAAAAAGTCATTCCAATAGTTACTTCGAGTTTATAATTCTTTCCAGATTTGTCACACGCGAATGCAAAAGAGTTAACATATGATGTTATAGTATAATCTATGCAGTAAATCAGATATGATAGAATTCTGCAGAAGGTATTAAAATATTTAGTATTTGATCAATTTTACTGACTATAATAAACTATTTAGCTTCAAACTAACTTATTAGCAAGACTCGTTATAATTATAAAGAAATATAGATTTTTTTATTGATAATAAAAAATGTTTCCTACAAAATTATGTGCTTATTTGTTAGGTGGTACTTGTTAAAAATATTATTATCAGTTTTCTCATTATAGAAATTATTTACTTACTACACTTGTGTTAAATGAACTTGAAACCCTTTGCTTCTTAAAAAGAATAAAAATAATAGGAATACCTACATCAAAGAGTTTAATGCTCGCAACAGCAATGCCGTTATATTAATGCAAAAGTTTACCACAACGTGGTAAGTAGGTATATGTATTATACGTAATTTATTTAAAGTACATTCATCTCGAAAGAATCTTAATGCTTTATAGTAGGATTTACGTTCCGCAAAAAGATTGAAATCATAACAGGGACACCATACTTTGTATTCTGTATGCACGATTATTTATAATTAAATGAACCAAAAATTAAAAAAAAAACAATCCTGAACTCTGCGTGACGTTCCATAAACTACCTACGTGAAACGATAGAACATTTATATAGCATTGTTGAAATCAATACTTGTGTGATAATATGTGCATCATAAGAATCAATTATTAACTATGTTGCAGGTAACAAATTTCGTTAAAGTAACAGATTTAATTTTTTTTAAATATTTTTAAAATTTTTGACGCCTTATGTAATATAATGTGATGTTGTATTATAGTGAGAGAAATGTGTGTGGCTACTTTCTCAGATGCGGAACTATGTAGGACGTGAGTAAATACTAAGTACTTGTGCTAATAAGTAGTGAAAGTGTGAGTGCTACCAGTTTTCGTAGTTTGTTTGTTTTTCATAGCGAATTCTCTGTCGAATATCATTTCACTCAACCTATAACGTCGCTGTGGACGAAACTATTTGGCTTTAAGTAACTTTCATGCGCTATAAAAAAATGATTTTCACTTTTCACGACTATGTCCTATTGCCGAATATTCTTTCTTGTTTCTGAACTCGTTTTTATACTTTATACTTTCGTGATACTCGGTGAAATATTTCGAACGGTACGGAATATTTTAAGAAATATTTTTCTGTACATGTATATATGCACAGGAAAATATATATAGGTATATACAGAAAAATATTTCTTAAAACATTCCATACCGTTCGAAATAATTCACCTACTCGACGCAGTCGGACTGCTCGAAGGCTCGAACAACATTCGAGGCGCTCGGATTTTCCGAGCCACCCGATACAATTCGGGCTAACCCCTTCTTCCGAGCCGCCCGAAACAATTCCGGCTACCCGGTTCTCCCGAGCCGCCCGAAACGATTCGGACTACCCAGATTTTTCGAGCCGCCCGGATTTTACGGCTCGGCTCGAAAACCGAGTCCCGGCTCGGTCCCAATTATAAGCTGCTCGAATATTCGAGTACCCGAACAGTCTAGAAGGTTCCCATTTTCCACTTCCTAACTAAGCAAAAAATGGTAGTGGAAATGACTTTGTATCAACCTATCCGGGGTAAAATTATCAACTCATACACTTATGAATTTTTTTAAACAAATCTTTATTTAATTCCAATGCAAACGATGCGGAAATTGTGTGTTAATTTTGGGAACTTATATAAGAGAGGAAAAGCTAGCTTACAAGCCGTAAAACAAAGATTTCAATCTCAAAAGTGAAACCGTTATTGATAGTCTCAATTGTCTGATTCAAAGTAATATATAGTTTCCTTAATCTTCTATACCTATAGCACACAAATTCATTTCGAAACTTGAAAATAATCGAAATTTATTGATGCAGAAATTTCTTTCAAGAAATTTGTGAGTCAAAATGTTGATATTCTGTAACGAGAACTATACACTGAGGAACACATTTTTTCAAACAGGTATGCTACGTTTCCTAAAGTTTTGAGTTATTACGCGATCAATGCTTCACTGTTTAGTTGCACCTTATCTCTGATATTTTATGTATAAATCTACTTTTTCTGTTTCGAATTAATTAATATACCCTAGTTTGCCAAAAAGGCGGGTCTTACATAATCTGGGACTGATTTCACAATATATCATACTTCCTGTAATCAAATTATGCACAAGGGCAATGGTTTTAACTAGGGCTCGAATAGGTTTCGAAAATAACTGTTTCAAACTGTTATATAAAGGTTCTGACTGAAAGAGTTATGAAGAACCTTTATTCGGAATAACCGTTATAAAGAACCTAAAGACTATATAAGTATAAGTTACGGTTCCTATATAGCTCTATAACTTTTATTTTTTAGGTTCTATATAAGTTACAAAGCGGTTATAGAACCGATTCTTGTAAGGATTGTACAGAATTTTACAGTAAATGAAATCACAACATATTACAACTATAGATTACTCTGTGTAACCAAATTGTTGAAAAATTATTATAAATAAGTAAGCAAATATATATTATGTACACATTTGTACATATGTATACAAGTGATCCTTGCCTACCGCCGAGTGTATACATATACATATACATACATAATCTTATTAATAGTAACTATTAAGTTGTGTGCTCTATAAGCGACAGGTTCGCGTATTCTCAACATTTTTACAATGTAATTTAAATATGTATTTCAAAGTCTTTTGTAAATCATGATGATAAATTAAAAAAAAAAATGTAACAAATACTGTTACGTATTTCTATTATTTTTACAAACAGGGTTTATTGAATTTATAATATTGTAAGAAATGGCCGCTGGACGCTTATTGGATAATCCTTGATCCCTGCAATCGCGTATGCGATGCAGAATCGATACCCCCAAAGGCAGTTATATAATATAAAGGACAGACAACTTTCTTTCTCAGAACGAAAGTTATACGGATGCAGCAGTACCATAGTTCATAAGTGATTACGTGGCTGCATATCTTTAACGCATTGCGGTTTACACTTGAATGATCAATTAGTGGATACTAAGCATAGTGCTTTATGCCTTATAAATGCAAAATGCCTAGCAGTCACAGAAAAATTTCAGTCCAGTTAGTAGTATGCACGTACATACTACATACTGCTGATGTAATCGAAAACGAAGAGCGTTTCGAATTGTTTACTCTGAACCTTCGTTACCTTCTTTTGTCTTTTAATCTCATTAAGGGGGATTGCGCCTTGTTGGGCCGAAAAAAAGTTATTCTTTGTGAATTTTTTGTACAAAAACGGCGCGACAAATTAATTTGAGGTTTGGCAGGCTGTGTTGTTGCATCGTGAACTATTGTTCTGAATTTTTGTGTGGCAGTGAAAAGAAAAACATGGCAGATACAGAGAGAGCGTTGAAAAATAATCGGGTGGCCTTGGCGTTGACGAAAAATACTGTAATGGTTATCCGAAACACAAAAAGAGATTCTTAAACTATACGAATGTGTATATGAATGTTGTCCTATTTTATTTAAAAAAGTTTTCCCGATTTTAAGGCAAAACCTTTCTCAGACTCTATTAGAACGCTTCATGTTTTTCAAAAGGCTGCCATTTTAACATTTTTTTATATTTCTTAATGCATCTACTACCACCCATAGCCACATTCATGTAGTTTAAGAATCTCTTCTCCTTTTTGTGTTTCGGATAACTCTTGCAGCACTTTTCGTCAACGCCAGGGCCACCCGATTATTTTTCAGGGAATGTCACAAAACAGCTTTATCGAGAAAAATAAGTTTCAATACTTTAGTCCACTGGTAAATAAACAAGGATCCATGAATTTATCTGCATTCTTCGTAACATGAAGCTTATACCCCACTTAGGTATCAGACAAAAATAAGTAAGAAAATAATAATTGTCTTGCATTATTATAATACTATTTCAAGTTTGGAGAGGACAGCATACTGAAGCAAAATAAGAAATTTCCACTGCTATAATTATCAAAACAAGGAAAGCTACTTTAGAAAAGCTACTTTTACATTTTATTGTCAGATATTCTGCTTCTCATTTAGTTGGTATGCACGAGACAACGTCTCATAAAATCGCTGAACCTTAGGATCGTTAAATTTTTTTTAAGACAATACGATCTTCACATATTGTTTTGAAAATATGCAGCAGTTCTTTGTATGCTCTATTGGGAAGTTCAAACTCTCTTTGTTTCTGTTACCGTCTCGTCTTCTTTTTTAATGGTGACGAGGGTATTCGACCAACAACCGTTGTAGATGGTTCGATAAAAATATCACATAATATTCGCAGTTCCTTCGCATACTGAATGGGGGAATGTGTATCTTTTGACAATTTTTTTTTCGTAAGACAGATCTCCGTTCCCTTACCTTCATTTCTTGTTGTACCTTAACGACAGAAGCTTATGTTTACGCAAAGAGTGGAGACATTCCGTATTCTTTCCCAATGCAGAGTGGACATCTCCTGTTTTTAACCAGTATGCCAAATCTTTAACGTTTTCTTACGGGGACATTTGAACTTTATAATCCTTTAGCAAGTAAAGATTCTGAAAGGACATTTTGTTAGCTTTCTAAAACACTCATGAAATTTTGTTTACGATCATGAGTTCGCATGTTACAGGTGTTCAAAGTGAAAAGTACTTATTGTATCATGCAACGAAACTCAAAAAACGAAATTAAGGAGAAATGTTTGGTCTATAAGAGCTCTTCGTTGGATTTACGAGAAAACAATTTTTTTGGCTCGTACATACGTTCAAACTAGAAAAAATTTTCTGAGACTTCGTTTCCTGCGCTTCATTTTGATAAAAGAGTACCATAGTGGATGAAAAGAAATTGGAGTCCTTGATTCACAAACTAGAAACTTCAAGCGTTAAAATGCGTTTTTTTTAATATTTTTTGCGACCATTTTTCCTAGAGATACAGCCGCTGCATCGTTTAAACTTACAAAATCGCAAACCTTTTTATTTGGGTATAATATTTTGGCTACCCACTGTAAGTCAAGTATATATACTGAAAGATTAACTTCATAGAGTATATCTAGTAATGGATAGTGCAATTAGAAAGTTAGTAATTGAACTGGAAAATTAAGTAGAACACATAAAAAGAATGTGTTATACGAGGCTTCGTTTCTTCTTGAGAAAAATTGCAGCAATTTTCACTAAAATGAAACTTTCTTGAGAAAAAAAACGTTATTCAACAATTTCGAATTATTGTCACGCAAGGATTGATTTTATCGGCGGTAGTGCGATATTTAATATTGCATTCTGCCAATGCATTGTTTATATTTGAACACATGTAATGCTTTGTGTACATCGCCATCCATGGTATTACGTTTACATAAATAATTGTGAAACTGAGAATGCGATAAAATGGTTGTTCCAATTTCGCTGAGGTATGCAGTCAACGTGATCACAATGGCAAAACTTGAGGTCCTGAAATCATTTACATTTTAGGATTGTAGTAATTTATTCTTGAAGTGAAGCATCGGCGAACATTTTAGAAATGTATCGAATGGTCAAAAGTGCGTCGCGTTTTCATAATTACAAGGTTACCATAGTTATTGGTGGTGTAAGATGTTACCACTGTTTCGTTTTCTAGGGAAACAAAGTTTAACACGACACAATATAACATTTGGCATTAGAATTCATCTAGCATGCCGTTTTTTGTGTTCTCATTATTGTTAGAAGCTACGTTAGAAATGCTCACTTTGAGATTTCCGTGCTTAATAGAGGCTATTCTTTTCCGGAGTGATGGGTGTGTTTTATAGGGAGAACACTTAATTTCTTACGTCACTTAATAACAAGATTATTATTGTATTGTGAAACTTAATTTTTATATAATGAATAGACTTCGAACTGGCACTGTTTTCAGTAGAAAACATTTCCATTATGATGACGTTAGAACGCCATTTATCTTAACTAGCTATACGTTTACATGCGCATGAATGATAGTTATTAGTCAGGAAAGCAAGACGCTACAATTAATTAGTAAAGTCAACTTGAGACACCTGTCCAGTTGACCAGAGACATTCGATCAGTCATTACATTTTGATCTGTGCTAGGTGCCAACTCCAGAAGTTTTCTACTCGCTTTAACGGTAACTACTTTAACGTAGCCCCAGGTGCATATGCACGAGATAAATCTTCAAAACCAATTCATTTCAAGCTAAAATTCAGACGAAAAGAATATTATTGTGCGATTTTGATTCATTCTTTTATTGAGGGATTGCCGTCTTTTCGATAGAGTTACGAAGTTTAGAACTCAATATTAAGAGTTATTCCCTGGTTGCTAAGAAGCGTTACTTTTTTTTATAAAATAATAATTGATTGGCAAGGAAGATTCAATAAAGAAGACAATGTACTTCATCAGTTTGAAACACTGCGCATTCGAACCACTTCGAGACCACAACCCTCTTTAAATAGTATCCATTTGCTTGTATGTTTCAGGACAGAATAGTTCAAGGATCTGTACTCAGCTAACGAGGTCGGAACCGAAGCCCCGAAGCAATTTTGAACAGCGATTAAGCGAGGAGCAACCAGTACTTGAGTGAAGACTATATCGAAAGTGCAATTTGATTAAACTAATTAGCCAGAAGAGAGGGGAATAAGAAAAAGTCAGGGTGGAACAGCCGAGATCACAGGGAAATATAGAAAACGAAATGTCTGCTAACTGTGTTTTAAGGGCAGGCCGCATGTACCCCTGGGAACGATGTTTGGAGAAGTGACGTGAGCCAATACTTTCCAAACGTAACACATCGTAGATTAGCTGTGACGAGATTTCTACGGCGTAACGACAAACAGAGCACAAAATCGCCAATTAACTTAATTATCGCAACTCAATAGTGGAGCAAAGAGGAAAGAATTATTCGTGTTATCAGCCTCGTGATCCTGAGATATTGCGGCACCAAACGACTTCAAGGAGGAGTACGGTTATGAGCCAGTCTGCCAGTGATAAAGCTTGAAGAAGAGTAGACATCTGTGTGGTTTTTAAAAGTCTTCAGTTGCTCAAGAGCTCAAGATGAAGTTGATAGGGTCTTTGTTCGGGATCAGATCGCCCAAGACGATGGGCAAGCAGTACATGAAAGTGGGCAGGAACGCTTTATTCGGTCTAAGGACAGATCAATGTGACAGTGTGTGTACAGAAAAGGTGCCCGAACCACTATCTCTCCTCATTTCCAAGAACGGGAGGCTTAAACACGGTAAGTTGCGCCCTGATGATACACACCGAATGCATGATTCCATTATACTATGCTGAAATGCCGTTCAGAGACTTTAACGCGTGGCTTGTATTGCGAAAGTACTGTGATTACAATTTCGCAAAGCGAAACACTACGGTCGAGGTATCGTATCTCTGTTTGAATGTCAGTAATATGCAATAACATTCAACGCTGCGCTGAAGATGAAATTGAAATGATTTCAGGGTGGTGGATAATGATTTAAAGGAAAATCGGAATTCAATGTTATATTTTCTATCGAAAATTGCATACTATCTAGACTTTAGAGATAGTAGGTACGAAGTAGCTTATCTCACGAAGTATTAATATTTTCGTACGCATACCGCCGAAGAAACTCAATCTAAAAAAGGACTACGTGTAGAGATGCATCGTACAGCTCTTGAAAAAATATGGTCATAAAAAGATACAAATTATTGAACATTGCAATATTTCTCCGTATTCGTTTTCTCTAGTATCACGTTAAAAAGAGTTGCAGCTTGATATATTTTCCGGAATCACCCTGTGTACCCCTGGCTAGAAATAATTTATACTTAATTGGTTTACATTAGAGAAACTCATTTCAAGGATTATAAACAATATAATGACACACTCTACACACTGTAAAATAAAGTTTATTTCACTTTCTTCAAATGAAGTATTCTCAACTTTTATACTTCAAAGTGCTGTCTTTTTGCAGAACTTAAAGAGGTACTATACAAGAACAACATAATCAGAATAGGTAAAAGATTTATAAGCGATTGAGCAATACTAATAATAATAATTATACACGCTTCTACAAAGTATAATTATTATTATACACGCTTCTATAAAGTATTACTATTATTATTATACACGCTTCTATAAAGTATAATTATTATTATACACGCTTCTATAAAGTATAATTATTATTATACACGCTTCTATAAAGTATAATTATTATTATACACGCTTCTATAAAGTATTATAAAATTAATACGGAGAAATATTGCAATGTTCAAAAGCTGCACCATTTTTTACCATAAAATTTCCATTCAATTTAATTAAAAAATATATATATTTCACATAGTTAAACGTGTAAAAAATTTTGGTCATTAACAGTGTTTGAAGAAATAGTTCTTTAACGTCCTCACTTCCTTCTAAAATGTCTAATGGCATCAGTTTCCTCCTTCCTACCTTGAAATCAGGAAGAAATTCTTCACTCTGTTAGAGAAACTTGAATTATCATAAGTAGATCTCGTTTTCTCACCGCAACGAATGCACCTGTTACCTGGTTTCTGCTTACGAACTGATTCAACGAACAAGCTTGATCGACCATACGTAACATTTTTTCAATGAACTTGAAATCGACCTTTCACGCACACTCAGCCTTTTTACTCCGCGCAATCATCACTCTAATGTCCCTAATAATTACCAACACGTATAATTCGTAACTTATCCGAAACATAAAAGAGCGATGATGAAAGTAACCAAGGAATCCCGCATTCTTCAAAATTCACAATGGCTAAAAATTCCATAGAAAACACCCTAATTTAACAACGAGTTAAATTACATTAAAATATGAACCGAAGCGTATAATAACGCACCATTATCGACAAGTGCCGAATTATATTATTCCTTCGACGTTTCTATTTCCTTTTTATCATTCGACTTTATTTAAGCTACCCATTCATTGAAAGTAGCTATTCCCGAGAGTTTCTCTCGGTTCGATTGAACAGCCTGAAGAGAACGGAACCAGTATCTATTAGTACCTGTGGCATCGTATTCAGCTAGAGACGGCGATCCTACTTGTAAAGTGTGCTGGCGATAGCCGACCATAATCCAGCCGATGCGGTACGAGCGATAGTAGGGCAATCGACCACCATCACCTGTTTCACTAACCCACTGCACCCCGACCTCCGTTATTACACGTTGTCAATATAATATTGTCCGATCGACAGCCATCGTCCATTGCTCTCCGTGAGAATATTAAGGAGAAATGCCACCGCCGATTTCTAGAAACCTCACTTGACAGCAGCTGCTGACAAGGGTTCTTTCTTGCTGGTACGAATTAGCGCTTTCCTGCTGGAGCAATCTCTCCATAGAGGCGTCCTTCTTCGAAGACGGACATTGAAGTTCGATTATCCGTTTCAAGGTTGTGAAAGTGGTGGATTCGTTGATTGAAATATTATGATTCTTCATTTTAGTTCTTGGAATTTTATTAACGCCAATTGAAATATCAATGCGTGATTCGTGTAAAGGAACAAGATGTTGGAGTAGGTACTGGGAGAGCTTTAAATAAAGTGTATGCGTTCATGGACGCTTTCTTAAACGAGATTGTATTTAATGAAACCGATTGGAAAGAAATCGGATGCAGAAGTGTGACGGTATGACGTTAAACTTTTCACGATCGGAAAGGAAATGCCACCTTTTCCGTTTCCAAGAGCAACCGTATAATGGCGTAGAAGAATGCGGGTCTCGATTGCACGCTTGTCCGAATGCCTGCTTGTTTTTGTGGCGCGATCTTAGTGGCCGATCCACGAGCTGGTGGTTGGAGTGAGTTGATTTTGCGAAACAGTGTCTTCGTGGATATTCTTCAGTAGACGGGCTGAATATATGAGGGATTTGGGAAATCAACCGGTCTAATATTTTTATTTTCTTTAAGAAGCAATACTAATGATGAGGAACAAGTGTAGCTTATTCGTGATTGGTACTGCTCGAATCGGTGTAATTTCCCAGTGGTGCATTCTCAATGCGTTCGAACAACAAGCAACTACCGTATTAGAACCAATTGCGGCGAGCAATTTTCTGTACAATTTGTTTCGTTAAATCCTTTCTCATTATTTTTCTTCGTAATAATTTCTTGTGGCAGCTTACAAGTGCAGTAGAAAAATACAGTATGGCATTACATGTTTATCAATGTTATTTTATTGTATGTTAATATAAGTTCACCTTCCTCTGTGCATCATAAATAAATTACACACAGAATTTGCAATGGTTCGATTATACATATAAATAAATCAGTGCTTTCAATACAGCTGATTGTGAGTTCATGCATTTCGTGTTACCATTTATTGTCTTGTTGGTAATAATTGATCTATTTGACTTGTTTTTTATTAAATTTTTTATCATTGTCAGCAGCCTGTATAGTTCAAAATCGAGAATATTGCTCACCTGTGCTTGATGCAAAGTAAACTAAGTAGTAAATAGGAATTTCTAGGAGATAAGTCTGGGAAACCAGTGGGCCTGATACGGCCAATGGTCCACGTCCACTGGAGATGTATAAAGAGAAAACGCGATTGAGATCTATGAAGTCATACTTGTGACTCGTGACTTTTCCTGGATGGTCAAAGCCGCGTGCGCCTTCGAAGTTGCCACCTTGAAAATTATTCAGATGCGAGAAGCCATTTCTTCTGTTTATTGTCTTAATAGCCTTTAAAAGTAATTGAGAATATTTTAATAGTTTTCAATGAAATTTTATTTTCCATAAGGAGTTATTTAATTCCATTTGGAATGCTTTAGTGACAACGGTGTACAAGTTTTTTTGGCGTTGTTATATATTACAACGTTAAATCCACTATATAGCAACAGTTTTCTCAGTGAAATAAATATTACGTTATGAGAGGAACAGTGATATGTAGAGGTACTGGGTATAGAGGTACTGGGAAAACTTATAATTTTGAGTATAATAATATTCCGATTCATGTTGCTTTAATAGTGTAGAATTCTTTTAAGGGGGAATCCTATTCTTTAGACTAAGAACATAGCAAAATTTAAGATTTTTTTTAAAGAAACTAGCGTTTCGATTCGTCTGAAATTTGGACAATATTTCGACGCATCTTTAAGGAAGCTGCAGTTTTTTTTTTATTAATTCTTAACCATAAATATAGTAGTTATGCATGATCGACTATCACGCCGTGCAAAATTCGCCATGGTGTGCATGGTATTTATCTACCAGGTAATCTGAAACAGAAAAATGCAACGGCGTTTTATTTTATACATGTGTAGCTTAAAATTGATGAACCAGCAAAAAACAAAAATAATTATTGAGCAGTATGGAGAGTTTTCAAACTGAAAGGTTTGAACTTTTAATTTTTGCAATCCGATTTTGCGCCAATTTTCTTATGTAACAAAAGAAGTATAGAACTTAGCGGTATTCTGGTTCATCAAATTGAAGCTACATATATGCAAAGTAAAACGCCGTTTCATTTTTCTGTTTCAGTTTACCTGGAAGGTAAATATCATGCACACCAGCGGGCGACGAGTTTTGTGCGGCGTGACGCAATAACTCCTATATTTATCATTAAAAATGAATAATAAAAAAACTGCAACTTCTTCCAGGAAGCATCAAAACATGATCCAAATTTCAGATGAATCCAAATGCTAGTTTCTTAAAAAAAAATTCCTAAATTTTCCTATGTTGTTAGTCCATAAAATAGGATTCTTCCCTTAATTTTAAAGAAATATTAGTTTTATAGTGGCTTGCTGCTTGTTCAATTTGAATATTGAATCTGAAATTACAAACATTGGAACGGAATGGGAGATATTAACCAAAAATTCCATTCCAAAGCGTTTAATAGTTGTGAACGTTAATAATATCCCTAAATAGGTATTAGTGTATTCATTTTTTATTGCATACATAAATTAACTATAAATTTCATACAAAACGAGATGTAAATTTTGGAGAAAATTTAGCTGTTGCTTGCATTTCCTTCTTTAATATCGTTGAAATATATTTTAAATTATTTGAATTAATTTGAATTACATTATAATATACCTACAGCATTTCCTGTTGCGTGTATACGCATAATTATTTCATAAGCTATTGAAGATATAAGTTGTTCTCATGAATGTCACTCGTTTTGACCGGAAGATATGCTGTGAGACTTGGACATTTTCTGAAATCATGTTGTAGAGATTTAAGTGTCACCTACGTTTTTTTTATATATAACTACATATTATTATCGCGTCCATCATATGGTGGGGTACAAAGCGGATTTAAAAACGTAAATTATAGTCCACTTTTCATCAATCATGTACAATTAGGGCTGTTCTAGCAGCCTCCAGTACTCTGGTACTAGTACTACAGTACTCTAATAATCGAATATTTGGGCAACCGGAAATCCGAACGGAGCCGAGTCGTACATTGGTAAAAATCTGGCGACTCGAAAAGGACCGAGTAGCTCGAATTTTTTCGAACGGCTCGAATCTAGGTATAATGTAAGTAGGTACATACCTCGAGCAGTCCGACTGTGTCGGCTAGCTTGAAGCTTGAACGTTTCGGGCAGTACGAATGTTTCGAATATTTTAAACAACGTTTATCTAATGGAATGTAAATAATTGTCCTTAAATAATGCGAATAATTAAAATGTAAACTGTAAATGAAAATATTCTGTAACTATTGCAAATATGAGTAGAAGATTCAAATCTCTCTTTGTTTATCCTTTTCATGTATGTATGAACATATTCATCATACTTCTCTTTCTTTTATCTTTTTTTTTCTCTTCTTACTTTTTTCCGTTCTTTTTTGCTTTCATCGTATGGGCTATATTTCTATCACGTCACTGTTAACAAGGGAAATAAATAAATGATTATGAGGTACTTGCAAATGTTTGAATATCTAGATCTTGCAATATTCATTTTTCCAATTTAATTTGTTTATTTAATTAATGTAAGATCACAATATCTACTAATCTGTAACACCCTTTGTTAACAGCGACGCGACAAAAATATAACTCATACAAAGAAGGCAAAAAGAAAGAGAAACGTAAGAAGAAAAGAAAGATAAAATAAAAAGAAGTATATGAATAAGAAAAAGATGAAAAAAGAGAGATTTAAATTTAGTACTTATTTTCAATAGTTACAGAATATTTTTATTTACTGTTTACACTTTGTAGATTAATTCAATTGTTACTGTCATAAACTTAGAAACTAAATTTTGATTCTCGTTAAATTTCCTAACATCACCAATTGTATTATTTCTCGCATCTCCTTGTTCAAGTTTCTCCCGTTAATTTTACAAAATAAAAAAAATGTACACGGTATGAAATCCTTTTATGCAACTCTGTAAGAATTAGCCCTAGAAGCACAAGCATAGACGCGTAACGCTCCAATACCAGTGTTTAATACTTGTAAACAAACTTCTTCTTACTTTTACGTCAGCCTGAAGAGCGCTAGGATGAACTATAGATATGTATATTTAATAGCATACGGTGGTCCCAATTATAAATATTTTTAATCACTCGGAGGAAATGCCGGCGACGGTAAGAATGCGATCAAAACACACTAATTGAACGCAAACAGACTGCGTTACCTGTTCGTTTTCACAACAAAGCGAAACTGAACTGCGATCCTAATAGACGTCTGACGTAAAACAAAGTTTATAATCTATTCGAGGGAAATGTCAAATGCCGGTGAGTATGTCAGTGACAGCGCACAAACGGGTGGAGGACGTGCTTCACGGTTGTCGAAACATCGGCAAATGTGTGACCTCTAAAGCTATTCCCACGCGAATCTCCAAATAATTACGGGTTTTGTGATTGAGAGCGCTCGAGGCGCGGGATGTGAAAATGAGGGATAGACGCCTGACACGCAATAGGAAAGAAAATCTGCTGCGAGACACCGGTGAAATAATGAAAAGCCGAGAGGATGAAGCCTGTGTAAGAAGGCACATGTATTTTAATAAAACAGAGTTTAGAGATATGAGTGTTGGATGACCAGTCTTCTGTTGGCCATAAGTCATTAACTGTTTTAACTGATAACTGTAGCCTGGCTACTGCTAAAAAAATAAATTAGTCACCGTTGCATTCCTTTTCTTTTTAAACTTCGCGCAGGACGTGGCATACAAGTCACCCTGTAACTAAAATACATTTCGGCAAAGCTGTATAAGAACAGGCCTTTTTCGGCGAGCGGTCTTGTACGCAAAAGCGAACTCAAGTAAAACTGTAGTATGCCCGAAATTTCCATAAAGCCACCATGTTTATTGGCAAAATCTTATATTTACTCCATACTAGGTAGGTATGGATAAATTTGTGTATCAGACCATTATGGGAGAATTCAGAAACAGCATATAGATCGGTTGTGATAATAGAATTTATAGTAACTGTGATAATAGAATTTCTATAACGCCTCATGGTTTTTAGATAAATAAAATCAAAATTAACAGCAGTTTCTCCTCTGTTTCTATATTAATAGTTAGTGTTTAATTACCATTTATTCGAATTGAGCTTTGTTTTTACGAGGAAAATTATTATAAAGTGAGGAAAAGGCATCCACTGATACTCATATGGATAAGGGATGTTCTGATCGTACAATTGCAAAAAAATCAATAAATCATAGACTCTTATAAATAATTACATGGGTGAAGATCTATGGTAACAATCATTCCCAATGTGAAAATCAAAAACTAACGAAGAGGCAGTGTTCGTGGCTGATGAGGGTTGTGGCGAAAGAATTGAGAAGTGCAGCCCAACTTCTCAGAGAATTAAAATTTTTTATGTAACATTGAACAAAATTTGTATTGTAACATTGAACAATTACAACGATATATCGTTGCTAGTAGGGTAAACGCACCCATAAATGAACACTTAGGGCTAATGAATGAACACTTTTATAAAATTATGTTTGCAGCGCGATTGGTTCCACGTGCTGCAAAAATTGTTTGGATATGAAGCAAGGAATTAAAAGAAGTCTCTAATTAATTAATTGCTTATTTTAGTAGCTTATTTTACTCGTTTTAATATAAAACGTCCATTCACTGGTACGTGTTCATTTACTGGTACATCCACCCTAGTCACCTTAAAACTACTGGCAATCACCGAGAAAAAAGTTCACGATGGGCCGTGTTGCCTCGAAATGTTCGTGCCCTGATCAATGGCAGACCCCTTCAGCGGAATGCAGTCAGGGTTACAAAACCGCACCTGTCCAAACATTTTTACACGGCGGGTTGCAAAACGTGGGAGCCGTTACTTATGAAGTATGAAACCCAAGGGGCACGCATGTATGCGCGCTTAAACAATTTTGAGATCACTTTCACTCTCGCCCGTTCGGAGAAACGCTGAACGAAACACGGTCCAGCGTAACCCGGCCATTTTTGGCACGGTTGACTGGACTCGCCACGTCTTCGATATTACGTATTTCGATGGCTGTTAAGTAACCGCACTGATGAGATAACGTTGTAATATGCAACATCGGTTGACGTTCAGCTGACCGTTCCTTGGGTAATATGCTGCTACCTACGGTTTACAATGCTAATGCGTTATATCGTTAACGTAACGATCTTCCACTGAAATTTCTGTAATTCCATGGTTCAATGTCGAGCAACGGAGGAGCTGGAATATAAATACTGATTAGATTCGTTAGATGAAGGCTCTTCGAATTCTTTGAAGTGTAACGCAGTACACGTGCAGTCTGCTCGTCGAATGACGAAATTTTTATACCATGACGAAAGTAACTAAGTATTCGGGGTGCAGTGTAATTGGACGATTTTTCATCAGAGTAGCATGAATTTTTTTAGCTACGTGCTTTGTACCAGAATTTTTTAGATCCTGCCATTCTAAAATCGACGAAATAAACGAAAATACTTCAATAATATTCAATAATTTCAATAACAATATTATTACCAATTATTGCTTATATTAATTAATAATACAAATAGTAATACAAATATTAAGAAATCGTTAGTATTAATATTAATTAATAATAATTTAGTATCAGTAATTTACCAATTGCTTCGCGAATTATTAGGATTAAAAGTTCTACATAAAGGATTATGCAATGTATGAAAATAAAATCCATATACTTTAGTTACAATTTTACAGCATACTGTTTCTAATATTTTAGGAGAGCAGGTGCTCAGCAGTAAAGATATAAATCCTTCCAATGTTAATTGCATGTCGCGTTATTTCAATTTGATTGTTTAACTCGTTTCACTGCATTTGAATCTAATTTTCCAGACTATGAGCAGATAATATAATATTACTTTCAACGTCAATAAACTCGTTGCAGGTAGAAGTCAATAACTTTAATGAACGTAGGATGAGCAGAAAATTAACGTAAGATGGGGATTTATATCGTGGAATTATTGAATTGTGATAGGCGACGAAACTGTAACGGAAGTCATTGGAAATTGTGATGTGTTCTGTAAACGACGGAAGTGAAAATTTTAACGAGCTGGACGTTCCGGAAACGGAAGCGTCGAAGGTTCAAATTGAACTTTCATAAAGTTGGAAGGAAAAAGTATACTAAACAAGTGATCGTAAATATAAGTCCCTCGAAATAAAATGCATGTGCGAGATGCCATTATGAACTTTCATGTAAGTGCATCGTCGAGTGTTGCATTAATTTTATTTTATTGTTCATCTGGTTAATAAAACCGTTCTGTAATATTGTTAAAACATTCTGCAACAGTATGCTGTTTGAATGCGTGATAAAGGAAATCTAGAACGATTCGACATAGACGGTGTGTGTAACAAATGAAATACGAGCAATTTACTGCACAAGAATTTCTTGAATACATTGACCGTTATTCCTCTTGAAAGCTTCCACACTTTCTATAGTTACAGGTTTCTCAATTTTTGCGCCAACTTACTTCTACATATTTACGCAGAAATTGGTAAGCAAAATGCACACAGAGATTGTATACTTTTTAAAAGATCCCCTCAAGCTGATAATTGTAATCAGACATGTATTTTAATTAAATTAAGCATCAATCAGTAGTCCATTATAAATATAATTTTTTATTCACGTTGTTAATTTTAGAAAATCAAAACTGTTTCTCCGTCGAATAGCTCGGTTCGAAGAAGTACTATTTCCTTTAATATAATTAACGGTTATGACTTAGAAAATTTTTTAATATATTTGTAACGCAATTCACAGATAAATATTTAATACATGCTTACCATTTTCTTTGTAGATATCATTTAAAAACGACTTTATAGCTTTACTGATAGCAAAGAATATCAACGAACAGTGTCTCGCAAAGTTTCGCTTATTTTTTTATTTTTTCGAAGGACAGTAGAACTTTAACCAAATACTCTACTATTCGAATATTCTCTTATAAAAACACATTGTATCTGTACAGAATCGCCTTCTTCTAATTGCGACTAGAGCTGGGACTATTTGTCCAATTTTTCGGTATTCGAATATTCGAATACTTCAGTTGCTCAATTATTTGGCGAATATAATTCAAGTATCCAAGTATTCGAGTACTGATGTGTTAGAATATCCAAGTATTCGAATACTATTCGAATATTTAAGTATTCAAATACTGATGTATTCGAATAGTATGGTGTGAATTATAAATCAAGTTCTTTAGGTTCACTTGTCAGGGTGAAAGCTTGTAAGCTAATTTTGATCCACTTCACACCATACTATTCGAATACATCAGTATTTGAATACTTAAATATTCGAATAGAATTCGAATACTTGGATATTACATCAGTATTCGAATAGTATTCGAATAACAACATTCGAATACACAAATATTCGAATAGTATTCGAATAATAACATTCGAATACACAAATATTCGAATAGTATTCGAATAATAACATTCGAATACTCAAATATTCGAAGTTTATTCGTAGCATTCGAATACTTGTAAAATATTCGAATATTAAATTATTCGAATAGTCCCAGCCCTAATTGCGACAGCTTTTCACAATTGTTAAAACTAATTCTGAATCTCGTAAGAGTACTATAAAGTTAAAAAAATGATAACAGTAAAGAAAAAGTGTGAAGTAAAGAATTTAGAAATATTGCAATATATATCTACTCCACGCAAAATTAGTAAAACGCGCTTAGAAAGGTGGGTCGAATATGTTAATAAGTTATATCTTGCATACGAGTCCATTGAAACAACCTGCGGCTTCTTTTTTAATTGTTGTCCTGTTATAAATGACTCTGGATGATGAAAATTAGATGGTACGTCGTGAAAGTTTACGAATGTTAAAAGTTTCTAACGAGCTATATTCCACGAAATTTATTTTGTATGTTTTCTGTGTTCAGAGTCATGAACTTGTGGCCTATTTACGGTTTATAAAGCTGCAAATCAAGAATGCTTTAACCAAATTGTTTCACGATAACGGGCACCTAATTAATTACAATCGTGATTGCATAAGTAGTTGTGATTTCTAGACCTTAATTGAAAACTAACGCAATGCAATACGTTAGGGTTGCTACGTAGCTGTGTTACACGTTTACCGAACTTTTACATTTACCCAACTGATTCTCATTAACTTAATTGCAAGCCTTGGAAAGAACAAGAATGTCATAGTTCAAGGTGAGCCATTACATTTATTGAATCAATAAGGAAAAGATAATTAAATTAGTGTGTCATTTTCAACATTTCGGAGGCCGCCCTCCATCCAACTTTCTCGCGCTTTTATACATAGTGTAATGGAAACACAGAATAAATATGCTTCCATCGTGATAATTAGTCGAAGACAGTGTTATTGGTAAAAATCACCAGTTAAAACTGTGTGGAATGAGGTGAAAGCCATTTATAATAATAAAATTACAAAATAATTACGCTACGCACTTCGTATTTGAAATTTGTTTAACCAAGAAAGCCTTACACATGTTTATTAGGGATTTTTATGTTTCATTATCGTGTAGAATAATTTAAATAGTATCATTAAGGGGTGTAGGTACTTCATCTAAATATAATTCTTAATTTATTCGCAATTTACATGATAAAAAGACATGTAAGGGTTTGTGAACATTTTTCCATTTTTCTTTTGCAGAAACGTAATTTTGTGAGACTAGTGATCTGTGTATTATTACAATAAAAAGTCATACATACTTCTAAGATAACACTCCACTTCTGCCTATGGGTACAGGAAATGACACGTGACTTCCTCGAGGATGTTCCTCATTACGCCATTTTTCTACGGAACTACCGACGTTAAAGTCAATAATAAGGCCGCATAGAAATGCACTTCCTTTCTGAAAACCTTTTACGATTTGCCGCGTAGAGTTAATAGTAGATTTTGTAAGAGAATGAGCATAGTTAATGCTATTAATGGTTTAGAAGAAAGAAATGTATGATCGGGGTGAATTCTGAGAAAATATTTTTTCTTCACAAACTCTTCACCACCATATGCCATTCGGAACTATAAAGCTTTGTATTTTATATTTTTTCGGTGTCTTTTACGATTTCCTACATACATATGCAGAATAGTATAACAGCTCAGCTATACTTTTAAGTATCTAGTATCTTTAAGGATTAAATTTACAATAAAGGCTTTTAATCGCTTTGTTTAACAGAAAATTGATAGATTTCGAATGAATATTTCTTCTCAAATTTAATGACGATTCGATTTCCATACGAATTAAATTACATTTCTATTCGTATGGAATAGTTTTTTTAACAACCTATCGATTGCTATACACCAAGTTCCGTTTGGTTTGGTGGCACTTTTCACTATGCTTACCCGGCTAGACCCAAGGCGCAAGTCAGTCAAATGGTTTAGAAATTAATAGGGAATATACAGACATATAGGTATTCTATATTTTGTATATATATATATAACCCAATAAATTTTTTGGGTAATAGCTCAATAATTTTAAGGGGGAATATGTAGGGAAAATTAATTATTAACATATCACCTTTAAAAATAAGACAAAAAATAAATAACTATGACCTTTTAAAGAAAATCTTCTATATATATAGTTCAATCATTTTAAGGGGGAATAAAAAATATATATATATTAATAATATAAAAATTTCTCGGGTTTAAGAGGGGGTGGACTTGAGGCGTATTCAAAATAGTATCACAGGAAGGAAGAATTACATTTACGTCTTTAACAGTTATTTGCAGTATGAATATGGAATAAAAAATACACAATTCTGTTAGCTATTTGCATGGTAATTTATTGAATTAATTAAAGATCACAGAGTACGATATGAATGTACCTCATTGCACTCGATAAAAACAGATAAAGATCGGTATACATGTATGTACGTACGCCGTAATTAATGTAGACGTGCGGCATAATTGAACAGTTATTGATGTCTACACCTTTTATTAGGTACTGGAATGTGATTCATCCTCTCTGCCCATTAGCATTCCGTACAGCACGGAGACTGATCACCAAGAGCTTCCGTACAGTTTTAAATATGTTTGACTAAGAAATCAATTTTTTATATTTCGAGTCTAAGTTGAATGCACTTGGATTGGAAAGAAAAAAGTTTTGCATTATTACAATGTTATTCTTTAATTATGCACATATCTATTCAATTAGGTATGTTTGAACAACAAGTTTTTCTTCTCTACGTTCGTTGATTACAAAAACGTTTTTTAATATTATGTTCATAAAATCCTAATACTATGTGGATAGAGTCCTACAGGATCCAACTTTAAAATCATGAAATTTCAATTTGTTACAGTAATATGGAATTTCTTGACAATTTATTAGCAACTAAATTTTTGTACTGTTACCATAGTATATTACTACACTTTCAATCTATTTTATTTACAGTTTGCTTATCTCAATACACTTGTACGTTAACAAACTTTCTTTCTATTTTTCAATGATCAGTGTTTTTTAATGTACTTCGGTTCGATCATTAACGACTGAAAAATCATTTGTTATTCTTATTCGTTCCTTACTAATACTATATTTTATCAATACTATTATCGACACATTTATAATTTGTTAACGCGGTGACAAACGTAGGTAGGAAATATAACACACAAAAGATTCACTTGACCAAAATATTATCATCCTCAGTTTTATTATTCACAATTAAATTGCTGTCAGTTGTTATGCATACCTAACTGAATACTAAGATATTATATTTTACACAAGCTTCATAAAAATATTTTACTAACAACAAGTTGGAACTAATTGTGTGCACTGCCAGTGATATCAGTAAAGTAATCTCGGTTGATGTAAAATGGAAGATATCATAAAATGTAAGTGAACTGTGAATTTCATTCCCCAGAGACCATCGACCCTAAGGCATGCAAAAATGATTGCAAACGTAGCTTCCGTGCAGCGATCCTTGACGAGTGAGCAATTTTCGTGGACGATCTTGGTTACACTCGATCCACCTTTTCTTTTCGAATTCCACGTCGAATGACAACCTTCTTAGTAAAAAGTCTTCCTCTAACTGTTCTTTCTTATTCTTCAAACAAATTGTCGGTGAATAAGTAGCTGCATGAAACTCTCTTGTTTCGTTCTCCTCATTTTTCAGTAAATAGTGCATTACACAAAAATTACCTCACATGGAGTGGACTGAATAATTACTTACTCCTGTACAGCATCGATATCACGCGCATTATAATTTTCCAATTACCGCAACTTGTATGAACATAATCGCATAACGTGAATAATTTGCTTCGGATGGTAATTCCTGGTAAATAGTATGGAATAGCATTATCCATATGTTGTATGGAAATGGAATGATTTAATAGGTTACAAATACAATAGAATGATTTTTTATTAACTTGGACGATGTATCTATTCAATGACGTAAAATAAAATCAACGAATTTCTTAATATCTTGCCTAATGTTTCCACGTATTATTCATATTGCTCTATTGCGACGCTTTAAATTGCAAATATTGACCGTTTGTGCGAAAGAGAGAAACGTATAGGTTTTTAGAAATATTCATCGTTCTTGTATATTTATTGATCGATACAAAATTATAGCAACCTTGTTGCCTCATATTGATATTAAATATTCACACGTAGACTAAGTAGGGTTTTCCATTCTCCTTTCACAATACTTGTACCAATAACTGGCTGCTTAGTGAAATTTAGGAGCTCTGACTCAATGTGTCTAATATAAAGTAAGGTTTAGCTTCGCTACTTTGTCTATTAAGAAATTTATTCAATAAATTTACTTTACTGTCTGAATTAAAATTCTTAATCAAAAACTTCATACTTCAACAGTGGAGAATCCATAATAATACTTGTAACAAAGGTTTATCACCTTTTGCACTTTATGTCAGGGATTTTAATGAAATTGAAATATAGTGTACTGTGGTGTCCCGTTGTAAGAACGCCGCTCGGGGCACAAGGGTCTTGGTATACTATGTATTCGACTCGCCTTTTCTCTTTGTCATCTTCTTTCAGTAATACATATGATATCGCCGCTATCTTGAACGAAATTTATGGCTTGTCGGTATCGCGTACCCGCTCGCTTATTATCAGTCTCTTGCACTCGCTGCGGCGATTATAGAAGTAGCGGGGATAGGAATGTTCAATATAATAATATATATATATATATATATATATATAAAAGTAAAAAAAAAAGTAAAAAAAAGTAAAAAAATAATTATTTGAATAATATATATATTATTCAAATATTTTTTTTTACTGTTTACAATATTAACAAACATTACCTAAAAGTACTAGTCACAATTTCTATTCATCTCCTTGTAATTAATTCGCAAAAAATACGTGATTTTCGAGCGATCTGACTGGTCCCCTTAACGGAACGGAGAACTCGTTCTCTTAACGGGGCAACACCGCATTTTACGAGAAATTAGGGCGTGCATAATAATCAATAAGTCCTCGCAGATACCCATATCCAGCTGACACTGAATTATTCACGGCATCTAACTTTCTAATGACGTAATGCCAAATTTATAATAAAATTACCAATGCCATCATCTGTAGCCTACGCACAGCGTCTTTCTCTCATTTTGTTTTTCTTACAATAGTAACTGTACATTGCCCTATATAAAACCGTCATTCACACAGCTGATGCTTCTCTCAAACTAGAACTTCACTAAAACTAAGTATTATGTGAAACAGAAATAAAATTGAATTTCATCATACCTCTTTTTTTAGGTGCCATATTGATACTGTAAAAAAAAACAATTAAAACAAACTGCAAAAATTCTTTTTAATAATTTTGTTGTATAATACAAGAGTAGCTTAATAAGTACTAAAAAGATTTATTTCATTATATGCTGTATTTACTCAGAAAAAAATCCTTACAAACGTCTTCATTTTTCGGCCGATCAAAGTAGAATGACCCCCTAAGGGGAGGTTCGGGTCTAGAGCCCCAAAAAATAGGTGATCTTTAGGAATTAATTAAAGGGAAACTACTATATATAATTTAATGGGACTTTTTGCATTGTATTAAGGATGTCTTACATTGTAGAAATATATTTTTTGTTTCATAATTAATCACTACAGACGGCACTGGGGAGTCGTTAAAGTCAAGGTATCAAAAACTTCATCCAAATCGGTGGGACCTGTATCCCCAAAAGTTATTATCCGATTCGACTGAAACTTTTTTTATTTTGAAGAATATACTTCTGGCTAGGGAGGGGGGTGTCAGAAAAAGTTACAAAAATGATATTTTTTTAGAAAACAACGACACTTGAAGTTTGATATCACTTTTCCCCTATATTTTGTCGTCCTTTTAACGCCTTTGAAAATTATAAATTTTCAATTTTTGTATTTTTTCTGGTTTCCCTCCTAGCCAGAAGTATATTCTTCAAAGTAAAAAAAGTTTCAGTCGAATCGGATAATAACTTTTGGAGATACAGGAATTGTTGGATTGTTAGCTTTCAGCATTTGGACGATAATGGGCGGTCCACTTAATGCGGAGTGGTCGTAAAACGCGAAGATATCTCACTGTGCGCAATCAGTTCCTTCGTTCGGGAAAGCATAAAATTGTGCAATAGTGCTAAAAAATGAGAAATAGGTATTATGTGCTAGGTATGCAGAAGATGTAACTAATGGCTAATTTACGACGCAGTCTGTGGAAAGATTTTTAAGTAACAGCTATTTAGTGATGGGGCGAAGCCTATCGTAAATAATATTCAGACTTCGCACAATATGTGTACAGAAACTCTATATAAGCACTACGAAAAATAATAATGTTACATAGAATAAAGGGAAGAATGTGTTCAAATTCGATATCGATATAGTTCTTAATCAATATTAATTCTTACTATTTAGAAAAATGTAGTATTATTGTTCAGATAGTAGTGTTCAGAAAAATAGTAGAAACTAAGTTAATTTTCAGATTACATTTTGACATATAATTAGTTACCAAATGTTTAGAACGTTACTGCAGTAATTACACTGACATAGTCTTTAATAATGTTCAATAGATACTGGTCATTAAGGTTGGACAATACCTATATCTATTTAGTATTGTATAATTATAAATAATCCATTAAAACTGAAATATTCATTTAGTCGATCAGTTCATATTATCATTTTTTAAAGTTTCGACAGCAGCATTACAATGCTCTCCATAAGTATTTATTAAGTTCGTAAAATTATAAAATTATGTACCTATTTCTTCACTGCAATGAAATAATGCACGATTGTTGATGATCCCGTCACTTTCGTCGATTATCTCGTACGGTGTTTCTCGTTCAAGTTATATTGAAACAACTGAAACTTTTAAGTTCGATTGCCAACTTCTCAAAAAACCCAATATTACATTACATTACTATGAACATATAATCATTAGTTAGATCGATATCCCACTTTGTGAATATCAGCCAACCCTTAAATACTTGGTCAAGCACGATAAACAAATTTCTGGAAGTGACATAACGACGATTCGAAGGCTTGCATTTAGACACGACTGGCCGAAAGATCTTCATCTCGAAGTCCTTTATTCGAGGACACGCGAAGAAAATGAATTTTAACGAAGGCGGTGAACAGCAGCGTCCGAGAAAGGAGAGATCGTAAAATTATGCAACGGCTACGATAATTTATACCACGAATGGCTAAGGAACACCATGTACCGCACCTTTCTAAGTAACAAGTTACTTAGCATTCTCTCAATTACACCATAAGGATTATTTTGATTTAATTTGCGCCGGGATTTTGAATCGAGCAAGAACCTAGGAGTCAACCCTTTTCACTCCAAGTATTAAATTAAATTAAAATTACACACTAATATTATTACAGGTATTGATGCGCAAAGTTTGATCCTGGTATGTCGGGCCGAACTTCAAGTTAAACTATGAAGCTCCATTTAATGGATAAAACTATGAATACCCATAAAATACTACTGTTTACCCGCGTGACGTAGATAAGAAGATATTGGTCGTAAAAGATTAAGGGAGAAGAAGTCCTTCTGTATGACAATGCTTATTCACGCATAAAGTAAATGATGTATGATAAACTATAGGGTTTGAAGCTTAAACTTCAGACGTTTCGACACCCACCATACATTTTTGATAATTTACCCTCTAATTTTCATTTATTTAAGTCTCTCAATCACTGTTTCCACCACAAAAGATTCTATGGCAGGGGGTTCCTTGCAAATGTTGTTCTAGTTTCTAGATTCTAAAAGTTTGGAATTCCATAAAAAAGGGGTTGAAGCTAATGTTCTAAAGTTCATTGCCACTAATTTTGTTTCAATTTCCCTGTTATTTTTCAAGTAATAACCATTTCTTCTTAATGGATACGATTTAGGCAAGTTTACTTTGTCTTGTGGAAGAAGAATTTCTCATTTGTCGAATCAAATGAATTATTTAATGAAAAATCACTGTACTATACGGTTTTCCTGTACAGAAATTTTGTATTTAATAAGTGCAGCATTCAGTAAAAGACCTGTGGTCGATGGACGAGCAGATAATTTACAGTGCGAGGAGTTAAATACCACAATAACATTACTATCTTAACATATAAAGTAAAGAGTTTATATATTTGTGCGTTCTTTCACAACTTTCGAACGATAAACTCTGGGTTCGCGAAAGGTGCCGTAGCTCTTTAGTTTTGTCCCTGCCCAATCCAAATAAACGTGACTATTTTCACAAAAAAAAATTATATAAAATCGTAATCTATATTCCGGGCGAAGCCGGATAGTGAAGCTAGTATATTGTAATCTTTAAACTTAAGGATATAGGTATCCAGTCTTGCTCTTTTTCACACCGCGTGGAAACTTTCGCGTCGTTAACAGAGATGACGGTACACAGGAGTGAGTCAGAGTTAAGCACACTTACATCACGTTCTCAAAATTCTAATTAGGATGTAAGAATGTGGGAATTTCCGTTCTGTGAAAAGTAATGTTGACATTTTTGTCTGGCATTGGAGTCAGTAATTTATACGTTATTCCTTGGCGCTTGCCACCCTATTTCTTCGAAATTCTGCCGAAACACACACCTACATCATTGATTTCATTCGAAACATAGGTAGGCACGTAGTTCGACACTCATGCAACAAAATGGGCTATAATAAGCTTATCGATACAGAGCTACATGTGTACAAACATCTAGCTATTTGTTTATAAAACTTTTACAATTGAAAGTCAAAAGTTTCTATTCTGTCACTTCGTAGGAAAAATAAACGTGCGAGGTGTAAGTAAAAATTAGGAAAGTATGGGCTTTAAGTGTGACAATTTTTAAGTTCTTCTAACACACATAAATCTAGTCGCCCAAGATATTTTACAGAAGAATAATAAATATCCCAATTTCTTCGATCTTCTTCCCCAAAAGTTATTATTTTAATGAAGTGGAGACTAGTTTCCTAACCATCTTGCTTCTCCCTTCAAAATTACAGAAGTGATTCCCCTTTCTTCTAACATGTTCACCTTTTTTTTACCATCGGATTCATTTTCAACTACAGGACGATTTATTACTCAATTCTAATGAAGTCGATAACACTCTACAAGCCTCACACGATGTGTTTTAAGTGTCTGTTGATTTCTATCGGTTAATATACCTATATAACGTGTGCGTTGCCTCGTCGTGTTCTTTTTTTACGCAGGCTGAGTAAATCAGCATTTTGCTGAATGCGCAAATAGGTAACAATTTCAGCAAACAAGTAGTTGAATATTCAGAATTGTAACGTCCTTGATACAGAGTTAACGAAAGATCCTTGGCATAATCTATTAGGCTAATTTCCTACGGTGTCCTGGTGGGTGCGTTGTACAGCGAATATTGTGTAATCCAAGGTTCTTAAAATACTGGCACTCTTAGCAGAAAAAGAAACGCGTCTGGAGGACCCTAAAAAATTGTATGAAATATCTCATCGTCCTTCTTTGGGTTTCTATTAATCGACCTTGAAGTGAGAGTAAAACACGTTGAAAGTGAATTAAGGATCGGAAATTCACAATTCCCACTGACCAGGCATTGGAATAGCGTTGGCAGGCAATCTGAAAGCAGGGCAGTGAATTTACATTCACAATGCACTGTTCAAGCCAGAAATGTTACCTAAATTATTATTTAATGTATCTCAACGTATGTATTATAATTCAAATTATTGTCACAAGATTGATTTCCACCTGGACCGTCAAACTTTTTTACAAGATCTCTTATGCCAGCTATGGAGAGGTTCCCAGGTGTCCGCCTTCGATTGCTTTGAATTTTGGATATGCTTTAGAGGACCGAAAAATAAGATATAGGTGTTTTTTATAGCGGCCCGTTTTCATATTTAGGGGGTGAAACTAACCCCCAAAGTTATAAAATTTTCAGGTGTTCATTTCCGATTGCTTTGGTTTCTGGATGTGTTTTAGAGGACTGAAAAATAAGAAATAGGTGTCTTTTTATTTCGACCCATTTTAATATTTAGCGAGCGAAACCACCTAGAAGCGAGTGTAACAATATATTAGTCTTCCGCGTGTTTCGCTGCTGCAAATTACAAATGGGCACACCAGGTCAATGTAATTGCATTGACGGATGCTGATCGTATACTTTCTTCATATTATCCTACTTTCTTCACACGGACATCCAAATGTAAACTAATACAAGCAACAGGCGCAGATCCTTAATCCTAGTAACCTTCAAATCTATCGTGCTTCAGAATTATATTTATAAGAATTGTGCAGAAATTTGTATTCTTCTATATTCCATTGGGTTGTAACGAAACCGTATATTTTACAGCACGAAGTTCACGAAGAGACTTTATACCTGTTCTTTAAATATTTCTCTTTTAAGTGCAAAAAAGTTCTATAAGAATATATGCTTCCGCTTTTTCAAAAAAAAATCACAAACAATCGTCTCTTTTCGGCCGCCTGACTAGGTATAACCCCTTAAGCGAAGTTCAAAATACTCAAATTTTAACCTTCCCTATGAATTCACGTTTATTCAAATGTCAAAATTAGGAAATTGCTCGAGCATGATTTGCTTCATTAGTTGTGTTAGCTTCATCGTGTGTTGCTGTAGTCATTAAAAGAGGAAAAAAAAGGTACCCATTTGCAGATTAAGCAGCCCATTCATGCCACTGACACGGGTTTGTGACATTCCTAATGAGGCTGTGGGTATAACAGCTTGAAAAAAAAAATGGAAATTAATTAGCCGTAAAGCAATGTTATCAGCAAATCTGTCAGCAAGGAGTGCCCTACACCTTACGAAGACTTACATGTCCTTTTCACTCTTGACAGTCTTGTTTTTTTTTTTTAAACTGAACGAGCACTTGAACTCCACTTTCGAAGTTTCTCTTTTTATAACAAGGATGTAAATTATTCTCTAACTCCTATTTGCATGTTGTAAGAGGTTATTATCAATCTACTGTTGCGTACTGGCTACCTCAAATATGTATAATTAAATTATATATTAAATTATAACAAACCTATATTCAAGTTTTACTTGAAAGTGTTTGGAAATATATTATATACATACATGGTCATTTAGGGAATTTTTAAAATAACTTTTGTCTCTAAAGATATTTCTATCCCTTATACTGGTCGTGAATCGTGCAATCTAATGAGAATATAATATTATGACAATAAATCTAAAATTACACACGTGTTGGAACTCGCACATGACGAAAGTATCAAAATGTCTTCATACTGATTTATTAACCCTTATGTCAATAACCAACTTTACGACGTTGTTCAATGAACCGGTGTACCTACAGCTGTACCCGCGTGGTGAAATCATGTACCTATTTAAGGTTCTTTAGAGGAGTCACTCTGCATCGTACTTGACTTCTGCAGCCCTGAGGTAAGCCGGGGGACCTTTATCAGGTATACAGGACTTTTCACGTGTACCTGGAAAGGACTTTAAAGTTATTTTCACGGTCTCTTGCTTAGTTTTTCGAGCTCATAAGGAAACACCGCAAACCCGTATTCAACGATTAGAACGCAACTTTGTGGGTTTATAGAGTGACTCAAGACAAGAACAACGGTATGTTTTCATTCATGCCCTACTGCCCTTTAAAGATGTAGAAACTAACCTCATAGTCAAATAGACACACCCGTTATTCCGCGTACAACTTCTGAAGCACAAGAGGCAGAACAAAAGTTTAATCGCGCAATAAGCGCTGCAAATTTGCGTTAAGAAAATTTTCAATACAGTTTGGAAAAAAATGCCTGACGAAAGAAACATTTTTTTCAAAATTTTGTTAACCCAAGCTTGCACTTTTGCAATATTTTCAAACCAGATATTTTAGAATTAGGGGCATATATTGATAGCGAAAGACTTAAATAACGACGATTTGGCAGGGTGAAATTTTTTTTAACGGGAACAAAAAATTTTCAGATGCAATGTTAGGTGGGTATAGCTGTACCCGGTTACTGACATAAGGGTTAATGTATTTAGGACAAAGGTACAAGAAACAGTATTGTTTATTGCACTCTTCATAAGTATTTATTTAAGAAGCAATGGTAATTAACAAAGTAAATGAAAATAAACAAAAAGTAAGGGTCTGTTTTTATGTTTTACAGGCAGAGTGTCAGCAATCCTTATTGGAATTCTAACGCTGGTAATCGGTATTATCTTGAGCAGCATACCTTGGGTGGATTATGTTATTTTGAAGGTACGTAAAATAATTACTTTTCATCGAATTAAACGAAAACAAATTACTTAAACAATTCCCATAGTGAGCGTCATACCAATATTGGTATACGATTATTTTTTGTATGCTACCGACTATTATTTGTCAATTCGTAATAACATTAATTTTCATCTGAAATACTTCTTAATGCAGTAGAATTTTAAGTATCTAACAACTACTTAGCTACAAAACCTCGCAAGTAGAAGTTTCATTATCCCAACAATGTTATTCAATAAAAGAACTGCCTTAAGAAGTGTCCAGAAACATACAGTTTCGTGCCAGTTAGGGTTTGTCGGCTTTTAAACACGGTTCTTAAAAATGGTTTAAACACAACTTTTTTATAAATTTGTAAAATTTGGAAACCGGTTTTAAATTTAAAAAAAAACGGTTTTATATGTATACTATAATTAATATGTAAAAATGAATTAATTATTTAATTGAAAACGTTAACATTTTTACTTGAAATCGCCTCGGACACAAGCGTATTGTAGTAGGCAACAGTTTACTGTAAAACTAATCTTCATGAGTTCATATTTTCGGAAGAAAAATAGTAAATGAAATAAAGATTTATAATTTATATTTTGTACGGATTTTAGTTATTTTAATTTGTTTTCATTTATTTGGATTTGTATAGATAGAGTATATTTTACTTTGTTATATTCTTGTAATTCCATACCTAAATATTAAAAAAACCGAAAATTTTTAAAATAAGTACAAACATTTATTAACTATTTCAATTACTTTTTTGTGAAAATTCGAAAACCGGTTCTACCTTTTTCGGGGGAAATAGTAGAATTAGAAAACCGATTTTTTCCAAAAGTCGGTTTTTGTATAAACCCTAGTGCCAGTGGTGAGAAGAAGAGATCCTCCATCTCCATCCCCTCTTCTTCTTGCCACTGTGTTTATTAGTGTGTTTGGACCTTTAGGATCTGGGGACACATATCACTTCCGTGTCAGGCGCGTGTCAATTCCGTGTCCGAACCGTGTGAATTGATATAAATCACGAGCTCCACGGGGTGCCTTTCGTGGTACGTACATCCGTAAGCGTGATCTATGGGAATTCGAGGCGATGACAGCTGTAAGCCTCGAGCAGAATGTTTCGGCGGTCAATTCGTTAGATTCTTTTATAATTCACCCGTGTCATCCGATCGTCAGTTCTCGGAAAAAGCTGAAGAAAAATTCGACCGAAAAATAGCACGGCTTAAATAGCTGTCGACTTCAAAAACAATATTTAGAAGCAGTAATGAAATTGAGCAGAAACAAATGGAATGATGATTGCAATACTGAAACCTATACTAAAATTCTGCGGTTTAGTCGCCTAAAAGGATTGCTGTCCTATATCCTTGAACGATGGAAGCCATTGAATTTTTATTTAATTTCAGACTTATAAATGCACCATTACGAAATAAACGGACATTCCATTGAAAGTTTAATCGTTCGGTTATCTACAAAGGAATCTCTTATTTGAATATCGCGTCCTTGAGTTAATTCGCATAATTGGAATTCTTCTGTACCACTAACTATTTCGATGGCATTCAGCGTAGCTCGATTAAAATGGGACACCATGTACAGTGGATGCACACGTAACGTTGCGAATTACTAGTATCAAGAGGAAACAGAATTGATTTCCGTTATCGGCCTTGCACTTTCTCGAGGAACAAGTTACGCAGTTCACACGTTTCACTCACAATGTGTGCCATTAATCGTGGCTATTAAATTTTCAGACCAGTTTTTGCGTTCGCAGCTTCGAGGTACCGATTTCCTATATTTCTACAAGCGAATAATCCTTAATCTTTCCTTGATGTTACTTTGCTTCCATCGGCGGAAGAAAGTCATGACCCAATTCTTCGTCTGCAATCAGACCGTGTCAGTCTGTTGCATATTCTGAGATTTGGGATGCATCTTGCCTTTCAACAACTTAAAAGTCAGATTTAATATGGATTTGAGAGCACTGCCATTATTCAGTTCAGATTTAAGTTGAAAACGTACGATATTAGTTTCGTCGTAACTGTAATATTTCCCGAACTGATTCCAAGTAAATAATGTTTAGTGATAATAGGCTGGAAAATTACCATTACCAGAGTCACGAGCTAATGGTATTGCAATATTTATTTCCATAAAAATATATCTGCTTAATATTATTGTCTTCTTTGCTTCTTCCAATGATGAATCTTTTATTCAATTTAAATCCGATTGTTTGTACGAATAGTCGTTGTTATAATTGGCGCAATTTTTGTATATCATTAGTTTTGTAAAGCTAAATATAGCACATTAATAAATTTACGACAGTTTTTCTTTTTGTTCGTCTGCGCGTATACTTGGCGCACTTTTTTGAACCTTTTTTTGTTAAGGAAGGTAATTTTGTGGGGATTGCCATTACCAGAGTCACGAGCTAATTGTCTTAATCATATAAAATGAATGTTATAATTTTGTAAAGTAAAGAAGCATAGTTAACAGTTCCGTTTATTAAATATTACAATTAATAATTTTTATGGTCTCGTGACCTTGTAATGTTACAAAAATAATACTTTCTTGCTACGGCGAGTGGAAAATGTTGTCACCCCCAGCCGCGAATTTATAAAGGGGTATTGGAATTCTAGGACTGAAAAGTGTGAAGCCTCCACGAAAATTGAAGAAGTGTGTTTAGAATAACTTTTTTAGTAATTTGTTGATATGCAAGGAGAAATTATATTACTAAAATTAATTTCGAACTCTGCTTACATTAATTCTTATGGTCACTAACCACGTTTTTACCTAATTTGCTGAGTTCTCCCTACCCAACTATCCCTGAACCCTTTTTTAAACACCCTATACACAAGTATAAGAATACTCACTTCACACCATAAAAATTTGACCTTTAATTTAAAATGGTAAATAAAATAAGAGATTCGTGCTTGTTAGTCTGCCTCTAAAAATTGCAATATACACAATACTTATTCTTACATTGTGAAAGTATGTATTTGCTTTATGTTTAGTTACATTTCAATAATTAGCAAATATACGTGATTTACATTTTTTTTTTCAGCAACTGCGATTGTGGAATGGCTCACTTTCTTTTCACTATTGGCAAAAGCCTGGCGTTGTTCGACTGACCAAAGTCTACATATTTAACGTGACGAACACCGAAAATTTCCTGCAATTCAATGAGAAACCAAAACTGCAAGAAATTGGTCCGTTCGTTTATAGGTACGTTTGTCTAACATACATTATAGTTAACGAAGTCATACGTTCATTAATATAAAATACACATTTCAATATTCGATATTATTCTTGTACACTAGAATGTTGTATTTTTTTAATGATTTTTTTCTTAATACGTTTACCGCATTTTAAGCGTTGCGTAATATAATGAATATTTGGTTGCATCAATTAAATATGATAACTACACGACTTTAATAAAATTACCTATGTGTAGCTTATCAGTTGCTTCCGGTTTAACTTGTAAATTTTGGATGCAAGAATTTCCGGTTTCCTGTTCGTATCAGATTGTATATTTACACGGAAATGATGCTCTTGTTTCGAAATATTTCGAAATTCTTTGAGATCATCGAGGCACAACAACCGTTATTAGCAATTTATTACTTCCTCATATAAAAAGCAGTTTAAGCAGATTAAGTGTCGCAACACCCTTACTCTTTAGCAACATCCACAGTGTATTCGCATTCTACTACGTATTTTATTACTCAATGATGCTTTATAATCCTTGCATAAGAAATAATTAATTCATAAATTTTTAATTTATTTGATATAGTATAAAGTTACGATTGGTCATAGACACTGAAGCCTTTCGTGGTAACACGGGGTGTATCGCACCCCAGTATATGTGTTTGCCAATATTTCTGTAAATTTTTAGACCTTAATAATAGAATTTAAAAATTTGGGGAATTTTAACAAAAAAAAAATCTCATTTAGCCACGACTATTTTTTTCAAATACAAATTTCAACGTATCGAAATTTATATTTCTAGAAAAAGACTTAGAACATGATTGTACGATTATTACGAATGTACAATTATCACTCAAAAGTTAAAATATTCAAAAATACGAAAATGCTAACTCAAAAATGACGCTGGGGTGCAGCGAACCCCATGCGACCATGGATGGTTAAAGCTGCACGTACCAAAAAGTCAAATCCAGAATGTTTCTGTGACGATAATTAGTTACATTAATTTTAATTACATCACAATTTAGAACCGTAAATACTTTGCACAGGAATCAAGTTATTTTATTAGCTTTTATATTTGTAACCTCAGAAAAGGGAAAGTAAACCAATAAATGGACGAACCCTTTCTACTTTATAGAGAGGATATGGAGAAAGTCAATATCGTTTTCCATAACAATGGTACAGTCAGTTACCAACACAAAAAAATATTGAATTTTGTACCAGAATTGTCCAAGGACAAAGACGTGAAGCTAATGGTACCAAACATTCCCTTACTCGTAAGTGAATTTTTTATCATTGTATCTATATATATGACATCGTAGAGTATTTGTAATGGCTTAATTATATAAACCAGTGTTATCAATTATTGCGTCATATTCGCATCTGTTTTATCTACTGCAAATTTTAATTATTTGATTTGTAGCAGCACTACTACATAGCAGCCCACCGTTTGAAAATTCACACAAACAAAGAATGAAAATATTTGTTTTATTAACGCGTGTATCACGTAACATTTATCAGCATGCTGATGAAAATTTCTCTATGATTAACATGTTTTGTACTTTTTAGACTCTGACAACACAAAGCAAGAGCCTACCTCGATTTCTTACTGTAGGATTATCCGTGTTCTTGAGTGGCATGCACATGAGTCCATTTGTTCCTGTAACTGCTCAAGAACTAGTTTTCGGATACGATGATCCATTAGTTAGCATTGCGCACCGATTCTTTCCGAAAACGCGACGTCCTATGAGTCAAATGGGGCTCCTTCTTGGGGTAGGTAACAATTTATTATTTATGAACAAATCATGGTCCATAATTGGGACCAAATCATGGACCAAATCAAGGTGCATAAAAAATTTATTCGAAATCTTAATATTATTTAATAATATTAAGAAATATTAATATAATCTCGAAATCTTGGTAATATCTTAATTTATAATTATGGCAAAGCACCAGAATGCACAGAATGGTATTCTTTCAGAGTATTGCATTTACTAAAATTTGAAAACTATAGTAACTTCTATTAATGTTTTCAATATTACATCTGTATGTTTTACTTTATACTACAAATCACCCTTTTTTTGTAGTCATATAAATTACCTTATGTCAAGTTTAGAAAATTAAATCCTGGATAATATAATGGCCTTAAACACGAATCTGAATAATTCTATATCTACTATTTCGCGATAGATGTTTCTCAGCAATGAGAAAGAAACCGAATGTAATTTAATCACCGTATTTAATACATGCAGCATTTAAAAACAAACATTTCCTTATCAAACAAAAAGATTGCCACAAGTATTAGATTTCTTCACATTTTTTTAATTTTCTACAAAAATATGTACATACATACTTGTTATATGAACTGTATTAACGAATGTACGCATCATGTATATTAAACACACGATGATTAAGAAGCAAGGAAATAATAATAATTATCATTGCAGAGAAATGGCACATTAAACGAAGTGTCTACTATTTTCACGGGACATACAGACATGAAGGAGTTTGGATTAATAAATCGGTTGAATGGATTAGATCGTCTGCCATATTGGGCAGATGCACCGTGTAATTCTATACGAGCTTCGGAAGGTAATACTATGACTTATTTCGACGTATAGCAAAGAGAGAATTATGCGAAGCTATTATTAATAATACAAACTTTGGCAAAACATTAGTTTTGTCTTCTGTTTACATTTCACTAGGTACCTACTACCACTAATTAGCAGTAGTAAAGTTGTTATTCAGGAAAAGTGCCATTCTACATGCAAAGTCCTAAATTATAATTTTTGAAAATACAGTGTTTTCTCCACAACTACTTAGTTCAAGTTTTTGATTAAGTTTCGAGAGAAATGCTATTTATACATTTTTTAAGCTTCGCTTCTTTCTGTGTACAATCGTTCTAATTAAAATTGACAATACCCGAACATTAGTAAAAGCAACTTTATTACTTGTATTACTATTATAACATTAATTGCAATATAGTTCTTATATTTCAGGATCCTTCTTCCCACCCCGCGAAAAAACTGGTGCCGATGTCATTCATCTTTGGGACAAGGATATTTGCCGCACCTTACCTTTACAATATCGCGGCCCTACTGAGAAATCAGGAATTAAAGCAGACTTTTATACTCCCTCCGACGTTGTCTTTGGACGACCTAACGAAACAGCTCCGGAAAATGAATGCTTTTGCTCTGACGACATGTCGACTTGTCCCTCAGGCGGACTACAAAATATTAGTCCATGCCAGTACAGTACGTATTACGTATACTCTTTATGTTATCTTTCTTGTCTTCTTACTTTTTTCTTCGTAACCTAAAGTATTCGAAACATTCGTATTGCCCGAAACGTTCAAGCTTCAAGCTTCAAGCTACTCGACACAGAAAATTTCGATCTGCTCCAAGTATAATATTTGAACCGCTCAAAAAAAATCGAGTTTCTCGGTTCTTTCGGGCCGATCGGTTCTTTCGAGCTACTCGGTTTTTACGGGTACTCGGCTCGACTCAGAAACCGAGTCTCGGCTCGGTCCGAAATTCAAGCTACTCGAATATTCGAGTACTCGAACAGCCTTGTACCGTAGCCCCCCAAGGGCGGATTCAGAGGGGGGCGATAGGGGTGACCCCACCCCCAAGAGTAATAAAATAGAAAAATATTATGACACTTGTGTACTATTCTGTATAAATAATTAATGTGAATATAATTATTTAGGTTATAGTTTCATATAGAGATATTAAAATATAAATTTTAAGCAAATTTTAAATCTTGCAAAATAAGATTAAAAAAATGTACTTATGTACTTTTACATATTTCGCCCCCTCCAAGAAAGGCTCCTGAATCCACCACTGAGGCCCCTAGAGTGTCTGATTTTGACACTTCAAGGAAATAGACTTCGATTGTTTTATTGGACGTAAAATATAAAATTATCGATATCACGAATATGTGATACATATCAGTTTGTCACAAGATATCGGTGTATCACAAATATAAAAATTAAATAGCTCTTCCAGTCAACCAGCCAAAGCAGTCAGTTACAGTCAAAGCACTAATAATGAAATATAGCAGCAATTACATTGTTATAATAGGTATATATTTCTTCTATTTCCAGCTGCGCCAGTTTACCTTTCTTTTCCACACTTCTATAAATCGGACCGTCAGTTATTAGACGCTGTTGACGGATTGAATCCAAACACCGAAATGCATGGAACTTACTTCAAAATTCAATCGGTAAGTATTGTTTCATAATAGTTTGTCCTAGAAGATCGATTTAATATAGTCGGATTAATCAATTTCAATGACTATCGTTAGCTTCCTGAAAATTAGAAGTAAGTAAGAACGATTGTTACGATTCAGGTGATAGCGTCCGATTTAATATTAAGGGGGAAGCCACTGTGACATTTTTTAAGGACTCTGTGTAACATTTTATAGAAATTTTATCGCTTCTCCCATAACAGCCTGTACACAAGAGCGCAACTTTGATTTCAATTTTTTCATAAGCCGTGCTGTCAATCGACTTGAAATTTTAACACAATGCGGACTACACTTTGGACATTAGATCAAAACGCTTTTCAAAGATTTCCCATTACTTTTGCTCCGGTATCGAACCTCCTTAAAGGAGATCAGTGAATACGCCATGATTTTAACTATATTTAAAATACGATTCTTTCCTGTTACAGAAGCTTGGTGTCCCGTTAGAAGGAAAGGTTCGCCTGCAATTGAACTTAAAAGTCGAACGTCAGCCATACATCGGCGTCGTGTCGAATTTCCCCGACATCGTGTTCCCAGTCATGTGGCTGGAAGAAGGTATCGAGGAGCTGACACCTTCTATCCGCAGATGGGTCTACTTAGCAACGACATTCAGCGATATCGCTGTCCCTTGTGCCTCGTATGGATTAATTCTAGTCGGTATAATAATCATCGTCACAGTCTTCGCGAAGGCCTACAACAACACGGTATTCACGCACGAAGCCATCGAGTTAGGCAAGAAGACTATCAGAAGAGGTTCGATGTTGCTGGTCAATGGACAGTACAAATTCTTGGCCGCACGGGAATCGTACGTTCTGCTCGGTCACGATAACGATAAAAACCCAGCGAGGACAGAGGTCTAGTTCGCTTAGTATAATTGCGTGGATAGTGCCCGATATACGTTTAAGTGATATTGCGTTATGCGGTGTCGAGGTAGCTTCGCATATCGTATAATCGTTTTATACTGTACACCAAAGTTTTCCTTCCGATTACCTGAAGAGAACGACGACGCGTATGATCCAATAGCACGTATTTTGGCAGATATCCGAGAACAACTGCACGAACGGCGTTCAATGTTGTTTAATTTCTTTTTCCGTATCTGTGATTTCATCTTCTTATTTATATATTGTCGATATACCGCTGTATGAAACAGATCGCGGTCGGACGAGCAGAGAAGGGTAACGAAAGGCAGGAAGCCGTCCGAAGGGTTTGTTTACTTCAATAATCTAGTGTGCATTTTATAGGAACATTTACCGTATGGCTCTGTACGAGCAGCTCATGCACGATCAAAATCTAGTGCAATATTAGTGCTAGGTGCTAGGTGTTAATATGAACGATTACCAAGCGGAACATTCGAACGGCACGTTGGAAATATTTCAACGTTTGCTCCTTTGTGCCTGTCACAGTAGTTGTTCATTATAGAGTTTCGAAGAGAAACGAAATTGTAGATTTTCCAATTTTGGACAAGGATTTCTAATTCTAATTGGGTCTAATCTTAAACGAGTAAAATCTAATGTTACTAATACTCCGAGTTAAGTGATGAAAGGAGATGGCGTATGCTATGTTATATCGTGCGTAATGTTTTTGTAATTGGTGGCGAGTAAAATCTGTTTACAAAAGTCGAATGTTAAAGAAAATAGGGGAAGTAATTAATATAACTTTATAGAAAATATGTACTAAATATAAGCTTTCGTATTGGAACAATTGGATTCCTTAAAAATTATGAGAACAATATACTACTCCTATACAGATTGTGTTTATAATAAAAGATGTTATTGTATATGAAAATGCGTTTAAATTGATTTTAAAGTGGTCCGAGAACCAGAACAATTTATCATCATTTTAGTTACGAAATTATAATAATTTTTAAAAAATATGAACAAATACGTGGATACGTCGAGCAACATACGCCGTATGCGTAGGTCATTAAATTAACAAAAATTAGAAATGTACCTATCATGTGCATTGTTATTTTTACAGCCGTTATTAGCGAGAAAACGAATCCACGAATCGCGCCGGAAATTCCTCGGATGGCAACCGCTTTACGTGGAAGACGAATCCGCGAATCACGAAGGTAATTCGAGGGGATTGCTGAACCACCGCCGCGCCATTTCAATTGATCGACTGTAGCTAACCGAACCCCACCACTGTTGGCACTTCTAAATCAAAATAATATCACAGACGAGGTATAGAATAGACCTATCAAGCAATGTATTTTTGTGTCGCCGGTTTAGGGGGTCCTAGGACCCCCTTGCCATTTTAGTGTCGCATGCAACGTTACCGGTGAAGTCTCAAAACAGATTGTAACGCTACGCGTGGTAGGAACTAGAATTAAGCACGAGTAAAACAAGTTTATGTTTTGAGAGTCAATGCCCGTGATTTACAAATGTTTCTGTTAGAGTAACAATTTAAAAATCGTCTTATGAACATATTTCGTTCAATGGAAGAGAACGGAGGAAGAAAATAAAACGATATCACATTCGTCTTTTAACCTTGCTGTTCTATTCCGGTTTATTTAACGCAAAACAAATTTATTTAACATACAAATTTATATAAACAACAACATTATTTGTGGAAGACATGCTTTCATGATGTAACGTGGAATACCTCGCAAAGGAATTGTAACTTTGTATATTTCAATAAAATGTTGAAGCAGAGAGGACTTTAAAAATTGTGAAAAACTCAACAGTTCCAGTATCTCGCTGAAATATTCCAACTTGCACTTATTCTTCCATCTTAACACTATATTCGTATTCTGGGGTTCGGTAGGAACAATCGAACAACATTTTAAGTTACATAGTATTGCAAGTTAAAGAAATTCTTATATACGACTAGAATATTTGACAATCGCAGCCATCGGCTCGGTTCTCACCGATTACCAGGTCTCACCGCGAGGAGGTAGCTGCGCTTGGAGACCCGTAGAGAGATAGATGGAATCAAAGTTCCATCGATCTCCCTGTACATGAAGCCTACTAAACCAAAGAGATGGATGGAAACAAAGTTCCATCGATCCCTTCGGTTTAGATATAGAATCTAGGGAACTGCCAAGCAATCACTCGATTAAAAGAAATTCAGGAAAGAAGGAAAGGCGAAGGGTAAGCATGAAACAAGTATTGGACGGCGCAGTTCCTACCACCCTGCTGTCCAAGTCGAAAGGGAAAAGCGCTCGGCGCCTCCCAGACGATTCCTGTTGCTCCGATGCGACTCGTCAGGAGCACACACTTGACCTGACTCAAGCCGTCTAACACGGAGATTGGGTAATCGAACTTACGCAGGCAGTGTACCAAAAGGTGCACCCCCTACGCCCGAAACTTTTCCCTTTGGAAAAGAACACCAAGGGATGAAACTGATCCACCCATACCGATTCCATGCTCAGTCACTTGCTTCCGCAAACGGAAGCAGCGGTAACCTCCTCATCACACATGAGGAGCCAATAAACGAACAACAAAGTTAATGATTTAGTGACTGCTTGGCAATTTTACATGGGACCTTAAATACTTCATACTATAATAAATTAGCCTAGCCTACCTTAGATGTCTTCTTTCACTGTCACTTTGCACGATCACTTTTCACTATCACTTTTCACTAGTTTCTTTTTAAATATATCGTGTTATTAACTCCATTCCCCGAGTAACGGTGAACCTGAAAAGCTGAAACAATCAACTACTATATGTTAGTAACGGTGTGGTCGGCCTGGAAAGAAATTAAGGAAAAGCTTATTGAGTTGGAGACGATCGAGATAATTTCGACCAACAGCAGAGCACGCACGAGCATGCAACACCACCGCAGAGATAAGTACTTGAAGGAAAGAGCAGAGAATGTAGACCCATCGATGAGATGCATGACAGAGTGACAGAAGTCACAAAAAACCATCGAAGACATAGACGAGATGAAATGAATCAGGGAAAACCATCGAAGACATCGACGAGATGAAATGAATCAGAGAAAACCATCGAAGACATCGACGAGATGAAATAAATCAGGAAAAACCATCGAAGACATGAAATCAATCAGGGAAAACCATCGAAGACATCGACGAGATGAAATGAATCAGAGAAAACCATCGAAGAAATTCACGAAAATGAAATAAATCATTTAAACCCATCGAAGAAATGCATGAAATAAAATAAATCATGCAAACCCATCGAAGATATACACAAAATAGAACGACTCGCGCAAAATTTTCGAAAGTATGCATGGAAATAGGACAGATGATGGAAAACGACCGAAGAAATCAGATTTGACATTCGCAAAACAATAAAATTTTAAATGACTTACCGAACCCCAAAATTTCATCAGCACCAAGCGAATAAACGAACCCAGGCCAGAGAGGCGAGAGGCTGGCGGAAGAACCAGGGTTGAAATCCTGACCAGGTCCCCAGCAAGTTCGGCAGCTCCGGGGGGAGGGGGAGGAAGAACCAGGTCCCCAGGAAGTCCAGTGGATCCAGGTGGCTCGGCAGCTCCAGGGGGGAGGGGGAGGAAGAACCAGGTCCCCAGGAAGTCCAGTGGATCCAGGTGGCTCGGCAGCTCCAGGGTTCCCGGAGGTCCTTCAAGTCCGGAGGACCGACGACGACTGAGTACATGAAGATCTGTGAGCTCCTTATGTAGACTTCGAGGAATGATGTCCCCCGATCAAAACAAGGTCGACGGTTAGTTACAATTGCGAAATCCAGCGAATTCTTCGGCAAAAATGGATTTTCGGCTAAAATATCCATTCCAGTGGCTATTGCTGTGACAAATAATGTTAACAACATTTACACTAACCGCCCAGTATAAATTATTATTAACTATAATCGATAGAACTCGAGATATCAAGCAATTTGTAACATTTGGCCTTGGATTTGCAAATGATTTTCTGCGCCGACTGAATTCTCTTTTATTCTCAATGTTTAATCGTTCGATACATTAATGTTAATGCTTATACATATCACGTAGTATTATTTATAATGTATAAATACGTTTTAGTTGAACTTAGTGTAAGTGAATAGTTGCAGGAATATTTGGAGAAATATGAGTGAGATACTTGTTTCTCCCCCTTAGTTACTAACATCGGCGAAGTATAGGCTAAAACGATGGACCTATCACCTTATGGGAATTCGCGTTCACATCACTAACACGTAGAGGCACGGTACTCTATGAAACACTTTTTGGCAGGCACAGGCACTGACTCAACAATCGCGTTGCACACGATTACAAAATCATTTTCTGTTTTTAAACATCCTTCAGTTTCTGAAAAAGTCTTCTAAGTAACGGGTATATCTGAATGGAATCCTGTTAAATTAAAAGGCCTCCCACATGGTCCAGTAATCGATGAAATTGATGCGCGAATTGAGAAATCACGAGATAATATGCACTATGCCATGCACACACTTCACTGAACCGATGAATTTCTCAGGGCTAGACAAACTTTTATTTCACAATGCGGGTTTCAAAAGTAACTCGATTTGCAGTTGCATCCATGCACCACAAGACACTCATGCATCATGCAACTTTCTGCGAGACTTTTAAAATTAGATTTTACTGTAAATTTCAGTGTTGGCGGTAAACTAATATTAGGGGCAAACGGAATCCAATTATTATTACTTCACTGGAATGATTAAACAGTGCATTAGAAACTTGTGGGAATATCAGTAACAGCGTGAATTTTTAATACTTTTTTCGGCGCACGATACGTGAAAGGGTTCGCAAGGGTACGCAAAGTGCTAATAAACAATGTCATCTTGCAATTTATAGCTTGCACGGGCTTTGAAGAAATGCCATTTCTGAACGCCATAGTGTCTTGATCCACGAAATGGATTTTCGGAGAGAAATCCGCGTGAGTCGTTGACCAACCGAGCCAAAGCATACCGTAACAAAAGCCTACCCTCTTATGTCAAACTCTCTCTCTAAACAAGTCACACGTATACAAGTACGCAACACCTTTCAGCATTTCAACACATTTCAGAGTAGTTGCTGAGTTGGACGCTGTTCATGAACAGAGGTCGCTAAATTCAGTCCTGAAATTATGGGTCGGTAACACAGATTGGGTGGCGACACGAAGTCCCATAAGGTGATGGGTCTATTCTATACCTCGTCTGTGCAGTAAGTGTTTCGACGGTACAGTAGGAAACCAAGAGAAAGTGGGACGGCAGCACACGTTTCTTCTGTATGACAGATTAACGTTTTGGCGCCAATTTCAAAATTAATCTTATATTGCGTGTCAATTTTTCTGATGAGCGTTATGGAATCATAAAATTTTGAATATTCTTTTCTGTATGCAACATTTCATCATTCAGTGATTGAATATCAATATTAAGGGCATGTCCCGATTAAAACATGAAAACATTTTGGTAAAGTTGTCGAAAAGCTACCTCCTCATCGATTTCAAAGACTTTCAGTTTTTTTTTAAATTTTACTGGTCTGCCCACGAGCCGAAAGTATATTCTTCAAAATAAAAAAGTTTCAGTCGAAGAGGATAATAACACTTGGAGATACAGATTCCACCGATTTTGAACCACTGTTCCGAGAAAAACACGTTTAAAGTTTTACGCCAGTGCCGAGTGGCCGGGTGTTACAACTTGTTATAACTTCGGAAATGTTATGAATTTCAAAAAGTCCTTTTAAACACGTATTCCTAAAAGGTTGAAAATTCGAAAAATGAAATTAGAAAAGAATCGATTTTTAGACCGGAACCTCCCCTTAATATTGCACCTCTAAGATTATATTTTTGACATTACATACCTGAAAACAATATCCCTTTCCCGTATTTTTAAAAAAAAAAACTGTAGCAGTTTAATTGTTCAAACCTTGAAAAAATGAATTTTTCTATTTACTACATTTGCGGCAAATGACACGTATGAAATGGTCGGAAAAACGACATTTGTATACATACATTTACGACATACTGTAAATGCACATACGACGCGGTGAATAATATGCTGCTCACCTCTGATTTGAAGTGGTTATATTAAAGCAGCGAGCAGGACATCGCCTACTAGATGACCAACCGCCAACCGCTGATAATCGCCGCTCTGATCGACGCTCTTATCGTTTCTATTGCAGCTCGAGCATAAACGTACCCTTAGACTTCTTTCTGTAAGTGAATTGCTAAAATATCATTATATTATTCTGTGTTTTTACCATTTGTTTGCTTAATAACCAATCTATGGATTAGAGATTGGATTTATATTTACTAGCATTTTGTTTACAAGTAATGATGAACTTTGATCAGAAAGGACACTACCTTACGTTATTACCTTACGTTATTGTTCTGCAAATGTTACACAACTCCCTCGAGTTACTGCGCTTTAATCGCATTAGGGTAACTCCGGGGCAGTCGGTCGACCTACCATAAAATGGCTATTAAAAATAATAATGATATTATTTCTTTTATCAATATAAACGTAATATATTCAGAATTTTATGCTACTTCAAAAAAAAAACTGGTCGATATTTGCTTCAAGCCAATACTTGCTTAAAATCAGGTTGCAAACTGAAGTCATGAGATCTGACCATCTCTCCCGAGCTGCTGGGAGAAATGGTTTTTGTCGTTAGGAGAGGTGCTCACGTTTTAGAAAGAATACATCAAACAAAAAGTAAATTACCCACGGGCGATTAGTATAGGAAATGAATAGAAAAGTGAAGAAATATAATAAATGCAAAAACAAAGTTTATTTTAATATTTGAGAAGAAAGTACAAACAAATATTCATTTTTCTGCTTTCTTGAGGTTAATTAATTTTTCTTGTCATTCACAACTATTACATCTATCGAGATATATTGAACATGATTTATGCAGTGATTAATTATTAATTATTTTTATTAATATTATATACAGCATACTTCGCCTTTCAAATATCACTAGTTTACAAAATCCAAACACTTATTTTTCATCCAGACTCCACTATGAAATTCTTATGTAAGGTGGTCCCCTAAACTCAAAAATCGACATGAAAAAAAATCCTATGGGTACGTTTTTGAGATATCGCCCGATGAATATTTTGGTAATTTTTTAAGAAGACGACCCGACGTTTCTGGCCATATCTTGCGTTAGGGTTGACCGATTTGATCGCGACAATTCTTAAATTAAAGGCAATTAAATTTCGTTCCATTCGTTCTTACAGTGTTTTCCAATCGGACCCATAGTTTAGGCGGAATCGAGCGAAACTTAAGAAAAATGTAATGTTTTGGGGCCGAAATTGAAATCGAAAATTCACTACATAGCCTGGAAGACATAAAAATTATCCAGTTTCTTATTTTTTACGTAGAGTGCGCACCTTTACGAAGAAAATACGCCCAATTTCAGCAAAATCCATGCTCAAATAAGGAAGTTACGGGCGATAGAGTGGGAGTGTCTATTTTCAACTTTTCCCCTATTTTTGCATTTCTTCCCGTTTTTAGCGAATTACGTATTTGTCTTCAATGCAAACAAATTTAAATATATTTTATTTCATTTTATATCATTTTTTTAAAACAATTCTGGCTCTTTCTGTTTCTTTTGCCCGCATTGAGCTCAGTTTCTCTTACAAGGAACCAGTTGTAGTCTCCCATCATTGATTCATCCCAGAATCCTTGGTAGCGTTTCTCAATAGTTTTCATCTGCTGATGAAATCTCTTGCCATGTTCGTCGCTTACAGCGCCAAGATTTGGTGGGAAGAAATCCAAATGTGAGTGGAGGAAATGAATCTCCAAAGACATGTTAACGCCTATGTTGAGAGAATAAAGAAGTAAAAAGCATATTACAGCAGAAGGTCGATACAAATGAAATTATTACAAACAGCACTACATACCAATTTTCTTAAAGTTCTTAAGCAAATCATGGGTGATTTTCACAAAGTCTGGACTTTTATTGTTGCCAAGAAAGCCACCGACGACCAATCGAAACGAATTGAACGCGGCAGCTTCATTTCGCGATAAATGCAATTCAAATTGCTCACTTTTCCGCAACTTTTTGATCTGCGGCCCATCGAAAACGCCTTCCTTGATCTTGGCGTCGGAAAGTTTCGGGAAAATGGGCTTCAAATATATGAATGCAACACCTGTTTTGTCCGATGCTTTGACGAAATTTTTTATAAGGCCCAGTATAATGTGCAGTGGTGGAAGAATGATGTCATTCCTCCACTCACATTTGGATTTCTTGCCACCAAATCTTGGCGTTGTAAGCGACGAACATGGCGAGAGACTTCATCAGTAGATGAAAACTATTGAGAAACGCTACCAAGGAGTCTGTGATGAATCAATGATGAGAGACTACAACTGGTTCCTTGTAAGAGAAACTGATCTCAATGCGTCTGAATAAAAAATAAGCGTTTGGATTTTGTAAACTAGTGATATTAACACCAGTTAATATTTCACACAGTTACTTGCCAGCAAAATCCATTAGTAGCGACACTTACTACCCAGATGAATATACAATTAAATGTTCCACTCAAGAAGCAGAGTAATCACAGAAAAGCACAATTTGTAACGTTAAATGCTTTGAACTACTTAACATTTTAATTTCCACCTTCGTATTTTCATGAGATACATGTAACAGTTTTCCGGTTTGCAACATGTATATGGTAAAATGCCCTAATTTCCATTCGCATTTAAATCAAGTGTAATTACGCAAAATGTGCATAATGTAAGCGAAAAAAAAGAGTGCCTCGGAAACTGGGCCTTGGATTCGTTAAGCATTGATCAGCCGCCTTAAGGCTGCCGTTCAAATGGGCGGCTGGCGACTGCGCCACTAGTGCAAGGGAGAAACAGATGCATACTTCTCCCTTGCACTAGTGGCGCAGTCGCCAGCCGCTCATTGGAACGGCAGCCTTTAGCCACCACGACCAACACCGACTCTCTCAAAAATATAAGCTGCATACTTAACGCGCAACACTGTCAGGCCTATGTGCCACTAGCAACTCTTGCAATAATGTACATGTAATTTGAATATGTTTATAACGATCTGGCGATCATCTAAGCTTTTTCATCTATTTTTTTTCTCATGCAAGAGGCACTACTTGCTTGGTTTAACGTAAAAGAAGGATCGATAATTGGTAATTTGTTTGCGGACACGTGTATGAACGTGCTTCTGCACATAAATTTTAATAATAAATCAATCCGTTTCAGCGGAATTTTACTGTTAGCTTTACCATTAGTCTCTTTACTGGATCAGTAATCCAGACTGCGATACAAATTAACAAAACCCGACGTGTTAAATATAAGTCAGGTCGGTGTATCAATACTGATGGTAACGATTATCCTCTATCTATACACTTGGCAGAAGACTGTCGGTCTACTTTCTTTTCTTCAAGCGTTATACCTAGTGAGGAGGCCGAGAAGAGGCGAATGTTTGTGATTTTTTTTTGAAAAAGCGGAAGCATATAATTTTACCGAACTTTTTGCACTTAAAAGAGCAACTTTTTACAATTATTTTGTAAAAAACATTTACGTTTATAATACAAATACAACGACATGCAAGAAGCTTTTTTAAAAACGGTGAGCACGATATCTCAGAAACTACTGCACCAATCTTTCTAAAATTTTGTGGGCTTTTTTTATATAAAAATCTACTGAATAACGGAGGGATTTTTTTCCATTGTATGGTTTCGACTTTATCAACGAAAAACGGCCATCAGTGATAACCATGAAGTCATTTTTCGTTGATATAATTAATTCCAACTAACAACACCAATATCCTCAGAAATTTCAATTAAAACAGTCGAGCAGACTTTAAGGGCGTGTGAACATGTTCTTATTGTAAAAAAGAAAGTGTTTCCTTACACTCAAAGTCATCAATCGTTACAAAGCAATGAGTGACAGAAAGAAAACGTCTTTAATTGCTACGAGTACTTAGGGCTATCCCGTTCCTACAAGAAAGTGTGAAACCGTTGCCGTTTCTCAAGACCATCGCGTGTCCGTTCTCTTGGTTGCAGAGTTTTGGAGCGGCGCTCGTTGAACTGCCTCCAAAATGGGTAAGAGTGGTAAGACCAATGCACAAACGAACTCGATGCATGGGAACGACGACGCGTACATTAACGGAAGTTCCATCGAGGCGTTCTTCGCCAATTCGGTGATACTGCTGACCGGGGCGACCGGTTTCCTGGGGAAAGCATTACTGGAAAAGCTGTTGCGCTCGTGCCCACGTCTGGCAATGATCTTTATACTGATCCGTCCGAAGAAAGGCCAAACAGTCGAGCAACGATACAAAAAGCTCTTAGAAAATTCCGTTCGTACATTTCTATGAATCGCTTACAGCACGCCCCGGGCGCGGGGCGTGCCTCTTCAGGTTTAATCGAAGAAAGCCATCGCTGTTCGTATGTGTGTCAAAACGAAGTCGAAGAATATCTGGTGAACGCGTCTGTAACTGTATACAGAAATTTTGGAACGCTAAAAAACACTTTGATTCTTGTCTAAAGCATGCTGTCACCATTTTTGGTTTAATCAAATGGACTTATAATTAATAAAGTAATCAAAGTACAGAATTTAGTAAAGAAAAGGTAAAATCACGGTGCGATCGATTACATAGCGTGTACCTATGTGTACTAGGGTGGCTCTTATTTACTCTGTGATGTCTATATCTTCGATATTTTTGCGAATTTCGGTTCCAAATATTCAGGAAACGTTCATGATATATCAAACACTGAAAATATGAAAAAAACATGTTTATCTTTTTGGCATATCTCGGTATATGCACCCCTTAAATGTTTAAAAAATAGTCCTTGATAATAAAAATTACATTTTTTTCGCCTTCATAAATAAAAAGTGTTCGAGAAGGATTTGAACTTTCAAAAATTGAAAAATAAAAATATTTTTTTGTAGTTTTTCGGACTTTTTTCGAGAACCGTTTGTCGCACGAGAAAAAGTAATAAAACACTAAAGATACTACTTGTCTGGATCTGCAGTTTTTGTTTGATATATTTTTTTATGTAATCAATAACTTGGAGGATATTATATAAAATCGACTTTGCGAGCTGTTAAATAATTATTTAAACGTTCAAGGGCCCAGGGGCACCCTTTCCCGTTATCCGATTAGGCTCAAACTTTACACAGATTTTTTTTTATTATTTGAAACTGTTCTGGGGGATGCCGCGAAGAAAATTGAAAACTCGAAAATAAGAGCCGCCCTAGTGTATACTTGCCAAGTAAGGATATAAAAGTTTGGATATACCTGCGCACAAAGTTATGTGTGGAACAAATTATGAAATTACGATTGTATAACTATTTGCTTGGCTAGGGACGTAAAAATCATCTGTACATCTTCGAAAGTAGACGTTCGAAAGATTGTTCGGTGCACCTTCGATTTCGAATTGAATGTGAGGCATGCGGATGGCTGGAAAAGTATATTTGAGAAACAGTGGCGGATTTAAGGAAATGGGCCCAGGTGGTAAAGTTCTGAGGGGTGGGGGTGTAGAGAGTAGTTTACTAAAAAAGGAAGAAGTGTAGAAGTACAGAAAAAAATATGGTGTTTAAATAAAATCATACTTTTCTTTTTTGGAGGATGGGGCCGTGGGGCCTTCAGGGCAGGGGCCCAGGCGTCATCTGCTCATCGGCCGCCCGTTAAATCCACCACTGTTAAAAAATAGATTTTACTAGGAAAACAAAAGCAGAGCCAGCCCGAGGTTCCTTACGCGCAAGCTCGGAGTTCTCCCACTCTCATCCGCGTTGTCAGGGATACCGCGTGACGCTAGAGCGTCGTGCGGTCTCCTTGACAACGGAAGGCACGCTGCGGGAAAGCAAGATTGGAAGGGGAAGCAGGCGCGTGAGGGGCCCCTACGCTGGACAGCGCTGCTTTATATGACGCATCATTCCTGTATATAGGAATACGCTGGAAGAATTGAAGTTTGGAATAAGGTTGTAATGGTTGTTCGCAGGTTTTCGACCGAATTCGAACAGAGTTGCCTGATGCGTTCAATAAGATCTACCCGATGCAAGGGGATGTAAGTTTACCGAACCTGGGTCTCTCGCCAGAGGACAGGAACACGTTGATACAGAGCGTTAACATAGTCTTCCACAGTGCAGCCACTGTGAGATTCGACGAACCGTTGAAAGTGGCCGTTAATTTGAATACAAAGGGCACGGACCTTGTCCTAGAGCTGTGCAGGGATATGAAAAATCTAGTTAGCATTATCCACGTTAGCACAGCTTACAGTAACGCGAATCTACACGAGATTAAGGAATCGGTTTATACGTAAGCATAAATATCCTTCCGTATCTGAAGGGTAAGGGGAAAAAACAGGGAACGTCCGTTTTTTGTGATTTTGCGATTTATGGAATATTTTGATGGTGTCAACTGGGACTAAATAACAATCGAATCACAATTAATAAAATGAGTGGCTTTCCTGTTTTCATAATAATAGAAGTGGACATCTTTTATTTCGTTTCAATATGTTGCCCTGTTCAAATCTGAAAAAATATTAAAATAATGTAAAACAATTATTATTTTATTGCTTATTTTTTCTAATGCCTAATCAGGGTATACCAGCGCTGTTCAAGGTCGTTCCCGCGGGAGCATGGGGTTCTCCCACTCTCGTCCGCGTTGTCAGGGATACCGCGCGACGCTAACCGCGAAGACGCTAGTCAGTCATGGCAGCCTTCTTAGCGTCGCGCGGTCTCCTTGACGACGGAAGGCACACTGTGCGAGAAAAACATTGGAAGGGGAAGCAGGCGCGTGAGGGGCCCCTACGCTGGACAGCGCTGGGGTATACGCTTCATGCCTTCATGTTATGAAGAATGCAGATAAACTCATTGTTTTGTAACATTCCCTGCTTTTCCCTTTACCCTTCATATAAATCTGCCCTCTCAACTGAATCTCGCCAGACGCTTTTTCATAGTAATTATACGCTTACGAAGAAATTAATTAAAAATCGCCAAAGTGTCGATAAAGTAATGTTGCAAGTAATTATCACACTTTCCTGTAAATTTCTTCCATTCCCGTTTGCTCCCCTTTGTGCTTGATAAAAACTGGCGTTGGTGACTCTCGTGGCTACAGTCTAATAAGGATACTCGCGTATTATTCATGACGGAGCAGCACAAAGGTGAAACCATCCACGGTGATCGATATGTGCGAGAGCCTGGACGACGAGACGCTGAAAATGCTCGAGAAGAAGATTTTGGAGAATCATCCCAACACGTACACGTTCACAAAGAATTTAGCCGAGCAACTAATCCTGACGAAGGCGAAGGACTTGCCAATAGCGATAGTACGGCCGAGCATCATCTGCGCCGCCCAAGAAGAACCGTTTCCCGGATGGGTGGACAGTCTCTCCGCAATCACAGGTATTATTACGTCATTTCGATAAAAGTACTGTATGCAACCTGGAAATACTCGGAGGGGGTTCGCACCACCGAGGGTTTTCCAACCAGGAAAGTTTTGTTCAAAACGTGCACAAGTTCAAAATAAACATTCAGGGACTCCAGAGCAACACTTTCAATGATTTGCAGAAATATCGACGCGAAGTCCTCGGCGTGGAAACACGTCGACGTTAGTCAATGTGTCGAACAGCACGAGCAGCGCTTAAATCAATCGGTTTGCTAAGCTGAAATCCATTTAACTCCGTTCCATCGTCGAAGAATTAAGAGCAGGGGTCACTGCCATTCAACAGTCGCGAAGACTCTGTTCATTGCTATTAGACTCGTAATTAGAGTTCGTGTATCTTGTTTATCCCTGAATAGATTGCGACTGTTCTGTTGGATGTCAGTCCTATTTCATATTTTACAGGTATCATGGTGGCGGTTAGCAGAGGCGTTGTCAGGACCGTCATATGCGATTCGAATTTGAATCCGGACGTAGTGCCTATCGACTACGTCGTCGACACGTTGATATGCGCTTCGTGGCACAGTACAATGCAGCATAATAACACTATCAAAGTATATAATTGTACGACCAGCGTGGAAGCAATCAGGTAACTGATTTGATCTACAGAAAACAACTTTATTCACCCCTATAACTCGTAAGGATTAGCGAATTAAAATATAGGGGGTATTCCTTCATCAGTGAGCCTATTCTAACTCTTCGTGGTCACGCGGGGTGTATCGCACCCCAGGCAAATTCTTTTCCTTGCCGATATTGCTGTAAATTTTTAGACCTTAATATTCAAATTGAAAAATTTGGTGAATTTTAAGAAAAAAAATCGCTTCCTTCCACAACTATTTGTTCAACTACAAATTTCATAATATCAGAATTTACATTTCTACAAAAGGACTATTGCAGCATGATTGCATGATTATTACGAATGTACAATTATCACTGAAAAGTTAAAAGATTTAAAGATACGGAAATGGCAACTCCAAAATGGTACAATGACCACAGAGGGTTATAGAACTATAGAAACACATCTGCATCCTGGCATTCCTTAGACAAACGAAACTGGCGCAACTAATTCGAGTTCCACCAATCAACGTGCACCCTGTATAGTCGAGCTCCATACATGAATGCTGAACATTCTTGATTTCTTTGGCTTAGATGGGGGCCGGCCATGGATCTTATCAACAAATACGCCGTAAAGTGGCCGTCGAATGACGTGATGTGGTACCCAGGTGTCACGTTTAGCACCAACAAATTTATGCACAATGTTATGTCGTCCATCCTGCATGTTCTCCCGGCGTTTGTCGGGGACTTTCTTTTAAGGCTTCTAGGCAGGAAACCCATGTAAGTATTCATCCGTCGAACGGTAGAGAGGGGCAATATCGAGCTAACAGTCACAAGCAACAGTCGCGCGGGTTCTTTCAGGTTGATGAAGATCGTGGAACGATTCGAGCGGGCGATGGACACCTACGCCTTCTTCTCCACCCAGGAGTGGAAGTTCGATAGGGAGAATATGGACGATCTGTCGAAGAAAGTGAAAACGCTCAACGACTCCAGCCGATTCAACACCGACATGCGCGGCTTCGATTGGGACACGTACGTTAGCAGCTACACGTTAGGGATCAGGAAGTACATTCTGAACGAAACAATGGAGACCATAAACAATGCTCGCAGCCGATTATTGAAGTACGTATGGTAATATTGGCAACACGTGCCAAGCGGAGTAGAAAGCGAATTTAATTGTTGTTCGGTGAATCAAGTTCGGTTTCGTTCATTTCAGGCTCTACTGGGTCCATCGACTCCTGCAAGTGTCGAGTATAATCATCTTATTGGCGATGATAAAGCTCGCCGTTCACTGACCACGTTCCTTCGATGAGGCCAAAGAGGATAAAACCTTTGGAGAAGAACGAATTTTCATCTAATTTCAACCTGGTGACTCGTTCTCGTCGCCTTCACGCCGGATTAATTATAAGCGAATACATTGCCGTTAACTTATCGGTGGATATTCTAGATAGATAGTAAAATACATATTGGCACTTGATTTATTTCAACCCCCGACGCGTGGCTCACGAGACGAAGTGTGCAACTTCGTTAGGTCTATGATAATCAAGGGTAATCTGGGTAATTACCGTTCTTTACCCGAGACAGTTTGAAAAACCATTTGTCCAGTCTATGCTCGGTAAAACTGTACAAGGAAACATGAATGTAACTCGTCGGGTGCGAAGCTTTTCCTAGACGTATGGTGTGTAGCCTATTCTTAGGGTGGCGAGGATCGAAGCCTAGGCTAACATATCATGAGGACCGGGAGATATCTACGACGATAAACACGCTATCGTGACGATTTGTTTATTTTTAATATCGTTGCGTTCTACGTCGGAGCAAGGACTATATTTTTTACGTGAATACGTCTTTAAAATCGTTACAGTACTGGGGGGCATGCGCGAAAAGTCGAGTGTTACGAAAAGGGTGACGAAAATGGGAGATAATGTTTCGTCTTATAATTTCAAAACTAAAAGCAACATCCGAACAATAAATATAGCGTCGAGGAGACAAAGGATGTTCGTACCTGAGATTACTTTCGGACCGAGTGCAGAATTTAAACGTTAAAACTACTGTGCCTCGATGGAAAGTAGTCGGTCGAGAAACTCTAGGGTCCGAATATCAGGTCCGAATAGTGTATCCCTATTGGCCGGCGCAACAACGTCGACGAATACAAAGTAAGCAAACGGGACCCGGGCGGCGGGAGCCAATGCGAGCGAAGAACCCCTCTTGCCCCTGTGACATTTCAACCGTCTTCTTTCCATCGGGCCACAGTACTTAGATTTGGCCGAACGCGAATGAGGTACGGCACGAAGCAGTCGGCGCGCTGGCACCCCGTCTCACTCCGTCCCTCTCATGCCTGATACTCCATCGCGCACGTAAAGAATAGAATATCTCGCGCCCGAAAGACAGAACGAGACAAAGCATCAACTGCGTCCGCCCCGCATTGCTCCCCGGCCGCCATCAGTCCCACAGACTCGCTCTCGCTTTTGGCAAGAAAAAACATGGACCTAAGAATTAAATGGACTGAGCACAAAGTCTCAACATGGACGAGGGGGTCGAGCCAGTCGATTGGGAGGAGAGAAGTCGTGGTGGACAGCTTGTGATTGGCAGAGTAGTACGCATGCGTCGTGCTTTATTTGAAACGGAATGCTTATATAGGGTGTATTAAAATATGGTTATATGTAAAAAACTATGTATATAAATGTATACTTATATCTTATATGTATGTACTTACATATGAGCCCCTCAACTGACGAGTGGCATAAGTTTTAACAAGTCTCAAGAGACCAAAATATAATGTTGCAATTACGTATTAACATTTCAAACTCAACGACAAACTTAACCATAAAAAAATATAAAACAGGCAATGCCTCTTATCAATGATGTGTCACTTTTATTAACCAAGCACCGATCGGCCACCACCACATGCGCTGTATCATGCATCCCCCTTACTGACACGAGCGTAGGCCCCACAGCTTTGTGCTCTGCAGAGTTCGGAATTCGGTTTTATATTTTTTTATGGTTAAGTTTGTCGTTCAGTTTATTTTCTTTTGAGTATATTTTCTTTCTCCAACTGTTCGTAGTTTTTATTTTTTCTGCGATTTGCACAACCGCTTACTACGCAATAAGTTATTGTTACACTCAGTTAATGTATGATTATTATATACCAGGACCACTACGATGCTTTAGAACGGCAAGAGTGGTTATGTATTTCGAACACAGTCATGAATGCCGAACCGACACGAACCGTATGCATCCGAAGCTAACCACCGAATTGCCTATATAGTTTCTGTCTTTGCCCCTCCGATCTCATGTTCCCCTCGCCCACAGTCCTCTCTTCCGCTCCGTCTATATAAGTCTATGGGTATCCCTGACAACGCGGATGAGAGTGGGAAAACCCCGAGCTTACGTGTAAGCGACCTTCGACAACGCTGATCTAAGTACTACAAAAATGAGCTCACACAAATTGTTGTACATTAATGCTTTATTTACTGATCCGTTTAATTTTAAAACACTTTCCATCGTTCGGAGTAACATTTTCTCAAATTAAGCAATTCATGTATGTGTAACATATATATTTACACATACGCTATTCATTATAGATATTTAGTATACAGGGTGTTACTCTACTGGTAGTCAATACCCTAAGCGATAATTATACAGGCGAAAATAAGACGAAAATCAAGACCGACGAAATTGCGGTAAAGGCTTCGTTTTCGAGAAAACTGACTTTGAATTTCTCGAAAACGAAGCTTTCACCGCAATTTGGTCACTTTGTATAATCACCCCCTAGAATATTGACTTCAGTAGAGTACCACCCTGTATAGGATCACAAAGTTATCGCACAACCACATTTCACTAGCGAATTACTCGATAGTCCTGTTAGCACAGAAGTTCTTTCGCTGCGGTTAGTGCAGTCTATAAATAAATTTCGTTAGTACATTCGCAGTGTCTGAATTGTAAAGTTTTTATACGGTTATTGATGGTAAGCATCACGCCGAGCATTGAAAGATTAAGTTTCAATAAACACGGCGACGAAGCCTTGTCGCTTATCATATCTCTCTTAATGCACAGACGATTATACAAGTCGCTTTTTCTCCCTTATAAAAATCATTAAACTGTTCCTTACATACGTTTACAATAAGTGTACAATACGTGCTAAAAAAATAAGAGCGTATGTACATGTACGTAACTTATGAAGTTCCCAAGTAAACTTATGTACATGTAATTATCAAAATACAATACGTATTTGTTACAATATATTCAGTAAGCGCTTCAGCATAACATTCTTTTATACAAATTTCCTTGTGCGAGAAAATATGCACAGGAACACTTAGATGCACTGACCTTACATTATCGCAAGTTTGCTTCGTTTTTATAAAAAAAAAATAGTATTCGGTTAATAAATACTCGAGGCAATGCAGGCTCCTCTCTTTGCGAATCATCAGTGTCTTATGAACTGACAAGGTATCATTTCGAGCGAGTGTAGAAACATTTCCATTCGTATATTACAGATTATCCATATAAATTAGTAAACGGAGAAGCATGCGCTACGCTGAAGTACCTGTATCTAAAGCTGTAGAGCGTATAAAATCAAACATGCTTACGTATAAATGTTTTCTTTCCTTTTTTACATACTTTATACAATCTTTCAACTATGAAACTTTATGCACTTTTATTCACGTCTCAAGTTCTCGAGTCTAGCCTGCAGATCAGCATCCGCATCCGCGAGGTTACCACCTTCCTCGCCTCCTGCAGCAGCTGCGACTGGCTGCTTCGAACCAGCTACGCTCAGCGAGCCAGAGGCCTGCGGTAGGCCAGACAGTTGGTCTGTCAATTGTAAACCCAGCTCGTCCAGAACTTGTGACACAATGGCGTCGCTGGATGAACAGAATAAGTGCAATCAGAACGGCTAGTAATCACACGTTCGCAACATTCTGGAACTGTTATAATTACCTTTCTTCTTCGTCGCCCTCGTCCTCCATCGCATCGTCTATAGCATCGTTCATGATTTCCTCTTTCATATCCATTATTTCGGACTGTTTCTCAAACTCTTGCAATATCTTCTGTATTTGAGGAAGATTCAGTTGCCTGTAAAAATGTCTCATAGTCATGTACTCTGAACAATAGTGGTGCATAGCAGATTTCAAGTTACGATCATAATCAAACAGGAATATTCTCACTTGTTCATGTTCTGCATCGCTCTAGTGACTCCTTTCATTGCCTGCGCCATCGTGTTCTGCGAACGTAGCGTTTGAATCTTCAAAGAAACTGCTTGGATGTTCGCTTTCATCAGCATGAATTTCTTTACGTAGCGTCTAGTTCTTACGAGGTCTTTAGCCATAATTTTCACAGCATCCTATGGGATGATTAATGGTAATTGTTAGGCAAGGGGATTGATAAGTTTCATGGGAAGAAGCGATAGTACCATTTGCCCCTCCTTGGCGAGCTTCTTTATATCCGCAATGATTTTCTTCTCCTGCTGCTCCATCCTCATTTTCTCCCTATCGAGATCACGCATCGCTTTGTTCAAAGCTCTCTGATTTTTCCTGAGCATCTCCTCGGGAGTGACCCTCTTTCCGAATAACCACTCCATGGCTGTGAGAATGTCCTGCTGGGTCTACCCTCCGAAATGAACAGAAACAAACTGCTGTGTATCGATATTTGCAATTCACTGTAAGAGTGAGCACTGACTTGTACGCATAAAAAATAATTTACATCACTTTCGTGATATAAAAATGTTACCTAAATTCTCGAAGTACGATCTTGGTGCTGCTATCCACGAAAAAGAGATTTTGTCAGAGTGTTATTCTTGGAACTTGACTTTTTTAGGTTACAAATTTAGTATTAGGGATACAATCTGATCACTCAAAACTGACAAGCCGATGACTCACTTACAGAAGCGCCTACGCGCCACCTTCATACACATGCATGCCAGTGCCGTTTTGATTGGTTTTGATGCAACTTCTCGCCGTCCGTGCCGTCTCTACCGCAGAGCCAGTGATGAGTAGGGATTAGGGATGGAGTGCAAAATCACTAACAGTGATTTATCACAGTGATCGCAGAATCACAATCACGGTGGTGATTGAAGTTAAATCACGACCGTAATTGTGATTTTTTTAACTTGAGTGAATTGTTTACTGTGATCGTAATTCTTGATCTTAATTGAATTATTTTAGTGCTGTTCTGTTGCTGCCCCTGTTGTGCGATCTCGTGGGGATTTTTATTCGAATGCGATTTTTTTTAAACTATTCTCTTTATTAAGCCATTTTTTTCTGGTTAAAAATGTTAATGTTTCTTATTTTTTTTAATTGAAATAAAAGTACATGTTTTTGTCCCAAATATGGTGCCTTTTTTAATAGCGTTCCCTAAAAGCCCTAGCGTTCCGTTTCTTTCTGAGATAGGAAAATAAGGTTAGGTTTAGCAGGTACAGAGGGAGCACATTATACGGACAAGCTTTACAACCCTGTCCATTTTAGAGGCTTCACTTTAAACAATACGAAAACGTTTCAAAAGTGCTCATTTTGCTATTTTTTCATAAAAATATAAGCTTTTATGATATAATTAACGATAATTATCAATTTATTTACTTCTGTAAAGTACATACATATTAATTAAGTAAAAAATCCTTTGGATAACTTAAAAGTACATTTTCTGTGTCTTCATTGCTAATACTCGTTTCCAATAATTCCATAACGAATAAATTTCGGTTCATTTTGAAAGTAATCTGGGGGTTATTCGGTGCCATCAAACTGCACTGACTGCACTGCCAAAAACCTCAGTGCCAGAAAGGTTGCACTCGTGCAGGTCATTCCGTTGATCCGAATGCAAAGCTTACACTACATCAGGGCAGCTCTTGGTCGCCGAATACGATACAGGATTGGGTCGTATGTAATCCAAATGTAATCGATGCTAGGGAATCTGCACTGGCATTGTTCTGTTCTGGTGCTGGAGCTGCACTAGTGCAGTGCAAGTGCGTGTCTGCCAAATTCGCTATAATTTTCCTCGGCCCGGCCTGTCCACGGTTTTCTGGTTTTCCGTACGATGTTCGCATTCCAGTATTCTCATGGACCTAAAGTATACTTTATGCACCGTCCTTTAGGTCCATGGTATTCTATAGTTCAATGATTTGGTATCTTTGGTATGGTATTACTGTTTTGTCAACCGTAATTTACCACAATTTGTGATTTGAAACTGAACCACTTGACGTGGGTAGCACTTGTAACCACTTGCTTGGAATACAAATTGGAAATACGAGTTTTATGACAAGAACTGTCTTTTTGTCGTATATACATACAGTGTCCTTAATGAAAACTATAAGAGAGGTTACGGAATAATTGACGACATCAATATTTTTAGAGTTGCTACAAACCGAACCTACTTAGTTTCAGTAATATATATCTTAAAATTTATCTGCTAGTGATCATGAAGCATTTAAGTGGTTATATTTGTGTAATAATGAATGTTTCTGCCATTATCTGGGTAGTTCAGTGTAAAGACGAAAACTATTTTGAAGATGTAATGTAAGTACTTTAATAAGTCATTGTCATTGCGATAAACGAATGTATTATCATTACTTCTGTATACGAATGGACAAGGAAGAAATCTTTTGCAGAAATTCAGATGAAATGGTAGATCCACACTCATTTTATTATGATAAGCACAGCAAGCAGATGGTCAAAGAAATAAATGTGGAAACGTATGTATAAACATGTGATCTGTATTAGGATAACAAACTGCACATTCTAGTAATGAATTTTTTAAGGCGTCATGAAAGCATTATGTTGGTCGTTTCATAAATTTTTTAATTAGTAGAACGAGCAAGGTATCATTAGAATGATTCATAACTCGTTTCTATCCCAATAAGTCCATGTTTTACGCAATAATGATAGACATTTGTAGACCACATGAATATTAACATTTTCAGGGGATCAAATTCTATAAAAGTATATACTGACATTGAAAACGTTAAACCTATTCAAGAAACAGATGATCATAGTAGTCGTGAAAAAATTTTTTATAAGCGCCTTGTTAATATGTTGTTATCTAATCTGAAAATACTGGTAATTACATGATTAATACTTATATTGAAAACTCAAAATCAGCAATAAAGAAGTAAACAGAGGAGATACCTAATTATTTTGTTTGAAACTAGGCAAAGGATGAAGTATCAACAGTAGGAATATTGGAAATTGAGGTGTCTCATTCGCAAATGGAGATATTACAAAACTTTCAAATTCAAAAGATATCTTTAAGAGAGATCGACGAAATTTTAAGTAACATTATAAGAAAACCTCAACCAGATCATTTAGCTGGGGCTGTGCATATTTTTGATGTATTACTGAAATCGTTCAGCGTGGCACTTGAAATCATACAACAGCATGTAGGAAAATTTCAATATATTTTGTCTTGTTATGTGGTTTTTATATGTGTATTAATATGAATCTTATGGGTTTAATGTTTCAGCCTGACAGTGCTGTAATAGTATTTGCTATGATAATGCTTGGTTTGATGTTTAGAATGATTAAAAGGGGACAAGGATTCCCTATGTTCATTGTTATACAAATTATATTTGTAATGAGCTTTTTTATGACGTGGTGGCAACTTCTACAGGTAAATGACATTAATTGATAATTGAAGCTGTAGAAGTATAGTCGTCGGTGACTAAACTTATACGTTATGTTTTAAAAGGAAGCTGAAATTGCGTCTATTGCAGCACAAATGAAATTTGCAAATGTACCGATCTCGTGTCAGCCAGATAAAATGAGCATGTGGGACAAATTTGTTTCATTAATATCTTGTAAGTGTACAGTTGTAAAGCTTAGTACATCCTGAAATGCTTTTCGAATTTTTTATTGCATGTGGTTTCTTTGCAGCCAATGAAGATTGTGAAAAGTATTATCAAGCAATAATGTCTAATCCAAAATTAAAAATTACACCCGCATTCGCACTATCGCATTTTATTACCACTGTAATTCTCCACCCAATTACGCATATGGGAACTGTTGTATCTGTTTTTATAGATAATGCTACAGGTAATCATGCAATGGTTATTATTTTCACAAAAGACAAGTAGAAAGAATCAAATACATTTAAATATATCTATCATTATTACGAATATAATTTTCCATCTTCAGTCTTTAATTATTTATCTTACTCTTTCAGATAACCTTCCATGGGCATACGCATGGCTTGTTAAATGCATACTCTACCTGTGTGTAGGTTTCGTTATTATAATATTACCAATTTGTATATCTGGTGCCTCTATCAGTGTAATCTTGGGGCCACTATTCAGATTTGGAATCGATTGCCGTAAAAAAGATAAGGAAAATACAAATGACAGACAAGGTAATTCATTAGAGAATGTAAACAAACGAGATCCCATACAAATAATCCTACAGGTAATTACATAGTCCCTTAAACGTGGTTAGCAATATGTCTTCAAATACGTGCGACACATTTTTATTTACGCCCTTCTGCGTCTATTCATCGATAAAAAAAGATAAACTTTCTAGGTCCCTCAGGGCACCAGCGTGCCAGCGATAAAAAGTGCATCAAGTATCGAACAACCGAAAGCTATCCAAATTCCACAGAATAATATTGAAGAAGCAGAAACTATTATCGAGGAAAGGGATTGTCACGAACTTTACGATGATTTATCCTGTGGTGATACAAGAACAAATACTGTACTCTCGAAAAGCAATGATAAAAATGACGAAATGTGCAAGAATGATGGACGTGGGGACGGTTAATATTTCTTCTTCGATTACAATTTGCCCGCGTACATCGCTTGTCATAGTATATTCTTTATTTATATAGTAAGTAACTATTTAATTGCAAGTTGTTATCATAATTTTGCGTTCGAAGATTTATCGATTTTAATATATATAATACTTATGTCTATAACGGTTGCTACAAAAAGTCATTGTAAGAAACTAATTTCATGCCATGATTCATCTGACATTATCCTTAAACTTTTATCATGACCATAATAAAAACGTTTTTAATACGCTTCGCACTGTAGAATAAAATAAAAGAATCTGTATTATATAAAAATAAGTGTACTTGTATCGATAATATTTAAATATACACATACTTTTTTACGAAATTATGATGTTTAATTGATCTCGATATCAATGACCTGTATCACAAGCAGTGAGTTAGACCTCGCATTTTATGGGAATTCTTATCCGACAAATTAAAATACCGACTTATGCTAGTGACTCAGACGAGGTATAGACCTATCAACCAATGCATGCTGTGATTGCAGTATAAGGTAAAAGACTACTAGTATTATTTCCAAAAACTTCACTTTAAAGTCCAAAGGGTTAGTATGCGCGCGTAAGAAAGATAGACGAGAGGTTCTCGTCGATCTTTCTACACATATGCCATTACAATTTCTTTCGCATATTTTAGAGGTGACAAATAGACTCTAAGTATCTCATTGCAGAGATAGAAAAAGAATTGACAAACGGACACGGATTCGCCGTCGCGAGAGATCTCGAGCTGCTCGATACACTCGCGCATTGCAGTTGCACAGACAAAACGCTAATACGCGACCACCATTCATCCAGCCCCCCCATTAACGGGAGTTCCCCGCTCGCGGCCGCGCCTGAGGGGCAGACTCACAGCAGCCCGCCTCATAATTAAATCACATGCAGCTGCAATACGCGCTCCCACCACAAAGCCGACAATTTGCACAGGCGAGTGTATCGTGCCCGAGCATCTTGTGCTAATTCAAGAAAGAACTCACACGAAAGAGTTCAACTTCAGAAATGTAACTCGTATCCAAAACATTAAGCATCCTGAATGATTGTGAAATTAAAGAAAAGAAGTTTAGAATGTTTCAAACGCAATATTAAAACTCCTATCGCGAATTTAAAATTTATTCATACCTCGTCTGTGGTTTTACACGTGTTGAATTCTAATTGCTACCACGCGTAGCGTTACAATCTGTTTGGAGGCTTCATCGGTAACATTGCATGCGACACAAAAATGGTAAGGGGGTTCTAGGACCCACCAAACCGGTGACAGAAAAATGCATTGGTCGATAGGTCTATCTAATACCTCGTCTGTGGCGACACGAACCCTCTATGTCAAACTCTCTCTCTAAACAAGTCACACCTATACAAGTACGCACACACCTTTCAGCATTTCAACACATTTCAGACTAGTTGCTGAGTTGGACGCTGTTCATGAACAGATGTCACTACATTCAGACCTCAAATTATGGGTCGGCAATACAGTTTGGGTAGCGACACAAACATCCATAAGGTGATAAGTCTATCCTATAACTCGTCCGTGCGAGTGAAAATTCAATGAATTTCTCACGCGCATTAGGACAAACAATGGTGACTCTGGGAACTATATTCAACTGAATTACAGAAGTCGGTAAACTCGGTAAAGTAAAAAGTGTTCTTACCCTCGTGGTACAAAGTGTCTCGATAAATCATTCCAGGTAACCACGTATACACTATGGATAAGGGGTCGCTCCCATCTAGGGGCTTCTCAATCACACGCTACAAGTGATTGCCACTTTCCACGCTCTATCTGTATTTTTTCGCAGATTACCATACGTCCACGAAGTGATCGTAATTCGCCGGGCGTATGTGGTCCTCCCAAAAAGATTCGTCGAGACGAAATGTATACGTGGGTCGCTGATTTCGTGAATTCCGCGATTTCCGACCTTATTCTGCGATCGTTAAGCGTTTATAGCTCAGAGCAACGTTAACCGATTTTGATAAAATTTTAGGCTCGTATACAAGTTACTTAAATCTACAAACGGTTTTTTTTTTAATTTTCATTACAGGCTCACAAAAAAAAGTTTAAAACCGACATTTACTATTTTTTTTTGCTATTCCGACCAATTCTTTTTTTTCAAAACGACGAATCACGTCGCTTAGCAAACTAATCCTTCTAACTTCTAAAAAAAAAACTCAAGTCGTTTGGATTAATTTTAAAACAGTTATGCGATTTTAAAGGGCGGCCGAATACTTTTGCACGCCACTGTATTTCTCGAACGCGACGGTTTCAATTGAAACAATATTGAAAATGATCATTTGCAACTTTGTTGCGCTTTTTGCGGGAAGTTAAATAAGTACTTATTGTATTGCCTAAAGTTTGATGTGAGATATGCGGTGTGGACTGCGATGTATGACCTGTGGGGTGGAGCAGAAGCAGTGTAATGTAGCAACAGAGTAGCAATGAGGCAGGAAAGTTGTGGGACTCGCACAGACATCGCGAGGTAATTCTGTGGAAGTAATGAACCAGTAGTGTTGCTGTGCACTTGGTTTTGGGACTAGGTGGGTATTGCGTAGAGTTGGATTTCAATTCTTTTGACACTCTCTAGAAATCATGACACGGAACGCTGGAGATGGCAAAGAGCTTTAATTAAATAGGGTAAATGGATCTTATATGTTAAAAATCCCAGAAATCTCTTTGCTTCGAGTGGAATGCGATATGGAAATGGTAAAGGGGCTTCCCGAAGCCCCCCTGTAACAAAAATTTACATTGAATGTTATGTCTATCCTACGTCCGTGCCGGTGCAACTCAATGGGTTACCATCTGCAGAAGGGAATACGGACAATAACGCAAGCTCAGCTTAATGATCAGCGAGTAAACAGAAACTTGCTGCCCGTGTAACGTCTGCACTTTCGTAATTACACGAGTTGTAGGCTGTAGGTGGTGTTTCTGAAGAGGAGCGTACAGCCGTATTGTTAAGAAATGAAGCACGCCACTCCTAAATGATCGAATAATGAATTATCATTTGTAAATGTTCATTATTACAATTGGTAATTGTCACGAGTGTAGGGTGCTAAAGAAAATGTGCGCGATAACGCTTAATTGTTTACTCACGCCACACTGCTCTGTATTCCATAAAACATGACCCGAGGCGCCTGTAAAGGGGCAACCATCTTTCACCCATGTGCGTCAGCTGACGTCAAAGCAACTGAATACCCGCCTCGCTGGACTGTAAGACGGTTGCTCCTCCACAGGCGCTTCCCGACGAAGCAAACTAAAAACTCCAAAGAATTGAATTCACAAATAATTCATAACTATTTCCTTTCCTCCAGAGAAACAGAAATACATACAATATTTCGATTTAACACTTAGCTCCGATAAAGGAGACGGTTTGTTTTAAAAACACCAGAGAGTTTATTTCTCTTAAAAAAATAAAAAAAAAATAAAAACTGTTCTCAATGCTACAGTTTCCGCGTGGTTCGTGTTGAATGGTCCCTGAAAAAAGGGGGAAACATCGATGTAACATGTAGATGCAATGCTTCGGTGCGCGTGGCTATTGGCTCGATATAAAAATCGAGGGAGTTGGGCAACTAAAACATTTAAAACGACTCGATCGGATGGAACAACGGTACGGGAACTTTTTTCAAATTGTTCACAGACCCATAAACGGCAGCCGTGTTTACAACTACGAGAGACGGATACGTATTTAGGGTAGGGGATTGGTTCGGTCCATAGGGCTATAGATGTATTACATGCTTGACATGATACCTAAGAGAGGCGGTCGTGGCGCACGTACTAACATGTTCAGCCCTTAGTTCTGCTTCCGCAAACCACCGTCGTTTCCCCGCCGTGTGTTATATTTCTCAAAGAAGGCTACCAACGTTTTGCTTACTCCTTCAATGACGGGAACCGCAAATACGCCCAAGTACTTGTTTGAACATTCAGTATTCCAATTTCGCAATACACAGGCGCATGGAACCTTCCCGCGTTTATAATATCAATTCGATCGTTGAGTAGCTGCTTACATCGTACCGAGCTTTGCGAATTTAAGTTCAGAGTCAGTCGGGGAACGTGAAAGTCGACTCAATTCATTACTTCACGTACCGCACTCCCGACAGACGATTTTTCCCCATTGTTTCAGCAGCTACGCCTATCGATCACGTTACGAGCGGCAAACGAGCATCCGGGAACACCGGCGCGAGGAGTCTGCAAACTTTTGACGACTTCGTGAAACTTCACTGCACCGTGGCTTAATCCGTTTCCGCGGTGCCTAAAGCGGGGCCACGATCTCCTGGATGCACCGCACCGGGGCGAGCATCGAGCAGGCTATCAAAATAACGAACCTATCTCATTTCAAAGTGCCTTACTTGCGCCTGGCTGCGTCTAAAACGGACCAAGATCGGCCCTGTGCACGTGCACCGTAGGGTCTTTTCACCTGAAAGCCAAGCGACCCTTCCCCGCATCTGCCTCATTGATGTCCCTGGGTCCGCCATTAGTCGACGGTGAGCCGCGAAAAATTGGTAGAAGCTCGAACGCCTGGCCCGCTGGCTCTGCGCCGCGGCCGTCGGGTAGCCCTTCAGCGTCCGCTGCGAACAGTTCCTCAAAGCATTCCCCTTCAGTGCGCTCGAATACGATCGTCGAATCGATCATCGATCCGCGAGATACCATGGCCGACGCAAAAATAACGCAGCGGTTGCTCGGCTCATCGCTCGGTTGCTCCCCATTATTCCTACGTATCCGAGTCCCCGGCTACCGTGGACCTCGATTCTCCGCGGGCTTCTCCCCCCGCTCTGTGCATCGAGGAAAGTTGGATCGCCCGCTATCGATAGCCAGCCAGGCATTTCCCAAGGAGATTTTCGGAAGGAAGTTATCGATAATTCATTTTAAGTGGTGCCGTTACAATTGAAACTCGACAGCGAAGTTTCCTGAGGAAGACAAACTTCCAGAGGCGCTCGAATGTCTTCTACACAGCGAGATACATAATGCATACCTAGCTAGGACATAATTAAGCGAGGTAAAGGAGAGGGACAAAGTTTTAACCGATTTACTTCCTCTGCCTCCGGAGAGGGACCAGCCGGGAGCGGTGTATCTACTTCGTTCCTGAATATGCCGCCGACGATCTTAATGCCGTTCTTTCATTGTTCTTCTTCGCGACGCCGTGGACATAAAGTTCTGTTGTGATATCTGTGAGCGATCGCGCAGCGTAGAGCGCGCCCGGTTCCCGCAAACGCTGCGGCCACCGAGATATGGATGATGGCTGGTTCTTGCGGGGCTTTGATCGTCAACCTGTAAATTTTCGCCGCTCCGTGCTAGCTGATCGTGGATTCGGTAACTCATGAGAGAGCTGGACATAGGGAAACGGACGGTGGGTGTAACGATCGGTTGCCGCTAGTAAACGTTTCGCTGTTCACCAGAATTGCTGAATGTAAACTGTCTATTACCAACGTGCGACACGATCCCGCCGCGTTTGTCAGCATCAATACTATGCATCCCGCACCAAGACGACGCAACGGGCGCGATATAGATTGTATCGCAGCTTTACTTGTTGAATTTAATATTTGACCGCGAGTGAGAATGGACGCGGATCTTTTGCAGATATTATCCAGCGGGCTGTAGATTGTCTTCGCAATTGAAGGGTCCGATGCAATAAGGGGACTAGCGCTCGAAAATGGGGAAAATTATTGTCCAAACGCTGAGAAAGATTGGAAAATTAAATGTTGGTGAATTGAATTTTTAAAAATATAGTGTTGTAAAGCTCGTCATGACACACATTTTTTTCTATTTACAGTTTGTTTATCCAATCATTACTATTCGAGCTAAAAATTATAAACAAAATATTTTTCATCGTCCAAAATCATTATTTCTTTAAACATAAATTGCGATAACTTGAGTAAATGCAGAAAACTCTAGCGAAGCCGTAAAATGTATGCACAAAACCCTTATGTTAAAAAATGTAATAATATTTCATTAAAAAGTAATACTGGACATAAGCCATGTTTTTCAACGTTCGCCGCTAAAAAGTATCGAGGCAATTTTGAGGTACATATAACTTGCAGCGACAAAGTTTTTTCTTAATATACAAGGAAGATTTTCACTAATTTTCACACTGATTAATAAATAATTGTAGAAGATATGACGATATATATAAATCTCGCGCGCCCCCAAACGCGCCCCTTTAACAACATTTAATTTTCCAATCTTAGCGTTTGGACACTAATTTTTCCCATTTTCGAGCGCTTATTCCCTTATTGCATCCGACCCTTCAATTATTCTGCATTTTAGGATGTCTGTAACTAACCGCGGCTTAAATAATTTCAGCAAGAACAGATACTGCCGCGACTCTGTGCAATATTATATCGAGATAGCTTCTCTGTGGACCATTAAAGCTGGCGATTGACAAGCCTCGTACCTGAGATCAAAGCTGCCTTGGTGTTACATATAGTTGATTAGAATCACTTTGTCTTTGTAGTATAACGTTTCACAGACAAATTCAGTTTGATGTTAAAACCCCAAAAAATATATAAACGCCAGAAACGCTTAAGATTATTCTTCAAATCCAATTTCTACGTATTCGGCATCAACTACTCCCTCTGTGACGCTTCATCACCAACAATAGAGCTCAAACAACCTAACTTTCATATAGTATTATCCCCGTTCATCCTATAAATTTGCCCCCCGAGGTATCAACGTGCAATTAAGAATTGCCCTCTGCAATTTACTTGCTTCTCGACTCCTTTCATTGACCCCCTTTTCAGAGTCCCTAAATACCATGGCGCGACTAGGCACCCATTCTTTCCCAGAGCCCTCGAGTGTCACGTGTAATTAACACGTTTATCCGACGGTGATGCCGTCGGAGAAGGTCCAACCAAAAAGGAAAGTGTAATTCACTGTCCGACCCGTGGACGTGCCACGGGCCGGGCAAAAGTAACCGCACGATAACGCCGCATTCCAGCATGAGAGGGTAGTAATTAAGACCTCAACTGGTCCCAGGGGACTTCGTGTACCGCGTCTCCCTATATCTTATCGCACGGCTTGCTCGACTGGATGTCCATTATATCTATGGGTTTATTCACCCAGCGGGGCCAGTTCCGTAATCGTGGAACGCCTTCGTGTAAACGTGGCCGGACTTCGACAGCCTCTTTCCCTAATTATTGACGGCTGCTCGGACACGGCGAAGAAATAGCCGCGGGCGAGGAGGTCAGCGGGGCTGGAGCGGCTGAAAATCCACTGACGCCAATTCGGGACGTTCCGTTCTTCGCCCCGTGAGCCACGCGAGGCACAGCGCTATCTTGGCCCGGGAGTAAAAGCGGAACCGACGTGATTATACGTTAACAACGGACGTTTAATTTCGTAGAATCGAGCCGCGCGGACAAACGTGATAAATGTCGGCCGCAATGCCGTGGTATAGACGTTTGGAATTAGTCGTACCGCGGCGCGGTTATTTCGTTCGATCGGCCGGGCAGGCGATTAAACGTCAGGAAATCGGACCGGTTTATACGAGTCCAAAGTAAGTAATTCCGCCGTCAGCCGGGACATAAATACGGGAAAGTGAACCCCGCGCCAATTATACCCGCACGACTTAACGCGGACCTCGCTGGTTTCTTGCTCATCTAGGTATAATATGGGAAGATAGTTTAATATCGCTGAACCGGTTCGCAGTCGTGCAACCGGCGACGATCATCCTCGGTCACGCAACTTGCGCTACACGTACCGCGGAGACCGGAAACCGAGAAGAAGACCTGGACGTCGCACGGCATCGAGAGGTAATCGAAGAACAACCCTCAGTTCCACTGTCGGATTATCTTCTTCTCGCAGTTTATTTGATAATCCGAACGCAATGGAGATTTTCGTGGTTCCATCTTGGGGTACCACGATTTTAGAATAATTGCCAAAAATTCAGAGAAGCGAGTGCGATAAGAGCTGGACTGGAAAAGTGTTTTTTTTTTTTTTTTTTTAGACGGACGTGGATCATCCAATAACGCGGTCGCAGATATCACGGTTGAAACGGAGCTCCGACCCCGCATGATTAATAGAACGCGCCGAAATTGGTTTTTAATGACTCGATAAAGAAAAGTGGGCCGAGCGCCATTAGACGTGTTTTAGTTGCGCGGCTCTAATTCCGACTTGGGCTAATGAGCTTTTCATCAGACTCGGGTAATCTTTGGGGCCGAGAGACGTAACTCTTCCTGCTGTAGTCATGAATGTTTAGGGGTGGAACGATAAGATGAAGCAGATAAACTGAGACTACATTCTTGCTTGCGGTTTAAATTGTAAAAATTTATAGTAAAATTTTGTTTAAAAACATGCTTCTATTCAATTGTACTAAATAGGAGAAGAATAATTTTTTTCAACACCTGCATGAAAATGAGTGTTTTTTTACGCCTGCCGAGCGGGAGCAAAGTGGCCAATTTCAGACGTATTCGCGTCTTCTACTTTTCTCCGAAGGGAAAAAGACTTTACGCGCATGCGTATTCGCGATTTTTTACTTTGCTCCCAAGGAAACTGGAGTTTGGCGTTAAGGCTGATTCAGACACGTCGAGTAATTCAGTCGAGTGGCGAGTAATTTAGTAATTTACCATTGTTTTACTAAACTGCTTGACTAAATTTTAGTGTTCACACACGAGAAAGTACTAAATTACTCGCTACTCGATTAAATTGCTCGACGTGTCTGAATCAGCCTTTACCCTGTGGTATGAAGATGCAATTGTTCGACAAATCGCTATCGATCATGTGTGCTTTATCTTGATATTACAACTGTCACAGCGCCCCTTTTTATTCGAAGATAAAATGAGTAATAATGAGAGTGATAGCGATACGGGATACCACACGCCCCTCGAAGTAGCAGAAGCTGCAAAAGCGACGGAGGAAAATTTGCTGCCGTCGAAATCAAAAGAAAGGTACGAGACGATGTACAACAAATTTATTAAACACAAGTATTTTCGGAATTTTTTTTTAACAAACTTGCAGAGTTTTTTAAATAAACTTGTATGTATTCGAAAGTGTACATGTTAAACTACTTGTGGTAATTTTTCCGATGGGAAATATAAATAAATAAAAAAAATATCAGCGATCTCCCGGCAGCGATTTTATTTTCAGTAGTTTGTGGTGACCACTCTAATTCTAACCTAGTTCATCTGAAATAAAGAATTCGCGGGAATTTAGTTAGTATATTGGATAATCTTGTCCTCGATCGTTCATTACCCCAAAATATTAATTTGATACAAAATAGCGGCTTCTCACAGCAAAAGTATCGATTTTCACTACAGAATCGCGCTCTTGTTTCATCATTTTTCATCTTTAAAATAAAAACTACGCAACGGAAACGAAAAAGCCACGATTAAGGACAAGATAATCTAATACACTAACTAAATTTGGTCGAATTTTTTATTTCTGTTGAACCAGGTCAAAGCTACAGTGATCACCGTAATAAAAAAAAACGCTGCCGGAAGATCGCTTATACTTCCATTATGTATTTACATATCGCATTGCAAAAAAAAACTACAAGAACTTTAAAATATATACTTTCGAATATACAACCGTTTATTTAAAAACTTCTTTAAATTTAAAAAAAAAAATCACGAAAATTCTTGAGTTTTCAGACCATGCGGGTAGGCATAACCCCTTAAGCTGATATTCGTTAAACGCCATTAATTGCAGCGAAAGAACTATTCCGTTCACTGTGTTATGCGATACCATTAATGGTTAACCACATTTTCGCTTTGCAATACCGGCGAGTCATTACGATGGAGGATACGAAGCACGAGGATGCGCGGAGAGAAGCGGTTCCGTGCGGATGATGTATACCTAGAGAGCGCGCAGGCATTCCCATCGTGAGGGATGCCTCCGAGCGGCAGACTCATGTCATCGTGTCATCGATAATTGATGTATGCGCGAACTAATGGCTGTAATTACCTCAACCTAATATCCACCGTGGAATCTCGCGCATCCCCGTCGCGTACGCATCGTTCGTCGTCCCGGGGTCTAGAGCCGGGCGTGCTGGCGGCGCGCGCTAAAATTTCAAGAAGAAATTAATGATTTCTCATCCGCGGCCGTGACAGTCTGGCCGCGATAATTAATCGCCCGGGATCGCCCCGAGGCGTCGAACATCGACTCGGCCATCTTGTCCTGTTTCCTCCCATTCTTTCGGCTTATACTTCGCCCGGATTATGCGAGGCCACCGTCTATTAGCATACTAACGACCGGTCATTAAGACACTTTGTCCCTTAGACAGTGATAGAACGCTCTTAGAAAGCAATCGTCGCGACGGGCATCCATACTCGGAGCAGAATCAACTGTGTACCGGTCTAGGTCGACTGAAGGGCTACCCGTTTCAGTATCAATTCCCTTAATTATTTCTCCCACCTCTCCACTTCGATAATTACACTTGAAAAAGACAGAAGCAGCTGACTTGTAGATAGGTGCATAATTCCCGGACTGTTGACTTCAGGCACACGTGTCTCCTGCTTTCCTCACCGAGTCGCTCCTCTGTCCTGATTCACAGTCGGGCAGATGATCTTGAGCGACCAGTTGATGTTGTTAGAGCTATGATTGACACGTCCGACGATATCATCGTCGGATGGTTCTACAGCGCCGAGAGACAAGGATGCCAAGTGAACATTAGGGTGGCTCTTACTTTCCACTTTTGAATTATCTTCGCGGCACCTCCCGGAATAGTTCCAAAAGTAAAAAATCTGTGTGAAGTTTCAACCCGATTGGATAAGTAACTTAGAGGTTAATTAAATAAAATCGCGTTTGTGCGCTTTTAACCCTTAACTGGTATCCTGGGGTCGCTCGTGACCCCAAGCACCCAAAGTTCGATGTACAATTTTCGGTTGTCTAAGTTGGTGAACTGAATTTCTAATTAATTTTAAAACAATAGTTTAACTCTCTACGCTTCTATTATTTTCTACGTTACCTAAGAAGAAAATATTCATAGCGGTTGCTCTAGTGTCGACTTTACAAATTTCTCTGTCCTTTTTTATTTGGGGTCTGCCACGACCCCAGTATACCAGTCACGTTTGCCAAAAACAGTATACCAGTTAAGGGTTAAGTAATTATTTAAATGTTCAAACCCCCAGGGGCTCCTTTCCCCCTTATCCAATCGGGCTCAAGCTTTACACAGATTTTTTTTATTAATTCCAACTATTCCGGAGTGTGCCGCGAAGAAAATCTTGGAAGGAAATTTCACGAAGAGTAAATAAGGGCCACCGTAGTTGTATATGTATGCGTGTCATTGTGGTGGCAAAGGGAAAGGAGCGAGTGGCTCCTTGAAGTGGACCCAAGAGATGCAGTAGGTAAAGTGCGGGACGTCTCAGTTCTGAGTTCGGAGGGGCCGCGCACGGAGTCTGGCTCGGATGACAAAGCGGCCGAAGCATTGGAATAAAAATTGGAAGCGGTGGCGCCTCGACGCAGCCAGCTTGCCCGGGCCATAATAAGATTACAAGAGAGCGAGAGTGGTGTGACTAACGAGGCTATCGTCACTGCAGAACCAGATGCTGCCGAGTGTGCGCCGCCCAGGACGAGAGCCTTTCTGGTGGTCTTGTCTGGCCATGTGTTTGCCTGCTTGTACTCTGTCTAGCGGTGCTATTTATGAGACAAAAACCGGCTCGGATCAAAAGTACGCGGCCGGAGACGTACGGCGGCGATTGCGCAATTTCTTGTTAGCGCTGGGCGCTTTCGGTTTCCGCCGGGCGGCCTGCCTGCCGAGGAAGACTGATGCGCGCTAGCGATTCCTCTGACAGCGATCTACCGCAGAGCTGACGCTTCTAGCGGTCGTGTCTTCAATTAAGACAGTCAAACCCGACGGAGAATCGACTACAAAAGGCTGAGCGCTCGCCGACGATCGTGCACCAGGGAGCAGGCGCGTCGGGCAGGATTATTAGGTGCACACGGTGCATCCATCGAAGAGCAATATCGGTACGGATCGATGTCTTAGGGCCCGGCGCGGCACGGCGATATGTAATTTGACGAACATTTATGCGAGTGATGCACGAGCGGAGTTCCTGATACGGCGAAATGCATCCACTCCGCTCTTGTATACATCCACCCACGCGCGGCTCGAGGCGCATTATTGTGAAAATTCAGGTTACCGACATTTCTTAGATTTATTGTGCCTGGCGAGAGCTGACAGTTTACTTACGTGCCTGTAGGTGGATCGCGGCTATATGCGATTGCTCCACTTCCTCACATTCATATATCACGATATGCATCTATATTCTATTTGCTTCGGCTCGACAGAGGGACGCTCTGCGATCCTGGCTCAATGGAAGGAAATTTCTGATCAGTCGTTCGATCACTTGCTGCCCGCGAGGGATCGACGCGTCGAGTACGAGCATGCGAAGCTCGTCAGAGCCTCTCAGAGGTTGACTCCAAAACTCTTAAGCTTCGGCCTTTTACCGCCGATAACAATTTCCACTGTTGCCCGGTCGCGATTCCTCTTTGACAGCCGTTTAACTTTGTAAGCGCTCGGTATGCCTTTCCTCGGGAGGAGAAAGAGCAAGTGCAATCGTTACGCATCATAAGAGATCAGTGGATCCCCTATGAAGGATGAATGGTTTGACGCGAGCCGTCACTGACTCCCCGCACGCTGTCACGCCGCGTTCCTTCTGATTCTTAGTAGCGTGCAATTAGTCGGCCAGTATTAGCATCGAATCCATCTCGGGGGAGACGTGCTACTCTGACGAGAGAACGGGGGTGGCCGGTAATAATTCGGCTGACGCGGGACACGAGTCCGTGACGGTGCTGGCGAGAGGGAACGCGCCTCGCCAAGGGGGAGAAGGGGCGTTGCTTACTAATGTTGTTATTGAATTATTTCGAGACTTAGTTTTACGTGCGAGGGATGAAACCCCGGGCTTAGCCCTTGCAGATGGAGTAGGCGTGGCACATCCTTGATCCTAACTGCTGTCCCTGCGAGCCGTAGGTCCTATGGATCACGCCGAGTCCTGTGCATCCTCTACTAGATTAAGACGCGATTAGGATGCTCTTAGCCTGCTCTAGCTGGATATTCTGGACCGCTGTCGGTTTCCCCTCGCGTAGGGTGGCTGAAACTGGCTGAGCACTGAAGAAACGCGACGTACATGCGAGCCTCTCTTCGGGGAGATCCGAATCAGAATGCGACAGGAAGCGAAAGAAACGACGGGCGAAGGAATATCGGCTCGTTGGACTTGAACGACCATATTCTGACGTTTGTCGAACGCGGAGGAGAAATATTGATCTCCGTACACTCCCCGTTAGGCCTTTACGAAGAACTCTCGCTTGGAGGATTCTCGGGGATGTTGAGGTTCAACCAAGATTTACATAGAATCTCGAGCATGTTTTCAAATAAATTATAGTAGCGACGGTTGTAACAGTGGACTGATTACAACGTAACTGAGGGTACGAAAGTAACTAATGAAGAATACTAATTATCTTAAGGGGAGAAGACCGTATAAATCGAACGAAAAATAGAAACAAAAATTTTTCCAGAAATCGCTTCTAAAACATTTTGATCAAAAACACAAGAAAACTTTAACTAAATGATTATTCCTGTCTAATTTGTACAAAACTTGTGTAAATGAAAAAAAAAGATATTAAATATAATTGGTAAATTTATTTATTTAATACAAAATTTGTACAAAGCGGAACATTACTTTTTGGTTCTAAAATTTATTTTTAAATAGCACAATGCGCCTAATTCAGCGAATCTATTTCTTTTTTTGTGACAAAATCTTTTACTGTTATATTTTGACGTTTTATACATATCTATCTTGGCTGTTAAATGAAAAAATGCGTCTTTTGACCCTTTTGGAAGAAATTCTGGATAGTGCAAGAAATTTATACGGGATACAATCGTCTTATCTTCTCTTTTCTATATTTCTTCTTTAATAGTCACAAGAAACTCATTAGGTACTTAATTCAGTATACAATTTTTCTAAATTTGTAAATAAGAATTTAAGAGCACCTTCAGCAGTTACTAATATCGAATCTTCTGTACTGTGATTTTTTCTTAGAATTCATATAGGTTCTAATGTTATTAATAAGATGTATTATAAATTGCACATGTGTTTATACGTTCGCGATTAACTACTAATACATTCATTTACGAAAATAAATGAGATTTATAATATTTTTCCTAGACTTAAGTTTCTCGAGAAATTATAGTATTTCTCGAGAAATAAGAAATAAGCAATTATAAAATTTCTCGAGAAATTCTCGAGAAAGCGTTCTCGAGAAGGAACACTAGTTACACCTATTAAGAGAACTTGGTCCATCGAGTGGCCAGCCTGCATCAAACATCAAGTGTACGAACTTGCGTCACGTGCCAAATATACCAGCGCTCGTGTGCCGCCGAGGGTGTAAGAACGCGAAGATAAATTAGATAAACTGCTGGTAGATCGTGGAAAGGTGAAATGACAACAAAGCGCGCAATTACTTACAGCGAACGTTCGATAAACAACGGTTAGCTCGTAAAACGGAGGGTGTGGGGGGGGGGGGCGGCAGGAGGTACGTAAGAACGTTTAGCCCCGTAGCTTGCTCTCTCGGCTACGAAATTGATCGAGGTTTGAAGTTTGTTTCCACGGCAAGTTACCATTAAGCTCGTGCACTGTTTCACGCTTGTTAACGGTCGCGTGATTCGCGTTACGTCGAGCGTACGTACGCGGTCGCGCGCGCTTGCAGGTGATACCGTTGGGGGTGGGGGTAGGGGGCTATTAAAACGATGGCATTATGTTATATTGTATCATGTAATTATGTATGCACATTATCGGTGCTTTTAATACGTTATAAAATTTCGGACGGCCGAGCGAGGCGCGCTGGCTGAAGGGTAGGTATAACGGTGTTTGATAATAACGGGGCGGGCGTCGTGATAACGTTCCCGCCGATGCGGAAACTTTTGCTCGCGGTGCGCTCTCGCGATACATAAATCTATAACGATGCTGCCGGAAAGTTATAAACAACAGTTGCTCGTTAACTTTTTTTTTTCCTGTTTGGAGATTAGTAGGTCACGGATGGCAGCATTCACCTGAACGCCCTTGATAGGAAGAATTCGCGCAACGGTGCACCCCGAACAGTGGAGGAGTAAATGGGATTTTTAGCGGAGCTGCTAAACGAGGAATGTTAATCCCCCGATAAACCAGCGAGATGGTAATGCGAATTTTCGTATCTCACCCGCGCTCGCCCCGGGCATCTGTCTGCGCCCTCGACGCGTGAGATGCGATCGAATTGCTTCCCGTTCCGCCGCGTCACCGCGGACAAAAGAATCCCGCTTCGCTGATAATCCAAGTAGGCCGCGAAAACCAAGCCCGGCCACGGAGAGAGGAGCGAACCGTTGGATCCCGGCACAAGGGCGGTCGAGTACAAATGGGGAAATCGTGTCTCAATTACATCGGCACGTCGACCCGGAGTTCTCGATAAATATTCACGCCTCGATGTCGACCGTCGAAACCGAAGACACGCCGGTCTTGTTACTCTTTTAAATTAGCGCTGCTGCGGCGGACAAAACAGAAAAGACGTTCGGAGGAAGGCGGCTCGCGAGTCGAAGGATCCTTGAGCGAGAGGAACAAAGGGATCGGCGGGAAATGAAATTCGTTTGCTCGGGTTAATTCGATATTTTAATAAAAGAACGAGGGGAAAAAAGGAGTCCAAGGCGCACGACGAACGCTCGACTAATAAAATTAAGCTGGAGTATCGTCGCTCGGAGGGGTGGGATTCGCTTTATTCACCGGCCACGCACGCGCTCCCGCGAAAAACGCTCGAGGCAGCGCGCTGGTTAATACAGCGGGCGCGGTGTAGCCAAACGCAACGTGAATTTTTATTACACCTCTATACGTGTCTCCCGGCTCGGTAAAGTTTACCCTTTCCGCGGGCGGGGAGAGCAGAGAACGCGAGGGTCTCTTCCGGCGCAGACAAAAATCTCTCGCTCCAACGATAATTCGAGTTGGTTGCGTACTTTCGGGGGGGATCGGCTATGGGGTTCGGTGGAATCCAGTGGAGAGGTAGGGAAAAGAGGATGAACTTTCTTCCTTCGATTCTCGTAGCCGCCCTCCATCACCACCCACCATTCGCCGCCCCCACGGTGTTCTCTCCCACGCGGCTCGCTGAATTGTACGTTCGCCGCGTAAAACTGACGCCATCTGCGTTTAATGCCACGCTCCCATCCGCGTCGCGGCCCGGCGGGGGTGTTTTCTGGCTACAGGCAGGGCGGAGGGGTGGCGAAAGCCAGGACTGATCACCGTAAAAGCACACGGAAACGCGCTTCGCAAATATAGCCGGGACAGAGCTTTTTCAGCGGCGCGTCGAATTGCACGCGACATTTCCTGACTGTTTTGCACGGTGTTCCCGCACAGAGCCACTGCTCCCGGAAACACACGGAAAAAAGGGCAGCGCAGCGCGCCCTGTTATTGGAAACTACGCTCGATGTTTATGGGAGGAAGCCCCCCACATTCGAAGTATATCGTCGATGAACACCGTTATTAACTCAACCGATGAGACAGCCCCGTGTCTCGTTTCGCTTCTGCCCCCGCTTTTTCCCCCCTCGCACTTTGCTTTTTATTTCGCTCGCTTTTAGAGCTAACGGGGGATGATTGCACCACGCGAACGCCCGCTAGAATTCTCGCGCCGTTCGGGTCGATTGATCGGTGTAAGGTGAACGAGCGAAATTCAATTCAAAAGGGTGTTTCTCTTTTACCATATATTTTTACCAGAGTCTTCGTTCTTCCCGCGTATCATTTACTCTGCGATTAAACGACGAACATCTCGTAACTTGTCGTTCATTTCTATCAGCACTCCGTGCCGCGATGAAACCGCCCGTTTCAATCTGTTAATGGAAGAATGGACACGGGTTCCTCCGAATTGCGCCCCGTAAGCTTCGCGATAGTCTTTGCCTCCATTACTGTACAGTATTTCACCGCTCCTGGACGTGGACTGTCTCTCGGTTTCGTGAGAACGGGCGAGTCTGGTTGCAGCAAATAAAGGGAAGCACCTAATGCGAGTCCGTGACGGTGGTGGAGACTGGCTCGGAAATTCTTGATTACATACACTTTCTTGTTAACGTTCCCGCCGGCATGACGTGAATTTTTATACGCCCCCTTTTTGTTATTCCGCGCACCCCGTCGCCGCTGAACGTATGAATTTGATACGCCGCGGATTACCGCCCTCCGAATTCTGATCAAGTCTCGATTGTTTCTTGCTTCGGGTATTATTCTATCTTCCAGCTATGGAAGCTCCGCGATCGAGTATCGTATACTGGGGGAAAGGATCGGCCGAACAATTCACTTTCGAATTCGAGCCTGCGTCTGTCATTTGCTGGACGACTGCTTCGATCGTGTGCGCCTATCTAGGTCAGTCATAGATTTGTGTCCTCCGAGCCAGTATTCGAAATAGATCTGCCGCCCGCAGCTAAGTTTAAATTCTATTCCTCCTGAAGCTGCGCGTGCTGCACGAAACACCGTAATAGAATGCACTTCCGCGGATGCGCGCTAAAGAAAGATATCCCGGTGTAAAGTAACCGCGTCTTTTCTGGGAAACAAAATTCTCCGAGCAGGATCGTGGCCGAGGTATGCGCGAAACTACCGCGAGATTCGCGCGTAGCTTAGCAGCGAAGTTTCCAGCTGTTTGTTCCTCGTTTCCTTGCGTCCTTACGTTCTCCTCTGCGCTGCACTTTGAACACCTACAGAGTCGCCTCCTTTTTCTAGCGCACAGTGCACTGAAGCGCCCGATGCGTTCTAAATACAAACAATTGAATACTATAGGACCAGCGACTTTAAACCAAACTGAGGACATACGTCAGATCTATAGAATAGATATATTCTATAAAGTCAGATCTATAGAATAGATTGAACATGTCCTGCTGAATGTCAAAGAACATAGTTAAGTCTATAGAGAGATGCCGGATGGAAGAGCGCGTCGTGGTTGTTTTACCCAGTTGGACATACTCACTGCAACAGCACATTACTGAGAAACAGTCGAAGAGTCCTTGTAGAAAGCCAAAAAGAGCCAAAATTAAGATGGCAATTTTGTTCACGCTACAAGTAATATCTGGTATACAAAGGGAAATTATATGCGTATTAGATATGTTTTGTTTAGAATTTTATTTCTAGATAATTTGAGAACTACGTTTCCCTGTAGGAGGACGCCTTACTATAAGTAAACTTCAATAATAATTATATTTCTTAATTTGTACGAAATACAAATTCTGATTTATCCGTATTTTCGGTTCGGCTATGAAGTATGAGAAAATAAATTTGCATGAAAATAGATGAAGATTTACAAGAATTATTAACAAAAAATAACAATTTTGTATGTATTATTTAAACAAATTGACTTTTTGAAAATCTGGCGAGTCAGTCATATTTCGCATTCAAAGACACAAAATTCGTTCATTGACCCTATTCCCCTATCTCTAATAGTTCTCGAGATATTCCACAAAAATGATTTTTCAACCCTAACTTTGAACGCAGTTTTCACCCCCCAAATATGAAAACGGGGAAAAATAAAAAAACACGTACTTCTTATTTTTCGGTCCTCTATAACATATCCAAAAATCAAAATGATCGGAGACGGACACCTAAAATACTCTCCTTGTCAGATAAGTGCTTCGTTTCGCACAGTTCTTCTGAGCAAGAGGATCCTAACAACGTTGCACAGCGACGTTGGTCGAAAACCCCCGCGACAAACATAACGCTGTTCTACATCCTTCACCAGAGTGATTCGACCGCGGTGTTCAGGCGAATCGAGCAATCCCGAGTAAAATTCGCCCGCAGACGTCTGGCAGGCTTCTGTGTCAGCGCGTTCAACTCGATGGCGAAGGACCCTCGCTCTTAATCAACGGAACCATAAACGACGGGAGGTCGTCGCGCCGCGGAGCGGATCTCACGAGTGAGGATCGCAAACAGGGTGTATCTGCTGCTGATGTACGGGCGGGATTTGCGCGTAGTCTAGCGGAAAAGTTTGCCCGTTACGCGGCGGCGAGGTCTTGGAGGGCAAACGTGGCAGGATCCTCCTTGGAGATGGATGTGCACGCAGGCGACGCGAAGAAAGAGGTGGCGTTAGGGTGTGGAAGGGTGGTGCACGCTACAGAGGCGGCGGAAACGAGGGTAAGCCGCGTGTAATGCAGCGTGGATCGTAATTGCGGGTCTGGAAGCGCGGACAACGGTGCCGGCAAAGCGTATACACGCGTTTCCAGCGGCGCTTATTGCCTTCATTGGTCACCGTTCGTGCTGGGAACAAAGCAGATGGGAATCCTTAACACTTATTGGCCGGCGGTGGCTGTTTCTGCGTCGTTGCTCGTGGAAGAAGGGCCCGGCTAGGTTAGAGCAATTTATCGGAGGTTACATTTGGGGCTGGTCCTGGCGGTCGTTCTTTTCCACGTACGCGGGAGGAGAGCCACGGAGCCGCTGGAGAATGGAAACGGGATAGATAGGTCAGAGGGTGAAGCGTCGGGGTGCCGTCACTTTCAATTAGGTAATTGAAATTGGGGCAGAGCGGGAGGAGAACGGTTAACGCGCTTTCCACACGTGTTCTCGCCGCGAACCAAGGCCGCCGGAATTTTACAAAAGCGGCTTTAACTTCGCCCCCTCGACCTCTAGGACAGTGATGAGCAACTGGCGGCCCGCGGGCCACGTTTGGCCCGCCAGCCGCAGACCTCTGGCCCACCTGAACATCGCCATATCTGTTTCTTATGAACGAGCTTGACAATATTAGGCGCGGTATTTGAAACTGCTACTCTAAGACAATTATTTAATCGCTCGTCAGCGAGTCGATTACGACGATCACTTTTTTAAATTTTCATTCTCGAGAACAGTTGCTTACACGCATACGTACTGTGAAATGGGCTCATTATTTGCCTGGAGTGGGTAGCTAGCAATGGAAATTTATTAGCCGGATAATAACGCTTATAAAACTCAATAAGATTAGCACTCTGAAATTTATTCCTTAATTCTGTGTCGTTTTGTAAATCGATTAATTCCATTTGAAATTCTTCGGGAATTCTTTGAACATTTATATTAAAATTAAAGGGTGATGAGAAAATATTAAGTACCACATTCAATGGCTTGAAGTTGTTGGTTCTCTGGTCGCTAGGCAATTTACATTATAGTTTATACCTCATTTAGTTTCAGTTACTAAAACAAACGTGAAGGTTGATAATGTTAAGATTGATTTTCACTAAAAATCAAGGTATTTTTAATGCAGGTATTTTGTTTATTTCACCACGAGTTCAAATTCTAGTAGAAAACGCAAAGTTGAAAATGAAAATCGACAGTTTCACGAAAGTTGGACATATGATTATTTTTTTACTTACATAAAGGACAGTGCTGTTTGCAAAACAAAGTTATCACTGAAATGTTCGATAAGATAAAAGCAACCCTTGAAAGTAAACTATGAATTTGGAATCGGCAACTAAAATCAAATAATACGGTTCATTTTCCAATTCTGAAAAAAGAAAATCCATCTCAAACGAAGAAATATGCGGAGGAGATACAGAGATTACAAGATTTCAGTTTGCGGTTCAAAAACTTCCGCGAAAATCAAATAAGTTTTGATATTTTTTCACCACCCTTTAATATAAATGCTACAGCTAAAAGAATTCCTGAAGAATTCCAAATGGAGATCTAAATCTCTTAAATCTCAGTGGTTATTTACGTTCATTTAATTAGAAAAATATAGATACATACACCTGTTTAGATTATAATACGTAAGTATATATTAATGTGTATATATTGCTAATAAATAGTACATCAAAGTTAAAAAAAAAAACGTTTTATCGTAAATCAATGTCAGAAATAACAAATTCAGCCCATAAATTAAAATTCTTTCACTAGTTATATTTATGCATTTAATATTGCGGCCCGCGTAGAGTAGTAGGTTTCCACTTCTGGTCCACTTCTGACAAAAGGTTGCTCGCCACTGCTCTAGGAGGCAAGCGCGGGGGGACGCCCGGTCTGATCGGTTTTCCTACGAGATTCGATTGTTCCGTGACCCCTGTCCACGTGGCCATGGCGCCTGTGAACCACCGTACAACGGGGTATTGTTCGATCTTCGCTCCTCGACAGAGATTTAATCTGATATCCCGGCGTAGACCGATTTCTGCGTTCCTTTGTAGCCCCAGGGAAAACGGCGCTGAAGATGCATTTCACGTATTACTCTTTCGCATTGTACTCTCGCTGGTAATACGATTTTTTTTCTCCCTTTACAAGCTTCCCGTGGCGGGATTGAATTGTCCCCTTAACGTCGTCCACGTTGGTGACTTAACAGTATGCTTTTCACCTTCCAAAAGTATAGTGCATTTGTCGCGGTGCTGTATTCTATTCTATGTTGAAGTAACTGTGGTTACGTAACGAGTGACACTTCTTTTACATCTTTCTTTCTTGAATATACGCCCCTTAGAAGTATCTAGTAACAGGTAGAGAGTAAGAATAGTGCTCGGCATTGTTATAAAAGACTCTGTTCGTTTGGAACTTTTTATAAAATCCCTCGTGAAATTGTAGGATACGATGATGGTGCACCGTAATCTCGCGGTTAATTATCAATTCGCAGTTTGTTTTAAAGCGCCGAATCAGGCAGTGAAAGTTTCCTTGTTTCGCCTCTGTATTTAACGGAAACGGGCACGAATTTCTTGTCTCGAACAACGTGCCGGAAAAAATAGGAATGAATTTCGTCGGAATGTCCGGAGTAAATGAAACGGCCTGGCCTAGATACGCGGTCCTAGATTAAATCGCGAGAGATCGCTGATAATCTGCGCTTGAAATAACTCCGCGCGCGTTCCGCTCGCGCTTTTCTTCGAATTCCCGTGCTGCCGAGCCACCTACCTACCTACCGACATGCCAAGATTTTTGCAGAAGTAGGTACTTGTGACCGTGCACCGGAGACCTAGTCGGATTTGGTGATTGGAGCCCGGGGAACGACGGGCGGGGGAGGTGAACGCGTACGATTGCATGGAGCTTCGAATGGAGAAAAGTTCGATCGACTTCCGTTTCATCGGTCAGCAATTCCATCCTGTCGAATTGTTTCCGCGACATAGTATTTCCCCTGTCATAGAGGATTCCGCGCTGATCGAATTCTATTCCGTTTCATAAATCGATCGTTTAAATTCCTTAAACCACCCTCGCGAGCTAGAGTTAATCCTTCCGACAGCCGCGCGTTCTACGGTTCCCCGACCATTTCTTATCTACGCGCTTACCAGAGGTGCCAGCAAAGGTAAAGGGAGAGTAAGAATCAAAGCGGGACCACACTGACACACATACTTGGACGGATAGAAGTAAGCAAACGAGGCACAGGTATCAAAGAGCAAAACCGAAAGTGGCGCCTCATTGTTTCCGCTGACGCCCAGCCACCGCGCAGAGTGTTTCCTACGTCGAAAGGCATTCCAATCTCGAGCTGGGGTGCTAGGAGCGCGGGCTGAGGCCGCGTATGATTGCAAGAAGCTAGAGAACGCTGAAGAAGGCGGCGGCGCAAGGGGAGCGCGTGATTACGCGCCGTCACGAGGCTCGATCGGTCCTCATTTGAGATTGTCTCATTGTTTCCCGGGGACCCGGTGCGACAGTGGGTCAAGGGTTAGGCGTCGAAGGAACCGAAACGGGGCTGCGCAGCGTCCTATCGTTCGCTCCCGAACGGTGACAGAGATACGGTGATCACGAGTTGAACGAGCGGGGAAAGGGGGTCGCGATCGTCCCCAACCCCGCAGCCCCCGCTCGTTTCACGGCTCGCTCTTCAGGATATTAAATATTAATCCCGCGAAATTACTAGCGCGGCGGCAATCTTTCGCTTTCCGTGGCAGCTCCTTTTTGTTGCCCTCGCAATCTCTAACTCGCCCGGGCCTCGCATATAAGCGCGCCGTGCACGTACACGCGCGTACACTCGACGCTGGCGGCGCGCTAAGCAATGAGGAGTAATCTAGGCGGTGGATTAACCCGGGGCTCAAGATATCAGTCCGGGATTTACCGTGGGTCCCGCCCCGTCGTTACGACTCCAGGCTCGGCCGGATCCCCTGGACCGCCGACGACTCCGTCCCCTTTTGTACCGCCCTGTATGCACGTCCGTCCGGTAAGTACGCGTGCGTGATATCGCTGTTCGATCGCCGGCCGTCCCGGCGGCTGCTCGATCGTAAAACGAGCGAGCCCGCGGGAATCCTCCGGTCCCTCGGAACGGCGGCACGAATTTATTAATTGGCTAACCACGGAGACACCGGCGTCCGGATTACTAACTGACTAACGATAATTTCGCCCCGGTCAAATATTTCGCCGGCTGATCCGCCAATTAGCCTTAGCACGGCTCCTATCGAGGCTGACTTCCGGGATCACTTGAGGACCCTCGTGAACTTAATAAATCCTATCGGGCGTAGGATTGGCGGGTGTGTAGTTTGTCGGGGGAAAGGTCAGTGGTATCTGTGAGGAATAATTCTGCTCTGTCACGCACGATAACCATTTATAGTTCGTACATATTCCATAAGTTCAGGAAGCGGGAAATAGAAATGTATGGAATTAGTGATGACTTCCAAGTTCCAATATCCTGGCACAGTTAAACGGCTAATTTTGTGGGTGAACTTTGAAGACATCCGAGCGACGAGACTCATTACGTATTTGAGAGGAAGTGTCCGGAGGTATTTAGAAACGCGGTATCAGCGCGGTAAATTCGACCGAATGGTCATGTCAGCGCATCCCTCGTGGACGGCGGATAAGGGGTGGATAAGGCAAAGAGACAGGGCGGGCAAATGGAGGCATTGGTAACAGAACACGTTCCTCGCTTCTTCCCTCCGTTTGCCCGGCTTTTCCTGTAATTTAGATCAACGGTCCGCCGTACTCCGTTGCCTGGAGGTTAATCTTTTTTCCACGGACTTAGCGTGACGGTGCTGTGGGATTCTTTAAAGCCGTTCATTGAATTGAATGGCTCGCGTTCGGATGAATTGAAATTGCAACGTTTCCTTTCGGATCCGTTCCTTGACTGCAAAGTGACAATTGCGACTATGTAATTCCTCGGAGGGAACAGGCGACGGCAATCCGAAGGAACAACCACGTTCTCAAGGAAGCTGTACAGGAAGCATTCGGTGTTTTAGTTGCCGCCACGAAAATTCTTCAGACCTGCCCGTTGAACCACTGCACAGTAGTCTGGAGAGCGGCGTTTCGTGGCCAAAATTCAAATAATACTTATATCGATTTCTTTCCACACGTATTTTCATCTATTACGACTGTTTATACTAATTGTGATGTAATACGATTATTTAGAGTGAATTATTAAAAGAATAGTAATTGTTACTGTGCACAAAAGAATGAAATATCACGGCTAAATTCTAGACATGTTTATGGCTATTTTGTAAGTCGAAATTAATTGCTTTTATAATAAAATTCGATTACATTTAGTTAAGTTAGCATTTTTGGAAAAGTAGACAATATTAAAAAGATAAAGAAAGAACGTAAAACGAAAGTACGAGTAAAGAAGTAAGACGAAAACTGATTGATAAATATAGCTGAAATATACATATAAATGCCTGATTATTATACGTCTTCTGAATATAATTCTAAATTATTTAAATGCCTAAGTATGGGCAATGTTTCTTCATTATCTTCATCTGAATCCTCATCATCGTCAGTCGTTTCTTCGAAAGATGAAGTTGAAGAATTTGATGTCGATGTTTTTTCTTTGATAGATGGAGAACGCAGCAACAATAAAATTTCAGGAGGCAATTTGAGTTTTTTGAGCTGCTGTTTATAGATCCTGCTGTTTAAACTAATATCAAATATAAATGGATCGGAGGTTTCCATAGCCCTGTTAAATATATCTTCTAAATTACTTTTTCGGCTAGATTTCCGAGCATGGAACTGTCTATCGTGTTTGTAACATTTATTTTTGGATTCCGCGGCTTCTGCCGATAAATATTCTCGAAGTAAAATACATTTTTCTAAAATTTGTTTCCCACGTACTATAACTTTATGGACTGTTGAGTAATTACAACAATTAGTTTCACTTAAAATTTAATGATTTACACTTTATAACTCTATATCTGATTATAGAATTGCCTGAAATATATAATATGATTGGAGTTTGAAGGTTTAGAGGGTTATCAATACATAGAAAGAAAAAAAATTTCTGTAAACATTGAAGTTGAAAAATTGACTTTTGGCCACAAAACGCCGCTTTCCAGAGCACTGTGCACTGCTGTTCTCAAGAGTATATAACACGAAGTGGATTCTGTGCCTTGCGACCCGCTGCTGGGAGCTACCGCTTTGACACTCGATAAATTGGAACTCTAACTGGAGCCCTCGAGGAACCAATGTGTGTCTCGAGACAAATTTTCCACTTAACGGTCCACAATTAGAGCGAGCCGAATAATTTCGCGGCGAGCCACCGTTCCCCGTGGCAACAGCTCGGAACTACCTCTCTTCTGCTTGTCTGTAACTGTACCAAGGCACCATCGACGAGTATCGCTGCATTAGAATGCGTGGGATGGAGCTGCGCGTAGGGAACAAGAACGCGAGTGTGGGAAGAACATGATCGAGTCGCGGCGAGCTTCGAGCCGGGCTCGGGCAAGAAGACGCGTTTGTCCCGTCCGCCGGTGTCCCCGGTAATTTAGACCCGCAATGAAACGAGCGAATATGCTCGTACACCGCGACAAACTCGCTCGCAAATCGGGGAACTTATTGCTATCGGCCGTCCCGGCGTCCGGGTCTTAATCACGGTGGCCCAGCAACGGCTAGACCACACCGACACACAAATAAGTTCAGTAATTCGAGCACGAGGAGGGAACACGCTCCTTCTATCCTTCCCTTTTTCCTCCCCGGCAATTTATTGCGGTGTCCTGCAACGAATCCGATTGTTTAATGCGTATCGCGTGCCCGTGGAACGACTCGGGATAAGAATAGAATCAAGGAACCCTTTCCATTCCATGCGACGTACTTCAACGCGATTGAATGGGGAGCAATGGTTTGAGGCGCTTTGAAATTGAAGATCGGTCGTAAGAAAAGTCACTGTAACGGCGCCGCGCCTCTGCTAATCGAATACTTTACTGGCAAGCAAATTTTCAATTTGTAACACTGTAGGGGAGGTCGGGGTAAAGTGAGCCCGAAAAAGTTTGAAGACGAATAAAATTTTTTTTTTCCTTCCCATAAAAATGCGTGGTGATAGATTTATAATGTAATTTAAACATTACTGTTGATAAATGACGAATAGCAGAACTTAAAATAAACTTAGAGTATATTAAATTTCAACTTGAAAGAAATTATGTAAGTGGTAATGTGAACTCCTATCCGGGGTAAAGTGAGCTGAAATAAAATAAGAACTTTAATTAAGGATATAAGTAAATGTTAAACCCTTGCGCTGGGATGACATGTTCAGCACGGCAGCTTATGGCTTTTTTGCACCGTGTTTGTCAAAAACTGTGACAGTTTTTTCATTTTTTGGGGGTTAGTTTCTGTTCCACCACGCCGCGTGGTTTACTAGCCAGCTAACAGGTTATGATATTGCGCACATCATTTGCGCATCGGTTCTGAGCAGCCATTTGCAGCTCAGTTTACCCCGGTCACTTTACCCCGAATATATATACTCAGTGGAAAATTAATTCTTTAATAATGTTAGGATCAATGATTTCGCAAACGCGTGTACGTGTATGTTTATAAGCTTGTTTTAAACACGCGGAAAAAAATTGGAGTTAAAATAACACATTTATGACTAATCTACCCGAAAAACTAAGTGGAAAAGAAAACCAATCGGAAGTCTCTAAACATTAATTTCAAACTTTTTAAATGAATTTACATTTTTCGATATCTGAATGTGCATAATTATCATTCTTATATTACATACATTTATTACATCACCAAAATTTGTAAATATATTCTATTATTAAAGAACAAATTAAAGAAGCTCATTTTACCCCGGTCTCCCCTACCTACCTGCACTTCAACCACCAAACGACGTTCCCTCTCGCGACTCCAAGATATTACGCAACAAAGCCATGCAGTCCCGGACATCCGGATTACGTGTTCGCTCCTGTAATTGGTTCACTGGATGCTCCGTTGACGAACGTCGAAAGGCGATCCCCGGTATCGGTATTATTCTTCCTCGTGGATTCGTCCAACATATCGCGGTCGAAGATTCGCTGGGAGCCTAGCGGAACGAACGCGAAATGGACCAACAGCCCCGAACTTCGATCTCAATTACGCGTCCAGTCTCGTATTTCGCGTGGCAAATCGTTTGTACAAATTAACTGGCACACGGTATGCACAAGGGTGGATTTATTCGACTGGTACAAGAAGCGTAATGGATGTATATTACTGGCGTCGAATGCGGAAACCTTGGCTTGGTAAAAGCTCGCCGATCTCGGTAAATCGTGGTCTCCGAAAGGATATGCCGGGGGTGTCATTAATATATTTAACATCACGCGGGTAGCTAATCTGTGGGGCAGCTCCGGGCGTCAGCCATTTCGAAAAGTATTGTAATACAAGCCTTTAGGAACGTCAGATAACAATTTCAATCTTTCGAAATCCAATAACTCGTTATCGGGCCGCTGTAAATGGAAGTAATTCCGCCGCCCTGAAATCCTCGCGAACATCCCATCGGCTGTTCCCTCTTTTTCTCTCCCCATCCGCCGCGTCGCGCCTGCCGAGGGTTCTCCTCTTTTTTTTCTCTCTCTCCCCCGCCGGCACGTCGCGTCGCGTCCGCGCAAAGAAAATCGAGTTCGGACGGAAAACGAATGCTTACAAATCTGGTTCTTAACGAACGCACAAAAACTGTCAACGACAGTCTGCGCTGAAATTATTTTCGCCCGCGACGGAGTTCGTTAATGGGGAAAGCTCTCCGCGGGCCCGCGGGGAAACCGCCGCGTATATACCGGTTATAATTTCATTTTCACGCAACCCTTAATTGTTTCCCGCTCGGCCCGGCCCCGCGGAGGGCGGGCGCGTTTCTACTTCCGCCGTTAACGATCGGCCGCGGAGGACAAACGGAACGTAAGGCGGGAGCCTCGCAGCGCCGCGCCGTCCCGGGACGCATCGAATCAATTTTATTTACATTTTTACGGGAAAGCACTTTGGCTTATACATTTTAAATCGCCACGGAGACCGGAGGCGGAAGAAACGCGGAAGGGGGAGAGAAAGTGAGGGGGACGAGGCAGAACTCCCGTCGCAGCCCCGTTTCTCTTTGCAGATCGTTAGCATATTTCCTTCCCGGAGAATATCGAAGGTATAGCCCCGGCGTCGTCGAGATAGCTCCCCAGTAAATTGTGTTCTTACGGTAATTCAGTCGTGAATCTTCCGGCCGAACGGAGTCGCTGCCGTTTCCAATTACAGGATGGACTTTGATTCGTTGAGACCGGCCAGGCATCGACACGTCGCGTCGGTGAGAACGTCGACGTCCCGCGGCCGGGATCAATATCGAAATTCTTTTGAGGCGTACTCTGGCTTTGGGCATTTTGGTGGCAGACCAGGCTCGGGGGTGCAAACTGGCGGATCTTTCGGCAGCGCTCGCCGTGTCCTACGGGCGTGGACCAAGGACAAAGATCAATCGATGAGTATCATTGTAGCGGTCAATGAGACGCCGATTGAAATTATGGGAATAGATTTCGTAATTCCTACGTGTTTACCAGTCGGGATAAAATGAGCGTTTATTTAGGTTTGCGCACTGCGCAGTATTACAATTGTAGGGTAGAGCGGGGCGAATCGAATCACTTTGTGTTTGATGGTAAAAAAATTATGGTAAAACATTAAAAAGCTAATTTTGTATTACCTATATTCGGGACCAGTAGGTACACCTTCGGCTTAAACATTAATATATTAAAATTAAACCTAAACATAAAAAACTTTCTTTTAAAAACAAAAAACGAACACTAAAAACTAAAAAAAATAGTTAAAAACTAAAAAAGTTTTACTTAAAAACTAAAAAAGTTTTGCTTAAAAACTACAAAAATTTTAGTTAAAAACTAAAGAAGTTTTAGTTAAAAAGTAAAGAAGTTTTAGTTAAAAACTAAAGAAGTTTTAGTTAAAAACTAAAGAAGTTTTAGTTAAAAACTGAAGAAGTTTTAGTTAAAAACTAAAAAAGTTTTAGTTAAAAACTAAAGAAGTTTTAGTTAAAAACTAAAAAATTTTGATTCAAAAACTAAAAAAGGTTTTAGTTTTTAATGCATTTCAATTTAGTTTTTAGTGCATTTTTTAATAAAAACGTGTAATTTGAGTTATCACATTTGAACCATACATACAAACAGAGGATCGACGCTGAATAAAATGGTTTAAAAAAGTGAAAAATATCCGATTCGTCCCGAAACTGGATAACCCAGAAATCTTTGAAAAAAATTTTCTTAACAAAACCTTTAGAATCAATTGAAACAAATCTAATTTAATGACAGTGAAGTCAAGTGACACTACTTAGCACACAGATCGGAAGACAATTGCCGCTTTTTGCCGCCTCTATCAGCACAATTCTCGTGGCACCACTCTTCTCGGACAATCCTCTGAAAGTGGGCGAATGAATTTTTCGCCACAGTAAATACAGTGCGATCTTCTCAAGATCATTATTTTTTTTTTTAAACGATGTTATTTTCGACTTCAATACTTTAGGTTTTGTCACAGGTTATTGTTTATTTTCGTGACGATCACTGTCGCCCGCGACTCCTCCATGTCCAAGCCGAGCAATCCTGCCACGCATATCCACTTGCCGAGATCCACTGTGTAGTTGACAGCTGAAACGAAAATCGACCCGTCTCACAATTCAAAGAAATATCTTCCCTGCAACGCTTCCAATCCAGCCTGAAATCCTGTCTACAAATGCGAAGGTATGCAATGGAAAATTAAATTCTTCGAACACGTTGCAATTAAACATCTACACCCTGTCGCTGTACAAAAGCTCGTTAAAACAAGATTGCACCTTTCAAAGAAACTTCTCGAGATCGATACACCCCCCGTCTTTTCTTCGATTCTCCCGAAGCTTAGGGGCGAAGAACGGTCAATGAGAAGTTCTGCCCACGTGGAAATTTGAGTTTCCAGCCAGAGAGAAGTGACCTCGTACTTTATGCTTCCGGGGAATCGATTTTGTTCGAGCGTGTTCGCGTATATCAAGTGGTAGTTGGTATTCCGGTATGAAGGGAGGAAAAAGTTTCCGCGACGTCGGGATAGGAGGGGGTGGGGAGGGAAAACGAAATTGGTGATTCTTTGTAAGTGATGTTGCGTTTCGAGGAGATAAGAGTCTGCAAATTGGAACCGTTTCGGTATTCGTTCTGCGTGGGTCTCGGATACTTCTGCCCCCGTTCTTTACTTGTTTCCGTCTGATTTCCGAACAAACGTATGTGCCTTTGAAACTTCCGCTCCGGGCTAAGGCAGAAAGTCGAACACCGAGGGAATGGTAGGTAACAATCATGATTATTCGGTCGTCGAGCAAGTTCTTTACGATTTTGCAACAGTAACGTTAGCGTTACGCTCCTCTCGTATCTTTGGCGCCCCTCGTTCCAAATCTCCGTTCACGTGCATTTTCATTGGGCAGGATTACTTGGATCATGCAATGTCGTTCCATTTTAAAAATGATATTACGCGGAGGCGATCATTTTTGCGGCGCTCCTCGATCTCAATCAACGAACTTGCAAACACGACTCACAAAATAAAATAACCGTCGCTGTTTTATAAAAGAAATCGCGATCGCGGGTAATTAAAGTGGTATCGAGGAAAGTGCGCGCGCAAAAATACATAAACCTCTAATATACCGTTGAATGTAATGAAATTTCCATGCACAGAGCTGCCTGTTAATACTTTAAAAGCACTGGAACGTGGCATTAATATTTTGTAACGGACACTAGGATTTAATTTATTAGCCAATTTTCGACGAAGCGCAACAGAGGACGGGGTACGATCGGTCCGCGCGAAGTTATACGAATTTCATTGAACGTGTGGAAAGAGCGGACAGTTTGCAACGTGCAAATTCCCGAGAAACGTCGCAAGCTGCGAGACTAGCGGAGGCCAAACAAAGTTAACGCGTGTCACGGTTATGTAACGATACACATAGCGAGATACTGCATTTGTTACTTTAATCATGCTGATTGGAGAGCACCGCATTATCACCAATTTGCCCATGTTATTGACAAAGTGATTAAGTAATTTGTGTTTCGTGTATTAAATGGAGACGCAACTAGCGTTTCACGTTATCTCTTTGAGGTCTGTCTATTCGTTGTACGAAGTAAATGGTACGATCGCGTATCTTAAAATGAAAGCAGAAAGTTTATACGTTTGTGTGCTTGTCTGTCGCCTAAAGACATTCGAACAGTAAACTCTGGGGCCACGCAATGTGCCTGAGTATTTTTATGCGTGGCCAATCCAGATGAATCTGACTATTTTCAGAGAAAAATATATCTTTGTTTTATAAAATCAAAATTTAAATTCTGGGCGAAGCCGGGTTGTGAAGCTAGTAATACTGTAGACATGACCCTGTTCGACTAGCGAACACAGTGAGGATGTACAAAGAGATGATACTTACATGCGATGGTTAATTCGCAGCCCGTGACGTTGGTTCTTGTCGTGTATTGACCACTGCTAACGTATATTCCATATTTGTCTGGCCGTACCCACCGGCAATAACGAACTGCCCTGTCCGTTACAGTCGGATACATGTAGCAACCCAGGGTTATGCGACCCTGACTTGTGGCCATTAGATGAAACGGGCTCGCAGTGATGTACGCTTCTGCAAAGTTGACAAGGGGAATTCGTTTTTGATGGACAATGTCAAAGTGACGGCGTACAAGGTTATACAACATGCACACTTGTAATTTCTTCAAATCAATGATAAGAATTCAAGAACAAGGTTGACAAGAATGCTTTCTCTTTTAACTGTCCTCCTTTCCCTTATTTTGTAATGAAATACGTACCTTTTACTAACAAGAGAAGTTAGGCAACCCGGAAATTCAGAAAATTATGCAACTTTGTGTGCAAATAGAGTAGTGAGTGCGTAAGAAAAATCTATTTTTTTTTTGATGCTATAATGCGGTTTTAGGAGGTGCAATCAACCCTTGGAAAAAAGCAGAATTTCGTTTTTCGTGGAATATAACGAGAACGGTGAGAGATATTCAGAAGAAGTTTAAACAAAAGTTGCACCTTCTACTTATATCTAAAAAACTGCGTAAAAGTAATTATTGAATTAAGGATTGGTGGTGGGAGTAACTAGAAAAGACAATTATTGATTTCACTCCCTCAAAGCCGCACTATGGCACCCACAAAAATAGGTTTTTTTCTTACGCATCAGCTACTCTACTCGCACACAAAGTTGCATAATTTTCTGAATTTCCGGGTTGCCTAACTTCCCTTGTAAGAAAGGCAATGTTTCTAGATTTATGCGGATCTATATGTTTACTAAAATTATAGGGATTTTGATGACAGTTGGACCTACTATTGACGGTGACAGAAAATGTCCGATTTTTCTGGGTGCCATTAACAATTCCCAAATTGCACGTCCAAATCCCCCGATGCGTGACATCAGCATGGGCAATTTTCGCGCCGCATTCGCCGGAAAGGAAGCCAGAGCCCACGTAAGGAAGACTGGAGGGTGTTTGCGACGTTCTCTTAAAGACAGGATAAACTGTTCCATCGGGACTTTGGAACCAACAGTAGCTCAGCGGCGCGTCCGCGACACAGTTAATCTGGAAACGTTACAATTTAAAAAAATTTTAAAACCAACTTCAAAAAAATTAAAATGAAGGGGAGACCGGGGCTAGTTGACTAATTTTTAACATTTCTAATTTTTATAAATAGAGCATTGGTATTTTGTTGACTTGTTGCACGCCAAAAGTTTACAAATTTCATTATGTATATAGGCTTAATTTTTAAAATTGTTTTAATTGTGTCTAGGTCGTAGTTTTTATTATATTTAGAGTAGTGAGACGAATAAGTCAACAAACCCCGGCTGTGGGGGTAGTTGACAAATATGATGGGGTTGGATGACTTGACATTTACTTTTCAATTTTAACCCTTTGCCTGCAAAAGGCGTATATACACGCTGCTGTCACAGTTCCATACGAAAGGCGTATATATATATAAAAATAATTTTTTCCCTTATTTAATCTACAACTTTCATACTTTTATATATATATATTTTATATATATATATATATATATATATATATAAATTATTTTCTACTTTTTAGTGCATTTTTATTTTTTTAAAGTTGGTTTTAATTTTTCAATTTTTTTTATTTTTAATTTTTTAAAAACAATAAAAATTATGTGACAATAGTATTTATCATTAACTAGAACTGGCAAAATATTGGGCCAATGTTGACGCAGTGTAGGATGGGATCGCCCTCTTTTGAATAAAAAAAAAGATCATCAAAATCGGTCCTTTTTGTGAAAAAAAGAATACATACGGGTCGAATTTATATCCTCCTCCTTCTTGAAGTCGGTTAAAAACATTTCCCTGGAACCAATTCTCTTGCGTCTTTTTCCGGACAACGGGAGTCCAGCAGTAAACAAATGCCAATGCAAATTACCTCAAACGAGTCGTTCTTCTGCACCGATACATTTCTTGCGGACACTTTGACATCTGCCCCCACTTCGCCTTCAGGGACGCGGAACACCAAAACAGCGTAATCGTCACCATCGGAGCCTATGTCGCATTTCCAGCTTCCGTAATCGTTGCCTGTCGGATTGTGGATGATTAAACCGCAGTACAAGTCCAAACTCGACCACGGACTATAGGACATGTTAAAACCGCTGTAGCTGTTAGAAAACAAAGAATAAGATCGTTTAGACCAAAACTGACAATTCAGAGGACAACAAAGTGGTTCTTTAAATAAGATCTGATATCTTTGTAAGAATTGAAGGTTCATTGGATCTACTAGGACCTCGTGTTTTCCTTCCTTTCCTTCGAGGCAACGTAATTATTAAATGGTTAAAAGCTCGTTCGGTTCCTTGGACGACTGGGATTATTTCGAACGCTCGCTCTGATTTACGGGTTAGATCGGAGCGGCGCTGTTCGTTGGTAACGCGTCGATCCATAATTATTGCTGTATTGTAAAGCACTTAGCCTGTATGACTAGACTGGAGTGCACAGCCATTCGAATTTTTAAAAGCCAGAAACGCTCGTGCGCAGCCGTTTGTTCCGGTAAATAATAATCTATGCGGTGATAAATAAACGCTGTAGGGGTTGTTGACCGTGGCACGTAATAGAACGGCACGCTATTGTGTAGTGGAGGGCACGTAACATCTAGTAGAAAAAAAAAGGAAAATAAAAACGAGGGAAAATACTCGGTAGTACGGTATAGGATATGGCAAATATGTATATGCGGATAAAAAAAAAATCAACGCGCAGGGAGGATACGGTGAAGTCGTGCTTGTCATAATAAATGTGTCACATTTAGCAAATTCGAGGAGCGTGCACGCCAGTGTATATAAACCAATTTCATTTGCATCAGACACGTGTTTTTAGTTTTGAATAAATTATTTTCTTTCGCTCGGTTTGCCCGCCGATCGGGCTTGAAATATGTAAGCGCGATTTTGTCGGAGGCGCGCGTATCGCGGAATACAAGTTAGTGAAGTTTATGGAAGGGAAAGGAAAATACGTTGATTAAGCAATATCCTGCACCGCCAGGCTGCTTTGTAACAAACTGGCCGCGACTCGCCGTTAATGAAGCACTGAATATTTCACCGATACCAATAGTATCGCCTTTCTTTTCTAAAATATACAAATAAATATGAGCCCGCACTGTCTCCTCTGTGCTGAAAATAGTTAACGGCTACGTGAATGGCAGAACGTACGAGTCCGTTCCAACCCCAGGAGTCAGATTCAATACGTATCCATCAGGTCTGGTAAACTTGCAGTATGGTAACGTTCTTGGCGTGCTGCTGAAAGAGTGACAGAGGAGCTGAATACTATTATTCTCCATTACTGTAACACTGCTGTCCATAGATTGCGGATCTGTAAGCACAATCGAAACAACCTTAAGGGGTTGTGCCTGCCTGCAAGGTCTGAAAACACAAGTATTTTCGGGATTTTTTTTCAAACACTCGAAGACTTTTTTTTTAAATAAACCTTTGTGTATTCGAAAGGGTGTATGTTAAACTACTTGTGGAAATTTTTGCGATGGAAAATATACACAAATAAAAAAAAAATATTAGCGATCTCTCGGCAGCGATTTTTTTGTCAGTAGTTTGCGGTGAACGTTCTAATTCTGGCCTGGTTCATCTGAAATAAAAAAATCGCGGGAATTTAGTTAGTACATTGGATTATCTTGTCCTTAATCGTTTATTATCCCAAGATATTAATTTGCTACAAAATGGCAACTTCTCACAGCAAAAGTATCGATTTTCACCACAGAATCGCGCTCATGTTTCATCATTTTCTATCTGTAAAATAACAACTACCCAACGGAAATGTAAAACCCACGATTAAGGACAAGCTAAGCTAATATACTGACTAAATTTGGTCGAATTTTTTATTTCTGATGAACCAGGTCGTAGCTATAGTGATCACCGTGATAAAAAAATCGCTGTCGGGAGATCGCTTATAATTCCATTATTTATTTAGTTATCGCATTGCAAAAAAAACTACAAGAACTTTAAAATATATACTTTCGAATATACTACCGTTAATTTAAAAAAAAGTCTTCAAATTGAAGACAAAAAATCCCGAATATACTTGCGTTTTCAGACCTTGCAGGTAGGCACAACCCCTTAACTCGATGGTGGATACAAATTTTGTACTTGCGTGTGCAAGGCTCGCATTGTCGCAAGCTACACTTCGTGCACTTTTACTTTGCCTCTTTAGCCTTTTTTTTTATTTATTTTGTAACACGAATACGAAACAATTACCGTAAGTAATAACTTTGAAGCGTAGAACCGTGGATTCTGCTTTTCCCAATACACCATAACGAGCGGTCCAGTCACCTGCGTGACTAGTTGTGACGACTGGTATCGTGTACCTACAGGACCCGAGAGTTATGGGTAACACCAGCCCGGTTGGATCTTCCAGCTGGCAATAGGTGATCCTAGCTCTGATGTTTACATACAGTTCCGCTTTATCTCCGCGTTCCAACGAGATATCTGGCTGTGTAATTTTATGAATATTATCTTTTCTGTTCCGGGAAAGCTGTTATAAAATGCAGTGTATTAACTGAAACTTTTATTCCATACATTTATGTTTAACTAAGAAACTTTTATTTCCTGCGAAGTAGGAAAAAAGTTCTAGTTAAACAGGAACATTTATTCCGCTCTGAAAATGTTAAAGTTCTGACGAGCAGATTTCCTGGAAATGTTGTGGGGTAAATACATATGATAATGAAACCTTAAACCGTTCGGTGAAAATAGTTATATAAAAATTAAAATGTACTTTCTCTTCTGTATTTATCCTGCTCCTAAATCCTTAAATAAGGGCTACTAATTATTAAAAGATTCCCAACTTTTATATTTTATCCTTAAATATCTGTTCAAAAGGTATGTGATCGTCTAGAATTTTTATTAATGAAACATAAAGTAACAGTTAAAACTGAACTCTTACAACAGCGTTGAAGTATTAATGTACAAAGTTGACATAAAACTGAAAAGAAACGATTTAAAATTTAAAAATTCGATAAATAACTTTTATTCATAAAAGTTAACAGTTTCGTTTGACCTGTGGAATAAATACATTATTCCGCATCTCTAATTGTCTAATTCCTACAAACCCTTTACGATGTATTCGAAATAACATTCACGCGCGTGTCGGTTAAACCCCCCGCCCTGTATAATCGAATGATAATGATTTCTGAATATATATCTGGGCTCCGAACGGGCGGTAGAATTGAAATCGTGATTCCCTAAACGTTGCCAGCGACTGTAAAGTGACATTCCATCAACGATTTCACCCTGCACGGACTCAACCGTCTGATATTGATAATCGATACTTGCTGAATACCTATAATCTTCAGTTAACTCGATGCGGTATTTGCCAAAACCAAACAGAGCAGATGTCGATACGCGGGGCTGTAGTTACCGAAACCGAGATTAACATTGCCGCTACGACTGACGATAATTATGCGGTTAGTGATTTACTTGGGCAGCTTGCTTCCTATCGTAAACTTATTAACCTCCCCCACCCACGCACACACACGAATTCCGATAACTGGGTGTAACGATAAACGCGTAACAAATATTTTTCGCCTCGATATCGTGCACGACAAAACAAAGTTGCCTCGATACGCAAGGAATTCCCGTCAAACGCGAACGTTCGATATTTTTCCCCTTTTCCAAGCTGAACAGTTCGCCCCTCGGGGTTAGGCGTGGATCGTACGAGTCGATTAAATACCGCGCACCGTCTCGTAATACCTTCCGCTTTGATTTCAAATAAGCGTGACTCGTAATGAAACTGTTAATTTAGAGCGCCAACGGGAGAGCTTTAATTACTAGTCGACAATGCAGGAAATATTGGGAATATCGATCGGATCTTGGACCGGGTAGCTGCGGTCAAGTTCATCGAGCACAGTTAGTTTGCCATAGCTTATAGCTACGCTATTAGTGCACAGCCACCGCGGCTGCAACCTTATCGCCTTGCAAATAATCGCCATTTCTGCATGCGTATAATAAATGGTTTCAGAGTTTGCGCGCTGGTTAAGTTAAAAAGGCGGAAAGAGTAGTAATATTCGCTGGCTGAGGGGATCGAAAATGTTAGATATTAACTTTGACGGTAAATACCTACATACTTGTGCTCGCCCTGTAAACAGTTTCGAGTATCGATATGCAGGCAATTCCACGCCAAAAATATACAATGCAGTTCAATCATCCCTGATAGCTTCCGATCCAGTGTATTTTTGCGTTTTATTAAATCCAATGGAAACCCAGATATTTTTCACCTGTGATTATTCTTCGCGCAGGAATATTCGGTGTTTTATACACCACTGTGCGCTGCCTTGAATTTTCAACCCTCTCTTCGCGCGCCACGTAGACGTTGCGCTTTCCCCCAATTCTCATTTCGACTCACCATTACACGGTTTACGTCCATCTCCTGGAGCACATCAATTGAAATTTCGCCAGTGTATATCATGCAAGCCTTTTCAGTCGCAGTCAACGTCCATGTGCCGGAATCGACACTCTTCAGTAAAGCACGGAAACCGCACTGGCCGAATCTGTAGAAGTCTGGTCTGTCCAGGTTTAATAGATCGATTGTAGTGCCCTGAAATATTCGCAGGTTTCTGTGAAATTCTTTGCGAACGTTCCTCCTCGGATAGTCTAAACTCTAAATACTAGATTACTTCGAAAAGTGAAAGCAATTATATCTTATACAAGTGGCACATTGAAGGACAGGGTGCATGCTTGTTCGTAGGAACTTGCAACCCTTCATACTTCTCGACTTACAGTGACTCGCATTAATATTCGGACACTTTTTAAAATCGCATAACTTTTTTAGAATTCGTCCAAACAACTTGAGTTTTTTTGAGAAGCTAGAAGGATTAGTTTGCTAACTGACGCGTTTCGGCGTTTTGAAAAAAAAAATGTATTTAGCTGGAATAGCGAAAAGAATAGTAAAGGTCGATTTTTAAACTTTTTCTGTGAGCTTGTAATGAAAATTTTAAAAAACCCGTTTGTAGATTGCAGTAAGTTGTAAACGTGCCTAAAATTTCATCAAAATCGGTTAACCTTGCTCCGAGCTACGAAGTTTAAAGATCGCAGAATAAGGTCGCGAATCGCGAAAATTCCCGAAATCAGCATAAAAAGTTTAAAAATCGACCTTTACTATTCTTTTCGCTATTCCAACCAAATACATTTTTTTTTCAAAACGACGAATCGCGTCAGTTAGCAAACTAATCCTTCTAGCTTCTCAAAAAAACTCAAGTTGTTTGGACGAATTCTAAAAAAGTTATGCGATTTTAAAAAGTGTCCGAATATTAATGAGAGTCACTTTACATTAAAACATTGAATTTACTTTCTAGTATACCATCATAAATTAACGTTGAAATAAAGACCATGCTCTCAACGGATGAACATTTTTCCGGCTTAAAGCGTAAACATAGGATACGCACATTCGGTGCGGTCGCCTTGCATTCTGCCGGGTCCGTTGTGTCAATTTTGACGACCGCGTAGTAGCCTTCGTACACTGTGAGCTCGCTCGCTGGAATCAACGGCCTCGTCTGCAGAGAACAGGACGCATATAGGAATCGCGTAAGATGCGGCAGTGGCGTGGTTTAAAACGCTGCTGGGCTGCCCGGGGTGCATTACGAGCAAGAAAGGAAAAAGGATCGAGTCCGCGGGACCACCGTATATTTGCCCGTTCCGCCGTGGTTGCACTGCTTCATCGCGGGACAAAGCGTCCAGTGTATTCTCGCGAGGTTCTCGCGGTAAAATGTTATGTCTGCTGTTACATTCAACTACCGCGGCAATAAATGCATTAAAACGGCTTCCCTGTTGCTCGACTCTTTTCACTGCGGACGGCACTGTCACCGGGCAACAATGCGCGCGTATGCTTCACGTTCGCTTCCTCATCTTGATTTACTAATTTCGCCGTACGAACGGGGGGTCTGCAGCGGGGCTGGTTTATCGCGTAAATTTGAATTAACTGTTGCTCGTGACGTTTGGAAAAATTGTAAGTTCAAATACGCCCTTAGCTCCATCGAGATAGCATTTCCTCAAGGTCAGACTCTTCAGAAACTTCAAAACTGTCACAGAATAACTTGGAGAATCGATGTACTATTATTGTACAAAGAGTTACGGTACCTTTTCTCTGCAAACTTTGAAGGAGGTTGTATTGGCAGTATTATGTGGTGCGAGGAACGTCGTAATTGTCCAGTTCCCGGTGTTTTCCTGTCGTACAGGTTGTATTTTGAGGGTACAGGTGTTAGACCCCTCCAAAGACCACACATTTTGCTGAAGACGGCGCCAATCCCCTGGGGTATATTTATATGGAGCATCGTTATTCTGCTGGGCTAGACAACTTTCCGCTGCACCTTCCACTTTTAGACTGACTCTGTCTTGCTCGCAACGGCTTATCACCAAATATTCTGGAAGCACGCGATTTGATTCGTTGCACTGTCACTGGTCCCTCGCTATTATTTCTCGTCAAAATTAGTGGGTAAAATCGGGGCGCGGTTGGTCGGCGAAGCTGTCGAATCGGGAACGCGGCACGCATTTTCCAGCTGGATTTAGTTGCTTCACGTCGAAAGATGAGAGCAATAAATCTGGAGCAAAGCAGAGGGACGCTTCGAGTGGCGCAGGGATGAAGGGAGGATAGCTACGCTCCGACAGAGAAAGGGTGGGGCCGGGGAAGAACCATAAATCTGTTGATTTACCCGAAAGGCCGACGGCGAATTGCGCGGTCAGAAGAGTCGCGAAAATGATGAACCGTGCCATATTCCCGGTGTCCGCGGTGTCTTTGAAATGAAACAACGACCGCCCGAAAGAGTTCTTTTAATACCGAGATAATGGGTATCAGTACAGGGTTATCAATTCATAGGAACTACCGACCCACGGCCACATGCATCTTTGGATTCCCTAATTAAAACTACTATTATAAATAACTGTCACTGCTTTTGTGACTGGCTATCACATTTTGCTTAATGGACGAAGATTGCGGGCGAACGCGATATGAAAACGTGGTCTGAGATGATATATCATTCGAGATCGACTTTAAATTTTTTCGTCAATTGCGATGGATGCATTACCCACGCATCCAACGAACAACGTACCCAGCTGTTAAAAGACATCGAGCAGAATATTTCGACGGCCATCGAACTAATTTTTTAATTACTTACAAGGGAACACCGCGAACCCGGACTCACCGATTGGGACGCAACTTTGTGGGTTTTCGGAGGGACTCGAAACAAGAACAACGGTGTGCTTCATTTGGGCCCTGTCGCCCTTTAAGGGGGTGAAAACCAACCTCAAAGTCAAATTGCACTTCCACTTTCTCCCGTATAACTCTCAAAGTGCAACAGACAGAGAAAAGTGTTTCAAACAAAAGTTTAATGGTGCAATAAGCGTTACAAACTTCCGTTAACAAAATACTTGAAAAAGTTTTTTTTCTTAGAAGAAAAATTTGACCTCGCGTTATTTTTAACAATTTTTACATTTACGTAATAACTTAAAATATGTGGTGTTTTTTTGTGAATTCAACCATGTATATGAATTGTATAATGCACCATCGGTTTATGCAGTTACACGATGGCCAGTACACGGTGCGCACGGTTGCGCGATCACAACGCATAGTAAGTTGCATAATAAGTTCTGTTTGCTGCAGGCCTTAATACATGACGGTGCCAAATATAATAATACACAAAGATGCTAAAGTGTATTATGTATAATCTATTATAAAATAAAGAAGATATTGCAGCTTATCTAGCAATTTTTAATGGCTTTCATATTTGTTTTGTACTAGAAGGTATATTGAATGATTTGACAAAAGTGTTAATACAATTATCATATTTGCTTTGCAGGAAGTATATTAGCAGTTAGCACGAGGTGTTTTCAAGTGTATAGTTAACTATTGATAATTTCACATGGCTGTTCGTGAAGTTCCCGTTATTAATGCATAAGATTAACAGTCGTGCTGTTTTTGAAGAAACAAACTTATCTCGCATGAGACATCCCTGTATCCTTATCTTTCTGTCTCCTCATAAATACCAAGTTTTCGCAGCTCAAAGTTATCTAACTATTATCGCTTATTAAACGCCTGCATTATCTCCCCTGTTTGGTGAGCAAATAAGAGAAAGGTTCGATAATTATGTTAAAAATAAAAAGTTCTACTAAGGATAATTTATATCCAACAATCCCCTTATTCTCCTCTATTTCCACCTGATACATTTGCCCCGTGCGTAATTAGAGACAAAACTATACAACTTATCTTACTTTCTTACTACGCGTCGCGTATTATTTTCTATTATTTAAAAAACATCAATACCTGACAGTAGGATATTTCCTAGCGAGTGTAGAAACGCTTCACTGTGGATTCACAAAGAATTTCAACTGAAGACTCCAAGATGCTGCCAGGGGCACTTACCGGACTAGCCTGCAAATCACTCAATACCACTGGCAGTGTCCTCCATGAAAGGTCAGAGTCGCAGCCCTCGCAGTTGCTGTTCATCGGCGCGTTAACAGCGATCGGCCCTCGATCCGTCTTCTACTCACGAGTGTTGCAGCGCGCAGCGGATCCGCGAGAATCTCCCATAGTGGGCACGGAGGCGTGACGGCCGTGTAGGAAGCTTCCCAGGAAAATCCTGGAAATCATTTCCCCGCTGAATACGCGCGGCCGTCGCCCACAGAGGGAAGAAGTAACCGGATTATCGTCGGCCGTAAGAGGTGTATCCGGGGCACGGGCGCGGTATCGGAACGGTCGTCGCGTTCTTGTGAAGTTGGAAAAGCCCATTTCGATGTCCCTTGTGCCATCAGGCAATCCCATTTGAGATTAGACGCAGGCGTGAATTGTGTTACCTCCGAGTTTGAGCGGATCAAAGGCAAATTCCCGGTTGGGATGCATACGTACGTAATTGATATGCCTGATGGGGGTTTCCAAGTCGGATAGTCAATTACCATAATCTTGTTGCGGGGAGAGGCCGGTCTCTGTCCGTGCCGATTCCATACAGCACGCTTGTATACATTGGGGGGGCAGCCGGGGTATATCAATTCGATTTCGCGATACGAAAGAAACCGCGGCCCCGTGTACGTATCCTCCTGACCGGTGTTATTGGATTTCGTCGACAATGTGCACGGCCCGCGCGTCCTTTCCCTTTCAATTAGCGGCTGGATGGGCGTGCTCGTATATTAATCCTCCTTCGTGATTGCACGCGGGACTGGTATCGCTATTAAACGAATGAGAAGCACGTTACATCGGATCCTCTGATTTCGCGGGGCGCATTAATTCGCTGCTAAACCACCTGGGCTCGCTACTCGCTGGATCCTCGACGATCGGAGCCCACGGTTACAAGGACGAGCACGTGCTCTCCGATCCAACTGTTCAGGTGTCGGTCAGGATTTTTATCAGCCGTTAACAAGTGGATCGCTAGCCTTGGATCAGCAGCCTTGATCGCTGGTACATCTGTCTATTTAAATAACGTAGGTGGAATCGTGTCACGCTTACCTATTTAGCAATATCTATCTACAGAAGGTGTCCCACTTTTGTTTCATTCATTTAAACGACGTCTGGACTCGCGACTTTAATATCTCCTCGGGCGCGGGAAAATATCACGTGACCTGAGTTCGCAGCTGGAAAGATTAACGACCGATGCCCCGAATGAAACGCCTTTAAAAACTGCCAGCCACTTAAATGTATAACCACGCGCGCTCCTTACCTATACCAGCACGATTAGCCACGTTAAATACGGCCGGCCATTTATCAGCGGCGCATAATAGAGACGTTACTTTCGCGCCATATGCTGTCTCTATACAATAAGCAGGCGTACGGTTAAATGGCCGTGGCGCGCAATATGTTCTGAAACGCGACAAATAGTCAGGAAAATGGTTTGCGGAATGCACAGTTTATATTTACAATAGGACAATGCACTTTTGCGCAGAGAGGGAGGGGTGAGCCTGCCAGTTGTGGCCGCAGCCGAGAAAGGACACGCACCGACGTCCGTCACCCCCGGTGCCCGAATTTTTCCCTCTCCCTGCAACGCCCAACGACCCATGAACGCGAGCCGTCACGATTACGCTGATAAGTCATATTTCCACTGCGTCGCGCGAGTGTGCCAGAATCTTGAAGCAGAGATGGGCATTGTTCGCATATAAATTTCGAATAAAATGAAGTCACTCGAGAATAACGAATAAATTTTTATCCGACTAGATTTTTAATCGAGCGATCCCGAATTAGAATTGCGAATGAAACGAAGTTACTCGAGAGTGACGAGTAATGCCCCCCTCTATCTCGAGCTGTTCTATTCGTCGAAGATCGAGAAAGCCGCCGAATCGATAGAACACTTGTTCACCAGGGTGGTACTTTCTAGATTTTTATAATGCGAAGTGAAATCCATTGGCGACGAGAAAGAGTCCGCCCCACGGAAATCCTTGTTAAATCCTTCCTCTCCTCGGTGCACGCTACATAGTTGTTGTTTATCGTAAGGAGGATTTTAGTTGGCTGTTAAAGCAAGGGGATGCATAATTAGCCCGATACAGCGGCGGCAGTGGCGTCGTTGGAATTTTAAGCGCAATCACGGCCAGATAACCGGGAACCGGAAGCGAGGGTCGAATGTAGCGCGGGCACGAGAGCGGGCGCAAAAGTGCCTCGTATTTCGGGCTCGTTCCTGAATTAGTGGGATCGCGATCCAGCATTCTATTTGCGTGCTTTAAGTGAAAAACACCGTAGATCCGCAATCGCGATCGTTGCCGGGCGTCCCAGAAATTGTTTCCGATCTCACGTGTTAGCTACTTTATACTGTATAAATAGCCTGCAGGTAGGAGATAATTTAGCGGGGAACATCCCACGCGCAATTAAGAGATCCGTGAATTTTATGTTCCCGACCTGAACATTTCGTACATTGTGAATATCGCGAGCCACTATTTCAAGGTTAATCATTCTTGCTTTTAACAGTTCCTCCTGATAGTTTCATCGCAATTAATTCCTACGGAATTCACCAGGGGTTGAAACGGTGGCGAAAATAACTGTTTCAAACTGTTATATATCGGTTCTGGCTAAAACAGTTATGAAGAACCGATATTCTGAATAACTGTTATAAGGAAACGAAATTTCTGACTATATCGATTTAGGTTACGGTTCTATACGGTTCGCAAGTTTCAAAATATTTACGAACAATGTCACATTTCTCTAATGGAAATTCTATTTGTTTATGGGTTCTTTTTATCGCTGAGCCTCTCTACCAGGAGTCTATCTTTTCAAAACTTCATTCCATGCAGAAAGAACCGAAATGAAAGACAGCACCTGTAAATTAAGTATTGAAAAGGGAGACTCTTGATAGAGAGGCTCAGTAGTGAAGGCTCTTATAAACCAGGCCTGTCCAGGGATTTGCTCGCACGAGCAACCGCGAGTTGCTCTTCGCTCTTGAAGGCATCGAGCCAGGCCCTTCGCGCTCCTCAAGAGCGAAAGGTCTCAATGGTGGGGCACAACCGTCGCTCTTGCCTTCGCTCGCAACCTCCCGCAGTTGCTCTTCGAAGGCAAGAGCAAAATTTGAACGGGCCTGTTATAAACAAACGCGAAGATCAAGTCTTTGGGTTGGAGAGTTTAAGACCAATGGGCCAGAGTCAACTGTATTCCTGAGTAAGTGGCGAGCATTTCGAATTTAATACAAAAAGAATTATATTTCACGACAATTGACGTTCTCGTTCACGAGACATTGTGTTCGTTTAAAAAAAATAGTGAATAATCTTCATAATTAATATTAAATTAGTAGTAAGTTTGTACATATTAGGAAAGTTATTGCTGTTAGTGTTAGCAATACTTTAAATTAAGTGTTAAATTAATGTTAGTCGTAGTGCCCCAGCCCATAACGAGAGTTTACTGTGTAATCGATCTATGTATAACCGTTATTGAACATATCGGTTATGGAACCTATACAACCTGCTGATTTAAGAGGTAACTCGTCATAAAGAAGGTGTAAAAAATTTGTTTGCGATGAAAATTTGCAGAGTAATTGATTAATTCTTCAATAATAAATCAACCAATTCAAAAACTATTTAAGAAAAATATTTCAAGATGTTTAACTATTAGTAATTTGTAATTAAATATATAATGCTCTAAACATCCTTATTTCTGCTCATGAAAAATAGCGATGTATGTGTTGCCCCAAGCTCGCGCAACACTCGCGTAAATGTTTAAATAATTTAGAATTATTTTGTTGCAACTATAGTACAAACGTAACGCATATAATAATAAGAAAAAATACGAAATAATCAGAAATGGAAACGCGAGCAGAAACTGGGACGTTCACCTTAATATCGGTTCTGTAGAACCGGAACGGAAACCGATATCATAAATGTTTTCGACCCCCGAAATTCACTGGTACACTCGTTAATGTCATCCACTGTCGAACAGATCGAGCCGGATCATCAAAGTAATGAGATTCCTTCTATTTCTTGGCGGATTAATCGATCGCCGCCAGAGGTCCTGGGAAGAACGGACAATCCCGAAGTAATCACGAGGCGTTTGTCGCCGGTGCTCATGGCAGCCGCGTTAATTCTAATCCCGCTAGACGTCCGGCCGCCCTATCATGCACGGGTCTTCGCTAATTTGCACAATAATGGTGTAATTCCAACCAGTCAGGAAGATAGCGGCCACTACCGTGTCGCTTTCGTGCCCGGCGATACACGGCCGCCGTACGTTCGATAAACACGCCCTCGCAACACCGTGTATAAACACTTCGCGCGGACGTGTTTGCGGGGGAGAGAGAAGAGGATCACGAAGGGCGAGCGCGGAGGGTGGGTCCGGGGGGCGAGGGATATAGGTGGAACCAGTTAGCAGCTAGCAGCTACGGAACTGAAGAGGGCCAAGGGGGGAGTGGAATTAGAGAAAGGAGTTAAATGAAAATGCGAAGTGGACTGAGAGGGAATGGAGGAGCGCGGGGGTGGTGAAGAAGGGAGCGAAAGGGTTAAGAGAAGGTAAAGTTGAAACGTTTCGGGGGAGGCGGGTCGCGAGGCACAGAAAAGAAAACACAAAGGCAGGGAAATTAAAAAGTACAGAAAAAAGGGTAAGAAGGGTGAAGAGTCAAGTGGCGGACAGGACAGAGCGAAAAGGGCAGATATTCAGAAGAAAACGGCGGGAGGGGTGAAGTTTGAGATAGGAGAGGAACGGAGGAGGGTTTCCCTGGCACAAGTGGAAATACGGGAGGCGGGAGAATCGGGGACACGGTGGAAAAGTTAGATAGTGTCGCGAATGGCGGGCATGCCATTCGGAAATGAATCCGTGTCGCGTGGGCCGGCAACGACTGCTCGATCGCGATTTAAAGCGACGTCGGTGCAAACACCGTTGCACGCTCGTGTTATCGACCGTGCGTAATTCGGCTGGGCTGCGTTTATCGTGCAGCGAATACCAGCCGCCGTACGATAGTCGTTTAAACGGGCGCATAAGGCACCTGGCTGCGATTAACGCAGCTTCCGATCCGGAAGCGCAAGCTCGGGACGCTCGCTAGAATTCGGCAGAGTTTTGTATCGTCCGCTGCTGATATCCCCGCCGATTATTCGTATTTGCCGAGCGACATTTGCGTTTCTACGTTCGTAACGAAATGTGTCGTGCGATGACGTTTCGGGAACAGCGGGTGGTTTGTCCATCGATTTCGGATTATTTGGAATGTAAATACGAAATTGGACGCATCGGGAGCAAGAGCCATGTCACGAATCACATACGTACTGCTTCGCGGTACTGTCGCGTCAGCTTCAAGACATTCCAACGTAGGTCCGACACATAGATCGTATGAAAATGTATTAAGGATGTTCGGTAGTAGGTACCGTTGCGTCATTTCGTCCCCGTTTCCGCGCGAAGTATGACCTTACTATCCCCCGAGATCATAATTTATTCTTGTCCCCATTTTTAACGACTCCGATCGTTATTTCCATCCGCATAGCCGACGATTTAGCAACTTGTACCGTCGACAACTCATCCCGCGTTAATTAAACGTGTTATCAAATTAACGCGGTGGTAACCACAACGCGAGAGTTTAATTAAATCATTTATAACGGGACCGGTGTGATACGTTGGTTATACGAAATACCCAAATAAATCGATATTAGTTTTAATTACATAACGCGTGTTTTCCCCGGCTGCATCATGGAACATTGTTCTAAATTATAATCGATGTGGAAATTATCAATCACCGTGACTTTCGGGAAAGGCCGTCGCCCATCGGTCAACGGTGTTCGTATAATATTTCATTGCAAAATATGTAAAACAATAGGGGAGACCGGGGCTGGTTGTCTCAAGGGGTAGGTTGACTAATTGTTAATAAATTTGCACCGACATATGTTCTAATGGGAAAGATTAACTCTAGAAAGAAGTCACTTCTACAATGGCATGCATTTATGTCGGACCCCGCGATCGCACGTTTTTTAAGAGTTATCAGCGTTTGTCGAAATATTGAGTATATAAGTAAATATTTTTTCTTAAAAATTCTATTTGTTCACGCTCTATATAGTTACAATAGAATAAATGTTAAGGGACTATTTTAAAGTTTGTTTATTGGACGATCCATTGACGTAGTATTTTTGTTTATACATAAATCATTGAAGGTTATATAGATTATTGACGTCAAAATGATCGGTCGGGGCTGGTTGACTAATAACATCAATAAGGATTAAATTGTTATTTTGTTATTCAGAAAGCGATTTTTATTTTTTGGTTAAATTTCACTACGTTATAAATACATTATAATTTATGTTTAAGTTGAATTTTTTTTCAGTTTATTATTAAAATATAAAAGAAAGAAATTAATATTTTATAATGAAACAACTCTTGTGACATTTTGTTATTTTACTACCACTGATATAAGTTGCTAATAACATTTTCTTAACTGATTGTACCTACAGTCAACCCCGATCATGGGGTTGGTTGACCAGCATGGAAGGTGTTAGAAAAACATTAAAGTACCTTAATTGTTTTCACATTGAGTCAACTTTAATAATTTAATCAGATAGCCAAATGTATGCCCTATCAAATATACCAACCGGTTTAATGGTATTTCGTCCACATAATTTATTAAAAATCAAAGCCTGAAAAACTGGCCTACCAGCCCCGGTCTCCCCTACACTGGAAAATGGGTTACTGCTGCTCCTCCTGATATTTAATCAACAAATATTAGCATGTGAAAATATGGTCCAGATGAATGTATTTTTCATGCGAAATAAAGGTAAAGTCAGAACATAGGAGATACGTAGATACCTACATACGTTATTTGTCCGGTTAATATCACCCAAGTATGTTGGCTTAATAAAACTCACAACTTCCTAAAGGTAAACAGAGTCACCTCGTCAATCATATTTTTATTCTGAAATCAATTTATTATTCCTTCTTGTGCCCTCAGCATATGTTCAAGTTATCCTTTCAGCAATTTTTACACGAAATTTTTTGCACATTCAATGATAACTTTGTTCTGTCACTCTCTGAAGCTTTGAACGTACTGCAAAAGAGCGATAGGTACAGGCGTCGGAAGAGGAATTATATCTTACGATTTTTTAATAATTTCGTGGGGAGAAACAGTTGTCGCGTGTGTATACAATGGAGGGGAACTTATCTGGGCAGAAGTGGCGTTTTCGAGTGCAGGATCGTTGGGAGATTATTTAAGATTATCAGCGATGCAACGGACAAACAGGGTCGGGAAGCTCCGCGTTTGGTAATAGCTAGGGGAACGGGGAAGGGGATGGCGACGCAAGTACTTTAGATACCTATATAAATTAATTGTACGATTGCGGGGTGCATGTTGCGATCTCAAGTGGGCTCGCGAGATTAGAGGGCTGGTTTTTGTTGGATTTGCACAACAATGGTCGGATCAGCGCGGCATGTGCGAACCCGCCGCTCGGCGAACCACGCTCCCGCTTTCGAGGGATCCTTAATCCAAACGCTCTCCAATTTGATACAATTTCCTGTCCTCTTTTTTTTGTCACGCCGATAGGGAACGCCGTCATCGGGCACGTGGTCCGACGTAACTGTCGGTTTAACACGCCTTTCAACGGAGCTGCTTTTTCATTTGCTCCTAATTTGCGATCACGTCCGCTTCCCTGCTGTCCGCTGAACAGCTCCCTGCTGGTTCCGATTCTCTAAGGCCTCGGCGCGGTGTCACGCAGCTTTAACGACAATTAAAGCATTGTTCATACGATTATTCAAGCCGGTGCGTCGACTTCTACCACGGGAGATTTACTTTTTAAAATCTATGTCACCGATGATGAAGTTATAGTTCTACATATCTTTACTCTTCTGCGCTGTGTGGTCGTAGCAATATGTGGCATATCTACATGGTACAAAAATAAGTCGACAATTGAAGCTTAGGGAAGTTGCTCGGATTCCCCATGAGCCAGAGATGGGCGAAATTTGTATTTAAATAAAATTTGGAATAAGGAATAAAAGTTAAAAAAAAATCGCCATTCGTTTGTTAACCCGAGTTAGCTTCGTTCGACACATGGCGAATAATTTGTTAATTATTATTCGTTATTCGAAATTTTATTTAAATAAAAAATTTTCCTGTCTCTGCCATCGAAGCTCAGGAAACATTCTGCGCTTCTAACTTATTTATGAATTAAGAATCATCCCCTTTGAGGTTGCGCTATGAATTATAGTAACAGATTCGTGTTGCTTCATATTTATGCCTCAGTGATTCGGAAACGTTCGCATCCAAAGGATATTGTTGCGAGCACCCTGTGGACAAGAGTCCAAGGCCTCCTACTGGTGCTCGCGACAACGATAAGAAAACGGCGGAGGAGACGAACGCGATATCGATCTCCTGTCATGCTGTCATTCGAAAGCCAGATGCCATTGCGAGCAGACGGATTGAGATTACACTATTTCTGTATATAAGTCATTGCTTTCCGCCTATTGTTCTTATTTACATTTTATTCCCTGTTCCTGTATTAAATCACTATTATGTCAAACCGAGCAACCCCCGTTACACAAAAGTGTAACACTGCTGTAAGAAGTGGGATGCGCGGTCACGGTGCCGCTATGTGCGCGAGGTCCTCTTCAGGAGCAGGAGAAGACCTCACCATGCAGGAGATGTTCCTGAACCTCCAGCAGACCATAGCAGGACAACTGGAGCAACAGCGGAAACAAGACGAGGCCCGTTGGCAACGAGGAGAAGTTTTGCAACGCGAGAGGAAGGCCCGGGAAGCCCGAGAGGCGGATTTCGAGGCCCGGATGTCAGAAATGGAAAATCGCATCCAGGTCGTAGTCTCCTTGTTACAAAATGTTTATGCCTCGATGGACAGCGGTATGAATCCTCGGAGACAAGAGACAGTTTTCAATGTGAATGGTGTAATAAATGGTGTAAATAGTGCTCTCCCTGCGAATGTCTCTGTCCCCGCGCGCCGCTGCCTCTTTGCTGGAACCAAGCTTGCACCCTCGAAATACTCAGGAAGAACATCGTGTGCTCGGTTTGGGGTACACCATGAAACCGACAGTTTTTGATGGGGAGACTTCTTGGGAGGAGCAAAAAGTCCAATTTGAGACTATCGCACGCGCTAACGGGTGGAATGATGCGAAAAAGACTACGGCTTTAGTCGCTTCCCTAGGGGGTTCGGCGAGAAGTGTCAAAGTTTTTTACAGGAAGGTAGAGTACCGTGTGACCTTTGCGTTGGCGAATGAAAATAGCGAATATTTTAGTCCCCATCAATACTTGCCGTGATAGATATTGTTGGTTTCCAGAGTAATCGAAGAGTGATGGAATGCAGCTTTCAGTGGGGGGAGAGAATCAATGACAGGAAAATACCGACATGCAATTTCGCTGGATGTTTTGCTCGACCTGTTCGTCTTGATTTATAAACGATACGCATGCGATCCGTATTTATTTACTCTGTTGTTGTTTGTCCCGTTTACATCCAGCCAGAAAAATATCACTGTATTCGAAAAACAACAGCCCCTTCTTATCCTCTTTTCTGTACGTTACAAAAGTTTTATCTCGCTTAATATATTATTCTAGGAACAAGTACGAAGCCATGCGATTTGTAATTATATTTAATAGCCGAACTGCTTAATAAAAACTTATGGAAATTAAGTTTCAGTGCCAGAGCGGTAGTTAGTTGATGCTTTGTAGTAGGAGAGAGGTGTCCCTTTTGGACAGGTTTTAAATGGGTAAATTATATTCCCAAAATTCTAGACGCATTACACATAGGTACCTACAAGTTATTTTCCTGTTTGTAAAGAAAACTTTGCTACTAAAATTTAAGAAAAATAGGCCAACGAGTCATGCGAAATAAAGGGTATAGGTACACATTCATTTTTTTTGTTCTATGTGCTATTAATGATATTTTAATAATTGATCTCATTTTTGTTCTCATTTTGTTTATTTTCATTAACGTGCACTTTTCATGACGCCTAATGCCCCATTTAAGACTATTTGCCTCCATAATCATTGAAGGGACATTTTCGACTTATTTGAAAATCGAAGATTTTATTTTCTATTATTATTAATAAGTTTGCAAAGTATTTTTATTGAAGGCCAATACACATACTTCTTATTAATGGACTTGTGTTTTAAATACCAATTATAATATTATCAGAAATGGACGCTAAATAAAATTTTGCCTTTTATAGCACCTCATCCCTATAGTCATCATTAAGAGGTTGGAGCATCAAACCTAGATGAATACCCAAGAAACACTCATCTACTTCCCCCAAGGCTAAAAATAATCCATGATTAATCTACACGCGCGTAGTTTTATGTAACCATCAACGTTACCTTTCCAATAACCTTACTGAATCTTTGTGCAACGATGCTATGCGCGTCCTGCGGATCCCGGTTTCGTATTTTCGGCCGCGCACGTCCAAAGCAGACGCCGCGCTTCAGGCAGCCTTTGAATTATTTCGTCGCAGATACTTTGACTAAGAATGGGCAAAGTGCTCACGAAAGTATCTGCAGGACGAGTCCGTCCTATAACAGAAATTCTGTCGCTGTAACTTGCTTGAATAAGGCGGAGAAGGGAAGGAGCGTGGACCCACGCGTCATTGTGACTACCGAGCCCCGCCGTGGAAACTTTCAGACACGGAATAAACTTTCTTTCTCCAACGCATCGTAACTTCAGCTGAATCGTCCGACGTTACAGAACGTCCAACGGGCGCAACGACTTCTGCCGTCCGTGTCTCCACGGCGCCCCTGTCTCTCGGTGTTCCTTAATTACGATGTGAACCCCGGCGCGAACGAGGCAGGCCGCGCAAATTGATATCGCGTTCTCGTAAACGGAAGTGTAACAGCATTGCGCGAAGAATTCTCGACACGAACCCGTGTGCGTGCTACTGCACGCCGTTGGCGCTTCTTTACCTCCTCGGACGTAGCTGTTTTTCCAGAGGGGCTGCGAATTACATACATACGAAAACATTTGCCCTGCGTAGAGTAGGGTAAACGTATGTGATATGGAAACTGATTTCGAAAGCTTGCCAAAAGTAGGGAATTTTTTTTTTTAATAAAACCAACACGTGGGGACGCAGGAACTAATGCATAATCATATTCACATAGACAAATGGAAAAATATTCAAATGTTTTGAAATTATACAAAAAAAATTAGAATGAGTGAAAATCAGCGGTTCGAAAAAGTGGTATCTAATATGGAACAGCTAGGACACTTGTAAAGAAAACTGAACAAACTTTACATTTCTTACTAAAAAGGGAGATTTATTAAGTAGAAGATATAACTAAACAAATATATATCATTTTTTGGAATTTATTTTGCTTTCTACGTCTCCTGCATGTTGGACACAGAGGACTCAGGCCTGGACACTGTGGGTGTCAGATTTTTGGCCCTATTCACCGCTGGGCCTTTTTGGGACTTGTCAAGCACCCAGGACCGTGGTTGTCCTAGTCAGTTCTTCTCCGGACGCAGTAGACGCTACACGCGATCCTTTCCAGTTTACACGAACAGTTTTCTATTATTTCCTATGATTATCATTTAATACTATTGACTTCATTGTATCAATAAAGTGATTTTATTGTATTTGCTCTATTGAGTTACTGCTCACTCTACCGGGTAACCCAACAAATAATACGTGTGAAGCCCCACATTCTTCGCGTGCCCACTGAAAACCGGACACATCGGGTCCACTTTCATATTAAAAAAAAATAAAACTTGAAAAAAAAAATAATAAAAAGTACAAAATAATAATGTGTCTGTAACATAATATTATAATATTATAGAACACGCACGCAACGTGGAACATTTGTTCCATATTGCACTCATTCGATATGTTCCAAATTACGTGCACACACGTAAGAAATTACGAATTATACTAAGAAGAAAATACCTTTACTGGTAAACTATTTTTGGATAATCAAGAACGAAAATATTTCATGATAAATCACGCAATAATAGATAATACTTGATAGCTTACCTTCACTGCAATATTTAACTATTTGATTCACTTTCCAAAAAATTTTGCACATCACGAAAAATAAAATGCTTTTCTTTATAATGGATGCCCGACTGATGCTGAATTGTCAGTATGATCGTCTATTGTTTCCAGGGACCTAACGTCTAATATAAACGATTGTCTGTAGAGTTCCTTATTTCTTTATCGAAGCGATGTTCCACATTACATGCCGCTGCATATTACCTACCTTTACTCTACCTACCCGCTGTTCGTATCCATTACAATAGAGTTGAACCGGGCGTCTCATCGCAGTCAAACAATCTGGGCCAGAATAAAGCCGCTAGATCTCCAGGGATCATCTCCGAGTCTAAGTCCCTGATTCATCGACAAAAACCTACTGAAAATTCCCGAGCCCTGCTGCTGGAAAAGTCCCTCAAAGCGTGGCTATCGATTTCCATTTTTATTGCTGGTCACGTGCGCGCGTGTCTCGTGGAATCCGCGGCGCTAATTTGCAAACAGATAACCTCGAGTTACGACCGTGAACTTTCCGCGGATAAGGGAAAAGATGGCGTGGGGCGGCCGCACATACCCTTTCGTAGGAATTACCGCCCGGGGGCGAGCCCGAGGCCAAGGAAACGGGCTCGAAGAGATCCGCGATGACGGCTCTCGGCCGGGCGGCTAAATCAAATTTAAAAGAATGACTCGTACACTTGTTTCATGAGACGAACAATGGCCTTTTGAACGCTCTCCTCCCTCGAGGACCTTTCAAGGCGTTTGCTGACGTTACGTTGCACTGTCGAGGGGCACAATGGAGAATTGTGCCGCCACAGAAGTAGCGCGTTCCTCTGTTCGGAAGTATCGGAGAATTGAAATAGGTTGGAAGACAACTGTTGCTCCTCTCGCCGACGGGAGAAACTTCGGCTAATTTAGCCCCGAATGAAATTTCGCTGTTCAGTGCCGATGGCTCATTATTTCTAATCGATGGCAACGCGAAAAAAAGCGAACCCCTCTGTCGATGCTGCCTATGTTTGTGAAATTGATAAGAGAATATCACCCACGTTCTGCTTTGTTTTCTGAGCTTTTAGCGCTCCGTGCGTTCCATTGGCTCGATTTTCTTCGAAGGGTTGTGTGTCCTGCACCGTGCAGGATGCTCGAAGTTCGCCATCAGGCACAAGTGGCACAGATACAACGCTGCAAGGGGAAGCGGGCTTCTGACTATTCCGTTTTACAGCCGCTGTATTTCGTTTTAAAGAATTGGAACTGATTTACCTTGCCCAATAAGTTTACTTTTTACTGCTCCCGCCCGTATTTCATTCTCCTGAACTGTTTTTATGGGTCGGTGCGCTTTTATATAGTTTACCGATATTTCTCTATAGACGCTATAATATGACGGAACTCCCTCGGAATTTTTACTATCCCTCCGAACCAGTTCTTCCGCATTCTCTTTCGAGTCGACCTAAATATCCCCTCGGCGAATGCGTTCCACGATCGACTTCGATTTCGCGTGCTCCTCGTCTCGTGCGTTCTTAACGTTTGCTGGGCGACGCCGAAGGGACGCGAGCCCTGAACGCGGTATCGTGAAGCGATTCCGAATCTGTGCCCTAAAACGCGAGCAAAAGTGACTCATACGGGTAATTTATTGGCGTGCTGCGTGCCGCTCCGGCGCAATCAATAACGATTAGGAGGAGCGGGCCAGATTGCACGCCGAAAAATATATCGTATCGGTTTAAATCACCAGGTTACGCTACTCCTACTACGCTCCGTCGAAACGTTTCGGGACCGCCACGACTCTGGTCATTATTTTAATTGTTGCGAACGCTACACGTCGTTCTAAGGGGCTTAATTACAGCTCTCGCTGCACGGGAGAGAAGTAAAGCGATTCTACTTGCCTGCTGGCGTCCACGTTTACGAGAATATCCTCTCACCTTTGCCACGGTCCTTCGTTACGACCTGCCCAAGGTGAGAATCAATAGGGTCGATTTAGCGAATCCGATAATTAAGGTACCGTTACGATCTCGAGAAATTACTAACTGTCAATTCGTCTGCCGGCTCGTGAATCAGACAGAAATGCTCCTTAGCGAAGGACCGTGTTTAATATCTCTGCTCTTCGCGAACGATCGGGAACGGCAACAAAGGGGTGGCGTAAAAAGTTGAAGACTCTCCTTCGGTCTATCCAAACCAGTGCTTTAGGAGTCGTTAGCTGATCGTGTGTATTATGTATGATGTCCTGCAATACTTTTGTTAGATACCACGAGCCTTCGCAACGTCTAAATCTGGTTATTGTCACCCATTTTGAGCGTTAACTACTTTCTGCGCGACTTTCCCTTACACCGTGTCTGATCATCGTCACTCACTTGGACGCTTAGACGTCTTCAGGCGTACGTGCCTTAGCCGTAAACAAGCTGATTAGAATGTGGGCCTCAAGGCCCTTCTTCCAACCGGAATCGCGTCAAATGTAGAAAGTAACTTTCTCCAGTAACGCCATTTCCACCCTCGCCAATAACCAATCCCAGTTCTTATTTCCTCACCCTCGCAATAGTAACCACCAATAGCATTCTTCAGTTTGTCGAAGTTCTTTTCGAATCTCGTGAACTAGAGTCAGAAAGCTCTGGTACTTTGTACAGTCAAGTCGCCTCTAATAGGCTGTTTAATAAAGACGTGTTTTTGTTATAAACAAGTGTTTGAATTTGTTCCTCCCCTGGTTCGCGACACTGTGTACGCGATTTTTTCTTCGTTTGCTGGAACGTCCGGGATTTCTATGCACTTAGGTACATACATAGAAAAGAGACAAGAATTTTTCCTCGGAGGTCAGTGGCGCATCCAGAAGGGACGCCATGGAGACCTGGCACACCCAAAGAAAAAGGAAAATAGAGATCAATGTCACCACGACTGAAGTAATTCACGAGCTTTGTAAAAAGAAAAGAAAACTGGATATTATTCTTTAAATAAATTTTCAAAAAGAAAAGGCAACTGGATTTTATGCTTTAAATAAATTTTCAGAAAGAAAAGGGAAATGGATTTTATGCTTTAAATAAATTCTCGGATATTATTCCGAAAGGAACCGGTGTCCGATCGAGATGAGGTTTGGCGGTGTGGACCCTAAATCTAAAATTGTAGCTTCGGGTATTTATTAGTTTCCGAAATATTAATAAAAAATTATTGTTATTAATTTTTGTTTTTGAAAATTTTTTTGGACGTTGGTGCAAGCCTCCTACCCGGGAACCCTCCCGTCCAGCCATTTTTAATTTTTGAAATTTTGTAACCACAGTCTCATTTTTAGCATCGCCAAACTCACATCGGTTCGCTACCACGCTTCACGCACCCGCGAGCGGGCGCGCGCCAGCCGTACTAACCTAGCCCCAACCAATACTAATACCCGGGACAAATTGGAAAGTGGAATGCGTTGTGTCGGTATAAGTCAACAGAAATATTGTTAAGAGGGGGGACCGTGGTAAAGTGATTAAAAAAATTCGGTAAAGTGTACCCTTTTATGCACAATTTACCCCTATATCTTTAAAATGCATTAATTGCCGAAGCTAAAATTTTATATTTGGGGTCTTTCCACACCCCCTAATACCCACCAAGTTTCATCTCGATCGGCCACCGGTCCCTTTCGGAAGTACAGCCAAATTCTCAAAAAGAAAAGGGAACTGGACTTTATGCTTTAAATAAATTTTTATTATCACCTAACGAATTTCATTGAATTGTTGTATACCAACGTCATTTAAATCTATATAAAGTATTAGTCAGCGCGTTAGTTTTCCAGATAGCAATAGTAAGCATCCTGAAGTCCTTCTTTTATGACCTTATCCGTACCCTATTACTCATCCTTGAACCTCGATCTCTATGCCTCATCCCTTAACGACCGTTAAACTCAGGACAACCCCCACTTTTCAGCTTACCGAAAACCGTACATATATATATTACACGCAATTCTTCCAGTCAGAAGTACTTGAGCACTTCAGTCCGAATAGTCTGGACACGAGAATCTAGTTCTGAATCTATAATCTAGTATTTATCTGTAATCGTCTTAGTTTCCGTTATTTGTATTAAGTTATTTAATAAAATAAAAGTAATACGAAAAATACGGAATACAACAGAATTTGCATTCAAAATAATTTTATCCGTTCAACACGACTTGCCCAAGACTAAATCCTGAGTGCGCCACTGGCGGAGGTTATTACGTCAGATACCAAGAATAGAACACTGTTCTATGAGAATTCATATTTACAGCTTGCAGACATACATAGTATTTTCTTTCTTCTTGCAGCTGAAAAGAATCTAACGCTATTTCGAAGCTGATTCGGTACCGACGAATGAAACTCGTTACTCCCAGCCTCTATTCACTCTCGAAGGCTGCAGAACAGCGCCCCGGCTGTACATTGTGCGACATGCCACGGCGACGCCCGTCGTCGTAAAACATTTTTATCGCAAATCTGGCCCTGAATCCCGATTTTCGGCGGTCCAGGGTTGCGCGTCACCGTTCGTTACATTAATCTGCCCGGCCTGGCGGCTCCCTTCCGCTCGCTCGTTCACGCGCGCATATTTCGTCGTTGTGCATCAGGTTCGACGCGGCAATTCATTTACCAGTGTACTCTACTCGTTTCGCGCCCGACACGCGCCGATGAACCGTCGGCGATGCAACGCTTTCCGCGGCGATCGCGCGACAGCTATTGTTTTTCCACGGGAAACGCGACGGCGGCGGCGCGGCGCGGCGTTTGCCCACTGACCGGCGCCGTTCTGCATCGCGCTGAATTTTGCCGCTACCTCAGCGCAGCAGGGAACAACAAATCTGAGAGACAGAGCCTGGATATAGGTTGGAGGTGTGGACCAATTAGTCAGGATTGCGCGTGACAAAAAAGTTCCGCTCCGGCACCGACTACATTTCAATACTAGAATGTTGGCGTGCACTGGAAGAAGCTCGAGCTTCAATGCTGTCTTTACCATTTTCCTCTCTTCATACTTTTTCCATAATTAGAAGAGCTTTCGCGGAAGGGGTGGGGGGGGATGCAGCGAAGCGGCACGCAGAAATGCATAATTGCAGGGAATGATCGGTGCAATCCACCGAGGCACACAAAGGGGAAAGATCGTCGACTGAAATCACTCGGAACCGAAGGAATCTTTGCAGGTGCTATCAGTTAAAGAGCGCTGTGCTTCGTTATCTCGAATAAAGGGGTAGTAACCTTTCCGTGCCTGCAAATGGCGCGATGCTAAAGATCAAAAGGAGGGCACAAGTGGAGAGCTCGTGGCGCGTGTTACGTCAAAGGCCGATCGCGAAACGTTCCGCCTGTTGCGCAAATGAGAAAAAGGACGGGAGCAGCCCATGGGTGCCCCGACGTGTCAGCATTTTCCATCCAATTATCCGTAATTACAGAGGGTGCACCGCCGTGACCGTTTTCATAATCGGCCGGTACCTCGGAAAACGCTGCTGGAATTTCCGATGTCGTGACGCCTCTGGGCGTCGATCCGTCGTGCCTGGGCCTTGATATAATTGACCAAGGGAAATGGCCACCGCGTGGGAATAGAATTCAATTTGTTAGATACCCTTTCTGGTTATTGAATGACTGGCCGCGAAGGAGGGCAAGTGGATGATGGCCGATTAGTCTGTTATTGGAAGATGAGTTTTGTGTAAATAAATGCCGGAGGTATAGGGGTTAATTGGCTGGGCGAGGGACGTTCGCTGCGCCGAATTTTCCAGCCTAAAAGCGCGACGGACAAGCACGACAACAACCTTCCGACAGTTTTAGTTCCTATCATTTATTCACTTTCATCGACGCCAACCTCTTACTTAACGCGTAATCGTCCAGCGATGTACACTCGCCTGGAAAGGAGCCTGAAATGCGGCGTTACTTTTATTTTCGTTCTTTGATGAAGAAGAACGTCTTACTACGGCTCACTGATGGCAATTAGTTGCTAATTGGCAATCGCTAAAACGAGGATACTGGCAATTATCGAGCGTCTCTTTCGTTGCTTCCCGCCGTAAATTATAGCGATACAACTCGTTACTAGTAGAGACGGTTCGATCGCCCCCTGTTGCCGTCATTTCGTTGTCGCAATCTCGAAATTCGTCAGCCCAAAGGACATTCATTGTAGCTGTTTATTGTACTCGAAATTCAGCCGGAGACAAAAGGACCGTCGCTGCCAAATAAAGGTTGGTATTACTGTGCCGCGGGACAACAATGGCCCGCCGTGAACTCTGAAATTTTCGGAGGACCTCTAGCGTGCTGCTCCCTATCTGCCGCGGCAGGCAATATTTTTGGAGCTGTGTACTTAGAACGGGGGTAATTACGGTCCCAAGCTGGAAGCTCGTGTTGCTGAATTAATAATCCGGCGTATTTCAATCCATTAGGAAATGCCATTTCGCCGGCTCAATATTTCAATAGCGCTGTATCAGAGCCAGAAGGCCGTCCTGCTGATATATGACTGTCATTTTTACGATCGGCGCATCCTTTCATTTACATACATTGAACGCGCGCTATCCTCGAATAGAGGCTGGCATCGTAATCGAGCGATCCGCAGGGCGCAAATATTAGTCACATTATTCAAAACGCTTCATGAGCATATGCTACTACCTAGAGCTCTTCGTCTCTTTCCCTTTGTCGCGTGCTGTTTCGTTCGGATGAATGCGTTGCACGTTCGAGAACAACATGAACCTGCATGAATTTACGCGGGGGATATACGTAAATTCGGTGCGAGCCCTATTTTCAATAGGGGCGGGTAATTCTTAAAAGTCACGAGCATATCGAGCACGATCTCGAAATGTACACCTGTAGAAGTACAACCGGATCTACTACACGGTAACTTTTCACTGACAAGGAACGCTATTCAATTGATGATGGAATGGCGCAGATTTTTTTTATATAGATCGAAAGTATGTGTCAAAAAGGTCAGAAAAATGTAAACTAAAGATGCTCCCAAAGGCTGGTGTAACCTTGAAAAATCTACAAAGGTGGAACCGGGGAAAGAAGAAAAATGAGAGAAAGAGAATGACAAATCCGTGTGTTGAAATTTAATTATCTCTATTATATGAAAATGCATTATAGTAAATGAATGATAATAGATTAATGATAGATATTAATTAGAAAAAATTAATGATAATAAATGATATGCTAATGAAATCACAACAGTGGGTAATATTAACCATTACATTTATGATAATCTTGTTGATAAGAAGGTTTAAAAAAGTGATTGAAGCAATAATAAATTTCACAGTGGCTGCAACAAGCGAACACTGTTTCTTTCATACCTTGATCAACGAGACAGTCTAAACATGTCACTGACATCATTAGTATTATCATTTGTTATCATTATTTTTTTCTAATTATTATCTAACATTAATGAATTATCATTCATTTACTCTAATGTATTTTCATATAACAGAGATATTTAAATTTGAACTGACAGATTTGTCATTTTCTTTCCCTCATTTTTCTTTTTCCCCCTGTTCTACCTTTGTTGATTTTTCAAGGTCAGACCAGCTGTTGGGAGCATCTTGAATTTGCATTTTTGTGACCTTTGCGACAAATACTTTCGATCTATATAAAGAAATCTGCGTGATTCCATCATCAACTGAATAGCGTTCCTTGTGAGCGCTGATTAGGCGTAATAAATAGACTCGGCCAGGAGACTGTCAACACTTTAAATAGAATGGAACGAAACGGTCCGCTCGCAGTTTTGTACTGACACTCCTCTGACGGGGTCAATGCTTTTTGTGCTACCGAGCTTTCGAAATCAGACCTGTCTCATTAACTATTCAACGCCCGGGCTCTTTCGGAGCACGGAACTTTTGAGGTGACGGCTGTTCAGGAAAACGGGGCTTCGAAGTCAAATCTTTTAGATACACTCACCTTTCAAAATTAAACCTGTCCGATCTCGCAATCTCAGAGTCTCGACGATTTTATCTGGCACCCTCCTCGCGGGACCACAAGACTCCCGAATCTCTACGTTCTAAGACAGGCTCTCTCCATCGCATGCAGGCGATCGCGATACGCGGAGCCATCGCGCGGCCGGTTAAATTCCGAGGGGGCGAAATAACAATCAGCAGGATGGTTGGAAGCTAGACTGTGCCAAACGGAGCACCAGCGGGCATCCTCTTCAGACGCAACGGCGATAGATGGAGTCGCGTGAGGCGCGTGTACGCCGCTCGTTTCTCCGCCGGGAAATTCCGCATCGCCGGGGCCGGCCGACTGACGCGGGTCCGACGTCTCGTGTAATTCGCACGGCCATATTTCACCGGCGCGGATCCTTTCGTACACGTAGTGGCGGCTCTTAGACCCTCGACGATTTCAATAAATTATCAAAACAACGTCCGGCCGCCGCGTATTAGCGTGAGAAGGGATAAGAGAGACGGCCAGCGTACGAGGCCAGCTATCCAGCCAGCGAACGAGCTTCAAGCGGCAATTTGCCCGGGCCTCGTACCATCTGTCAAAAGGCTACCAACGTATTATCGGTCTTTCCGGGCCAATTATGCCCAGGGCTGCCCGATCGAGCCGAGATCCACTGGCTTTTGATCCAGCTTTCTCTCGAATTGATCGAAAAATTATACCAACCAGTCAGAGACCTGACCTTCTACTCGCTGGACTGACGTGGTTCAAGAACGTGGCGGGTTCCTGATCGCTAAAACACAGTTGGCCATTTCTTCCTGCTGCTCTCCGCTGGCCAGACGACCGCCGATTCGCAGCTGCTGCGAAATTTCCTTCGTCGCTGTGGAAATTCCGCGTATCGCCTGGTTATCGATCGAATCCCTCGGTAACGAAGACGATGCAGTTTAGCCGAGGGTAGCGTGCGATTTCTGAAGGTCCAAGCCGCGGATCACGTGCAACGGATGGACGTCGCGGAAAGGTAACGGTGGAGATTAATTTCTGACGACTCTGCTTCGCAATGAATATGGTAAATTGCGACTGACAATGGTGTTTGACAAAGTTTCACCTCGCGGACGACTGAAAGTTTTTGACTTGGAGCCATTTAGTTACCAGCGACGGTTATATCACGCATCTCTGAGATTAATTTTCGAAGTGGAACTCTTCGGGATCGCCGCGGAGGGGGCTAATTTCATTGAGTGGTAGGAGGACGGTGGAGACGACGAGGAATTCGTATATTATGCAAGCGCGCACAGAAGCCGCGAGTTCTCTATCGCAGGGTTAACACTCGCCCGTTCCTAGAGCTAAAAGCGAATGCATACACTGTCTTTGTACCAGACGACGAATATATTTATCCGGGCCCGCGGATACAGGTCAAACTTGAATTCACCTGAATCCAAGGGATGCAATTCAAATGTCCGCGGGCGGCTCTATCTTTCAGCTGCACCGTCTTTTGAGAGTTCAAGTCGCCGGAGCGGCTGCGGCTCGCGTCGCGCATTCAGAAACAAATTCCGCGACCGCGTGCCTTTGCATTCGCGCTGCGCCACGCGGGGCTGCGGCCATCCTTAACCGCGGCACTCGTGTCAAGGGTGGCGAATGAAATTTTTAATGAGTTCCAGAGCGGACGGCATTCAGGTCGGCCTAATCGGGCTTCAAATTGTAACGAGTCACCTTCAGCGACGCGCGCGCTCAACGAGCAGCAATTTCGGAGCGTTGCCTACCGTTAAAATGATCGACGGGTGAACGAAAAAAAAAAAAAAAGTACCGCCGGAATTCGCGAGGATGTATAAGCAACGAATGGCGTGCGTTAAAAGTGAAAAAGAAAATAGTAAAATAGGAGGACGTTGATGGCCCACACCGAACAACTGGCGTACATAGTGTAACAATGCCTGGCACTCTATTGACGTTTGCCTTTTATATCCTACCTTGTTTGCGTTTACACAGGTCGACAACACGCTTCTACATTCACCAAATTTTGTCTACAGCGACATAAACTCTAGTTTATGAACTCGTGCGTATCTACCGCGAGAGTGCGGCAACCTGGACGCGGACTATACTACTGGGGGGATTTTCGGGCCGTCCGAGTGACACGCTTCGAATTTATTTCTACCTTGTTTCTCGTGTACGCGACCGTTCGGAATGCAATCCGCTGAGTAGGCGCAGAACTGCTTTAAGTGGTTATGCCTAGTCAGGCGGTCGAAAAGAGGCGGATATTTGTGATTTTTTTTTGAAGAAGCGGAAGCGTATAATATTACAAAACTTTTTGCGTTTCAAAGAGCAACATTTAAAGAACATTTGGTAATTTTTTCGTGGAAAAATATTTACGTTTATAATGAAATAACAAGCGACATCCAAGAAGCATTTTTAATTTCGCGTAATTTTCGCAGGAAAAAATCAGGATTTCAACTTTAAATAGCTGCCATGTTGTTTTAGCTTAATATTTCGGAAAATTCTCTCCGCCAACCTGAGGATACATTAATATACTAACGAAATCTTTTTTGTTTTTTGATTTTAGATAATCTGGTTCCGAATGGCAATGCTCACCGCAAAACCAAATTTTTAAAAATGCTTCTTGGATGTCGCTTGTTATTTTATTATAAACGTAAATATTTATCGACGAAAAAATTACCAAATGTTCTTTAAATGTTGCTCTTTGAAACGCAAAAAGTTTTGTGAAATTATGCGCTTCCGCTTCTTCAAAAAAAAATCACAAATATTCGCCTCTTTTCGGCCGCCTGACTAGGCATAACCCCTTAACACCTCTCGACTGCTCTCAGAGAGACTCCAGAAAGAGATACCTCGAGGCCGAAGATGATGAAAGTTGTTTTTAGAGTTTGGCATTCCGGCTATTTACGGCTATTTGTGAAAATATTATCCGGAATATCGGCCAACAACTTCTGGCCACTTGGGCGAACTCGAAGTAGAAGAATGTAGCGGATCCTGTTTGGAAACGAAGTGGTGGGATGTCGCGGGAATAGCAACGACGGCTGGGCAGATTTAGAGGAGTTAATGAGCGGTCAGAATCAAGCTTGTATAATGACTCCTTCGGGCACACGGGCCCCGCGATGAGTGATCCAAACAAGGACAAAGAGCCGCGGGAGGTAGAACGTCGCGCAACGGGAGGCCTCTGACCGTTTCGACTCCGCTGCCTCCCAATAGAAATAACCAGCCTATAGTCATCAACGGTTAACCGTCTTTAGCCGACTGTCGAACCTTCCTCTACACTCCACGTCATCCCGAACGATCCGCTCCGTAATTAAGACGGTGAGCTGCAAAAAGCCTTTAATTGTCCTTCGTAATAGATTCGATCCGATTCCCCTCATATTAAGATGACTCTGAAAGTCCTCTTTCCGACCAATAGTCCAACAGAATGAAATTACCGATAATGGGAACAAAAGCCCTTGGAACGATATCGGAGCCGGCAGGGGAGATACTGATTTCCCTCTGGATTTAAAAGAATTCGAAAAAGAATAGATGCCATACGATTTCGTGCACTGTCTCGAATAATACGCGAGTCCTATATAGACGTGATACGATACTTCTCCGTTGAATTCAGTTTTGAACGAAGTCGATGCGAACGACACGTGAATTTCATTCCCTCTGACTTTCCGTTGGAATGAAGGGCGCACAGCGTCCGAACACAGTAATTAGTCTAAAAGGTCCCGCCGTTCTATATACGGCACGTTACATTCGGATGTCTGGTCCGTTTCACGAAGTGAATGTCGAGATATTAAATTGGTCGAAAGTGCATCGGCGAGAAATGAAATTTTCTGAAAGATTCCTCAATAAGTGAGGAGAGGGCGGGGGGGGGGGGGGAGGGGAGGGCGTGGAGGCGCCAAAGGAGTATTATTAATAAAAAATGAGAGGGACATTTGCAACGACTTGCATCGATCGCGTAACCGGTACGACGGCGCCTTTGTAAGCCGTTCGATTAATATCTCGCGACGAATCGCGGAATCGTTTACTTCGTAACGAGCCGAGCGCTCCATGAATCTTAAAAACCTCAAAGACTCTGCAAAATTGATCGTTACAAAAGTCGAAGGCGAACTTCGTGAAAAATTCGAGGGACGTTTAAGGCGCGCTTGACTTTTAAAACTCCTAAATATTTCAATCCGTTTCACTTAGTAGCGATCCGCGAAGTGATTCGAAATTTCGCCGGGAACCTTCGAGGGGCCTCGTTAAACGTCTATGAATAACTGGAGTCCCCGATATTTTGTTACACGACTATCCGCTTAACGATTAAAGTGATCCAAGCCGATGGAGGTGAAGCGCCGAGAGGAGAAAATTCAGATCGACCTGCATCGACGACGTTAATCCTGCGAAAGCAATCAACATCAATTACACGTGGAGTTGAGTGAATCACTCTGTATGCTTTCAGGCGGAGGTAATTAGACGTACGGCGCATGCATATGCATTGCATCGTCGGGACACACTAAACGGTATAAAAGCTGGCATTTCCATTTCGCGTGTATTTCGCGCGAACGTCTTTATTGGCTGCTACTTGTGGCTCGCGTGTTTGTTTGTACACTCGGGACACGAAGAGACTGCAAGTTGGGTGGACTTCGTTTCAGAAGCTTTTAAAGGAATCACGACATTTTAACGAGGCCCTCGATCGTATCAGGAAGCACGTTTAGTGCTATCCCTCTCTCTCCCTTTCCGCCGTGAACGTCCATTCGCGCGGGAACTCCCCTCGTAAAGAGGAAGCTGTAATCGCGGAAATTAAAAGACCGTTCCTATTCTTGACGCGGCAAGTATTGGCCTGTTCGGTAGCCCCCGGCACGCACCGCCCTCGCGGACGTATAAAATCGTAGAAAGAAACGAGGCAATGCCAACGAAACGGCTCTAATTATTACTTATTACTGGGCGAAGTAATTACGCCGGCAAAGTAAAGGTATAAAGATGGAATAAAAAGGGGAGGCACTTTACAACTCTTTCGAAAGCAGCTCCGCCTGGACACGAATGTTTAGCTGCTTTTATGGCCCCGCGTTATTACCAGCCGAGTGTAAATTTCTCCCCCCCTCTGGTTTACGCGAGCTTTATCTAAAAAAATGCTTTTTTCATTGACAAACACATCGGGCTCAATTTGCATTTAGGCGCGAGACGATGCGTTGAAGGGGAATATCCCTCATATTCGAAATTGTTGTTGTCTGCAACCATGTTTTAACTGGATAAATTGTCGGTGAGCGCACAGTAGTGAGCTTAATGAGCTTAAGAGGATTAAGAAGGCAGTTATTTTTGTCGAAAATGAAGCATTTCTTTTTCTGTTAACCCTCCGTTGCATAACTTCTTCGATTTTGGAAGAAATACATTCTTGGACTCGTACGAGTGATAATAATAAGGGAAAAATAATAAAAAAAAGTTTTTTTTTATTTTTACACTTGTTTCGCCATTATGATTACTTAAAAACCACGGAATTACAATGTTGAACTAGATCTATGTAAATGTTTAGAAACTGGGATATGTATTCTTCACGATATAGTAGTTACATCACACTACATGCTAGTTACAACAAAAAAATTAAAAAGAAAAAATATGTTAATTACAAGGAGGTTGATGGAAGTCCTCCGCATCGTCCTATGTTACTCCGTATGTATTAAAATTCTATGATTCTTTAAAATTGGCGGGCGTGATAGCAAAAAAACTATGCGGCCTATTGAATTAAACCGAAGCTTATGCTCTGCAGTATTAAATTCTTTTCTATGTGAACTAAAAAGATTGTTAAAAAATTATTTTTAAATAATTTTTATAGCACGTTAAAGTCAAATGTTGTTTTTAAAAAATAGACATTCTTATCAAACTAAAAAAATTTATGATTTCGCGCTTTTTTCTGTTTTTTCTTAGTTCACTCGGAAAAAAAATATATGAGCATTAGAAACCATTTTGATTTTTCCATTTCTGACAAGAATTACAACCAGAATCCTTCCCGCCAATTGGAGACTGCAGTGGCAAAGCGCTCCGAGAATCGGCTGATGAATCTGCCATATTTTATAATTTTATGAGAAATTTTTTTTTGTACCTACTCATTGAATTCATGTTTAAATATACCTAAAAGTTTACGAAGATCAATTGTTCCTTTCCCTTTCAAAAAAATTCGCGAAAAAAACATTTTTTTGGACTTTGTAAAGCAAGACACTCCCTTAACACGACAAATGTCAGGGAGAAATGTCGAGGTTTAGGAAGAACATTCTGATTCAATTTCAATAGGGTATTTTGTAGCCTCACACCCCTCCGAACACTGTCCCTCTAAACAAGCACCTTATCCCTTCCAACTACTCAACTCAATCATCCATTTACCACTTCACTAATTCTCTTCCGTCGACGATACAATTCTTGCACGCCCAGTAAGCACAATTATTTTTAAGTGCAAGTTTAACAAGTTCCGCCGATTTTTGAACGCGAATGTCCATGAATTCCGAAGCTCCAAATATGTAATGGCTCTACCGCGGCAATCTACCGCGTTTTGCAATTAACAACATAAAATGTAATCAGACCGATACGAAGGTAAATCAATATTGAGCTGATAAATCTGGAAATCAACGGTCCACTTTTCCATCCGTCCGCGGCGAGCATGCGTCGGGGCGAGAGAAGTATGTAGATACCTATTAAATTCATTCCTCGACGCCGCTCCTACCGTCATTTGCGAATGGACGATTCGAAATATGTACGGGAAATTTCTGCGTCACTGCGGAGCGCTCCTCGGCTATGACACACATTTAAAAAAAAAAAAAAACGAGCACAATACGGGAGGATATACACTTCAAACAGTTCCTTTCCATTATTTTAATAACAATTTAATCCAACATTCTCCAGCGATACCATATTCCCCCGTTTGTAATATTCTCGGACAACTATAGCTGGCGAATATTCAACCGTCTGTCTCGGCTGCCTGAAAGAAAACGTTCGCCCCCTCTCTTTTCCCCTGACAATTACATTTAAAAATACATCCCAATCGAAACTCAAAGTTGGCCGCGAATCGCGATTAAAACGTATTAATAAAACACCGCTATGGCGTCGGGGCTCGGATGCGATTCCATTTCGAAACGGTCGGCGGAATGACGGCTGGTGGTCAAGGGAAAATGAACGAGGTACAAAAGCGCGGTAAAAACGCGTTAGACATCGTGTCCAGCGATTAATAATGGAGCCTCGAGGCCCCGTCGTTTCTCATTAGCCATAACCCCCTTCCCCCCCCTGTGTTCTGGTTAACGAGAAGCACAATGATAACGATTTGACGGCCATACGATTAATAGAATATTTGATCACGCGCGCGCACACACGTACACCCCGTGTGCGCACACTCTGCGTCTCTCTCTCTCTCTCTCTCTCTCTCTCTCTCTCCCTCTCTGCACGCCGCGCCGACAGAAATAGAGGTGAATTTACTGGCTGCTTGTTAGAGACACCCGTTAGAGGGGAGAGATTAATGCGAGCAATTGCAGGCTTGTGTTAATTGATACAGCCTAATCACCATCAGACGCAGCGATGGTCATGCAAACTATAGCGGACTATAATAATACAGGGTAGGCCGCTTGATAATGCTTCGTTCACTAGTGACTCGATGTTCAATTATTCGTTTACCATCGGATTAGCAGATTTCGTGAACGCTGTTTCACAGGCATATAAGCCGAGCTTATTTGGGATTTTCGTGCTCGCCAATGCGATGTAAATGTTGAAAGTACTTAAGCGAACGTTGCGTCGCGCTCGAGTGATAATTTTAACGAGTTATCGCGACTGATCCTTTCAATTAAAAACTCCTACAGCGGGTAGCATTCGATGAGGTGGTCATGAAACCAACGAGTTTTTACCTTTTGCCGCAGCGTGTTTACAGACTGTTAATGAGATTCTCGCTGACATCGGGAAGCGCGTCGAGGGACGCCGAAAGCGAGGAAGAAGAGATCTGTACCGACGAACGTCGGCGACGGCCACGCGAAGACGCAAAGGACAAGGGGTGGGGGTACGTGTCTACCTGTTTCTATTTTGATAACCCGCATTACCGTTTATCGCTACGTCCAGCTATGTAATGGCATTATAATGGCGTCCGCATTCCTTTTGTGTGGTCGCGGGCATTCTAATCTTGATTAGTACACAGATAAAGCACAATTTGTCCGGCAGTGTTCCTTTAAACCGGGCCTGCATTAATAAAGGGCAGGTAATCAAAGTTCCTTCTGCGGTTGTTACCGTTCCGGCCTGCTGGAGAGAACTTATCGCTTCGAACACGCTCATTGTCGAACGGTGACTGGTCATAATCGAGGAGAAAGTCAGCGGGCGATCGACGCATCTCTATAGGCCCACGTATTGTGCAAAGGCACGCGTACCTACGCTTGCGTGTATCTTTTCATCAATCTCTGGCGACGGTGTTGCCGAAGGGACAATAATGGTGTTTTGAGCAGGATGTCTAATTGTTACCATACAACCCTTCGTAGCCACGTCGGTCCGCCTTCGGAATCACAGTTGCTCAGCCGACGATCCGACTGGACAGTAGTTTTCAATGGATCGTCGAAATGAGCCCGGAAATATATTTCAATCATGTTGGCTCGCAACTCCAATTCATTCCAATCGAGAAACCAACGTGACGTCAATCGAAACTCTAAATATTAAAGTGGTAAATATTAATTAAATTTAATTACGAATGAACGTCAGATGAACGTATTACTATGTAAATTTAAAGTGCAGAATAAATGTCCACGCAGCTGGAAACGAATAATGAATTCAACACCGTTATCAATCGAAATGGCAGAGTTTAAGGGGAGGTTCCGGACTAGAGACCCAAAAAATAGGCGATATTTAGGAATTAATTAAAGGAAAACTACTATATATAATTTAATGGGACTTGTTGCATTGTATTAAGGATGTCTTAAATTAGAGAAATATATTTTTTGTTTTGCAATTAATCATTACAGGCGGCACTGGGGAGTAGTTAAAGTCAAGGTGTCAAAAAATTGATCAAAATTGGTGGGACCTGTATCCCTAAAAGTTATTATCCGATTCGACTGAAACTTTTTTTATTTTGAAGAATGTACTTCTGGCTAGGGGGCAAACCAGAGAAAATGCAAAAATTACATTATTTAAGAGAATAACGACACTTGAAGTTTGAAATCACTTTCCCCTATATTTTTCGTCCTTTCAACGCCTTTGAAAATTATAAATCTTCAATTTTTGTATTTTTTCCTGGTTTCCCTCCTAGCCAGAACTATATTCTTCAAAGTAAAAAAAGTTTCACTCGAATCGGATAATAACTTTTGGAGATACATTTCCCACCGTTTTGAGAACACTGATTCGAGAAAAACGCGTTTAAAGTTTTACTCAAATGCCTATAACTTCGGGAATTTTACGAATTTGAGCAAATCCTTTTAAACACGCATTCCTGAAAGGTTGAACATTCGAAAAATGAAAAAAATCGACTTTTAAACCGGAACCTCCCCTTAACAGAGTTCTGTTAGATATTTTGGTTCCCACTCTAAGTAGCACGCGAGTAATATATCTACACGTTCCCGTGATTAGCATGCAACAGGGGCATTGGTCCATAAAAAATATATTTCCACGTGTGCCTCGGCCCTACGTCTACTTGGCATTTTATAGCTCATGAACGTAGCGCAATAAACACGTACAATTAACGACGGTTACGTTTCAAAGGCGCGTATGAATTCCAGAAGCTTTCGGATCACGTATTGTCGCAGTGCAGCAACGTCGTTTGCAAATACGATTCTTAATAACGCGTATTATATTGCAGTGCCACGGGCGTAATCGAAAGCGTCCATTATGCGGGCTGCAATGAATTTAAATACGCTCGAGAACAAAGCTGACCTGATTAAGGCCATCGACATCGGCGCGTGTGGCGAAGAAAAAATTCCCGTAACGCGTTCAAGAACCTTTGCCCATAGTTTCCCTCCCGAACAACAAAACAGCCCCCTCCCCGAATCTTGTCAAATTGAATTATAATGCTTAATATCGCGCGCCTTCCTCGCGCTATAGTCTGCGGTCGCGAATACGACGGCGAACCAGTAGCAAGATACACTTTCGGCAACTAATCTCAACGAATATAAAGTGGTTCTTTCGCCGAGTAGCTTATGCTGTTATAAAGAATAAAATATGAAGACGGAGCGAGAAGCGCAGATGGTGGATGAGAAACTTTTTAATGAGAAAACCGAGCCACGGGCTGGGTCTTTCAATTATGAAAGAGTTAAAAATTAAAGCCGAGGACCTGCTTGCACTGGTTTCCTTATCGTCGGGAATAACGCGGCCTTTCGAATTCGTTAGCGATTGCACACTTTCCAGATAGGCCTGAATTTACCAAGGCACCGAAATTTCATGACGCTTCTAGTCACGCTTCGGAGAAATATCGTGTTCTTCAATTCGTGAGATTAAGGAATTCGAGAGGAGTGTTCCTTAAAAGTCGCGTCCATACCATTTGGGGCACGATTCATTAAAAGTTTGCATTCTTACCGCTCGTATTTATTTTTACCGGGGATTTGAGCAAATGATCTTCCAATTATTTTAAGCTGTGTATTAAGGATACTGGGAACAGTCATTTTTGTCGAGAATGAAGTATTTCTTTTTCAATTAATTACAAAGAAATAAATTGAAACTGAGACTTGTTGCTTCGCACAAAGTTTATCACAAAAGAAACTTTTTTAAAAAGCTTCTACAATGATCCATCTGTAGCGTCATATTTAATGCATATTTTTGACTAAAGAAACATGTTTTTTTAAAGCTTATGATGTTAATGAACTTTGTGTCAAAGAATAAGTCTCAGCTTCAATTTATTTCTTTGTAATTAATTGAAAAATAAATGTTTCATGCTCGACAAAAACGACTGCCTAAGCAGTAGGTACCCTTAAGCTTCGCGTTCGTTCTGTATTTATTCCGCGTGAAACAGAAGAATTCGACGGGGCGCTGAATACCAAATCCACCGTAAGCAAGCAGATTGGTCGCGGTTATGGAATAGAAGCACGTCGAAATTAGTAGCGGCGCGTTGAAATAACGGTGTCGAGGCTCGATGCGAACGCGGTCGAAGGAATTTGTGCCCGTGGCGTGCGGCTGCTAATGAGTCTCAAATAAATAATTAACGGGCGCGTTTGCGCATTGCACGCGAGAGGGTACGTGCCATCGGGATGCGTCAATGTTTTTAATTTTTAATTTACATCCACCCCGCCTCATTACCGGAAAATTGACACTGACGAAGTCCTTAATTATCCTTCAGCCTTTTAATTATACCGGCACGCCTGCGAGCCGGTGAAGGATTTGATCGATCGGCCCGCGCCCGCGCCACGGCCAAGTTATAATATTCCCAGCGACGGCCTCTAATGGTTCACTTTCTGGTAATAATTCATAAGCACCAAAAATGTGGCCGATATCTCGGTCAAACTGTTATCACGGGGGCGAGATCATATCGAAATAGACGTCTGCCGTAAATTTGGATTCAGACACGCCATGGCCACTCGATTTCCCCTCTAAAATTCGAAACTCGACGTTGAATTATTGATAACGCGGCCGAAGATCTTTGATTTATCGACGCAGCCGCGACACAATAATTAATGACACGGACTTCGCCGTAATTACTCAAGAAGCTGCACGAAGTCGCGTGTCAAGTTAGATTAAGCCGTAAACATCTTTCAATTTTATGGAAATTCTTTGTGATTATTGATGAATGCAAATCTTTATGAAGTAGGTACATATATGGTATTTCAAAACTGTCGGGACTATGGTGAGGTCTTCGATTTTCCGCACAAGCCAATATTACGCAATCGTCGGTAATCGATTAGACATTTCGACGTGACTGAGTCCAAGTGGCAGGGATAGGAAATAGGATTAAGATTCATGGCTGATAGTGTTTGCATTCGCAATTAATCGATAGCCAGCAGCAAAAGCCGTATAATGGACAATGAAGGCACGGCGAAGGTGGCGCGAATAATCGTAACGTAAGCTTATAGTTACCTGGTAGGTCAGGTAGCCGTGAACAGCGGCATTTACGAAGCACAGTAGCATAGAATAGCGACGCCGCAAATTGGGAGTGCGCATTAGCTTCGATGCTAGGACTCTCTCAAATCCTGATACTGAATAAGAGAACTGAGAGTCGCTAATCAGTCTCCCACCCATCCCTAATTACAATGCGCTCTTCCCCACTTGCGTCTCTAAATCCCCTGGAACCACATCTGCGTGCCGAGCTTGAGCGAAAAAGCCGCGCGAGGACGGAAATGATTGAAACAGGTGCAGATACATCGAAAGCGATCGGGGCAGGTGATGACGTCGTTCGATGTAATCGGCAATCGACGATAGAAGGGAGAGTGACTGCGGAGGAACGCTGGGGCAAGCGGTGGAATCGCTTGGTACCCTAGGAGAGGAAGGGTACCGCCGAGTGGAGAGGTGAGATTACAAGGCAATAGCGCGACGTGCAATCACGGGGACACACGTGAAGGATCGACATCGTGCCATGCAGCCGCCGGTTCTCCTTCATTCGGCTCTCCCGATAATAATTAGACGCTGTCTGGCTCGGGCCGCCTGTCCGGCTAGCTCGGCTGACATGCCCCTGGCGTCCTTTACCCTGAAGCGGTATGTACATATGCACGTCCACTACAAGCACCTCGTGGGTCGCGTACGGTCGCACGCGATTTCGTCGGTCAGCGTTGTAATCAATGGGAACCGCGGAAAAGGATTGGTAGGTACGAGCCGGGTAGTCCTTGATCGTTGATCCTTTTTAACCAGCGCCTCGCGTGGGCGAAACCCCGGGCCAGCAGTCGCTAGACTTTTTGCCACCGACGCGAATCTTCCACGGACGAGTTGTTTCTGTTTTGACGGTTTCGCGGCAAAGGGAAGATTGATAGGAGAGCGCGGGATTGCGGGCGTAAGTGAATAATGAATCTTCAGAGACCGAATAAGTTCGGTTCAGAGACTTCATCGAGGAAGACCAGTTCCCCAGAAGCAGAGGAAGCTGGTTGCCGTTTAATGATGAGGCGGGATTTTGTGATTCCTGAATTAAATCAGCCCACTGATTTATCCCCGCGAAACTTTTTGTTATTCCTTGAAATTAAATCTACCCGCCAGGGGGTGGAGTATTTGAAGGTGCAGGGGATATTGAATGGAATGTGACAAGGGGCGAATTATATGAAGCGCTGCCGTGGAACGTCGTAATTCCTTATGCCCAGCATATCGAACTTTATTTCGGACCGTTTTGATTGAAGACTAATGGCCACTCGACGCGACCGGGCAAGAATATAGATAACCACTTTGTCATCAACGAAATAGGCTAAAGCTGTCACGGGCAACGTCCCATTGCGAAATCTGTATACTGTGATTCGAGCCAGTGGGAGGCGCGTCCATCGTATCCCGTACGATATTTCATCGGGTGACAGTACACGCAGAAGTCTATTGTACATATAATTCTTCCAACGCGAAAGCGGCAGCTGTCACCGGAGATCCGCGCGCGATTATTCTTGATTTTGTCGCGAAACTATACCCACCTTCGGTCGAAATCGCGAACCAGTGAAAGTGAAACATGTGGGTGCGAATGAAGCGTCGCACTTTGCACTACTTTAATGGCAACCTTGCCACGTACGTACCTACCGACAAATTAAATCGCCAGAAAGCGAATTCAGCGGCACCCTAACTGACTTGCGATGCAATCTTAATAATTCCTTCTTCTATTCGCGGAAAGCTAGTTGCCCCCCGCCGCCCCCAGAATTCTGCGTGGGAACAGCATTTTCGTGAAATTAAACAAATTCCAAAGTAACTGGCTGATTTAATAAAGTGCAGCGGACGGGGCATGACGCGAAGGAATGCTCTCGAGTTCGTTTCGCGAAGTCAGTGTATCGACTAGTTTATGTTTCGCGGCAAGTTAAAACTGGGGAAGAGGCGAGCAACAATGGGGAGCATCGAGATTCCCGTCGCCGTATACCAGAATTACGTTCGAGGAGGGGTGGCAGAGGTAAAACGCTTTAATACCATGGACAGAGAGCGGTGGGAGTGGTTTTAAATGCAATATGACCCAGAATGCGAGCCGTAAGAATGGGGTCTCTAATAAATGAATATTAAGCCGTTGTGCCATGTCGGAAAGTATTTCACGAGCCACTATCCCGCCGTTTATAAGCGTCGACTGAGTGCCTGGCGCAGCGATGACGTGCGGCTGCGGATGCATTAACGACGCCAATAATCCGCGAATTAAAAGACGACTACGAACGGAGAAAGAAAGTCATCGACATGTACGATTCGTGGCTATAGAGGAGGGAAGAGAAATGATGGCGCAAGAGGGAAGAAAGGGAGGGAGGCGAAGAATATTCCGCTTGATTATTTCGTTCCTTCCGGCCATCAATTTCCTTCGTATTCCCCAGCATGCCGCGGCGCTTTATATAGTTTTGTCATCTCGTAAACGGCGAAATGAATTCCGAAACTCCATCAGACATAAATTATCCGCCACGGCGGGCGTAATAATAAAAAGGACGTCGCATAATCGCCTGAACTTCGTCCGAAGTTCATCATAACTAAATCCACAAGTCGAGCGGGATACGGGCGGGCCGCTCTAGATTGCGTGCCGTTCAGAAGATCCATTTGGGGGGTCACGAATTTATCGTTTCGATGGGAGACGCTTTAGGCGAATCACCACGGGAATCGTCTATTCCCAGGTTAGATCGTGCCGGCTGCACGAACAGAGATGTGTGAATGGCCACGAGATTCCGGGCAGGATGTTTCAGATTTATCAAGTATTGGAACCTCTTATTCGATGGAATTAACCCGAGAGTAGGCGCGCCAAATAACTTACGTTAGTAGGCGCACGTCGGTCATTTCGAGCGATGGTAATGTAATCAGAAATAACTTAATAAAATGACTAAAATAATATAAATAATGCATAACATTGTATTTTACTTACTTCAGAATCGTTATACGTAAATAATCTTCAGTTTTCATGATAAAATGATTAATCGTATTATAACATTATGAGTTCTGGAAAATTTATTTTTATACAAATGATGCATTGTATTTGATTTTAAAAATAAAATGTTATATACAAATTCGTGCGAATGCAAAATATAAAAATACATTGTCTATTTACCATGCGCCTACTCCCGGGTTAACAGTGTCGACTTTATTCTGATTGCGCGTAAATTTTTTGGGAGATATTTCAGCGCAGATTCACAGACTGAATTCGTGTTCTATTAAAATGTATCTGAAGGAAAGGAAACAGAAGTGAAGTTAGAGAAAAATTAAAGGGTCTCTCTACCTTGACGGACGAAAAATGATGCGAACTTTGGGAATTTTTGAAAACAAAACCACTAAATATATTTACTTCCACCTTTCTGGCTTTATTTGCCAATCTTTAGGGAATATGACAAAAAAATTGTATGCAAAAATAGTGGCTATATCCGGAGTTATAGTGCTTCAAATAGAGCGTCTTACAAAAATCATATGCGCATAGTTAGAAATAGGAAATTTTAAATTTTGTGTAATCTTTATGAGTGTGGCTATTGTCTGAACTAGATTAAATGAGAAATATTGAAAAGTAAATAAAAAATTGCAATATCTAAAACAGACATCGATTTCTGCAAAAAAATCGCTGGTTTTTTAACTGGCGAAAGTTTAATTTTGCAAAAACCGACTTAGTTTTAGTAACAACGTGAATGGGACATCTACGGAAGATATATACAAAGTTCGAAGTAAATCGGGTGATTGGTTTTTGAGACATCATGTTAACCAATTCGAAAAACATGGTTTTGAGAAAAACGCGTTTAAAGTTTTAGGTACCTTTTATCAAATAATTTTTTTTGAAATATTGCCTAAATATATAGAAATATGGGCATAAAGATTTCAATTAATATAATTTAAGGAATTCTCTTTAAAAAATCCCAAATACCGCGCTCTTTTTCAGCCCGTCAAAGTAGGGAGACCTTAAGTTCCTAAAAAAAAAAATAAAAAATTTAAATGAGTAAATATACCTCCTTATTCAATTCTCATCTATTCATTACAAATCTGGAAAATGAAAAACTAGGTAAACGATTGTATAACGTTTCCGGTGTCTAGAATAATGGAGAAATAATTGATGCGGCGACGACCTAAATAAGTACCTAACAGCAGCACCAGTAATGCACAGTAGTAAAGCGATGATGTACCTATACAGGTGACTGGCCAGGTGATAAAAGAGTATTTAACGCTTGGTGCATACGCTGTCCTGTTTCGTCACGATAACGTCGCAATTATATTTAATCGCGGAGGAATTCCACGGCGAAAAACTGCAGCGAGCTTTGTTGGCGGGGCTGCTTGTTTAAGGACGAACGCTTCGGAAGCCTGGCGGGAGCCGAAGGCAAGAAGAAAAGCGGCCGATTGCTCAAAAGATTTCGCCTCGCCGAATTTCCAATAAAGCCAATAACTCGGCTTTATGTAATCCTTGTGGCCCCCGGCGATTTAATTGCGCTTTGATGGGAACATTCTTTGGCGGCGCGGCGAACCGGTCTTCCTGAGGAATCTTCTTAGGCCGATGGTTATTTATTGCGATTCGCTTTGCCCGGTTTTCGTACGGCCTTCGGAGGTGGAATAAATGATTCTTTCTTGCGCTATTAATCACGCTCTTCGAGAATAACGAGATCGCTGATAAACGAACGGCGTCGTTTTTCTAAAATGGTCCAGCATTTACTCGAAACACGCGATGCTCGAGGTAACCTGCATTGTGCAACGTAGCCTCCATGCGCCATTTTCTTTTCGATATACCCCAAGTCGCTCCATACCATTTAAATACAGATTTTATAGAGGCGGGCTCAAAAAACGGAACAGTATTTTCCTTATAAAATTCTATGTATATCGCTTTAATTTTCCCGGAACACCGCGATGTTGTATGGAAAACGGTAACGCTGGTTACCAGCCATGGCTCCCTTCATTTTCCTCTCCCCGTTTCTTTTTTTTTTTTTTTTTAAATAAAAGCATCCATAGGTTGAATTCAGGTTACAGGCTTCCCGGACGGAGTACTGGTAGCGCGGGATTGGGGAACAAAATACTGCTAGGTGGTTGGTTTCCGAAGGTTAGACCACAGTGCCGAGGGAGCTCGTATAATCTCGGAGCTAACCACCCTTCCGATTCTTGACGTTGCTCCAGCCAGCCCGGCTTCCTCCTTTCATTACGATCCTTTGCAGTTTTGGGCCCTAATCGAACCCTCTTTCTCTGCTCCGTCATGGCTGTCTGAATGCGCCGAGGCTAGATCAAAACGTTCCCGCCGAGATTTCGGCGTCGTGCAATCCCAGGTCCCGGCTCCCCGCCGAAAGGCGCGCGGGACAGTAAATTAGTGCGCCGAAATTTCTGCGATTCGATCAAACGCTTGATTAAAACCGGAATTTGTTCGACGTTTAACGCTGCTGCGAGCATCGACCGATTGTATGTAAATCGACGAACGTTGCCTCGGCTACCGGTTCGTTCTCGTTGTACAGTATATGTATATATTTTTTTGTTCATCCTCCCCCTTCCCCCGACGGCCCTTGAATGTTTTATTCGCCGGTCGAATTTCGCGAGGCTCGCGCAAAACATCGGCGATTATTGGCCACGATAGCCGGTCCAGTGAAAATTTCCCGCGGAATTTTATCGCGCACCGTGCTCTCCTCCCTTCTGTGTAACGTGATTATGGCTTTAAACAACGATCAAAGATAACCCTGTACGATCGATAAAACTCATACATAAAATGCAGCTTTTATACCGTGTGGGAAAAGGGCGAAAAAGGAAGAGAGATGGGCGGGAGCGGGAGAGAGAAACGTAATCCCATCGCGATCCTCTTCGCTTTATTAAAATAGAGGCTACACGTTGCCGCGATAAGCCCGAAAATGAAAACTCGATATGCGCCAGGCTTGACCAGAAACGGTGGCCAGCTACTTCGTCGCTGAATATCCTGTTTTGCCCGGTTTACAGAGCAAATGGACCACGTTAATTAAGCATCGAAGTGTACGCTGGCGAGCGTCGCCCGTTCTCGACGAAACGTCGGAGGATCTAGGTTTAAGCTCTACCGATTTTAAGGTTAATCATTGCTACGCTGTCCGATCGTCAACCTTCCTAATCTGAACCTCCCCCTCCCCGGCGCTGATCCGTCGGGCTGCCCCTCGGTTGGGACAAAACCGACGAGAATCGCGATTCCATCGCGTTTAGCCCAATTTATATGCTGACCGTAAGCCGACTTGAATGCCACGTAAAAACATCCCCTCGTCGTTCGCCTGTTAGGTAAGTCCCTTTCTTTGTCCTTGTGGATCGACGTGCCCACGCCCACCCGATTAAGGGCATACTTTTCGATCGATCGTGATAATTAAAACCCTTTGTCAATCGCAACTCTTCTATTTTTCTTTTAAGTCGAGCGCAATTTATCGCGATATCGTGCTGGAGGATCTGAAAGTGCTTAACAGATTATTTTTATGTCCAAGGTGGTGTAAAGCTAATGGCAGAGGAACTGAGGTATATTTGAAATACTACTTTGTTTAAGGAGAATCAAGAGACACGGCAGTGTCTCGCGCCAAGTGACTCGCATTAATATTCAGACACTTTTAAAATCGCATAACTTTTTTAGAATTGGTCCAAACAACTTGAGTTTTTTTTTTGAGAAGCTAGAAGGATTAGTTTGCTAACTGACGCGTTTCGTCGTTTTGAAAAAAAATGTATTTGGTTGGAATAGCGAAAAGAATAGTAAAGGTCGATTTTTAAACTTTTTTTTTGTGAACTTGTAATGAAAATTAGAAAAAAAACCGTTTGTAGATTGCAATAAGTTGTATATGTGTCTAAAATTTCATAAAAAATCGGTTAACGTTGCTCCGAGCTACAAACGTTTAAATATTTTAATACGAATAAATATTTTATTCAAAATACTTGGCGCTGCCCTCCGAAATAAATGTTGATTGTCTTGATTAATAAATAAAACAAGACAAGACACCACTGAGACAAGAAAGAAAGAAAAAGATTTTGATGCAATTTATACACATTTATTCAGTTTAGCAACACCAATTCGGAGAGCAGCGCCAAGTATTTTGAATAAAATATTTATTCGTATTAAAATATTTATTTGTATAAAAATATATCTGCTTAATATTATTTAATACATTTTTTCTTTGTATAAATACCCCATTGTGATAATAGGCGCAATTTTTGTATATCATTACTTTTGTAAAGTTAAATATCGCACATTAATAAAATTATATTAATTTACGACAATGTTTTTAAATAAGATTCTTTTTGATCGGATTATATACTTGGCGCTCTTTTTGTACCTTTTTTTAAAAAAGGTAATAAAAAATTACGGCAGAGGATGGGAAGAAACAAAACTGCATAATATCATAGGGAAACTACTAAACTTTTATATTTCTCTCGGTAATAATAAAAAACAAAAAGTAACTGAAGCTTTGGTCTAAATAAATAATGACAGGAAGTATCGATTTCGTTAAGGTGCAGGTAATTCGCAATATCGGTATTCGAATTTACCTTCACTTTATAAACTTAAAAAAAACATGTAGATAATAAAATTATTTTACAGGAAAAAATCACAACATAGGAATAATCTTAGGTAAATATAAACGAATCAGGCGAAAAGACAATTCCTTTCTTACATTTTCGTACTATCGAAAGCTACAAGAGAAGTTTGGGGCAGTCCTGTTGAATAAAGCACCCTGCATATTAATGTAACTCGCGGCAGGGTGGAATATATACATATTCGAAAATGCCATTTTAAGCAGGAACATGATGCTCGCGGTTGCGCATCGTCATCAGCGTCCCCATAATGATATCACGTCAAAGAAATAGTGACGACCCCGACGGCGGCAATTGATAGAATCGAACGCGTTCAGAATTCCCCGCAATTGGCGTAGAAATTGTTGGACGTCAATCGCGGCGAGGATTTCCTTAGCGCGACTCGGTAATTTCCCCAAGGCACCCGGTCGATCAAATACAGCGGGTTCGATATATCTGCGAGCGCTGGCGCGGATGTGGCATTGAAAGGAACAGAAATGATCTTTTACGTCTAGCGCAGATCCACCCTTCCACCCTGGATTTCGTTTGCACGATTGCGCTCGAGGATCCATCGGATTTAAATATCGCCCCAGAGTCTCTGCATTTCTGATTTCTCCGGATCCTCACCGTTGCCACGGATTTTCTACTTTCGTGCGAACACAATTCGCATAATATCGGAGAAATGGGAGGAAAATCTCACGTGCAATCGTCGCGTTCGTCAATTTCTAATACATCTCCCGGCTCGCAGATTTACGCGACGTTAAAGCGAGAGAACAGTCGACGCCGCTGTACCCCGAGGGTCGTTCTTCATCGCTCGCCCCTGTTTTCGATGCACATTTGTCGAGAAGGCAGAGATAAAAAAGACAGTATAATTCATATTCCACGATCGCGGACGCGTTTAGTATAGACAGCAGAATGAATTTCGAGCATCGGTTCTCGTGCACCTTCACTCGGGACGGGCACGGGCACGGGCACGGGCGCGGTACTAAATCTCTTTGGCAATCACTGAAAGTGGAAAGAGAAAAATTGCCCCCCAGCTTGGATTTCTGAGGTTAAGGTGGTGCGGATGGCCGGTGTAATTGATTCCCGTTCTTTTACGTTTAGGATGCCCGTTTATTAACTCTGCGAGCACAGTATTGCTCTGTATGCACATAGATAATCCAAGGAATGCATATTGCGCAACGTTTGGCACGCTGCGTTAGGGTACGTTTATGTTGGAGCTGCGATAATAGCGAAGAAAGAGAAATATTTCTTTCTCGACGCATTTATCGTTGGCCTTCTATATAGTCATCTCGCTCTTATCGTCGCTCTGATTGTTTATCGCAGCTCCAACATAAACGTACCCTTAGGCAAATCTCTTGCGTTCCTTCTGACGCGTAGTTCGCTGCAATATCGGGGGTTGAAAAATATTTGGTAATACAGAAATGAGTTTGCCACGGATTTCACGCGACTCGATGTCCTCATTTGCACGGCCCTCTCTCGATCATGACTTGGCACCGAATCAGAGGGCCTTAACTAGATCTCCTGCAGAGGCTGGATGTGGGTGATTACATCAAGCTCTGCAGTTTCTGTGCATCGTATTTGCACAGTGGTTCTGAGCCGGCATCGAGCTCAGCTTAGGCGAGCAGCGCACGTAAATAAATCGTCGCGCGATCACCTGAACACGCCGCGAATACAATTTATCGGATGTTTAATGCACAATGCCCCACTGAAAAATGTACCGTGCCCGCTGATCGATCGGTAAAGCGTGCCTTGAATGCACAATGGACGACGGGGGTGCCACCATTTTAATTTTTCATCCGCCCCGACTTTACGTCGCCCCGTTATTTCTACCGCCCCTCTGTGTGTTTATGTTCTTGAAGACGCGAGCTTAAATAAAAGCGCACCACTTGGGCCACGATATACTTCGAAGTGGCAAAGATTCGGGAATCGTTCTGGCTGTAGCCGGTGCAATTCTAAAGGGCCACGTTGAATCTGCAGAGCGATTCTGGGCCAAGGAGCGTGTCACGAGCGTGTCATCCCGGGAATTGTAACTCCGTGCTTGATGACAAAGGAAACGGTAGCACAGTCGCAATTGGATAACAAGATTGTGGATACAATACCGACAAGTGGCTTCAGCGATACCTATGCTCTTCTATGTCAAGCTGGAAAATGTGTTTCGCAGCACTCGTTACGAGGACGCTGTACCTACCGAGGAAGCGTTCCATCAGCCCGGGCGATGTCGAGCAAGAAATCCAGCTCGATCAAATTGTTGCCGCTAACTGGGCCGCGTGCACGCGAAACGGTTGATAAGCCGCGTTGGCGCGCGGCCTCGAGCGTCGATCATTAATTTTTCATTCCCCGCATCGCATCGCCACGGTTCCAGTCGGAACGCGGGCCGCTCTTCTTCTGTCATCCGTTTGATTAAAGTCTTCATATTTCACGAACCTGTTCCGGCGCTGAGCATGTATACGACACTCGAGCGTACAGGCAAAGGGAGGGGCCCGCGCCCATCGGGCGTTCCATGGTATCGTTCTGCGGAACGTAGGCTTTGCATGGGACGAAACAAATGGAAGAGAAAGGGGACAGGGCCAGAGACTGAGCGAGAGAGCCAGGGAGAACTCGCTATCAATGGTAATGGCTGTCCGACCGGACTTATTTAGGAGCGCATACGAAATTATGCACGAGCAGTGCCAGGGAGATAGAGAGAGATAGAGAGATAGAGAGAGAGAGAGAGAGAGAGAGAGAGAGAGAGAGAGAGAGAGAGAAAGAGAGAGAGTGAGAGGGAAAGGGATAGGGAGGACAGTGGGGTTGGGCTGAGGGAGAAAAAGGAACAATGAACGGGGCTGCAGCCACGGCGGGCCGCGATTTGACAGATGTCAAGACAAAGTGAGCCGAGTGGCCGGTTAGCCTCCAGCCAGGAAAGGGGTGTGCTCGATATCAGACCGTGTGTTACATTTAAATGATTGATGAACGCGCTCAATGAGAATCACAGCTGGGTCACACACATATCTTCCTCGTGGTCGAGTGCCGGGACCACCGAGTCTAATCCATGGCCAGGCTGGATACGCGACATGATGTAAACGTCTCGCTGTACGCACGCCTTACCGATTACGTGGATACATCACGATGGTATGCAGCGTGCAGGCAATCGTGGTCCTAAACGTTTTCGAATCTGGGGGAGGAATTGGACCGCATCGTGGGAAAGAGACTTGTAGATGTTTCGATTATTAGGTACCATTGGCAAGGAGTCCTCGAATTGTTCTTGTTGCGGATACTATATTCACCAGCAAAGGGATTTCTAGGAGCCTCTATTCCTGCAAATTCTAACGCAGTATCCTTCTGTCTAAGCAATGAGTTTGCTATGTACATATGTAGGTAGAGTTGCGATGAATACGTTAGAGCAGAACCACAAAAGGGGAGCATGGCTGGAATACATGCTTCTTGGATGGAACTTGGATTAAGAGACAGATGCCAATGGATGTGGATAAATCTTAGATTATTAACTAGTTATGGTTTAGCATGGTTAAGAGGATGGCTTTAAGGGTGGAAGCTGGTGTAATTGGTAGATATCAAGGTTCTTTTCAGGAATTTTTTGTGAGGAAACTATGCACGCAATCTTTGTAAAACTTTCAGCCTATATTATCATGTATTTCAAGAAGTGAATAAGCATTGTTTGATAAAAAAAATCATGACGTATCTAATTCCAAATGGCACAAGTGTTTCGGAGCGGCCAAGTTGTTCAACTGCGTGCTGTCTAGGGTCCGTTGTAGTGGCCTGAAACCAAAAAAACCAATAGCTTTGTTTAACGTGAATTTTTTTTAGGGAAAACCGCAATTTTTTTCAAACACTCATCATTATATCGTAATTTTTATTTCCGAATGTAGACTAAGGGCCATCCGCAGGGTAATATTAATAAAAACACAAAACTATTTGGTTGTTTGGTTTCAAGCCACTACAACGGACGCTAGACTGCACGCAGTTGAACAACTTCCGCACCGAGGCCGGTCCAAAACACTTGGGTTCATTGAGAATCGCCTCGTTATTTTACATCAAAAAGTGTTTGTTCACTTCGTGAAACATATAATAATACAGCCTTTTACTTTTAGAAAGTTCGCATGTATAGTTTCCTTACAAAAAATTCCCAAAAAGAATCCTGATTTCTGTCGATTACACCAGCCCTCTCAATAATTACAATTTCAAAATTAACAAAATTTCAGACTGTTCCGTTTGCGAACTGTAAAACTGGCAACAGACCTAAGCAGAATGGTTCTCCAGGAACATGGCTCTTATCCTTCGTGTTATCCTTTTTCTAAGAAAGAAAGTGCGCATTGTAGTCGCCGAAAAAAATAATCGAATGGCCGGGAAACAATTCGGTTGAACTTGAAACGAGCGGAACGGCTAGGTGGCCGTCGCGGGCCGCGATTCAGAACGGCGCGGCCGCCAGATCATAGAGCAATTTGGTGTAGTGGCGTGTCGTGTGATTGATCTGCAAGGACGATAAACATTGCTCGACCACGCAGCGAAATGACGTATACTCGCGTATTAATATCCGTGATGGAGGAAGGTGGCCAGCTGTGCAACCACGGGTGGTGGTTCGTTCACATAAATGACGCGACGCTCATTTGTCTTTGGGGATGGATTCACGATTCAAATAGAGACAACGCTTCTAATCAATCTCTTGGTAAAACGCGTGCGTGCCTATCTGCGATCGCGGGCAGGACGATGCACTCGGTTAGACGCGTTCCTCGCATACTGGCCTCGTCCTCTTTTTGCCCCTCGGCCTGACACCTTTCGCCCGGCCTCTGCGCTCTGCTTTAAAACTGCGCGCGGATCACCGTCGGAATTCCTTCCCGTCCCGCGGTTTCCAGCGAAATGTGCTCGTCGATGCCGCGATTAATTAACTGCGATCTGAATTTTCCCTCGTTTAACGCCCGAAATCAATTTGCGCCGAGCCACGATGGCTTAGCGGAACGTTATCCGATGGAACTTTATTTATTTTTAATATCCTCGTGCCCCCAAGCGAGCGAATCGATTTCACACTCACCGTTGCTCTTCTTACACGGACCCATGCGTTGCAACTCTGGGCCTGCCGGCACGGAAGCGGCACTGTGCGTCAGGTGTTGTGTGTTTCTTGCACGCGTTACGCCGCGAGCTTCAATCGGCCGGCGAGCGAGCAGCTGAAATCTTATTCGCGCGCGTAATAATCTGCATGGTTCCGCGGGGCGGCAAGAACCCATATTATTAGCCGAGGTGGGACGGGAATTGCCATTGAATTCGGGGGAAGAGCCGGTGCCGATAGCCAAGCAGGAGAAAAGAAGAAGGCACAAGGGTCCTGGCCGATTGAAAAAGAAGAATGAGGTATAAGATGAGAACTGTGCGGTTTCTTTGCTCAGGATGATTCCGTAATTAACTTTTTTGTGGGCCGAGGCCTTTCTGTGCTCTGTTCCGTTCGTCTCGGGAGCGAGAAGCCTGCCAGCGTATGTGTCCACTACAGAGGGTTCTCTACGACGGGCTTCTCTCGCGAAGAAAATAGAGATTTTCAGTGTTCGTTCTCTGGTCACCGTGCCCTCCGTCTTTCCTAACAGCTGGCCTTTCCGTTCGTTCGTTCGGGACACCCACCTTTGGAATTAAACTCCTGGCAACTCGAGTGAAAAGTCTCATCGACGTGTTCAATGAAGGAACGGCTCGAGATTCGTCGGAGGGAGGTCGAGCAATATCTTTGATAGAGTTTCAATGCGTCCGTCGGCCGGGCGGGAAGATGGCCCCCGCAGTTGCACAGGCCGCCGCGGACCTTAATATAGATGTTCATTTGGATAATTGAAATCATTCCGTCTGCATTTCATGCGCCGTTGCGCGCCTCGTTCGGGCTTGATCATAGTAATCGGTATCGCGTACTGGGGCAAGATTGCATCGTTCGCGGGGAACAATTGACTGGCCCGGCCGAATGTGCATCACCGTCACGAATGTCGTTATCGTTATCGATTACGTCTGATTTGCGGCTCTCGACGGCAGCGATAACCTATGGCCCCGTCTCGCCGTGCGGGCCTCTTTCGAATCGTCCGGTCATGACAATCCGATTACGTACACGTAATGTCCCTTTGACCGTGCCTGGCCTAATTAATCGAGCTCCGCACCAGTTTAATCAACTTGACGTTTAAGAGTTCACCCCCACCCTCGGAGACGAGTCTGTCCGCTTTGTTTTATGAATATCAGTATCGATTCGCGGCATGTACCTATTGGTAATTGGTGTCCGTTGAGCTTTCGCGGTTCAAACGTGCCCCCCAGGTAGCAAACACAATTGTTGTGAGTGAGGTGGTTGCGAGGCAGGGTGAACTTCGGACTAACATTGTATACAGATTTTGTTGGCTATGGTAATCAAACCTCTCCTCCCTATGCACAAGAATGCATTCTTCTGTAATATTAGAACTAGGAATATTACTTTATTGAAAATAAAGACTTGTGGGGAAGAGAGTCGTTAGAGAGTGTCACCTTATTTTCGTACAAAGTGACGCGATTCATTTGTTTGTTATTTAACAAAGTTTGGTTTAGGTGAAAGGGTAAGGGAAATATGGGGAATGTCACAAAACAGCTTTATCGAGAAAATTAAGTGTTTTGTTCCAGCGTGGAGTGGACATTACCTGTTTTTAACTAGTATACCAAAGTTTGATGTTATCTTATGGTGGCATTTGAACATTATTAGTCGTTGTGATTCGACAGTTCTGTAATCATAGTTGCCACCAACAAAATATGCTATAAATCGCAAAATGACGAAAAATGGACATTCATCGTTTGCCCCTTACCCTTAAGGGGGTATTCCACTGTGAACGGTCGAAAAATCGAGCTGTTTTTAAAGATTTTTTTCTCAGTAAATACAACATATAATGAAATAAATTTTGTCGATATTTATTAAGCTATTCTTATATTATAACAACAAAAATTTAAAAAAATATTTTTAATTTGTTTTACTTGTTTTTTTACAAAGCGTCAATATGGCACCTAAACAAAAACGATATGTTCGTGGTGCAGGTGATTTCCCGGCTTAGGCTTATCTGAAACAAAAGAATTCGAAAGATTCTTAATCTGTATAAGTGTCGCTATCACCCGTAGCTGAATTAATAATTTTTGTTGAGAAATAACAAAATGGCGTCGGGTTGAAAGATAAGTTCCCCAAAATGGTCTTTTCTCGAATGTTCCCCGAGAAAACTCTCGGTTATTTTTCGACAAAAATTGTTAATTAGATAAGCCTAAGCCGGGAAATCACCTGCACCACGAACATACCGTTTTTGGTTAGGTGCCATATTGACGCTTTCTAAAAAACAAGTAAAACAAATTAAAAATATTCTTTTTCATTTTTTTGTATAATATAAGAGTAGCTTAATAAAAACCAAAATGATTTATTTCATTATATGTTATATTTACTGAAAAAATCTTTAAAAATAAATAAAATATTTACTGAAAAAATCTTTAAAAATAACTAAAATATTTACTGAAAAAATCTTTAAAAATAACTAAAATATTTTATAGATAAGTATCTTTAAAAATAGCTTGATTCTTCGACCGTTCACAGGGGAATACCTCCTTAATATGAGAGAATCAGCGATAATCCGAGTACGGAATAAAAGAGAGAGAAACAGGAGTCGGTGTGTACGACGAAGTGAAATCGGGCACGATTTTGGTCCAAGGAGAACTGGTTGATCGACTACGCTCCATCATCGAAAATATCGTTATCGTTATCAGATTGATATGCTGCTGTGGCAGTTATGTCGCGTCACGTGGTTCACTCTTGACGAAGGTAGGGAAATGAGATTATACTCTCGTTTGGAAGTGACATATTGACAAAAGGATATATTCATCGATCGGCACCCGGCCGATAGAATGAAGTTCTCAACGACTCAGCAACCATCGCTCGCCTGAAAAGATTCGGATTAATCAACCGCCCCTTCCGGAGAACAAATCGTTCCAATTCGAGCGCTATATAATTCCAATTTCCTCGTTTCCCATTAATATAACGATAACGTTCGTTCTAAAAATTTCTGAATAAAATCAGTATCCCAGAATCTGCATTCCGCAATATTATTTCAAGCCTTACCGAACTGTCTATCCTCTCCTCTAGTTAACCACGCCAATTTATTCACAATACATTATACTCTAGTCTGATTGTGAGTAAAAGGGAGAAATTTAAACCTTCGGGCAACCTACAATCTTCTGCGTTCAATTTCTGGTTATCTTCGGGGTAACAGTGGAAACGAGAAAATGGAAATAGGTACCTACACCCACGAGCTCACGCATACGTGCACAATATGTTTTTCGAAAAGCCAGAGATACTTAAGTAGGTCGAAAGCCGAAAATTTATATTCACGATAAAATGTTTGCTTTCTGCTCTGAGAGGATATACTAAATCAATCACTGTTTGACTATTATTTTTAGAAACGTCGGCAGATAGGACTTTTAAGCGGAAGCTTCGGGTTAAGTGAAAAATTGAAAATCCGCTTGTTTAGATAGCGTCGCTACCGCACAAATTACTTGCATCGATCGCTGAATACAAGGGCACTGTTTATTTCACACACAATGCACGGTTACACGAGCGAATGAGGTAGGCTAGGTTGCATAACGTGTGCACACCGGCCCCGAATACATCCACCAGTCCCAAGGGATCAGTTTCTAGAACAAGATTACGTCACGGTGTTTGTAAAACGATTGGTCGCTACTACACGACTCCACTTCATCATCGGTAACGTCGTTATCGTTATCGGATTAATTGCTTCGACGAAGTTCTGCCATTCCCGCGGTTAACCGTCTGAGTGGTAAATTACAAGAAGACCGACTTTTCGATCCCGCGGCGCACCCCGATTTCATTTATTTCCGACAAACCTGTCAAGTTACTCAACCCAATTCGCTGACTATGTTAGAACCAGATAATCTCGAAATGCTACAGTTCGGGTGCCTACGTTTGGGTTTTCGGCTATAGTCTATGGGGATGATTGTATTTAACTTTTTAAAGAATTACTTGTTTTGATCTTGAAACTGTGAACCTTGGGAGAGGAATGACAATGAAATGGAGTTTGCTTTGGAAGAAGTCGACGTTTGGAGAATTTGAGCGTAGCTACACTGCTGGATATTATTTTTTGCCAATAGGTCACGCGAAATGTTAAACGAAATTAAGGAAGGAAATAGTGTTGATTTGACACATAGATGCCATTGTTTTAAATTATCAATTATTAGTTCGAAGAAGATGGCGTATTGTTCGAAATTTAAGAATTTGTAAACAAGCGACTATTCAAAGCGAGAAACTTTATCGTCAAAAAAATGTTTCGGAATAAATTAGCCGTCGTTTTAAGTTTTCTAGAGTTCCATGTAAATTTCGTGTATTCATATTGTTTTCTCTGTCTAAATTTACCTGTTACATGATTTTTTAAGGAGATTGTATACGCCTCTTCTTGGGCACTTGTTTTTAATTAATAACCATATATTCCGCAAAATATACTGTCAAGCAGTTTACGAAGGATGTACGGTAGAATTCGAAATCGATATCTTTGACAAACACACGCCTCTTGCAATCGTGCAAACGGATTTGCCTGCATCGATTGTGAATACGAAAGCAATTCATTGAAAGTCGTAGAACGGTGTTCCATTGCCACTCGTAATTAGTGACATTCTGCTTGCTCTGCCAATTGGACCTATAGGAATAAAGTAATGATACGTAAAGCGCGAAAATAAAAGTAATCACCTTTGACCATTGGAATGCTTGAAAATGGGGGAAAACGTGGACGTGTTTGAACATCGCGTACAAACGATTCGCGATGATTTCCAGTACGGAATTAAACTTTGAGTTTGGCGCTACAAATGATTCGATCGATCCATGAAATTTCTGTTCGGAGAATATCAATAAACACACTCAGTGGATCACTTTCTCTCGTCTAGAAACATTTTCTTATTTTTGTCAAAGGAGCAAAGAGAAATAATAGTTCTCATGATATTGAAAAAGATTTAGATAAGGATGGCCCGTAGTGTTAAATAGATATTTGTTCAGTATTTCATTTTTTTACAAATACTTTCCTTAATAAATATTCAGTGCAATAGATTACGTGGAGTCTAGAAATATTTTCCTCTGAACATATCCATGCATTCCTAGATTTGGAGATATGGGTCTGTGAGGCCCATCGTGTACCGCGGTGTAATTTTAATTTACGCGCGCACTCCAGGGTTAACAAAGTTCCATTATCCAGTCAGCGAAAATTCGAAATTCGTTTATACGGCCACGCCGGGGATTTGTCGATGGGCAGAATCCTCTTCCACAGCTAAACAGAACCTTATTTCCGCCTTCATGGAAACTTTGAATTCTATATAGCCGGCTCGTTACGCGACCGTGTGTAATCACGAATTAATTGAATCCTAGGAAGCGAAGCGCAAAGGCTACTATATTTGACTCCTGTATTATGTATCACGAGATTCTCTTTTAGGTGCCTTCCGGTGCAGTTTCTATAATGAAGCTGATTTATCTTGCGTATTCACCAGAATGGTCCGACGAATCCCGCTTAAACTTCAGGCTTTGTCTGACGCTTAAAGGGGATGACGGCGGGGGGAGGTTTAATTCATCCCCATTGCGGCACTTGAGTACGTAGCGCGATACGATAATTCAGGAGCAGTCCTTTGCTATTAATTCCATCGAATTCTCACGCGACACCTTTAACGACCTGCAATGCTTTTGAGACGATCTCGCGCGCGACGGACAACCCCTTTCTTTCCGACGACGTAGGTATAGGGCATGCGCGTTATCTCAGACGATCTATGAATTTCGAGGTAGAGTTAACCCGCGGCGCGTTCGGTTTCACTATGGAAAAGCGAACGGGACAACGAACGTTGCGACCAGGCACATCGTATTAACGGTAACGTCGCATGAACGTCACGGGGGTAGCGTTGCGGTTTACATTCACTCGGGCAACCCCCTAACCATTACGCGTGACGTAACCTAACATCCTATTATTGTTATATGTATAGATGCGCAGAGTGGTACACTATTATGCATATAATCGCGCAGAGTGTTCGCTATTGACGGACGATTATTGTTTACGGTTACCGGCCCTTCAACCTTAATCAATTCACTAGCCGCACGGGGTGTGACGTTCGACGACGCGCTTTCTAATTTTTACCTCGATAAACCGAATGAGGAGAGATCGACGAAGTAAGTAGAACTAAGCAGATTTTAACATTGACAGATATTTTTGAATATTTAATATGAAATCTCGTGGCGATTAGATAAATATTATCACCCCCACCAGTTGAATCGTAACCAGTTGCCCTTTCCTCGTTAAAAAGTAAATGTCCCCACAGTTGGATGCTCTGAAAGGACGTCCATTTACCTGCTCGAAATAATGTGGACCGTTTGGACGACGCGGGGTCACTATTTTCGCGTTGACGGCTCGACGACGCACTAGAAGGGCGAGGAGGAACAGAAGTACGTGGAGATAGGTGGTTCGTATCAATAGTAACGTCGAGTGGTCGCCGCAGGGCGGCATTGCGGTTTACATTCACTCGCGCAACCCCTTCCCACCGCGCGTAACGTAACGTAACGTTCTGTTCTGTATGTTCAACGAGCTGGAAGATCCATATCTCACTTGAGGGGTAGCTCTTAGGGAGCCACATGTATATACATGCAGGCGCGAGTGCATGCTCGCGAGTAACGCTTAATGCCCTGCCCTGTGTGCGCCTGTGCACGGGCACGCGCTGCAACCCTTACCAGATCGCCCGGCGTGCGTGTGCACGCAGATGCACGCGCCCGAACACGCATGTTGCTGCTCGTATAACCCGAATGTCGCGTAACCTCGTCCTCGTCCTTTTCGACTTCATTCTTCTCCCTCTTCCGCGGCACTCACCCCTTTCTCCTTTTGTCCTCGCCGCTTCCGCCGTCTCTCTCTGCTTCTCGACCCCGGAATATCCTTACCCGTTTCTCGCTTCGTCCCCCACCACCCTCAATGACCGCCCTCCTATTTCATCTCTTTTCCCCTCGCGACAGACCTGTTCTCCGGCCGAAGATTGCGCTATTTCTTTATAATGCACACATTCGCCAAAGCTATTGCAATCTCGTTCGGTCTCGTTCCCGCGTTATCGGCGGGGGAAAAGTATTTTCACGGTTGTGCAACACCAGCGGAGAGGGAGAGGCAGGAGGGAAACGGGAACCGCCTCGCGGAAATCTTCTCGTGAGAAAATCACGCGCCGCCATAAATTCACCGTTAAAACGGAATCGTTCCGGGCACGTTTTAGTTCCTCCTTTGTCTCCGTCGGATGTTTACAGGTGCACGGGGCCCGCGACTGAGATAGGGCGAGAGGCCTGAGTGAAATAAGATTGGGCTTATGGGGGTGACATGTTTTCCCAATTCGCCGCCCGGAACCCCCGTATGCCTAGTGGATTTTCTTGTCGACGCTCGGCGAACTCCTCGCTGCGGCTATGCTCGCGTGGCGACACAACATTTTTCGTTCCCATAACGATTACTTTTTGTATACTGTGTTTCCTGAGCGTGCCAAGCGAGAGAGAGAGGATTATAGAACGGAAGCAGCACGAATGGGAGAAGTTTAATTCTTCATGATTATCGAAGAGTGTTGTACAATTTCGCAGAGTAAATATCGTGCGGAAGGATCTACCATAAAATTGTGTTCAGGGAAACGTTCACTGTGCCGTTTAGTTTCCTGCATTCGTTCCTCCTCGCATTAGATTCTTAACCCTTAACTGGTATCCTGGGGTCGCTCGTCACCCCAAACACCCAAAGTTCGGTGTACAATTTTCGGTTGTCTAAGTTGGTAAACTTAATTTCTAATTAATTTTATAATAACAGTTTAACTTTCTACGCTTCTATTATTTTATACATTACCTAAGATGAAAATATTCATAGTGGTTGCTCTAGTGTCGACTTTACAAATTTCTCTGCCCTTTTTTATTTGGGGTCTGCCACGACCCCAGTATACCAGTCACGTTTGCCAAAAACAGTATACCAGTTAAGGGTTAAGTTGTAAATGAATACGTTACTCTTATATATATTTCCTCTGCAGCACGGGCCTCGTACGTCGCGAATTCAGACTGTGTGCCTCGACACAACGGTGGACAAAGCACGAACGCCAATAACTCAAAAACTCTCGCCTATGAATTAGGCGCACGCGATTCCGTTACCATCTTCGCCAGACAGGAATTATTAATCATACGTGCGGTAGAGCAAGTCCAGGTGGTTGACTTTCGGTACGCAGGTGCTATTACGATCTGATCAGATGGCATCAGGAACGTCGAGAACGCGATAGCTAGAGTATTTAGAAACGTTTCGAGTAACTCATTGAATTCAATGCTTCTATCGCGCAGAGGGCATCAATTTTTAGTTAATTGGCTCTAGCTTAATAATACAGCTTTCATGACTCACTGTTTGAGACCTCTATGTGCTATTAACGCCGGTGTTTCGGAGCTCGTCGGGAATTCTTACCACGCAGAAAAAGGAACTTAGAAATTAGCTTCGCGATTTTCGAGATGGGAAATTAATTTCACAAGAGATTATTATTTTTTGTTTTTATTGGAATTTTCCACGACGAACGTGGAGATTTTCATAACAAGGACGGAAGTTCGACGTCAAGGATCCTCTTCTTTCGCGATACGGTGCTAGTCGCGGTGTACAAGCACCCGCAAATCGTGACAACACAATAGAATCGTGTTTCAATGGCGGTCTTTCAAGTTCCGTTAAAAACGAGTCAATGTACTTTTTCAAAAGTAAATGGACGGCTACTCCAGTGGAAGCCGTATTCTTTTTCCCCTTCTGCTACGACGTCTGTCGATACGGACAATTTACTTGTACGGGCTATATAATGAAACTACGCCGGATTGTTCCTTGGAACATTTTTACCAGTGAATCAACTGCCGCGCGTGTGAGACTGTCAACAATATCTGCGCCGAACAGTCGCATCGTAACGTCACATTGTAAAATCTCCACAAAATTACCTTTTTTTAAAAAAAGGTACAAAAAAGTGCGCCAAGTATATGCGCGCGCGCAGACGAACGAAGAAAAACTGTCGTGAATTTATTAATATGCTATATTTAGCTTTACAAAATTAATGATATACAAACATTGCGCCAATTATAACAATGGCTATTTATACGAACAAAATATATTAAATAATATTAAGCAGATATATTTTTATTTTATACAATATTTCAATAGCAATAAATACTTTATTCAAAATACTTGGCGCTGCGAAACCGTAAAATGTTAATTGTCTTGGTATAAATAATAAAATAAGACAAGACACCACTGATACAAGAAAGAAAGAAAAATATTAATTGCAATTTATACATATTTATTCAGTTTAGCAGCACCAATTCGGAGCGCAGCGCAGAACCTGACGATGCAGAAAATCTCTTAACATAAAATTCGCCAAGTTGCAACTTTGCATCGAAATATCTCAGCTCATAAGGCACGTAGGAACAAAACGAAGACACTTTTCTGATGTAAATCAAACCCAAGCTATCCATTAAGACCATTCAAAACTTAATCGGATCAACCGTTATTGAGATTCGATAGTCGAAGGGTTCTTCCAAATCCTGCTCGGCGTAATATAGGCACGGCCGTCTCGCGCTGCGCGTGAACTTGGCGCGAGACACCACCAAGTGTCTCTTGATACCGTGCACAAACACTTCTATATCCCAGCATTGAGAAATTAATTAGCTCATTGGCAACTGAGCGATACGTACCGATCTGTTTCATTTCGGTGTTCACTGTCCGATAGAAAATTGAGTCTACAAGAACTTCAAAAAGGTGTCGAAAGTATCTATCTCGAATTCAGAAAAATTCTGCACGGTAATTAAAATGATATACGGCGATCTCTGCGAGCGAACATCTTGAAGACACGTGCAAGTCGTTCCCTAACGATCGCGGTTGTACCCCCGAGGCGCCAGAGGGTGTACGCACGCCCTCATCGGCGAATTTTTAAACGTCATCAAAAACCGGCCCCGGTCCCTCGCTTTAATTGATGCTCTCCATTTTTTCCTGCTTTTGTCTAGCCCAGAGATTTATGATCAGCTGGCCGGACGCGGGCGAAAGGGGGGAGGGCGAAGCAAGGCCGGCGTCGGTTTCTTTGAGCGCGATTCTCAGCGGGGGATCTCCTTTCTGGCACCAACAAAACCACCGACGCCCAACAGCACCTTTTTCATCCCTCTGTCCTGATCTCTGTCGGCCTTGTCTCCGCCGTATCGTTTCGCTGGCCACATTCTCTTGTAATGCGTGGCCTCCGCTGCCATATGCGTTCGCGGCGCGGTAACAAATGGGACGAAGTCGAAACTGGGCTGGCTTGGGGACTTGATTGGCGTTGCGGATGGCTGTATGGTGAATTACCGATGGATATGTACAAGGAACACAGAATTGATTAAAGCATTTAGTAGAACGGTACCATTCTTCATCGCATACTCCGTGCAGGTTTGAGTTCTTATTAAGAAACTCCGTGGAGCTCCTCTCAGCCTCTAGTTGCCTCCGAAATGTCAGCCCCGTCGGTATAAGGTAGGACGAGGGAAGATTTATCGTAGAGGTTTAACCAGGGGTGTAAACTAGATGCAATTACCGGTGACACCTTTCGTAGGCAAGCGAAAATACGCAACGAAACATGTGTCGAAGATAATTTCGACGTACCGGAGGGGCACGCGGTCCCCGACCATCCTGAGAATGCAGCTTCGAATTTATGTCAGCAGCATAAAAGCCGTCGCCGGATAGAGGATCAGGGTTTACGCTGCCACGATAAAATGCATTAGCGTGCTCGATTATTTACAAGCGCGTACCAGCTCGTTTCTGGCCGATTTTTCGAGCTGCCCCGTAAAACTTCGTGTATTGGGTCCGATCTCCGCGGACACTTAACGCGCTATTCGTTAAAACTGCTCGCTCGTTTTACGGCGCCACTTAAAACGGGCACACGTTTTTTCTCTCCGCTGCTTAACTGCGAGACGGTTCGCGTCACTTAACGATTCTGCCCTGTGGTAATTTAATCGAATTTAAATGTGGCACCGAGAGTCCGGTGCACTTTTAACGAGACAATTCCAAGGAACGTGTTGGCTTATGAGGGAAATCAGGTGGCAATCATTTCGTGGCAGAAACTTACGCCCGGTGCAGACAAGCGGTTCGCCGCCGCGGCAATCTGCCGCGCGCGTTTTAGCAGAACATAAATTTATATGAAGCAGTTCACACGGGACGCAAAGTTTCGCGGCTACTAAGTGGTATGTTTGCGTTCGTTTTGACGAACGCAGCGGCGAACTGCCGCTAACCGCTCGTCTGCACCGGGCCTTAGGGTGCTTTTAAAATGATTTTAAAAAATTTACGAGCACACTTCAGACTGCGATACTGAAGAAAGAATGTGGCTAAAGTAGAGCTTCAAAATCTGTCGCGTTTGGAAATATTAGAACAGTGTTTTCCAACCTTTTTCGAGCCGCGGCCCCCTTTTATAATATTCAAATAACCTAAGGTAAGGTATTACATATATTAAATATAATTAATAATATTTAAGTATATATATTAAATATATTAAATATTATTAAGTATATATATTAAATATACTTAATAATATTTAAGTATATATATATATATATATATATATATTAAATGTACTTAATTATATTTAAGTATATATATTAAATATATTAAATATATTTAATAATATTTAAGTATATATATATATTAAATGTACTTAATTATATTTAAGTATATATATATATTAAATATACTTAATAATATTTAAGTATATATATTAAATTATTTATTACTTTTTTTCATTTTTGAAAAATCAGTGTTACATTATTAATAGAATATGGCAATGTAACCATATTAAAATAAATAAGTGCTAAGAATCGTCAGCTTAAAATAATCGCGGCGACCCCCTAGAAAACACTGCCCGACTCACAAGTTGGGAATCAATGTATTAGAATTCTGCAAGTCTTTTTTTATCTTTAAGTTATGCCTGTGATATTTTCGATTCCATATTTAACACGTCTCAGTAGAAGAATGTAGATAAAATGCCCGATTTCGGATTCAAAAATATCCTGGTAAATATAGTCGGTGCTCTAAGTTACACCGTCGCAATTTATGTCGAAAAGAACGTATTTTTGAATCCTTATTTTCGGAAATAGCCTGGCAACTTTGAGGGAAAGTGTTGGATCTCGGGGTACCCTTTATACATTTCTGACGATCAACGTCGGTGATTCGGCGAGAATAGTGGCAACCGTCTATTTGGAATTCTTTCCGGATTTGTCTTATCAGTGTCCAATAACGTAGCGGTTCTATTAGCGGCAATTATTAGTTGGAAACGCTTCGAGGATCTGCTCTCGGCAAAGCACCTTTTCATTATTTACCGGTTTCGCAATTTACATTAAAGACTCGTCGTCTAACAAGTCTGAAAAGCTCTGCAGCAGTCTAAAAACAAAAGGATTGTGACGCGGCAGAAATTCAGGCGACCCTCGTGGGTTTTCCCTGGTTCTCCCGAGTTAAGAACGAATTATGTATATCGATTCTGAGAGTGGCGAGTTGTGGTGCTGAGTTGTTAATGAGACCTTTTAACCCCGGCATAAAAAGAAATATTGCAAGCAAATATAAAAGCGGAACCAATATTTCAAATCCCTCAATGCAGACAATCGCTGGTATAATCCACACGGGAACGCGACGAGAGGAAAAAAATGTGCTGCGAGCCATTGCGACGAGGACAGGCGAATAAACCGTAAATTGGGATCGATTCAGCGTTACACGGGTACGTGAATCGCGCTCAACGACGTTTTTCAATGTGACCGCAAATCGATCCGCCTTATCGATGAACGAGTGACCCATGTAAATTCGCAAACATCCACGAAACAAAGAACTCCCTGGTCGACCTAATCGTTGGAGCCGGTCGCGTCCCAGCGATCCTCGGGCAAACGAACGGTATCGAATCGAAGAATCAGGCGCGCACGCGGGAAAAGAGACGGTCGTGCGAGAGGAGAGACAATTGTCTCTCCCGCGATCGTTCCCCAGGGCAGCACGTGGAAACGCTCGAATTATCCCTTTCGAGCGTGTGGCCAGCGATTCAACAACGACTATTCTATTAACCGCGAGTCCGCCAGCTCCTTCTTCGATCCGTCACATCTATTTCAGATTTATCGAATCGGATTTATCACCGATCGATCCCCCCCGCACGACATTTCACCCACCACGTCCCCTTTACCCTCTCGTCCCTGTCTTTTCGCGTTTTTCCCTGCCCCACTGCCGCAGCCTCAATGGCGTAGCTAACTGCTTCCTGGTCCACGGAAATTTCAAAGCTCCCTGGGAAGCTGTCGAATGGATCGAGGAGGGTGAAGCTTGATAACCTTTGCTCCCGACAGAGGTTTCGCTCGTGGCTGAGGATAAAGCTATCGGGGCTGTGGAAATCAGTGTCCTCTTTATCTCGCTTCGTTTGACGACTCGCGTCACTCCATCCCGCAATTTATTCCTCCTGTATCGCATCGATAATGCGATACCTATATGCCGTCCTTATGAACTGCGCGTTTCCCCGCTCGAGCAGCCATCTCAGCCATCTGCTTTCTAAGGATTAAAGATTTCTAAACCTGCGGGACCGCGTAGTCGCTACACCACTGCCTTGCAGCGGTGGGAAGCATCTTCGTCGCGAGAGTTCGTTGTTTGTGTGATTACCTGCCTCGCTGGGTTCAACCCCGTCGAGTTTTCTTGCGCCAACCAATTTTAGAAGACAGAGGCGACCATCTTCGGTCGTTTCCTGGGGACGCCAGCTTGACGCTCCGCTTTACTTGCGCCGTTGCAGAGGGGTACGGTGGGTCGGAAGTCGTCGGAAGCGAGGCGCGCGGCTATCGACTATCGAAAAATTAGACCGCTCAAAGTTCCCTGTCCCGAGACGACGGTTCTTCTTTTGGCCGTGGTAAGGTGTAATGCTTCCAGGAGACCGTGGGGACGTTTCAGGGGCTGTGTGTCGTTGGGCAAACGAAATTTATTTCCGGGGCATAAAAAAAGAAACGCGGCGGGGTGAATCCGCGGGGACTCGTAAAGCACACGAAAGAATCCAACTTTTAAATGACGAGCAACGAAATTCGAACGGCAGACTTCGTTCTTCGCGTGCTCGCTGGGCAGAATATTGCCGTGCGCGTTTTATGCAAATCCTGGCCAGGTGGCGAATTACTTAACTCTCTTACTCCTGTTATTTTTCAACGTCACACACATGACTTCAGTCTTTACTCGCGATTACGTTATTTGGATATCTACATCTATTTTCCGTGCACACTGTTGTTGTTAGTTTTAAGTAGTTTTAAATAGTTTTAAGTAATTTTAAGTGGTTAGGTAACAACAACTGACAGATCTAACTTGCATTTTGCGCTCTTCTACTTTCACATGTAGGGTAGGGCTGAAAGTCCCGTTTCTCGTATAACCCTATGTGAAATTTAGTAATAACAATCTAGAGATATACGGTGTTATTTTGTATAAACTACATCTATTATGCTTTACTTTTACAAAGTTGTTCGTTAATAGTGTTATTTTTTGCTGAGTTATATCACAAAATGTGTGTCAATTCAAAAAGGACTTTTTGCCCCGGGCATGGGGCAAATCTTCTAGCCAGCTTTTCGTGCAACATAAAACAAAATAAGTAAAAAGCTCTTTTGAAATCAACAAATTCTTATTAAATCAATTTTTTGGGGTATACAATATTGAAAGGAAATACTACGACAATCTTTTTTTAAACAAAAGAATGACACTACAGGACACAGATTCAGCTTGAACAAAAAATTGCACAATAACCTTGGCTCAACATAAAGTTATAATTTTTTTTCAAGCACTTTATCCTTATTTCTTAAATTCAAATTATATTAATATAGAAAAACAGTAAAAAAAGATAGATAATTTATGACTATACTAATTGGTTTGCTTTGACAAAGACAATCACTTTTTAGTATTTTCACATGACTTGTTTACCAAAAAAAAATGTAAGTAGGGGAGTTTTTTGCCCCAATGGTATTTTTATAGTTTCGCCGATATATAGGTTCGAAGATATTATCATTCAGAAATAAAGAATGTCATGTATAAATTACTAAAGGAACATACAATCTTAACGTATTCACCTGATACGCTGTTGAACTCTGGTTTACTTCGAATAACACAACAAAAACGACGTACTTTTTCGCATACATTTTTTTTCAAAACGACGAAACGCGTCAGTTAGCAAACTAATCCTTCTAGCTTCTCAAAAAAACTCAAGTTGTTTGCACCAATTCTAAAAAAGTTATGCGATTTTAAAAAGTGTCCGAATATTAATGCCAGTCACTGTATATGTATCGTACGTGTACCTACTGGGTCCCATCATTATGAACGAGTGTTCCGCTAAGTTTCAATTTCACTCAACGAGGTCGAACGAGTTGACGTTGCGCTGGGTTATCAATCACTGTAAGTCTCCTACTAGAACGTTGACAGGACTATCGCCGTCGCAACAGTTACGTTAATATTCATACATATTCATACCCACAAAGGGCTCGCGTATTTATGCACGATACCTTCCCTTTTCAACTCTCCGTCCCGAAGTTAATCAGCATAAAGCAAGCCTTTTAACGATCGACGTAATAACACGGCAAGAGAGTCATCTCTCGGGCCGAACGCGGTGTTTATCTTTCTCCCATAAAAGTACATAAATGAGGGCCGAGTGCGACACTAAATTACGTCTTAATTTGAACCAGCACGCTCGTTCACGGCCGAGTCGCCGAGCCCTTTATGAGTCGCCCGATGGCCCCTTCGAGGGGCCACGGATGGCCCTGTATCGGCAGATTGACGCGCTAAGTGTCCGAGTGCGGTCGTATTTTATCGCGTATCGTCCGGTTCCGGCGTGAGTTGAAAGCTGTTGCACGAACGCCTACCGAAATCGATAGAGATCGTGGATGTGACGCGGCCAGAAATCAATCGAATAAAAATTTTACGATCCTTTTACGGGCTTGAAAACGAGATTTCGGCTATGAGAGTTTGAGCGACACACGAGCCATTGCCGTCCATTTGAAAAGGACGATAAATTCGAGAGCCTTCGTAATTGAATTCCGACTGCGGGGGACTCGAGGGGCCAAATAAATTATTATTACCATTACTTAAAAATGGAGATCTCTTTCGGTGCGGTGAATCGTTGAAGGACGTTGAAATTTTCACACCGTGGATGTAGGTACGTTGACTCGGGACGGTCCAAGAACGGGTTAAAAGTGATAAAATTTAATCGAGGTCAGATAAAGGGCGACTGTTTCAACTTAAAGCTTTCTAAGTCCAGGCTCTTGACGATTGCCCATTACTTAGTGTACAGATTGATTTTTAATCCGTCGCGTCGTCGTCGCCAGTTTAGGATGATCCGCGAGGTTGGAAATGCTGTTGGACAGTCGCGTTTCCGCGCTCAGCGGGGATTCAGCATATTTAAACCGGCGAGCTTGCTAACGACAACAGCCGCCGCCGGCTACGGCGTCTGTCGGGCTTGAGCATCCAATATTCCAACGGCGTAATATTATATTATTTGCTACAACTCCGTACGGAATGAGATTTTCCCGACTTTCATGCCGTAACGTCATTACGGGACGCGTTTCGAGCGGTGTCTCATTCGAGAAAAGTCAATTTCTCGGCGGGTAAAGGACGGCATTAACGCTGTAAATTTCGCGTCACTCTACGTTCCTCCGCGCCAACCAACATTTCAATATCCTTCGTTGATGTCGCTTTCCATATATATATATATATCTTCATCTTCCTTTTTGTTCTTCGGCAACATACTCGCCGGAGGAGCGTAGTTTTCGTCGTTACATTAATTCTCCCCGTTTTACGCTGATATTACTTTGCCACAGACATTCTATTCCGAGGGTTTCAGGAAGGTGCCGCGGGGCGAAACGTTTTTTTTTTATAGATTATCACTGTCTGTATAATGTGAGAAAGTAATGAAGCTAAAATTGTGAGCACAGATTAATCATTCCGACGAATAAAGGCGCGCGGCTATCTTCGGAGACGTCGCGTTCTCTTTGTTCGCGAGGTAAAGACGTCTTTCTGGTGGCAGTGTGCACGTAGCGAACTGAATCGAATATTCCCGGCAAGCTTTTAGCCAGTAAATTCCGAATAAGGTGCTCTTCCGCGAAGCTCAGTCCCTGAGAAGAACATTATCACTTAAATATAATACTGGTCCCTCGTAACAGTTTCTCTCCCCTGGTCTTTCCCTGCTCCGTTGTTCGATCGAATAGAACCCTTACCTATTAATCGTTTGACGCTCGTCGGCTCCCTGTTAAGATGTTCGACATGGCTCGAAGCAGTACCTACACTGGAAATACACCACGTGGTAAAAAGCTAATGAAGTTTTGCAAATATTTGCTGAAGGCTGTCTAAAGCCACGCCGCCACTTCTATTCGCGGCTGTCCTCAACGTTCCATCTCTCGTCTCTTCCATTTCACGCCTACGTGGTATGATTCTGAAATAGTGGCTCTTCCGCCGAAGAAATGGAAATACGGATCCACTCTTTCATCATCAAACCCAAATAAAATTTTGCGAATGCTTTGCTCCACTGGCGAAAATACTCTGATATCAAACGCTCGCGTTTTAATCGATAAAATGGTTTCATGAGGAGAGAAAAACGAGGCGTATTCAATTTCAGCTCGAAACAACAGACACTCCATACGTTTCAGCCGAATATCACTGTGCGCGGGGCGATATCCGTCTCATTTCGCAGGGGGAGGGGCGAAATGGTATGCAAAGTTATGGTCAAACGCGGCATAAAAGAATCGGAAAGTGTACGGCCGCGTAATTTATCAGGGGAGCCCTCTCGGCCGAGAATCCCCATTTGAATAATTAATGCAAACCGCCTTCTAAATAACCCGTGGGTGATCGTTCGCCGCACCTGCAGACGCCCGCGGATCCGCTCGTATGGAAATGCTCCCATGGTACGGCCGCGATTCGGTCAATCCCGCTTAAGTACCGGCTCGGGAAAGTTTATTGAATTTGCGGCTGGGGCCGCGCCGAAGAAAAAGGACCGAGCGAAAACTCGTTGCAACGTGTGGCCCTCGGTCAGGTGCACGCGAACCCCCGAATAGTTTGTAAATAGAATACCCACCTTGGAAATTGGATTTATGTCGTCGGGGGCGCCGCCGGTGCGGGACGTTCCCGAGATTGATGGCCGCACGGAAATAGTGCGTTTCGAGGATTGACAGGTGCGAAAGAGGAATTCGAAAGACCGCGTGCTCGTTGTTTCTCCCCCTCTGCTCCCTTCTCGTCCTCCTCTTTCTTCTCCAGTCCACCAAGATAATATAGCGTTTGATATCGAACTACAGGGTAGCCTTGAACCTTTTTCATCTTAAAATGGCACGTGTACCAGGTTTGTAATTTCCTGGTTTGTGGAAGGAACGCGAAGAGCAATGAACAGGTGTCTTGCAACACTTTCTTACTTCCCGTGATCTCTATCAAGCGAGCAAAGTGTAGGGCAAACTTATTACATGAAAAATAACAAGGAAAATAAAAAGGAAAATGAAACAAAATTATTGGTAATCAATTCTTTATTAATAGGATAAACAGTTTTATAAACTCAAGCAACAAAAAATAATCAACTTCTATTCAGAAGAACGATTTATTTTTAATATGGGAAAAGTACGATTTAGGATTAATGTTCCTAAATCGTATCGTACTTATCCTGATTCGTACTTTCAAATTTAATTACTACAGTCATCACATACATATTCAAAAGTATTTCTATCTATTCCCGCGCAAAGCTCGTCTACTCACACTTTGCACTGCGTGGATTGTATCATATTTTCCTGTCTATTTTCTTCACTCAATTTACAAAACCAGCTTTCATTTTCATCGACTTTCTTCCTCTTCTTCTTTTTCTTTTGTGTATTGGTTTCGGCGTGGTTCTTCCTCTTATGAGTTTTCTTGGCTGTTCTGGTCTGGAAACTCATCCAATTTTTTTTCTAAGTTGTTTTTGTATGTTCGTACCAGTGCGATTTAATCTTACCTACGCGCGATGGTACGAAATAGGCACATAGGTCAATTTGAATTCAAATCTATAGCCCTAAAATATAGGGCACTATTCGTTGACGTCGAAACAAGAAATAAACTCGACAATAGATATAGTTTCACATAGAAATACGTTTCACTGATTTTCGCAAATAGTAATTGTACAAAATCCTTAAGAATTATGCCAAAATTTTAGTGAAAAGTACCCGAAAACCTTACCAGCTTTGTATTTTTTTGCTGAGTGACTGCATGGTGACTCGGCTTGTTAATCGTATGACTAACAGTTGTTAACACTTTCTCCCGTTAGGGGCGATTGTGACTGTCTTAGGCTGGTAATCTTAGTCGCTACTTATTCTTAAGCAAATGCTTAAGAAAGCATACCGGCCTTAGGCTAAAAAGAACAGACGAGGTACGATTTAGGCGCAGGTACGAATTAGGCAAGTTTACCCTATATAGGTTCAAAGCACCCTGTATAGTCTTCTCGTTCAATCACATGTTTAGTAATCCCCCAGCGGGGAGAAAAATTCTTCGATAATACGAATCGCAGCTTTTTTTCTTCTCCCCTGAACGAATTCTCCTAATCCGGGAACAGACGGCCGAGCAAATTGCCGCGCAATTATATAACTAATTATCCCCCGTATAACTCGCAGCCCGACCCTGTAATTTCACTTGGTAATACCCGTATTAAGACGTCTGGTAATTTAATTTCCTTTAACTCGGACTGCCACCCCGCTCTTCTCCTCGCTATCATAACAGGCATCGCGTTCCCCGCGAGTTCAACGCGAAAACGCACGCGTCGTCAGTAGCGCAATACAGGTAACGTATTTTCCGATAATGAATAAGTAATTGCAGCACGGTCGAGTACCGTAATTGCATTAAGAGACATTATTGGCGAATGAGTTAGGGAAGGGAAGGAAAAAATACGAAGCACCGTTAAGAATCTCCCTCCTGCTCTTATTTCTCGTGGGTCCGCGAGATAATGGGCTTTTACTGCATGAATAGAAGAGGAAGATGTAGTCTTTCACGAGGCGAGGCCCGCTATAGGTGTCAGACGTGAAATTAGTCTGCATTTATATTCTTTATTTGCATACAATGGAATCAGATAGCGTAATAATTGTACTCTTATTCAACGCTTTATCAACGCCCGATCGGCTCCCGCGAAAACCCGCGCCTGTGATCTCGATTCATTATAAACCTATAACTCTCTAATTGCTTCTGCCTCTATTAATCGCATAATTCAGAGAGGATAATTCGCATTAAATTCTGTCGCGACTTCGTTGTGTACACGCAGTTCGGTCGGATTCCAATTAGGTATTTGATCTAAAAGCTGAAATGTATGCATTTTCGCCAACAATGGTTGTAGTAAACCTATTCAATTATTCCAATTATTCATCAAGCCGAACTTTCTGAATACTGCAGTTGAATGAGCCAGAAGCTTGTTTTTATCCTCTTCCCCCTTAAGCGAACTATTTCGACGTCGGAGTAATGAAAATCTGCCGCGGCGAGTTCCCACTACCTCCCACCAAACAGGGAGCATCATTTTTTTCATAGCTCATGACTTCTGAACTCGCGCGTGTTTTATGAGCGCAAGTAAATTTCCAACAGTTCTGGGACGACGCGAATAGACCTCTGAAGCTCATACGGAGCAACGATTCGACGCGACAAAAACAGCCCTTCGTGTGTGCGAGAGTGGGGTTCGGCAGGCGGTACAACCGTTCCCTTTTAAATGAAAGCTAATTCCCCGTTTGAGCGGACGCAGTGGAACGCCGGCGGAGGAGACGTGACACGTCTTGGCCCCGGCTGGAGAATCGATCAAACTAGGGGCCACGAGACAAGCGGGAGCCGCCCCCGCTTACACGCCCGATCCCTAATTTCTTGCCGGGAATGACACTCGAGAAAGCATAAACACGTGTTCACGAGTGACGTGTCCAACGGGACGGAGGAGGCGACGCAGTTTCACAGATCGTGAACGTAAACTTCTCATGCGCTCCATTTCAGCCGCAGACGCGCGCACGCTTACGCGGGGGGACGACGACGGATTTACAGTGGCCCGTTTTCGTTTTTTCAGATGAGACCACTTACTCCACTCGGGCAGGATGCGGAGCTAAATTTACACGGGAAATATTCTTCCTCGCGACCCTGTATAGGGACGGTGTACAATTCCCAGTGCAAACGAGAGTAAAGGATATTCTCCGTGGAAAAATGAAGGGAGAGCGTGAAACGAGATTTCCTCGTACGAGGGTTCGGTTCGAAGAGTGTCCAATTTGAAGATTCAATGGCGAATAGATGAGCGTCCGACGAAGTACGATTTGGTTAATGTGTCTGTCTACTAGTGGCTCTTTCTACTTGCGTGCTAAGGTCGGGATGTATCGATGGGGATATCTGCAGGAATGCGTTTATAGAGCTCCACTACTGGACATTTTCGAATTTATTTTTAGACGAAGATCACTTCCCTTTCAGTTGTACCACGCACTTTGTACTTTGGGCGTTCTTAAGATACGGGCGCGCAAAAAAATACGAGGCACGTATTAATTTATGCTCTCAGCGTTATCCCATCTTCACCGTGTCTCCAGCCCTCTTCCCGTCCCCATCCATTGTAAAAAATCGCGTTGAGATATGTATTTTTATCGCCGGATATATGAGGGTCGCCTCGAAGAGACAAAGCGACACTGTCGTTTGCTTTACACCCGCTGCACTGGCAGGGTTCCCACTGAAATCAGTCAACGATAACTTTCGTATAAGCTATTAATCTCGCACGATGGCCGTCGCCGCCGCCCTTTCATTTTATTGCTCCGTTTCACCCTGGAAACGAAGCCCTATTTTTCTGCCCCCCTGAAAAGATAGCTCGGAGAAGGCGAGTCGTACCCTTTCGGCTATCGTCGTCTGCTTAAAAGGTAACTTATCGTAACCCCTCAGAGTCCTATAACATTCTGGCCAACGAAACGAGAGGAGCAACACGAGCCTGCTGAAGAACGCTAATGCGTGCCTCTGGGCGGCGTTTATTCCGCAAATCGTGAAATTCGTTGAAAATAAGCCTCAGAATCCACTCGGCGAACTCGGTGGAATAATTTATTCTCTCTTTTTTCTGCGCGACTTAAGTTGATCGACGGTGTAAAGTATTTTCAGGGTCTGAAAGGGGAGCATCACTACCGCCTTCAGAGTGACACACTAAATTACGAAGAAAATTACCTTCTAGGACACTCGTTAATTACGCTTCTAATTTCCTGGACAGTCATTAATTATACCCAAACGGGGCAGCGTGCCTTTATTTTTGCAGCCGCTTTTGCTCGGAGCTACTTAAAAAAATGTTAAAAAACTTTTCGAGGGAAAAAGTGCCTCTCCCACTGCCGGACCGAGGGGAAACTTTTCCTGCGTTCAATTACACGAATTTCTTTTCTCCTTCGCGCTGTGCAAAGTCAATTTCCTCTGGCCGGTTGTTATGATCCGACCACTTTGCTCCCGAAGACAGAATTACACGCATGCCGGCCCCCGTATACCCTGTTAGTCGTTATTAACGTCGGCGGAAAATTCGCGCGATGACACAGTGCGGTAACTAACAAAGGTAAACGGTGTCAATAGTAACTGCAGCTGGGGGAGCCTTTGATGTCTTACTGATGCGTAGTTTTAAAGGCCGACTGGAAATGCATAAATACCAGCTGACCGCAATGTTACAGCGGGAAGCAAACGCGGGAGCTTTCTGTGCCTGCTTTGTAGCGGCTGCGCGCAAATGCGTGCCACATTCGGCATTAGCTACTCGTTACAACTAATGCAGAAATACTCTTCTAACCTCGCACGAGCGGTGGGCGTGCGCGTGCGGCATAATTCGAAGCGCAACAGTCGAAGCACTGGCACATAATGCGTAACCCCATTAAACCTGTAATTCGCAAACACGTGGATGAGCCCGGTGTGAGCAAATCTAATCAGCGGGCGATTTTTCATCGCGTCCAGTTTGCTGTTCAAACGCACGCCGGTCCGCCAGTGAGGAATATTGATTCGAAGGTATGGAGAATTTTAAAACAAGCCCGCAGCCCCGCTATGGAAAGCAACAATTAATTACAGCCTTCAAGCACACGGATCCCATTGCATCCGGTTGCGTTTCATTTATTCGGTGCTTCGTAGTAACACGATTCCGGGCGGGAGATTCTCATTCGAGATCAGGGCCGCGCGGCGTTGTTTGCCTGATACAGGAAGAGCGAGGTAAATTTGATGATTTCATTAGTCCGCGTCTGTAACTTAATCATTCGCGTTGTCTGCGCGGGCGCCGCTGTCTCTGGGTGCCCGGAAGTCGGGCCTCCACCCTGGCCCCCCATGCTTCTTATCTTCCGCGCATTAATCACGTCCCCACGGCCTACCCGGCTGAATTTCTTTCCGAGATAGTTAGATACCTGTCGGCACGTCAGCCCGGGAAGGATATAAACGCGCGTATCCTTGATACGGGGAAGGCATTTCCGTGTAATTGAATGGATTAAGAACGACTGTAATCCCAGAGGGTGGCCGGACGAGCGGGGCGTAATGTATGCAAAAGAGCGACGTATTTATGCGGCCGTAATGGAATCTCGTTTGATGCATCGTGTGCAGCGCACTCGTTGATGATCCAATTGCTGATCCGGCGCGGCGGCCACTGCTGTCGCTTTTGTATCAATAAAATAATGCCAATCTGAACTTTGATTCTTCTTTCTCTACAAGATTGTGTTGGAATTGCTGCCAGTTTGTTAGCGAGCGTTAACTAATGTAATTAATCAGTCGAAGCAATAAGTGGGAGCGTCTACTGGCAGCCGTGCATCGATTCGGTTGCTCCGGAGCGGAGGAACTTTCGCCGGGAGTCTGGAGTTTGAAATTATTATCTCCTTGCCGCGTTACACGGTGTATCGCTCGTCAACCGGTGTTTACATCGGGGCGCGAGCTAGCGAGCTAGCGAACGGGCGAGTCCGCGGGCAAAGTCCGGAACGTTAGGGCGGATTATTAAAGCGCCGAACGGCTGGGCCGGATTACCGCCGCGACACGTACGATTTTGAATACATTAACGTGCAAAACATCGACGTTAGCCGGCTGGCTGAAATATTCGCGCAGCCATTCAGATGCCTCAATTATGCCAGACACGTTTCAGCCTTTAGGAGAGAGAGGAGTCCTTAGCCGGCAGCGTGACAGTAGTTCCTCTCCTCGCGCATGAATAGAGAACGGCCGTGAAAGCGCCATTGAAATTACGCCCGGTAATTTCTAACTTGAATAGTTAAAGACTTTAACCGGCTACAATTAGGGCCGGAGGCTGCGCTGTTTGCCGACTAATGGAATTTCCTAATGACAAATAAATACCATACGAGAGTTCCTTTCTGTTTGGGTGATATCATCCGAGACCTTGAAACCCGTTCACTCTAAATTCATTCGGCGCGGAAAATCATTTCAAAGTCCAAGTCCAAATATTACCAAGTCAGACAGTAGTTAATAATTATTTATACTGGGCGGTTAGTGTATATGTCGTTAACATTATTTGGTATAGTAATAGCCACTGGGATGAATATTTTAGGGAAAATGTCCCCTAGATTCTATATCCAAACCGAAGAGATCGATGGAACTTTGTTTCCATCTGTCTCTTGGGTTTAGTAGACTTTGATTCCATTTATCTCTCTACGGGTCTCGAAACGCAGCAACCTCCTAGTGGTGAGACCTGACAATTGCTGAGAACCTAGCTGATGGCTGCGATTGAAAATATTCTAGTTAGATATAAGAATTTCTTTAACTTGGAATGCTATGGTAAAATGTAAGAATAAATGTAACTTGAAATGCTTGAGCCTTCCTTCCCTTCCTTCTACATGTGTACTATATGAGATGAAATAAAGATGTGTTTGAAAATATGAAGCGTGGTTCGACTATTCCTACCCCAGAACAGGGGTGTAACGATATTTGAGCGAGGTGCTGGAACCGAGGTAATTTTAAAAATTTCAAAAAGTCCTCTCTGCTTCAGCATCTTACTGAGATATACCAAGTTCCAATTCCTTCCTGACGTACTCCAAAAGTTACATTTATCGAGAAGGAATATGACCCCACAAACCCGGGACAGAAAATTACATTGGCTTTTCGGTCCATTCTATACCTCGCCTGTGGCTTTATCTTTATCACGAAATTTATGATATAAATTCATTTAAATTCTAATTCCCACCATAATGAGCATTTTAATCTGTTTCTGTAGTATGCCGGTAACGTTGCAGGTGACACGGGCATGGTAATGGGGCTCTAGAGCCACAGAAAACCGTGCTGCGAAAATACATTGGATGTTACGTCTATTCTATACCTCTGTGGTAGCGTCATAATCTCATTAAGAGAATCGAGAATAATTCATTCATCGACTAATAAGAGCGCACAATGTGCGTTAACGCAATCTCGCTTCTAATTTAAACATATGCATGTACCTTGATATTTCTCATCAACCTTATTCCACCGACTCCCACTGGACCTTTGTAACCAGCAACACGCTCGCGAATAACCCGTCTACTCCCCAATACTCAATGATCGCGTATCACGTTTCGATTTCGCGAAACGAAGGAGGGAGGCCCGAGCAAAAAGTCTCCCCAACAGAGAAGACTTTTTGCCGCGAGATAAACACCGTCTACATCGGGGAGGGGAATCGATTTCCCGATGGGACGGGACACACCGCAGACCCAAACACTTTGCGTAGAACACCGTGCCGATGATTGCTCGGCCAGATTCCCTTTTACCGAGCGAAAGAACGCCTCGGAAAATCGAGCCAGACTGATATTATACGTAGGCACCTACCGGGTGATCGAGAAAGGAGGTCGAGCAACTTAGAGACTTGCAGCGCGACACTACACAAAGTATATTGAGTCGACATGGGCCCACAAGTCAAGGCTGACGGAAGCACAAGCTATATAATAATTTACTATCGATACCTATTCGTAATCTTCATACGTTAACTCTCCGCGATTTCCTTTTACCAGGATACATAAACAGCTTACAAGTGAACCCAAAAATTCAGAAAATTATGCAACTTTGTGTGTAAATACAGGAATTCATGCGTAAGAAAAACCTATGTTTTGTTTGTGCCGTAGTGCGGCTTTAGGGGGTGAAATCACCCCTTGAAAAAAAATATAGAATTTTCTTTTCCGTGGAGAACGGTGGGAGATATTGGGAAGAAGTTTAAACAAAAGTTGCACCTTTTTTTATATCTACCAAACTGCGTAAAAATAATTATCGAATTAAGGATTAGTAGCGAGGGTAACTTGAAAACTACGAATTTTTCGATAATTATTTTTACGCAGTTTGGTAGATACCTAAAAAAAATGCAACTTTTGTTTAAACTTCTTCACAATACCTTCCACCGTTCTCGAGATATTCCACGAAAAAGAAAATTTTGCATTTTTCTCAAGCGGGTGATTTCACCCTCTCCCCCTCCCCCAAGATCGCACTAGGGCGTCAACTAAAAATACGGATGAACTACTCTACTCGCACACAAAGTTTCATAATTTTCATAATTTTCGGTTTGCCTAATTTCCAAAAATTATTGTAAATACCATGTCCCGGAATCATTGCACCTCGCTTTTAGATCACCCTGTATGCACGTGCCAGTGTAGGTGTAGGTGGAAGGCGGTTCATTCGATCTCTTTTGGATCGAGGGCTGGCAACCGGTGCGATATCTCGGTCGCAGACCGCCCGAGGGTGCCGTACACAAGCCGGCTATGTAATTCCAGGATATCTTCGTTACGGGCTGCACGTTCGGTAGCCGTTGTGTAGGAGGTGGTGCCGCAGGAGGATGGGGTCGAAGGAGGAGGAAGGCCATAGTAGGAGGGACCCTCTATTAGTTAGCCGGCAAATGCGCAGCAATGTAGGTACCTACACGTTAAGGTGTGCAATGCCGGCAAAGGAGAATGGAGCACGGACAAGGGTGCGGGAGGGGTCGTCTTTGCCAGTGAACCGAGGTGGTCCCAGTTCTCTCTCACATATGAGAGAACGGAGGAACCGGTGAAAAGCAGCCCCTGGTTAGACGTATACGCGTGTATGAGCGTTACACGCCGGCTGGCCCGGCTGGATCCGTTCTTCCACGGCCAAGTCGAGCAAGTTCGTTATGGCCGTTAGGCGTTAAGATGATATATGTTATTCGCTTAATTAAGCGCTTGTCCGCGCCTGCTGAACGTCCGAGCTTCAAGCGGCAAGCAAACTTTGGTCATGAGACAGGGAAAGAGGAGGATCCGCGGCGCTAGTTTCTAAGCTCGTAATATGCCGCAACGGTGGACCGGCTCTCGTCGCTGGCTCAGAGAACGACGAGATTAGACGCGTTAATTACGATAAACGTTTTTCCGTTACTGCAAGTCCGCCATGCGCTACCGAACTGAAGGGGTAGTCCCGAGTTACTCTCCTGCGTGGACAGGTAAGAAGAACTTAGGTGTATTATGTTCTGTGCCCTAGATCGCGGTGGTACAGTACTGTGTACACTGCCTCTACTAGAACTGAATATAGTGGAACAGCAGTGAAATGAGTTACCCACTTTGTGAATTATTAGTCACTATCGTAAACTATAGGTGAATGTGAACTGTGAGGGGTTGAAGCGTAAGGTTTGAAGAAAATGGAAGATAGAACGTAAGACGAGCGACGTCAAAAATGGGGTATAAGTTGAATCTGTGTAACTGTAGGTATAGTTAATTTGAGATGTCAAATATAGTTATTGTAAAATGAGTCTGCCCTTGTATTCTTAGGTGTGGGAGTTTCCTTTCCTACAAAGCCTGCTTCGTCGTACCATTGTTCCGACGTTATTGTTCCAGATTATATTGTGGATCCAGGATCCTGACTTAAATAACCGATTAGCCGGGAAACGGCGGTTTATGAGGTTCGCTGACGGGAGAGCGAGTAGTCAGGACACTTATACTTTAATTAAAAAGGAGAGAAGGATGGATTTCAATTAGCGTCGGTCTACACGACCGTCTTAGGGAGAGGCAGCTATCCTCCCTTTAACCAGCAAGTGCGAAATGAAAATCCAAGGAGGATAATAGGGGATTCGTTGCAACAAATCACGCCGAAAGTGGGTGTTCCAACTGCAACGTATGTCGGTGGCGCGGGTTAAATCTGACTTTCGCGGGAGAAAATTAGAAAAAAGAAGCCAAAGTGAACATTGAACGCCCGTACTTTCCGAGCTCGTCTGGACGAGCAAATATTCGTCGCGAAGGCGGAACGATAAGCCTCGGGTATCTGATGTTTCTGTTACACCGTTGTTTAATCTGTTCCTTTGTTGGGTCGTTAAGAAAAGCCAGCGTAACCGTTATATGCAAATGCGGTGGATGTTAATTGTTTCATTAAAGCGCGTACTTGGCCTGAATGACCAAGCTTTGGGGGGGGGGGAGCAAACTTCGTTGCATAGCGTCTTGAGGAAGTTGTTTCCTTCAACAAGGGACGAACCATGTTACGGTCAATTCTGACAGATTGCAGAAGTTTGCCACGGCGATGAGGCGAATCAGACGAAAGAGATAAACTGAATTGATTAATCAGAGTGACGCAATTACCTCTTAACCGAAGGAAATCGAATCTATAAATGAGACGAATCGTTTGTTCATCGTGATTTGAAAAGGCTAGGTCTATGTACAATCTCCACCGAGTGGAGACGTATTTTTCAAAGGATAATATAAAAGGAAGACGAAGATCGCGGCAGCAAATTGTGCAAGCGGTTCTGGAGTATGAGAAGATGGGGAGAAGTTGGTCCGCGAGATTACCTCGGTAGCGCTATTCTTTCATAAGACCGGAAACAAGGAGAAAATAAAGGCAGCATTAGCTGTTAGTCCGGTATACGGTATTTGTCTAATTAAACGCTCACTTAAGAAAAACTTCCATTCACCGAGGTGGTTCATTCTGCGCCCATTATAAAACTTCCGTCTTCTTCCTTGAGAGATCACGGTTCCCCGGCGGATAATAATTCCTTTCGCGAGGTCATCGTCGGCTGTTTAAACGTCTCGCGACAGGTTTGTACCTACACCCCGTAATTATGGAAAGGGAATTTCAATCGGAAACATAACGCGAAGCATAAACTCTTATAAAATGAGGACGAGATACCGAGGAAAGTGGAAGTTCCTCTCCATCTCCGCGATTATTCCCCTTCCGTCCTAATGACCCGCTTTATCAAAAGGTAAGGGGAAAATCGTTACAGCGAGATGGGATGTCACGCGTCCCGGCTTAATTAAGCGCTTGTACGTTCTTAATGCGCGAGATTAAACCCGACGAACTTTGCGCTGCGAGATCGTATCGGGGACCGTTTCTTCGCGCGAAAACTTGAATACGTACGATTATGCTCGGTACATAGTCCCCTTCGCCGAACACTTTCGTACTTTCCCGCACGAAAATGAGGATGCGCCGCCCGGCGATGAGACGAAAATGCGAGATAAGGGTTGGTCGCGTCGAGGGTTTCTGCATGGTGTCGGATAGAACAAGGAGCTGGGCATATTAATTAAGAAATATGCGCCCCCGTGAATTCCGTGCGCCTGTGTCGACAATTTCCATCGCGCATTTCGTACAACTACGAAGATGGAAGCCTGTTTCCCGTGGAAACGTTGATATTCCCCTGCGCAAGTATTTCTTTGCTGAACTTTCTGAAGTAAAGTGTACAATCAGATGTGAATTAACAGCATTAAAAGTCCCCCATCTATTGGCGCCACTTATAAAGCATAACTTTGTCACTGATCCGTATCTACTAATCGACTCAGTCGACAAGCCATGTACAAATCATTCGATTAATTAAGGACTTATCTCTGTGACACATGCTCGCACGTAACTTTGCACGATGGATGTGCACGAAAAGCTTCGCTTCTAAGCCCTGAAATCTATCCACACGTTCTAAACGTGCCACGCGAACATCTGCCTTACGATCGTTTGCCCTGAAATGAGGAAAATTGTCGGTTTCTACGGCAAAGCGCGGCTGCAATTCGTACGCGTCGGGTTCTACATGCCGAGAGATGGATGTTGCTCGTGTCGAGTTTTGTGCCGGCCCACAGTGCGTTGATACGTGGACAAAAATTGAAAAATCAAATATTTTGCAGGGTGATATTTAGCATCTAATATTTACATCAAGATGTTCCGGAATCGAGTTCGGTTATAGTTGCTAGATTACCGTAGTTGTTTACGATGTTATTTAACAGCTTAACCTGGAAACTAATTACTTCAAGGGTCACTCGCAATTCATAAGCGGCTGTGTTACTTTCTTCTTTTTATTTAGAACTTAAGAATATTTATTAATCTTGGCTCACTTTATTAACCATGGATTCTAGTACTATGGGTATGTGTGCTTCAAAATTATTGTTAGGCTTATGGCCTTACTGATCATTAGAAAACTTCTTAGTCCCGAGAATGAAAATTTAATTTCAACCGACTTTTTAAAAAATACGTAACAAGAGGTATGCATGATTTTTTATATTTGGTTCGCCTAACTTTATACTTTATGGAAATGACGCCCTGATCTGCTACTACCTGCGATTACTTGAGAAATAAATTTTTTTAGAAGAAGTGTGCAGATCAAGAATTCTAATATCTTTGAAAAGTGGATTTCTTTAGACCAAAGCAAAAAAATTGATGGAATTTATGACCACATTTTGGTACTTTTAAGTATAAAAGAGTGTCTGGAAATGATTGACAACGATTTGAGGAAAGTTTATTATATATTTAAAATATATTTCAATGAAAAAATTCTAACTTCAAATGCACGTGATAAAAATAATTTGATAAAAAAATGTTTCGAACAAAAGTTAGTCAGTATTCGGTTGACAACAAATTGCAAAAGTAAAAATTGATAAAAAACTCTTTATTCAATAAAAAATCAAGATCACCTCAATGTTTTTAACGAAATATATATTTTATTATATGCCAATCGGTGCATCTTTATATTCTCTTTAAAAAAGTATTAGAGTATTTAGGTGGAAAACTGATTATTTCAGAAGTTACGAGTTTTGTCTCGAACGCCCATATACTGCAACGCATCTGGGGGTTCTCGACACTTGATTCTAGAAGCCGGAAGTTGTTGGTATCGCGTCACACGACCCGGAACTCCCTGTTATCGGATCTCGACTTGGAGGGTTCGCGATATCAGCTCGCACAATTGGGAATCATTGTTTCGGAGCACAGTTGCGCGGTGGCCATGGAATTTATGGTAGTGTGCATAATTAGTAGTTTCAATAACTTTCTCCCCATTCTCCTAAAACTTCACTTATCCTCGTTGATCCATTGTCCGTTAATTTTACATTCGTATGCATCATTTATTTGCTCTGAATGCAGCACCTAATGACCTCTTCAGTCATTACAGGCACACACGAACTAAACAATCCAGTAAATAATGATTTACCTGATACAATCAATGTTCAACTGTACCACTTAGTTTCCCTTTAGATCCAAGGATTGTAAACGCTTCTATATAGGATGGCACGCGATCCGTTTGACCTTTCGATTTTGTGGTTCAGATAAACTACCGATGAATGGAAGTTAATCATAGGGCCGCGAGGAATTCGTAGTTCTGGGGGTGCGAGCAAGCTTCGAGGCGGACTACGGCGGATTATAGCGGGGATGAAACAGGCGCAGGCAAATCGCCCCCAGCGGCTCTTGCGAGAGGCGATGTGGATTTATTTTAAAGGGTCGCTTTTGTAAATGACGAGTGTTGTTGCTCGCGGCGGCAAAACCGAGGTAGTCGAGTAGGGTAGGGTGGCGTCTGTCGAGGGTCGGAAAAACAGCTTTCTCACTCCGAGCCCTTTCCCTCCCGTGGTTTTTATAAATTTAGTCCGGAATAAATATGTTGTTTTTCTGCGCGTGTTACGCGATACGGAGAGCATTTGCTGCTAACATTTGAAACACAATTGGGCAGGGAAAAAACAGGTGGTACACTCGAACGTGGATAATAAACTATTAATGTTACGAAATTTCTGTAACATTGTATTTTCAGTATCTATCGTGTCCCTGATATTTTTCCCAACACTAAATTCGCTAAATCCTTCCCTTAAAATTGTGGCCCGATAAATCGCGCTCTCCCGACGCTGTCGCGAAAAATGTGGCCCGAATTATCGCTCGGACGAAACTCGACACCGAAACGAGGGCGAATTTGTGGACTGTATCGTCAAACTTGTCACGTAGTGTCGTAATTATGGGCGTGACCCAAGCTCGATCCGATCGATCCAATCTTCGAGATGATTGATTTAATAGCTGGAGATACGACGGGGATAGAAGGCGCAGCTACTAACTAATGCGGAATACTAATGCCCGTTGATTACGTCGATTAAGAAACTATCCATGGGTTCAGAAGAAGTGGAGACGAAAACATGTTATTGATTTGCATTCAAGAAGAACCGCAAATCGTGTGTTTCAAGCTAAAACTACCAAAATTTCACGGCGAAGTATTTACCACGTAGAAGTTATCAAAATCTCCTATGCATAAATCAAAATCAATGAGTTATTAAAATTATTTAGCTAGATTAACATATTGTTAGAAATTCTGCTGCATATCGAAACTAGGGGCCTGGTTAAGGGGTTATGCCTAGTCAGGCGGTCGAAAAGAGGCGAATATTTGTGAATTTTTTTTGAAGAAGCGGAAGCGTATATTTTTACAGAACTTTTTGCGCTTTAAAGAGCAACATTTAGAGAACATTTGGTAATTTTTTCGTAAAAAATATTTACGTTTATAATAAAATAACAAGCGACATCCAAGAAGCATTTTTAAAAATTTGGTTTTGCGGTGAGCATTGCCATTCGGAACCAGATTATCTAAAATCAAAAAACAAAAAAGATTTCGTTAGTATATTAATGTATCCTCAGGTTGACGGAGAGAATTTTCCGAAATATTAAGTTAAAACAACATGGCAGCTATTTAAAGTTGAAATCCTGATTTTTTCGCGTAATTTTTGCAGTTCCTATATCTCCATTTCTACCGAACACTTTGTAACGAAAAAAATAATTTTCATTGCTTGAATGTGAACTGAAATACCCTGAAAGTTTGGAAAAGATCTGATCACCAGTTTCTTAGAAAAAAATTCCCAAGAATCACGTTATTCCTAGCGTCCTAAATAGGGTTTCTCCCTTAATAGCTCGTGCATCACCAACAATACGTGCAGTACGAACACGCGGTAACGTCGTTACACGGACTTACAGGGACAGCCCCATTTCCCCAGAAACGAAAGGGGACATTTGCGTAACTCATTTTGTAAGGCGATGAGCCGAGCAGTCGGTTCTGCAAAGAGTTGAGCAAACGTGGCCGGAGACCGTGAGTGTTCGCCGAGCGTAAGGCAGCGCGGAGGCGAGGTGAAACGTCGACATGGCAACTTTCTCGTAAAAACATCGGTCGCCAAGCTGTATTTCCCATTCGCAGAAAGGATCCTCGTTTGCCCCGTCGTCGGTCTACAGTCTTACACGTATTTCAGTCGGACTAATGAAGCCGTCGGGTTCACGTCCGTTCACGGCGGCGCTGTTTGTTCGCGCTGATATATACAATTATACGTCCAAGTACTTTCGAAACTACGGAAGATGACGTAAGTTCGCAGCGGAAATGCAACTCTGGGAAAAGTTTCGCGCGAACTGTGTCTCCTCGCGGATGATAAATACGCCAGACAGACGGCGGCGGTTCGCTGTGCCGTCCGTTTATATCGGTTTAGTCGTATATGGGACAAGCTTAATGATGAAACAAAGTGAGTTGGATGGTACACCTTGTGTGGGTCAATTAGGGGGGCGGTATTCTTTAATCATTTAGGAGAACGACGCAGATATGAAGAAGCACTGTCCGCCTAACGCAGACATATTATTACTGAACGGGTAACTTATGAAGCAGCTTGGAGCTTTTAAGATATTGGAGGTCATGCTAAACCCTAAAGGCACGAGCAGCGCAAAGGAAGAAATAATAGCGGGAGTATTTCTTTAATTTCTGATGGGATCCAACGGCGATGCAAACGTTTTAGCTGTAAATCCACCAATTAAGAGCGAACCTAATCCAATTTGGAGTTAATCTCTACGAAAGTGCCGTTATTATAATAACACGTTATAAGACGTTCAAGGGAGGGCGCATAACGCAAACACAAACAGACCCGCACCCGTGCGTTGCCTTCACACAACAAACAGGATAATCCGTATAGGACCGGCAGCTGTTCCTGTTTCTTTTTTTTTAAAGATCCCCCCGGAACCGACAATAAAATATGCCCGCCACGTGGCAAAGAAATTCGATTCCGAGCGCGCACCGTGAGCTTCTTCGCCTTTGAGCGGCCGAGGAGAGATTTATGGAAACTGGGCGAAAAGAAACAGTAAGACGACTCTGCTTCTTGCCAGCTTTTCCGGCGTGGCATCAACGAAAGGCGAAAGTTATCGTTTCCTTTCGCAGGGGGCGCGTGTGCCACGACCGATTAAGTAGACGGGGTCGAGTCAACTAAATAGGAGAGACAACTCATGATCCCCGACTTGCGTCGACGTTAAAGCACGCTTTCGCGAATCAATTCCAATTATTTTGATCGGGGATTTCCGTACCTCAAGACGGCGAACCTTTCTGAACGGTCAGTTAGGGCTGTGGCTATTGTGTAATTACGATCTACAACCTGCTTGCCGGGCGAACGGTATGGAATTTACATTCCATCGTTTAGAGAATACTGCTGGCTATATAATTTCATCTAGGCGTTTCGGAGGGCCTGGAAGACGCTAGGATTTCTCGGGATTGATATATGTGCGCTAAGGTGAACCCTTTCATTTCGAATCGCCCGGGCATTAGGCGATTGGGATTTGCGCAACAAAGTGAAGAAATTAAATGGGTCCCCTTAAACGGTGCAATTAGGCAATTAGACGGAATACTATCCTTTGCCGGTTTAATCATGACTATACGAATAACGACCCACCGCGAAACACGCTGGATATATACCTCGTCACTAGATGATTACGGGTTTCTGGCTTTCGCAAGCGTTTTCGGGGGGAAATTTACCTCCCATTTTACGCGAATGGCTATCCGGCTTTTGCAACGGGTACTATTAAAATACTACACGCGATTCGAATATTAGAACATTAAAAGAAGCGCGTTGCGTGGTTCTTAAGACTGCCGTGGCGAATAGACAAAAAGTCGACCTTCTCGATGACATTTGTTCCTTTCTCACGAGAAAGAGGGTTTAAAATTGTTGAGAAATAATCTAATTATACGTTATACTGCCAGAATAATTAAATGAGTTCATGGTTACTAGAAACAATTTAAAAATTCCGCCGGGGATCATTTGAAGATTCGCCAGCTGCAGAGGCAGAATTCGAAGAAGTAGGATGAGTGGCTCCATTTCCACGTGAACAATCAATATAAAACCTGTAACGGAAAGGGCATCATTGTGGTTGAATTTATTTTTTCCCTATACAGATAAAAATTTCTAATGCGTACTTCGCGAGTTGTTTAATTATGCAGTTAAAGAATGAAGCAATTCTTTAGCAATGACTAATGATTTAAAGATTCTATAGCTGTATAAACAGAGTTTAAAGCAGGGGGAGTTTGCTCAGTCTTGTCGTTGCCAAAGCAATAAGAAATCTTAATTCAAAGGTGTCAATAATAAGATATAAGTTCACACTACCATGTCTACTTACCTGGTCTGCTAGTATCTTGGAAAAATATTGCAGAATGACTGCTTGTTTAATGGATTTAGGTATTCATTTTTTTCACGATTTGACGCACTGTGTTTTGCACTTTTACCGCCGCCCGCGCGTGCAGGTGGCGCCCTCACTTGCGCTTTGAATCATTTTGAATATCATTGCGCGCACCTGAGCGATTTAGCTTGCAGAAGTTTAAGTTCTAGATTTCGACTACTGTTCGAAAGTATAGTGGCTCACGAAAGTATTCAACCAGCCTTTAATACTTTATTAAAGCTGGTCCAAGCGACTTGAGTGATTCTGAGAACTAATCCATCTACTTTCTAAGCAAACTCAAGTCGTTTGGCCGAATTTTAAAAAATTTATACTTTTTTAAAGGATGTTCGAATACTTTCGCGAGCCACTGTACGTGAAAGAGGAGAATAACTAAATTGATCGAAGAGTTATGAGGATTGTACATTGCTAGAATCAAAGCGACATCGAATGTTTCTACGAATATTAGTAACAATTTAACTCTGCTCCTCCAGTAATAGAATTAGAGCCCGAAGTATGGAGAAGTGGCCACGTTTTCCTTTCAAGCCCTTCATGTTCCGGTGCTCGCGACCGAGCAACAACAAATCTATTAAAAGTTCGCCGAGCAGAACGACCGCGGTGGCATTGTCCCGGGGTCCAGGAAGGTATCCATCTTCCCTCGATCCTCGTGGCCTGGCAAGAGCGTCGGTGGCGCGTATTTCCAAAAACCGGGCCACAAAAGAGCAAACTGAAGCCACCGAGCGATCTTAAGTGTCGCTAAAAGCGGCCGGGATCGCTTCGGAATGGGGGACCTCCATGGTGTGCGGGATCCTTTTTCTTTCTCCCTCTTGTTTGCAGGTATACAGAGTGTGCCCACGGCAGGAGAACGTCATTTGAACCGTGCCATTGTCAATTTCCGTCGACAATGGGGACAGCTGAAGGAGCGGGCCAAAACATTGAGACATATCCCGTTGTTGTCGCTGTCACCGCGGACCCTCCCCTTCGGTGGACATTATTACAAAAATATTTGGAACCAAACGCCGCCTGTAAGGATATATCCCGCGCGCTGTATTGTACCGATTCGTGCAACGATGCTCACTAGCCGAGACCCCTTGGAAGGAATTAGAAAGAGGAAGAGGAGGGCAGAACGTGGGAGAGGAGGTGGGTATCGCCAGGGTTCTCCGAGAGACTCTGCTGGAGATTTCATGTAATTTCGACTCACGTGGCGATCAGGTATCACCAAGCAGAAAAACATTTCAAACACCTGCACGGTCGGACGATCTTCGACGGGTCGATTCGACTGGCAATGAGACGATATCGCCACGGATAGATTGGTTGATCCGCGCGTATCGCTGGCTGTCCTATGGAAATTTCATTTCGACGGGTATGGATGACCAGCCAGTCAATAATCGTCGACGCGGATTCGTCGTTTCACCAGCCGCGGTAATTGTATTTACGACCGATCGCAAATCAGAGGATTAAAAATGAACCCTGCGACTAGTATTTATGGAAATTGAATCACACCGAAATCACAGTTACCTCTCCCTCCCTTCCGCCAGTCTCGCCCGTGGATCGCTGGGGGAAATGTACGGCCGAGCGCGCACGTTTTTCCGAATAACGATTTTGCAAATAAATCGAAAGTAACGTTAATGCAGTAGCGAAATTACACCGGCGCGAGATTACGTCGAATGTCTGGTTGATATTATGCGGCCACGCGGCGGTCCGTGAAATTTCATTTAACGTACAGCGTTGTGGAAAAATATTCCTAAAAGATTCTGACGTCAGTAATAATTCGAGCAAAATATTTCAGCGCCTCTGTGTTTCATCGGGCCAGTGCAAACTGTTCCATGTAAATTCTCGCTCTTATTAATCTTCAGTCGCTTTCGCGTTTGTAAAAGCTATTTCCTTACGCGGAGAAAAACAGTTTGCGAAATATACGATAATTGGAAATCCGAGAAATCACAGCCGAGCAGATTTCACATTTGTTGGATTCTGTATTTCTTAAAGGTGAGCTGTTCATTTATGCTCGAAGTCAATTCCATTCGACGTTCCTGTAAAGGAAAGCCAGTGACGGACACTGTGATGTATTTCCCTTAATTAGAAACTTGTTTCGTGAGATGTATTCAAGGCTTGTCGCCCGGCATAAAGACGTAAGTTTCGGTCGTTCCGTAATAAGGACGTGTCCGCAGGACTTCCAGGAGAGTTTAAGAGGGTGACGCGAAAGAGGAGGTCGGAATTTACAGAAGGGACGTCCCTCGCCGCTGGAGATTTCGTATAATTTTGGCTCGCCGGGCCGCTCACGTTTCCTGAAAAATGTTTGGCACACCTGCGGCGTTACGTGATCCCCCGCGGTGAGACAGCTCTGATCGTTGCGAGCACAGGGAGACCGTAAGGTAGGCGTCAGCCTTAGAAAACACGGGGTTCGCGTTGCACGAAATCCTTCGCCACGTACGCCAACCGAAACCGAGATATCTTCATGCAGCCGACAAATTTCCACCTTCCTACGACGTTCAGCAATTCCCCTTCGTGGACCAATTAAAGTCGAGCAAAATTGCACGGCTACAATTTACAATGCGCGATACTGCTAATAAACAAAACACGTATCTAGCGAATCACTTTTTCGTGTAAGTAAAGGTGAAGGAACACACAAGTTACTCAGGCTAATGATGCGCGATATTTATCGATAACTGTAGGGGAGAGTCGTGCAGTACCGACCGCTCTAAGTTTTTTTTTTGTTACATCTTGGGGTAGGCGAATTCCACTTACATCCAAATCGCCCACGACGTCCGTGTTTAACATTATAAAATTCATGAAAATCTCTTGAAATATGGAAGAGAAATCTGTAAAAGAGCCATTATCGGAAAATACAGGTTTTTAATTATAAATTGCGACTCGAAAACAGGAGCATATAATTTATGATATTCATTTTATTACAAAAACGGAACAATTCTGCGGTCGTGGGCGCGGGCGATTTAGGCGTAAGTGGAATTCGACCTATAGTTTCTTATTAAAATATAAATTCTAAGCTGTTTCCTTTATAAATATGATTTGAAAAGTAAATTAATTGTTTTCATTTTAATACTTTGAATCTTAATCGAAATAAAATAATTTACACAAAATCTTTTATCTTGAAATTTTTTTTAATCAAAAATCATTTTCTGTTGCATATATGTAGCTTATTTTTTAAATTGGTAAATGGATACCATTTTCGTATCGATATTATCAATATCAATACCTTTTGAACAATATATTTCATGTATCGATATTGAACGAAAAAATATATAACGATAAGCATTCTCTACATCACTGATTCAGGTCGCTAATTTCTGGCGATCCTTATGTGTGACCTTGGTGCATTAAATTTGCAATGGATCGTAAAGAATTTGTACAACCCTAAGGATGCATGGATTGTCCGTGATGGCTGCATAGTGGAACGGTAGCCCCGTATCAGCGAGAACTCGCTCAGCCAGCATTCGCCAGAAGTTAACCTCGACGAAGTTAACGATAGTCCATTTAACTAATGAAATTTCAGATACCTAAACACTCTCTGGGGAGGATTCCTTGATGCCCGTCAATGCCCGTAAATTTAGTTCGCCGTTTTGGTGGACTAGCGCAAGTGGCCGAGTTACGAGCGCGTGCAATACACAGCGTCGTCACAGTTTGCATCGGCGGCTCCGGCCGATAAACTAGCCCGCAATTTCATGCATACGTCATCGGGAACTGGGGGATTACCGAATCGTCGCTGGTAAACGTCACCGTTCGACGTACGTCGACGCGCGTCGATCGTCGCCAAATTCCACGGAAATTCTGCTGTCGTTTCGCGCCGCCCCCGAACCCTCCGTGAATTTCGCCCGCGAAGGCGGAACCCTGTTAGCTGCCGGAGAGTTATGCGTCGATCCACGTTGCCATGGAAGTCTGCGTGCCACGTCAGATATCCAAATTGTCATGCCCAAGCCAACAGGAAATTGCAATAACACGACGGTTACATGGACCACCTTGTGCTTATTTAAATGACAGCGTGGACACCGCTTCCCAGACCTGCGAGCAGTATATTCGCTGGCTAATGTTTGCCAAATGGAAGATTAGACTAAACTGTGAGAATACGGACGAGTCGCGGATTGAATATCCTACGTACCAGTCGCTTTAAGCCGGCAATTTGTTTGCAGTTCTGTTTGGGTGCAGTGGCGAACGTCCTGTCATATTGTTTCGAAGCAAAAGGCTGTACTGCGAAGCACGGGGTCAACAAGGTGTATGGCACCCTGATACTGGCGAATTAATTTCTCGTAACTCTACACGCCGAATGTAAAATATGTTAGCTTCACGGTTTCTCCCGACAGCGATCACGTGGTCTGTGCATTTCTCGCGAATTCGATATTGCATCGGACAGTGCTTTAGCGCCGCTGTAATGAAGTTTAAGGTTCGGATTAGGTCTGGGTTAGGTCGGATAATGAAGTTTAAGGCGCAGGCCCGAATTAAACAGAATTTTAAGCACAGACGTTGCGAATTATGTGGATGATTTCGAATTTTTTTGTACAGTTGACGCGAACGTAACTCCAAATTGGCTGAATCCAGGTCTACCGTGCGAACCGCTGGAATTTTCTGCGCTGTCTTCCTTATTCGCTAAATTCGCTTCCTTGTTCCGTCGTGTACCTACGACCCCCAAGCGCCGTTGCGGTGGCTCCCGTTGAACGTAACAAGTTTTAACGCACTATCGGGGCCCTTGAATAATGAAGGAGTTGGGGTACGTGCCACGGGATCTGTCTCCACGTTAAATGATAATTAATTCAGGCATTAAACGCTATAAACTAGTTTCCGTTTTATCGCCTCTCGCTTTATGAATTTTTACTCGGACGAAGGTACACTGGGGAGCGTCACATATCAATTTTCCAAAGAATCACGGTGCTCCGTCTCGTTCCTATCCTCACGCAGCCTCTCTCCCTCTCTCTCTCTCTCTCTCTCTCTCTCTCTCTCTCTCTCTTCGCAGTCGCAGCAGGCAGCACAACGGTCCCCAGTGAAACTTCATTGTGCCGCGGAAATCGATGTGAAAAGGTGGAAAATGAAAAACGACGTCGAGAAAGAGAGGCTGTCGGTGTTCTTGCGCTTGCTTGGCGGCCCTCCGAGCCGCCTTAAAAGCCGTTAAATACCGCGCTGGAATCGCCTTTATGATCGCCAATGATTCAGTATTTACGCACAATACCGGTGGAATTGCCTTCGCGGATCCCACCCGCGGCTCCGTCGCCATAGGTGGCCTGAAGACTTTCCTTCGTGTAACCTTCTGGCCCGTCCCGGCGCGCTGACACGTGAAAACCATATCTGCGCGTGACTCCTCCGCGGCCACCGAGGGAAAAACGGGCGCCTCGCCTCGGATCCGTTGCTTTCCGCTTCCTTTTCCTCCCCCTCGACCTTGACTAATTGGTGAGAGCAGCCGACCGTACCATCCTTGGCATAAAAACACCGTGCAGGGGTTTTTATTAATTTTCAACCCCCGCTGCCGCCATTGTCCGGATCTCTCCTCTTCAGATTCTTCTGGAATCGTTACACCAAAGAGCTGTTCCAGAGATTTCGCGAAGATCTGTTACTTTGATGCTTTCCGAGCTTCAAGGTTTTTCTTTTCACTAAACACGGCGTATTATTACAGAAGAGGACGTTGGAGGTTATTCGTCGCATTAAACACGGATGACCGTTGACACACGATGCGAAAGACGTATCAAAATACAAGCTCTGTACCTCGAATAGCAATCTCGGTAATTACGGAGACCCCTGCTGAGACTTTAATGGGCCAGTTACGAGTAATATTAACGGCTGAAGCTGAGCTTCTCTGATGGAAATTAATATCTAAATTTGGATTCGCTCGCGCGCGTATCATGCGCTCGCCTCGTTTTAACGTATTCAACGGAGGATTTTCATTCTGCAGAGTATGAATTAAAGTATTCAAATTTCAATTATTCGACCGATAGTGGCATTTTACTGCAGCGTTGCCCATGCGGACACAAAGGGTGAACGTTAGTAGGAACGGTGAGCAATTTAACGCTCGTAACGATCGTAACATGCGTTACTAAGAATGCAGAATTCATCCCGTATTCCTCGAACCACCCCCTCTCGACGCGGCACAATATTCCGTGGCGCGCGATTACCGGCCGGCATTTCAATTGAAGTTCCTTGTCGGACCAGAGTGACCTTATTCCCTAACAAGTTTGTTGAAATGTCACCGCTTTCATCGTGCTCGGCCCTGCTTAGAGCCGTTCGTCTCGTTGCCCGAAAAAGAGCTGATTCACGGCGAGGCAGGGAAGCTTAATCCCGCGCCTCTCGGAGGGTCGTACAATTTTCAGAAGGATAATATTTCTGGCAAGGAACGTCTTTAATTACTGGCCGAACCTTGGATCGGCGATTTTAATTAAAGTCAAACAAGAAAGACCCAATTGTTCGGTGAGCCTGCATACTATGACCAGCGCCGCGCGGTATTCGAAGCTTCTTTTGACATTCTTCTCGACAGCTTATCGATGATACCGTGGATGTACCAGTAGCAGATGTCATTCAGAGAAGAATAGAATGAAAGATTCAAGTGAACCGTGCTCATTGGCTCACAGCTGACTTATGGAGGCCTATTTTTTACGCAACGCTAAAACCGGACAATTTTGGCGAATTTTTTCTAAAGAAATTATGAAGCAAATTATTTTGAACCTTTTTAGAACCTTATATTTAACATTTGAAGATACGAAAAAAAAAATTCACGTTAAAAATATTTATTGTAGATGTCTCTATCGAGGCATCTTGCCACCGCGTCGCCGCTGAAGTTGCAAAACGGTGGGGGTTCTAGCGCCTTCAATTTTTGTTTGGAATCATAAAACTAAAAATATTCTTATTATTTATGAAATTATATCGTCGATGAACCTCAAAAACAATAAAAAAAAGCCGAAAATTCATAAAACTGTAGAGCTTAGGAGAAAAGGTACGATATTTGGGGAAATTTATTGATCTTACTTTTTTCCTAAGCTCTACAGTTTTATGATTTTTGTTATATAATTTCATAAATAATAAGAATATTTTTGTTTTTTTAATTCTAGACAAAAATTGAAGGCGCTAGAACCCCCTTGAACCCCCACCTTTTAAAAACGCCACCGTGACAAGACGCCTCGATAGCCGACATCTACAATACACATTTTTAACATAAAAAACAAAAATTTCGCATCTTCAAATGTTAAATATAAAGCCACGAAAAGGTTCAAAATGATTTCCTTCATAATTTCTGGAGAAAAAGTTCCCAAAAATTGTTCTGTTTTAGCGTTGCGTACAGTATAGTCCCCCATAAAATCGTAGTGACGTTGTTTGGTGAACGCAAAAAATTCGTAAGTAATTTCTAGCGGCTACGTTACTAAACTGTAATGTGTTTACACTTTCAATAGGCGAATTAAATATTCCAAAACAAACCGGGCAATTATCTAACCGTTTGTACCTGTTTTCAGACCCACACGTTCTTCCTCGTTTTAAACGTTGCAATTGAACTTAAACAACGTCGTCGATGTTTGGACAAAGCGGCGCGCGCGTTAAATCGACGATTCTAATTAAACACAAACAAGAGGGACCCAATTGTCCTATGGACCTGCACACAGTAACCTTAAACGCGAAACACAGTGGAAACCGATGCTTTGTCCGACGGTAGACCCCATAGACCGCGGCGTGACGCGGCGGCCAGCTTCCAGGCTGACCTTATTCCCTAACGGGTTTATTGAAATGTCATCGGCTGAACTATGGGGAAGGTCCGCGTAAGGCGGCCCACAATGGCCCTGCGCGGCAAGGGCGAACGATAAAATATAGGTTGCACCGTTTCAGGCCATCCAGTACAGCTCGCTCCTTTTTTGCCCGCGGGCAGGCATGCACGCGCGCGCGCGCGCGCGCACGAGCGGGGGAGGAGCGGCGATGAAACGACGAGTAGCTCGATACTGACAAAGCCTCCCGTTCTTTATGAGCGACGCGGGCATTACTCTTGCCAGCGAGAGTTATGACGCAGCATACACGTTGTCAGTCCCGTATTTCGCACCTGTTCGCGCATTTTTCTTCGCCACGCGAACGGCTAGCTTTCGTATCGTTGCGTTTAAACGACGGCGCCCGTTCGACGATCCACGGCGCTAAACCAGTTGGCGTGTCGTAATGAAGATCTCGGATAACGAGCGCTCCTTTCGTCGCGCAGGTTCCGCGGACAATTAGCCGGCGTTGTTTCCATAATCGATGCCGCGGCGCGGCACGCGATAACGCCCTACGGGGCCTATCCATTTTCATAATTTATTTCGCCAGCGTCCGCGATCTCCAGCGTTCCCGCGGCCCGGAAACGTTTTTCCCGCTGTAAGATAAAAATGCGACGACGTTCGAGAATGTTTCACCCACGGCTGGAGCACCGCCAGTTCCCCGTTCAACATTATTTCCGGACTAATTCGCGGAATTCCGGGCATGAGAGCTGCATTCGTAACGCGCAACAAACGTGCCTCTTGCTTTTATTTTCCAACCCTTTTTCCGCCACACTCCCCCCTGCGGAACGTTGGAATTAAAAACGCTTCGATCGCGACCTTCCGCCCGTTTCGATTTATACCGAAAAGCCGGCTGCACAGTTTGCGCGCGGGCTCCCCGCCTATAATTAACGCCGAGGATGGAAGCTGTGCTTACGAACGATTAATTAAACCGCACACGGTTTGCTCGCTCCTGGGACTCGTAAGCGCCACGGCCGCATTGTAATGAAATTGTGTTCCGATGATAAAGATACCAGCAGTTGCTTAACCCGCTGTTCCTCGCTGCGGTGCTCGCCTTTCATAGATTATCGGCTCGCGCTTTGTTCTGCGGCATGCAACGCGCATATACGTATGTACCTCGAGCATCGAATCGGTTATCGAGTCTACTTGGCCGATCGATACTCTGCAACTCGCGTTAAGGCCTTTTCAGATACGACAACCTGATGGGCCGCGACTGTCATTCACGCATTCAAACATCTTCTACCGTTTGTTTCTGGTTCGTCATTACATAATGACTCATTCTCCTATGTAAAACGAGTGGCGAACAGGACTGTCAGTGTCTCGACTGCTAAGAAGGGAGCGCTCACTGTTACGCAGTCCTGCCTAGCTGTGAGGTCTGAGAACACATGAATTTTGGAGATTTTTTTTTTTGAAAAACTTGGAGTTTTTTAAATAAATTCAGACCTCACAGGTAGACATGACTCCTTAACCCTTCATTGCATTCTGTTGCAAAGATGCAACAAATTTTTTCTTTTTAATTTTTGGTGTTGTAACTAGCATGTAGTGTGATGTAACTACTTTATTGCGAAGGATACATATCCTAGTTTCTAAACATTTACATCGATCGCGCCGAATGTTGCAGTTCGGCGGTTTTTAAGGAATCATAAGCGTAATGGCAGAAAAGTGGAAAAATCATTCGTGAGTGATTATATTGACAAATCAGCCTTCGCGTCTTTTTTTGCAATAGGAATTTAAAATTTTATTTAAAAACATACATAGAGGTGCGTATTAATGTTATATGTGCTTAAAATATGTTTATTTCTAAAATACAAAATTCAAAAGTGCTTTAAATTTTATGTTGCTTTTCTGCATCATTATGGAATGGAATTTCAGTCACTTTTTTTTAAATTTCTTTTTAGATGGCCAAGCGCAAAGAGGTTTTGATTGAGACGAAATTACAATGTGTGCTGCAAAATTTTTCCGGAATTGAGGACGAATATGAAAATGATAGCTACGAAGATTCTGATATAGAATGTCTGAATCAGATCGAACGGGAAAATTCGTCAGATGAAGATGAAAATTTAGGCTACCCGCTGTATTGTTGCAAATCTGCATCATTACATAATCTTATTATTTTTCCCTTATTATCATCACTTGTACGAGTCTGAAAATGTATTTTTTTCAACATCGAAAAAGTTGTGCAACGAAGGGTTAAGACACAGTAGCCTACTGCAAACGCAAGTGTCTTGCCACTGAAAATTAGTGGAAACGTTCAGAGTCACGGTTCTAGTAGCCATGATATTAATGACATACGAGAATATTTAATGAAATCAATCTGTAGCTCTGAATTTTTAAGAAGTTTGACGCCAGAGCCACCGCTACTTTGCAAAGTGAAAATGTCTCGGGTGCCAGTCGCGGCCCACAAAAGTTCGCTCTGATAACGGTGCTATCCCTAGCAAGGAACAGAGGCCCGTGTGAAACGCTTGCCTTGCAGGTTCTACCTCTGTAATACGAAGGTGAAAAACAGGGAGTACGGCTGAGGTTACCGTAGGAACAAGGTAATAATGGTAATCCTTTGATCTTTCAATTTCGGCACTATCGTCTGGCTCATTTACCTCGGACTGCCCGGCTCCAAAATGAAGCGGAAAAACGGGAGATCGTGTTCGGTCGGTTAGTCGGACACTAAGATTGCAGCGGGCCCCGGGAAATCCTGGCTCCCATGGTTTTAGCGTAATTGAGGTATAAATGAGTAAAATTTAGATATCGACGAAGAGAAGATTGTTTTAATTAGTCATGGAAATATACGACTAGCTTCCCTACAGCCACTTCATTCTCTTCTAGCGTTTAAATAGTAGCGCGAATTAATATCCGGCTCGTTTACCGTATCTCGGAGGAGATTGAAACAGAATATCGTTATATATCCTTGTACTTTAAGCTGCTTGTAAAATTGCTATTAAAACGCGATGGTTCTTTTGCGGGGAAAAAGGAGATTGCTCGTCTCGGGTAGATGCTTCGAAAATGGTTTGTCCATCGATCTTAAATGTCCTCCAAGGCGATTACTTGTCTCCGCTTATACAGGGTAAAAGATAGTTCGACATATAGTATTCAGAGTGATAGATAAAAAATATGCGATTGACATAGATTTAAAACAGAACCCCCCCACGGAGTAATTTGAACCTTTGAATTGGCGGGGTGTCAGGATTATCTTCACTGTGAATCGCTGGGGTGCAAGGCTTGTGCTTTTAAACATGTCCATTCCTTGGAAATATCTCGACAGGACAAGTTTGTTTGCCCACGTTTAAAGATTTCCATCTGTTTTCTCTGTTTTAGCAAGGAAACACGACGCTCAGGAGGGAGACCACCCTCGTAACAAAAGTCCACGCTCTCGGTCTCATACCTGAGCCGAATAGGTGGTATGGTTCCTCAGGGTTAATTCATGCTCACCAGGATGGACCAGATGGCACGATAGGATGCTCTTTGTAGCATTCCGACGTTTCCCAGCGACGCTGGGCCGTGGCGTAAGGTTAATAGAAACTTCCACCAGACGAACATCGTTAAACCGTTCACGACGCCTTTGTTAATACAGCGGAGACCGCGCATTCATGCTACGAGAGTGTCTCTGGAAAAACCGACTATACATTATGCATTAGGACAGGTCGACGTGGTCGCGCCCTGCGCTTCAAAATAATTAGAGCTCTGCCGTCGGAGGGAGATTCCAACTGAAAGGAAATAAAAATAACGGAATAGGGAAAGGGTGCACGGAAAGAGTGCGATATCACGCGTCACGGAGGTCACACGAAAGGTGAACAGTTACGTATTAAAATATATCATTCTCTCTTGATGTTTCCCAAAAGCGGTCCGTTTTTTTTTAAATATAATATTATATTTAAAAATAATATAGCACGTATAAATACAGTCTGCGAGCCACGTGTACCTACATAATCGACACGACACTTGTTCAAATTTAAAAGGCTACAACAAAGGAAGGACTCCGCAGCGATTGACGAATTCTCCGAAATTCCGCAGCTTATCAATCTCCTGGGGGAGGTTACCAATCCGAAGAACACCAACCTCGCCGTGCGAGACTTGTCGCGTTAAATTTCACGTGCCCGGTGCCTGTCGCTCCGACCACTCCACCAGACAAAGGTCCCCTGCCGAACATACTGGCTAAGAATTTTTTAGCACCCGCCTGTGCCCCCACGTATCCGCGACCCAGAATATCCAGACGGAATCGAGTTTCCATCAAGCGCGCGCGGCTGGTTATCGTGGAAATCCCTCGCGCGGGATTTGTCATCCCTTGCGCGAGCCCCGACACTCGTGTCAAAGGAGTGACGATCGTGGAAAGCTTTGTCAGAAATACCAACCCTCCACTTACCTACTGTACGTAGCACCTCGCCGTATTCACCAACATCCGCGGACATGCGGCGCCTACCATCCCTTAATACGCGCACGTACACACGCGTGCACGCTGTTTGCATAGATATATACGGAATGGCCGCGCTCGCTGGAGATGGTGGCAATATTTGCGCGGTCCTGACAGGAAGACAATGAGCCTCGATCCGACACGCGATATACAACCACCCTTCTGGTTCTCTATCATCCGCGATCCACCCTTGAACCCCCCCCCCCCTCCTTGTTACGGTACAACCACCCAGACGCATCCAGCCCTTCGTCACCAACGAAAAACGGGTAGGGAGGTGAAGGGTGGGTGGACGGGCGAAGGGTAGAACAGAGAGTTTCGGGGACGGATGCTTGACGGTAATCCTGAATTGTAAATTAATCCTCGACCTTTCGAGATTAATTTATACTTCGGGATTACGCGCGCCTACCTAGCCCATCGATCGGTACGTGACCGTTCTCTATTTATTTTAGTTTAATCTTCGAGCGGCTGGCGAACGCCGAAAGATTTCCAGCGGAATAGGTATTTGCCATACGACTGATGGACGGCAGAGGCTGCCGTAATAAGGTTCGCCGCGATTGCTGGTTGATGAAGGTGTTGTCAAGGGTCCGGGGCCAATTTCGGTTCCCACGGGGCGCGCCGCTTTTATTTGTTTACCCAGATATTCCCGCTATGTGCGAACGACGCTTAACGAGGGGGATGAAGAGATTCGCGTCCCATTATTGGCTACCGGATTCCTGCTACGGCATCGTACATCATAAATCGCTCATTTGGAGGGATGAGGCACAATTCGCGTGACGTTAATTGCGAGCATCCTCATATTTTACGCAGCAGATGCCCTGCCATTGTTCCTACGCGTGTACAATGGAGGATGCGCGATCCAAGTAGGACTGAACTTCGTAGGGGCACGATACGTTGCTTAGAAAAGGAATCCTCCCCATTCGACATCCCTCTGCTACGTTCCTAAGTTCCAGTCGCACGAGTATCAGCGAAAATAAACATCCTTTGAATCGAGGTAGGCGGCGTAACATCCTGGTTCCTACAAATTTCCTGCGTTCCCTCTGCCGTTCGATCGGGGGCTTGAGAGGGCCGGTGGGTGGATCAGAAGCCACGGCACGGTAGCCGCTGGAAGTTCAATTGGACGGGTCAACCGAGGAAAATCTACGGCGCTGGAAGACTTAACTGTCGGGGACAAGTAGCTGACACTTCCGTTGCGTCAGAGGCCACGTTTGCCGGAGACGAGCGTATCCCCGGGACCGGGTACCCGAGAAAACCCACAGCTTTCACGGCTTTCGGACAAATTGTGAAAAGAATGATGTATTGAGCCCGTAAACGGCGTGACGTCGAAGGAGCCCGTCCCGTGGACCTCCCAGAGCCTCCAGGTCCCCGGAACCAGCTCCTTACATCCGTCTGGGGATGTGACCGAAACGTCTGCCCGCAGCAACCGCCCATTACGCCCATTGTATTCCCGAGGAAACAGTCGTCCCGGACACGTAGTTACCCCCTTACGTCAACCCGACCGCCGAATCCTGGGTGTCCTGGAAGTCTTTCCAAGCAAGGGTACAATTACATTTCCACGTCCCGCAGTTTGGACAAGCGGACCCTTTCCACCGGTGGAAAATACGAGCGGCCGAGAGAAAGGACGAGATTTCCTTGGCGATTCGAACGCCCTGCGGTTTATCTCTTTAACGATCTTTTGTGTGCCCCGGTGGACCGGCCCGAGAGTGAGTTGGACATTTGCCTCGTGTATCGGCGAACCGAAGATTGGATCGATCCTTGAATGCTAATAAGGAAATAATTCGGCCTGGAATGGTTGGGGAGGTGTTATCTGGCGCGAAAGCAATTTGCAGGTGGATTCGGTTAACGCGTTTCTCTCCGACAAATTATTACATACGCGCGGGTTTTTCGCGCCTCCTACGATGCCATGGTGCGACGGTGTGTTGCTTCGTTGCCGAACTTTCGACAAATCGATTGCAGACAGTGGTTCCGGTCGCGGCCCGGTATCCTTCGCGCGAATGCTGGACGCGAAGTGACAGATTGTGATTTCCACTTAAGGAAGTATAAGTGAAATCTCGAGACCCCGGTTATTAGTCAACCGCAGCGACGTGGGAACGAGAAATTCCGATTCCATGAGCTGTGACGCGCGCTATGATCACCGGGACACCTTGGAAAGCGCCTTTCTCGTCACGCTCGCCTTTGCCATAATTTGGAACGGCCGACAGGTAGGAATGTTTATATCCTGTAGATACTTTACCTGGCTGGGCAGTCTGTGGTCTAAACCCGTGATATATAACGAGTAGTTGACTAATCCCTTTTACCCTTGTGGTCAAGGTAGCGGCGGTCTGGACGTAAATAGCTACGGCGGCGTTTGAAATATATATTCCGGAATTATGGCTCCATGATCGCGTTAGTATTGTCACTTTAACTAGCTTTAAATAGAATGGGTCATGCGGGAAGGGAGATAAATAAATCATATAATGTTCTGGGCAGGAGTAATATATTGCCCTGGCTACTAGGGTCACAGAGATTTAGCTTCGGAATTCAATAGTCGTAGTAATGAGACGTCTTATTTATTGGTGATAATCATGTTCGAGTCTCTGGATGTATTTCAAGAGTGGAATACTGGGCCTGCATTGTTCGTCACTTCGAGGAATATTATTTGAAGGATAAAGGGAAAAACGGGGAATGTCACAAAACAGCTTTATCAAGAAAGTTAAGATTTAATACTTTAGTCCGCCAGTAAAGAAACATGGTTCAATGAATTTAATTTTCTTATATAACTTCCTACTTAAATAATTTCTCGTTTTACCTTGACAACAGAAGCTTATGCTTAGGCAAAGAGTGGGGAGATTCCATATTTTGTTTCAATGCGGAGCGGACATTTCCTGCTTTTAACCAGTATTAGTGTTTATACAAAAATCGACTTTTGAAAAAAGCTGGTTTTGAATTCCACTATTCCTAAATAGCTGGTTAAATTGGTTTTATAATTTGCACAAAAATATAATGAAAATAGTAAATAAATTTGCACTTATTTTAAAAATGTACAATTTTTTTAATATTTATGGAATTACAAAAATATACTCTATCTGTACAAAACCAAATAAAAAAATTATATCTACAAAAATATTACACAATAAAATACACTGCACGCAAAACTAAACGAAAAAAAAATAAAATCCGTAGAAAATGTAAATTATAAATCTTTATTTCATTTAGTGTCTTTCTTCGGAAAATATGAACTCATGAAGATTTGTTTTACAGTAAACTGTTACCTACTACAATATGCTTGTGCCCGAGACGATTTCCAGTCAAAATGTTAACGTTTTTAATTAAATAGTTAAATCATTTTTACATATTAATTTTAGTATACATAAAACACCGGTTTTTAAATTTAAAACCCGGCTTTCGAATTTTACAAGCATATAAGAAGAAACCAGTTTTTAAACCCAGTTTTTAAAAACCGACAAACCCTAACCAGTATGCCAAATCTTTAACGTTATCTTTAGGGGGTATTTGGACTTTATAACCTTTTGAGATCCGACAAATCTGTAATTCCAGTTCCCGCCAACAAAATATGCTGTAAACCGCAAAACCGCGAAAAACGGACATTCCCGTTTTTACCCCTTATCCTTCATTTGATGTAACTTCCCTTAATTTCCTTTACTGGCTATTGTAAATAAAAATAATTTTTCCATCGCGTGTAATATTTTTGCAATTTTTTCACCCGCAACGATGCGTGGGTTCGGCTTTCGTACATCAAGTTATTCCGAACTTGTTTCTGTGCGTTCCACCTGCTCTCGTTAATCGTTAATCCCGTGATTAATGCTACGTTCGTGTAGCCGCGGCGAAACAATCAGGCGAAGTTGCTCGTGCAAAAGAGAGACCAACAAACACGCTGCTTTGTGGCAATTACTTTTAAATATACCTACTCTTGACGAGATGAGCCGTGTTCCCGTCTGTACTTTGTCTGTTAAAAGTGTACCAGGGTTTTCGCCGAGCAGCGCCAACTGGCGCGCGAGGACACCAATTGTGAGAGAGCCTTTCTGGAAATTAAACTCATTGGGAATCTAATTCCGAGTAATCAAGGCTTCGCCAGGTTTCACCTATGCCTGACGCGGTCTGACTTGCTCTCTCCCGTCTCTCCGTCGCCCTTCCTGCCGACACAGACGTCCCCATTCTGCGGAAACGAATGCGCGTATAATTGCATAACGACCCCCGTGACACAAAGGAATTCTTGTGTATCTAGAAATGTCCTTTTTCCCATAAAAGACCAGGGGACACTTATTGTTAGCGTGCACCATAGAATTCTTCTACCACGTCCGCTAATGAGCAAGTCCGGCTCTACCCTATAAATTTCATGTTTCTGTAAATATTCCGTGAATCGACAAAGCGGCAAACAATCGGAACGTGCTCACGTCGCAACGTGCGCGATCGATATCTATCATTGTTCATTTAATCCCGGAGTATTTTTGATAAAATAAAACACCAGCTACTGTAGGTTTGCTCATTTCAAGGCGCACGCTGGTATTATTGATCGAAAGGTAATTAAAACCTTGTAACGTAACAGACACACGACGGACGGACAGGGCGGGCGTATAAACCAAATATTGAATCGTTAAACAAATCGATTTAATTTTGGCGGGATGCGCGCATATTAGATCGCGTCGTTATTAACCGACGATGATTCTTTGTTCGCTGGCCCATCGACGTTTGATGCCCTCTATATTAATCGCGTTCGATTACCGTGCCGCGGGCCAATTAAAACGCGGCCCCCGCGACTTCTCCTTAGCCTTTTTCTCATTCCAATTAGCTATTAGGGTCACCGCGGAAGACGAATGGTTACGAGTCCGCCGAGCACACGGCCGTGTTTTATAAAGCCATTATTGGGCCCTAAGTGAATACGTAAGCAGGGGCTATTCATCAAATCGCGCTTCGCCTCGTATATTCGTACATCCATGCCTTGTAAGGCGCGCTCGACACGCTTACACCGCTAATAAATAAGATGTACGCGGCTCTTAACGATTCCGATCGGCCATTTGCCGCGGAGCGCAACATTACGCCGCCCCGTGTTCCGCGATCTCTCGATATTAAGCTCGGCCCTGGACCGAGCATTTGTCCGACGAGATACGCGCGACAGCCTACACGACGATCGTCATAATTTACAACGGCGAATTAACTTTATGGAAAGGGAAATATGCACGGGGTGTCCCGTAACCGGTGGTATCGCGGGCAAATTAATGATTCCGCGTGGAAAAATGTGGAGCGTTGTTCGCGGTGGTTTCGTAAGAAAAATAGAGATGATTTAAACAAAAGTAACAGTTCACAAACTGCACGGCGAGTCGTGCAATTTACAGGCACTCCTCGCGATTTTAACAGAAAAGTACTTATAAATGTGGCCGTCCTTTCGTGGAGCACTAGAGAATTCAAAATATGAACCACAGATAAAAGAGTGACCCAAGAAGTAGCCCCTTTTTGGGTCCCACGATTTTGGACCAATTATAAAAAAGTTATGCGATTTTAAAAAGTGTCCGAATATTAATGCGAGTCACTGTACATCGAAGCGTATGGGCTGACGCGTTAATGAATTTTCACTTCTTTCACCTCTCATATCTCAGAAACGTAATTGTCACCTCAACTTGAAAATTTATCGGGATTGATGTCTCATCATAAGCTATCATTTGGCACAAAATTCAGTTCCAAAATCGTGGAACCAAAAAGGGGCTAAAAAGGCCTCATTTTGGGGCCACTCTTTCAAACCAATGGTAACTTTTATCCTTTTGAAAGAAACCCCATATTCTTAGACACTTTTCTGCATCGTCAAGAACAGCGGGCATATTTCGGCTGGTCGCGTTAAAAAAAGCACCCTGTACAGGATCCCATCGTCGTCGTCCCCCATTTACATAACATGAATAATTATTAATAGTTCTCCGTTCGCGTCACGGGTATCGGCGTGCGTTAACCAACGGGGGAACCGCGATTCAAAGAATTTTATAAACGAGTCGTTGAATATCGAAGGGAATAATCGTGACGACGCACGGAACGACGGTAATATCGCCTAATTGAATAATGGTAACGGAGTATGTATCCGTGCATTATAGAAAGGTCAAACGGCGTAACGGCCGAAATGATTCGCGGCCGACGATAATATCATTTAACGGTTCATTGAATATTGCAATCAACAATCGAGCAGGGTAATCAGGTAACGATATTTAATTACCCGTGCGTTGTATCGGGTCCTTACAAAACGGGCGCGGGACACACGCTGTCTCTGCTAGTTTCTGGCCGATTTGTTTTCAATATTTACCATCGCCGCGAAACACCACAGAGATATCGAGCCGCGAATCTTCGAGCAGGAATCGAAATTTTCCATCGTTTCATTAGCGATAATTTCAGCGAACAATGGAATTCACGTTCGCATGCATAAGCACCTATTTAATTATCGCCGCGAAAAGAGCGCCCTATCGCGCCGTGGAAGCAACAAGCTTGAAACTCGAAACGGGTCCCGTCTGATGGTTCTCGAGAAGAGACCCAGGATCACCGTAAGGTGGAAACAAATTTCCTGGAAGACGGATGAGATTCTACGGGCTGAACCGAGGCCCGAGCCCACCGGGGATAAAAAAAAAAGAGATGGAGAAGGAAAGCAGACCTAGCTGCGACCGAGTGCCTTAAAATTCCCGAAGTTAAATCCCGACACGCGCAGTAAATCATGGCCGCGTTACGGAATCGTTCCTGGCTGCGAAACGTCGAGATGACGCGGCGCAGGGAGATCAGACGGAGCGGATCACCGGCGAGGGAAGAGCGCGGAGACGAAGAAAAAGGGTTGGTGGACGCGGCTGGCGCGAAGGCAGAAAGAGTTCCGAGGCACAATAATAATTTGAACGCCGGTCATATTTCACCGAGACGTCCGTGAGTTATAGCAGTCGTGGTCGACGCAAATGATTTAGGTTTAATAAGGACGGCCTGTCCGGGCCAGGTCAGCTGGGCATTGTCAGTGGAACGACGGGGCCTCTTCCATGGTGTCTCCTCCAGCTCGCGGAGGATGGCTCTTGGGGTCACCTTCCTTTTCAATGCCGCGATGCGACCACGTACGCTTGCTTCAAAGCGGGGCGAAAATCTACCCGCGACATACGAAACGCGCGCTTGATATTTCGCCCGATGAAATTCGAGAATAAAATCACCGGCCGCGTCCTTGCACCCGCTCGTTCAAAGCGGAAAACTGCTAGGTATGTTCGCACCTGGTGTTTGCGTTCCGCGAAATTCGTGACTCCCGCGACGTAATGTTCGACTGGCCTTATTAGGAAAATGCCCACGCCAGCGGGGCATTGTCTGGATTAGAGAGCCTTGTAAATTACTAGACCACTCCGAGGATAGGTATATTTTTCGGGGAATGGAATAGATCGCCTGTGTGCTAGGTGTGTCTACCATGGAACGTTGGACGTTACTAGAATGCAGTCACGTTTAGAAGTCTCGGTTGGGGACACGTGACAATTTCTGGACGACTTGTAACACCAGCAACGAAGAGAATATAGGGGAGAGTAGAAAGCTTGTCTAAATGTTCGAGCAGCGGGCAGAGAAGAGTACAGTATCTAACGCCCACGGCGACGAGCTCGTGTTCCCACGCACACTAGGAGCTGGTGTTCCCGCGCACACTAGGATCACCATGTTTATGGCCGCAGTGGAATTCCGGTTAGTTTCCCTATAGCCGAACAGATAACACAATTTCGTGTCTCATGCTTGCGTATCGGTGTTATTGGTACCGCAGCGGCGCAACTGTCGCATAAATACGTCCTCCTTAATGTTCAAAGCCACTTTCGACTTGCTCGCTCCCCTTTTGCCCCTTTGTTTTAAGTTAATAAATCAGCCGGGCCCCTGTATTTGTTCACGGAGGTTTGTGCGCAATAAAGCTCCGGATATCGTTACGGCCTTGTGCGTTAGCACGTTCCGCTGCATTCCATGGACCTGGAATTTCCTGAAAAGCGTACTTACCGCTGAGATCTATTAACCCTCCACTACTGAAATTTTTACTAGGTACGTTAGAAACAAATTTCAATGGTCGAAGCGCATTTTCTTGCGCGAACTACTTGAATCTTCGATAAAAACCTCCGTCTTGGGAGCGGTAGGTAGATCTTTGACGCAAGTGTAATAGAGGGTAGATAGCTACCTTTCCTCACGGTGAATGTCTGTGTATTTTGAAGTGGCATTATTATTATTATTACCGTCTGTATCGCAGAATGGACTTGCTGGGTTTGGAAAATCGAAGGCAGGGTTACCATGTAACGGTTCGAGTCGCTTTCACAGGGGCAGGAAGCAGCAGGCGGCAGCACGAATCGCGAAACAATGCCTCGAAGTTCGAGGTCTTCGACTAATCGGCGACGGTGAACTGCGGCTTAGCGCGCGGCGGCGCAATTTCGCGAAGATTAGCGAGCAATCAGGCCCTTTCACGATGGATTCTCTCCATTCGATTCAGCTATCCTCGGAACGGTTAGGCGCGAGGGAAGACCGTCCGCTTGCCACTTTCTTCGTGAGGAACATTCAATTTAATTACCCCCGTGGAATGGCACGAATTCAAGTTCTTGCTCGGAAAGCTTAGTTCAACGATCTCAACGGCTGGGCCGAGGGAGGAAACGATTCATCTCTGCTCTTTTCCACGGTGCTACTTTTCAGACCCCCTTCTGCTTGCCCCTAACTTTCTAAGGCAGCCTCCGGTTACGTAGCCTTTACGTAGGGTCCATTATTGCCGGAATACATCGAGTCCTTTGGATTTGTTTAAGCGAATTCTTTGCTTCCAGCGGGAAGGAAGACCGTGGTGAGATTGCGTCTCCTCGTGGAATGGAGGGTTTCGCGGAAGTGAAACAGTGCCGCGTTGGAAGAAGGCCGGTAAACGGTAATTCAGATAGCTCAAAGTTTATTGGATATTGGTAGATAGAAACTTCGCAGCGACTTAATAGATGGCATCTGGTGAATCAAGATTGCCCTTCTCAAGTTTCTTCTCCTCTTCTCCCCTTGGCTAACGACGGAAATGTCCATCGTGTTCCCCGCGGCTGCAATGTTATATAATCTATTTTATTTTACACCAGTTGCCAACTATGAGCACAGTTTAGCCATTGTCTTGCCGCAGTCGCCGTCAAACTGTTCCTGGACAAAAGAGGGACCACAATGTTGCGGCACTTCTTCTTCTCTTTAGGTTTGACTGGCTAGCATTGTCTTCTGTGATACTGGCTTAAATTACTGTTGAAAAGCGACAAATTTACGGGGGTTCCATAGGTTTAATTAAGTGTGACGAGGAAGCTTATTGCTGCACTTTCTTTGCAGCTACTAATAAACTTCCAGCCCACGCTGCCTTTGCGTCAGTAGCCAAGAGATGCATTTAGAACGATAAGTAATTAATTTCCCCTCCGCATCCCGGGATTTTAATTTAAATAGAAATACAATTTTAAAACATAAACGTCTAAAGGAATCCCTACATCGACACAATATGCATTATGTTGCATCCGACCTATTTGCAGAATACACGTATCGTTGACATATACATTCTGTCAAAAAACTACCGGGAATTGGTCAATGAAACACAAAATATGTATTAGTCATCCAAATTTATTGCATCGCCTTCAAAGTAGGCCCCTTTCGAAATAATACACTTATGCCAACGAAGAACCCAATCATCAAAACATTTTTTTAACGCATTTTTGGAATCAACTTCAGTACTCGCCGCGAATTCTCATTTATGTCATTTATCGACTGAAAACGAGTGCCTCGAAGTGGTAATTTCAGTTTTGGAAAAAGAAAAAAGTCGGCCGGAGCCATATCAGGGGAAAATACGGTGGCTGCTCGATAAGATTTCTTGAGTTTTTGGCCAGAAATTCGTTGACAATAATAGCCTTGTGAGATGGTGCGTCATCGTGGTGCAAAATCCATGAGTTTTCTTTCCACAAATCTGGTCTTTTTCGACGAATTTGCTCTGTCAAACGCCGCATAACGCTCAGATAATATTCTTTATTTACTGTCTTACCTTGTGGCAAGAATTCCGAGTGCGCAACACCGCGGTAATCGAAAAAAACTGTCAACATCACCTTCAAAAAGAATTTCAACAATCCCTGTAAGCGAGCTTTTTAAATGATCGATTCCCGGTACTTTTTTGACAGACTGTGTAAACGTTAACGAAATCTCGGCTGCGCATGCCGGCCACCAAAGTTTTCACAAGACACCATGAGATAATAAAAAACTTGCGCATGAATTTCCACGGATTTCCAAGTCTCTATTACGCGTGATTACGCTGAGAAAAGAGGGCATCGTCGGACAACCGCCCCTATCCACGAGATACTTCCCAAAACGGAGTATTTGAGGGGCATTAGAGGAGGCGAACTCGCGGATGCCAGTGCGCTGACTTCTCCCCATCAACTTTTAAATCCGCGTAATTCCTCCTTGCCGCAAAGTTATCCGCCGTAAAGTAGTAAGTTGAGGAATGCGCAACTTTATAATTTGATCGCCGCAGGTCCGGGGGTGGTCGGGGTAATTTGCAACGAGGCACACGTGAAACTTCGCGATATTAATTTGAATTTATGCCCGGCCTGCAGCAGTCAACGTTCCATCTTGCTTCTTCGCCGCCGTGAAACAATCCTCGGCGCTTCCACCGATAGGCTTCTCGCCGGGATCGAAGGCTTCGTTAGCCACGGGGCTTAGCCGCGTCTTCGCGACCCCGGCTCGGGAAAAAAGTGGCGTCGGGAAACGTAAAGGATTGGCTATTATTTTTTCGTGGATAACGCCCGCCTCGCTCCCCTAAGTGATGTACGAGCCTTCCGAAGAATTCCCGCGAAAAACTTGATAAAACGGCAATTCTCGTGTCTTATTTCTCGGGCCATCGTTCAGCGTTCCCTCTAAGAAATGTGACTCGCGAGAGCTTCGCCACCGCGTCCCGATTCCATTCCGCTGCACATGCTTCCCGGATTAATTGACGTTCGATTACCATATTCCTGGACTCGCTATTTCTCGCGATCCCGATGTAGGCAATACCCTTTGCCTCAGGCTCTGTGCGCGTCTAAATCCATCGTCCCGCGTTTTCTATATCGCCGTCTATATTTAATTGGAAAGGGGCGAGGTCTCGCAGAGTACGTCAGATGTAAAGACCACTGTTCAATGGAGCTTGCTAAAAGAAATATGGAGAGACTTATCCCACAAAGGCGCGCACCCTCGTGTTTGTGATCCAAGACGCTAATTCGAGTCGCGAGCTCGTGTTGTAGGAGCTCGAAGGTCTTTTAACGCTAGTTTTCTTTGGCGGGCGCATCGAGCACGGCTAATAGACCGTCTGGAGCACGCATGTCGATTCGGGGTCCAATTTTACTCGTTACGCCGTCTGTGGACGCGGTCGCTTCGCTTTTCAAAGCGAGTCTTCAAAGAACCGACAGTCTCTCCTACGAAGATAACATCAATGGCAAATAGGACACGGTTCATAGATGTTTCTGCGGTCGCTTTTGACGATGCCCCGGCCACGTCCTTAATGCAACACGATATTTGTTCAGAGAGATGAATCGTTGACGAATGCCAAAGACAGGTAGATGAATTTATTGGGAAGCGTATTAAAGAAATCTATCAGGAACAGGGAACTATCATCCTTGTCCTATTTCGGTGGGGAGGACTTAATTAAAGTGAGGCGCGCCGTTACGAAGATTTTATTCGTTCCTTGTTTCCAGCTGAACGAGCTCGCTCCTAAAAGGTACTAAAATTTTTGGCTTACGCGCGCGACTTTATTAAAATTCTGCACCGGATATCCCGTTGGAATTATATGTTACGCTGGAACCGTGCGATAAAAAGTCTTATTCATCGTTTCTGGTTTCCTTTTTTCCCCTTATTTCAGACATCGCGGCTATCTTTAATAATTTCACCGAGATGAAAGAAGTTAGGAGCTCCGCTCTAATAAGAAGAGGACTGGAAATAGGAACGATGCGCTTTTCTGCAATATGGGTGAAACCGTGAGTCCCGACGAGTTGCGCAAGAAAATTCTAAAAAGTCCAGTGATCGATTGTCACCGGTTATTGGAGCAGAATATCACAATTGAAGGGTAAGGGGAAAAACAGGGAATGTCCATTTTTCGTGATTTTGCGATTTATAGCACACTTTATTGGTGGCAACTGGGACTATAGAACTGTCGAATTACAAAGGGTTATAAAGTTTAAATACCCCGTAAGATAACGTTAAAGATTTGTTATAGGTGCTGGTTAAAAACAGGAAATGTCCACACTGCACTGGAACAAAATACGTAATGTCTCTACTGTTTGTCTAAGCTTCTGTCGTCAAGGTAAAACAAGAAATTATTTAAGAAGAAAATTATATAAGAAAATTAATCAATCAAATAATAAATTCATTGAATCTTGTTTTTTTTTTTACTGATGGACTAAAGTATTAAAACTTAATTTGCCCGCTAAAGCTGTTTTGTGGCATTCCCAGCTTTTTCCCCTTACTCTTTAATTTAATATGTTCTATGAAACCCCAATCTTTTAAAAAAAGAGTGTTCCATACACTGTAAGATGAGTATTAAGATAGAATCTTAATTGCAGCCGTAACAAATTTCATTCTTCTCTAAAAACGAACGACCAGTTACCTCTAAAGGAGGTTTTATTTCCTCGAAGCAGCTTCTCTAGATCCACAATTCGATCTATGACCCCTTCGATAGACGCGTTTGCACTCCCCCGGCTATTATCTCGAATAGGCGCATCTCCTAGTTTCGTATTCCACGAAAGTCCATCTAATTTTTTTTAACAGTTGGAGCATCAGATAGCAGAACGTATGGCGAGTAGCTTGATGTCCATGTGTCGTGCCACTCGATTATTATGCGATTCTACGCTCGAATATGCGGGCGGAGTTATACGCGTCGCGGATGAGGTTCAGAAACGATAAGGGAAACGCGCCCCGCGTATTTCGATCGGCGGTGACACTTTTATGCCCGCCACATAAAAAGCACTGGTAATCAAAAGCTCGTTAAGATGATTTATAATTTGCCACTGCATTTAACTCTCCCTTCCGCGCTCGGCACGTATAGACGCGCTTTTTTTCATAATACCGGGCGCACCCTACGGCCATTTTTGCCGGCTTGTATTTTTGCGAACAGGGGTGGCTGACGACCATGCGGTACTAATGTTTGCGCCACGAAAAAGAGAAATACTGATACCGCTGGTGAGAACTCTACACCTCCGTTCCAATTCAACAATATACGTAGATAAATCCATTACTCATCGAAAGTCCGGAGTAAATGATTTCTCTTTAAGATGTGAATTTCATTCTCATCCTTTGCATGGGTATCATATTTTTAACACTTCTTTACAGAGTCGATGTTCCCATGTTCCATACAAAAATGGTAGGGTAGGGTGGGATTGAAAGTCCCGTTTTTCATATAAACCTATGTAAAATTTAGTAATAACAATCTAGAGATATACGGTTTTATTTTGTATAATCTACAACTATTATGCTTTACTTTTACAAAGTTGTTAGTTAATAGTGTTATTTTTTGTTGAGTTATGTCACAAAATGTGTGTCAATTCAAAATGGTCTTTTTGCCCCATGCCCGGTGTAAAAAGTTCGTTGCTTGGGGTAAAAAGTACTTAATATCTTCTAACCAGCTTTTCGTGTAACATAAAACAAAATAAGTTAAAAACTGTTTTGAATTCAACAAATATTTATTAAATCAATTTTTTTATATACGATATTGAAAGGAAATACTATGGCAACCTTTTTTGGACAAAAGAATGATAATATAGGACACAGATTCAGCTTGAACAAAAAATTGCACAATAATCTTGGCTCGACATAGTTATATAGCTCTTTTTTAAGCACTTTGGCCTTATTTCTTAAACTCAAATTATTTTAATTATTTTAATATATATATATATAATAAATCTTCATTTTTAGTAAAAAAAATTAATTTTTAAAAAAAAAAATTTATAATTGCAAAACAATTGAATTTTTTTATATTTGACGATGTAAATGTGATTATACATTAGTTCCTTCGTCCCCTTATGTCAGTTTCATTAAAAAAAAAAACAAATTCCCCTACTTTTGACAAACTTTTGAAATCAGATGTTCCATATTACCTGTCTTTACCCTACATAATGACAGAGGCGTTATATGACACGCACGAAATCCCAAAAACGAGTGGCGACTCTGCGGTCCGCCCCATTACGCTTGCCATCAACATAGTTATGCTGCAATATTCAATAGATTGTTTACAAATGGAGATTTTTGCATTCGGGACTTTTTACCCGCCAGACTATTAGCCCCATTCTACCCTACCTAAGCTGTTCGGTTTATTCGAAAATTCCATTCGAATATCGAGACCCCAAATATATTTGTGAAACGTTTATCGCAACTATTCCTGGACCACTAGTTGTGGCCGAATTTCGCAAGCACTCGCTTCCCACTGTGCGTTTCCGTTCGCGCGAGCATTCGACGGTTCAGCATCAGAAGAACATAAGCAAATTTGCAGCGGGAATCGAAACGTTAATTATGCACTAGCGATTTGGGTCAACCTAGGAAAATAACGATTGTCGAATAGGATTGTTTGTGAAACGCAAGGTAAACAGCATCCAATCGAAACGGGATCGAGAACGTCCCATTCAGAAATCCCCGCACCGTTATCTACCCCGCGCCGCGTGTCTTTCCTTCGGTGCCACGTATACGCGTCACAGCGATTTCTATGCATAATTTTACCAAATAGTTGCGAAGCACACACGAGCGACAGCCAAATATAGTAAATTACTACCAGCGTTCACTTCAGCAACGATCGAATTTATGAATACTAATGGCCCTTTACCTAGATACGAGCCTCCAATTACTCTCATTCCGATCGAAATTAATAAACCAACCGTTATACAGACATTTCAAGGAATCCTCGGTTCATTAATAGAAGCACGGCGTTCGCGTAATTACGAAGCTCCGCTTTTAAGGAAATTAATGAATGTACAAGTAAGTTCATAGCTACCGCTACACCGTCGGGGGGGGGGGGGGGGCGAGTAAGTACAAAAGTTCAGCCAGCTCGGCGGTATCGTTCGCAAAGGGAACGTGAAACGAGCACGAGGTGTCGCCATTAGAATCCGCGCCTTCTGCTCGCCCCATAAAATCGATACTTTTTTCAGCCGGAGGGGGTGGGCCGCAACGTCCGAAACGTCAATATGGCGATAAATACATGAAATGCGAGCCTCGAACACGATCGTCTATGGGATCGGTAAACATGTCAGCCGAGAAGTTGCTCGAAAAGTGCACTTCCTGGGGAAGTTTCCAAGCACTTTATCGGGATTTCCTTGACGCCGATGGGGGTGCGGGGCAGTCACCGAACGAGTCTATGCTAGTCGGACCAAGACAATCCTCCGTGTGTGGCCGATAAAAAATGGGCTTGCTTAAATTCACCGTCAAGCCCGAGGACCGGGCACCCCTCGGCCTCGTGCACCCTCCTCAAGGAGTTTAGCCAGCCGCCATGGCGATAAATAATATCGCGATTGCCGTGCAGCTCGTACTTCGTGCGGAAAAGTAATGAGAACTTTGCACCTTACGGCTGGGCCCGATGAAATATCGGGCGGCGCGTGTAGAACGTCGCCTGGATGATTTAAAATGCATGTCCCTTCGGAACTATGATCGCGTGGCTGTCGCTTAAATTCGTAAATCAGCGAGTGTTTCCGTGTATCCTTAACACTTAGCGGTTTCATTCGTGGCAGACGATCCTTTAGAAATGGCATGCTCTGGTTCGAGGGCTCGGAGCGACAAGTTTTTCGACTTTCTTCCCGGGCCACGGGAGTGTAGGTACGTGCGTGTAGACGGAGAAATGGACGCCCATCTATTACCAATATGCCAGGTCACACCGCCGGCGCTGTAACAACGGAGGAAGATGAATTTGCTTTATGTTGTGAAAGAGACGTCGGAGAGTCTGCGTTCAGTGAAGCAGAAACCATGTTCTTACTATAGGAACAGACCGAGGAACCAGCTGAGAATCATTACCACGTCACTTCCGAGCTTGTTATTAAACTAATTATATTTCGCGTAAACTTTGCACGAGAATCTCTATTAAATATTCCGCGGATTAGCTGACTGCTTTTGGATCGTATATTTTCGCCGATACTCGATTCCAGGGCCTCCTGCTCGCAGTCCATTCTTTCACCAGCAGAGACCTCAGAATTTATCGCGATACGAGCAATGTGGTTTCCGTGCTTATCCAAGAGAGGCGAGAGCGATCATCGTCAGAGGGTTGAAGAAGAAGGAGATGGGAGGAGAATAGAGGAGCAGGCTGTTCATTCTAGCGAGAGGGCCGTCACCGAGTCTGCGCTTACTAGACCAAGAGAATCCTCTCTATGCGCGTCCGGATAAAAAATGGGATTGCTTAAATTCAGCGTCAACCCCAAGAGTCGGCCCCCTCCGTTCGCAAGAAGTTTGGCGAACCATTGCGGCAATAAATAATGGCCAGCACGCCCCTTTCGTCCCATAGACCGCGACCGGGCCAGGAAAGTAATGAGAACTTTGCACCTCCACCCCGCTGGGTATAATGTCGATTCGTACACGTATCGCCGATTTAATGTACACTTGGGGGAACGTTGCGTTAGTTATTATTTACTGCGTGTACATAAATTTAACGGCGGCCAAGGGGTAAGAGGGACGGTCGGGGGTTAGTCCGCGTGCGCCGTAGCTGCCACTTTAACGGCATACTCAGCGCGAACCGCAGACGTCTCTATTAAAAAGTGTTTTATCTTGATTTATTCCCGCCTAGAGAAATTGCGGGAGATTATTGCGGCGGAGGGGCGACGAATAATTTTATTACGCCGCCGATAAACGCGCACCGCTACCGTAAGATTGTCTTATTAAGAAAAATAATACCGCCGCTCTTGGCGATATTAAATTTGTAACGAAACCCGAAACGCTCCTTTTTTCCCCGCGCTCTCGAGCGACGCTACTTAAGGCGATTACATCGCGGCGTGTAACCGTGGCGTCTGCTGTGAGGTTGGCCTCGATAGAATGCTAAGACTGTGTTCTCCGCGTCTCCCGTGCATCCCTGCGCCTCCCGAAGAGTGATAAACGTGTTAATTCATTATCCACGATCGCCCGTCCACGCGGAAGCCTTTCCGCTGATTAAGCGGCCCGCGTGATTAAGCTGAAAGCACGCATGATTCATCGTGAGTTTTCAGACAACAAACGATAGCGGCCCTGTACACGTAATCCTGATTAAGGAACCTCGGACTCTCCTACCGGTTTTTCCCCCTGGATCAAGGACGATAAACTTTCCCTGTGTACGAGGCTGCCGTGCGAGATTTCGCCGGTTCACGCGATCCGGAAGGAATTAGCGAGTTCGATTCAGAAGGCGACCGATTCGCAGTTCTATCGGGCTGCGTTCTCGACGCTCCAACGATTTACGGTGGCCACGTCCGAGTGCCGCGCGCCGCCCCGATTCGATCATTTCTTTCCGTTCCGTCTCGAGGCGAACTTCGCTATACAACGGAAGAAAAAAGCGAAACAGACCTCATTTTTCTCGCGCCAACCCTTTTCCACCGTACCGTACGTAGCTCGATGGTTTTTTGCGAGCGAACGCATTACCTTGCCTCGACGCCTCCAACCCCCGTTTCTTAACACGTTTTTCAGAGTACGATGTCGTAGTTTATCCAGTCAGAAGTTTTTCTTTGCCGCGCCTCTCTTGCTTTCTCTCTTTCTCTTTCTACATCTCGCCTCCCCCTGTCTCTCTCACTCTACACGGAATCAGCAAAAACATCCCTCCTGGATCCATAATTCATACACCCTCCAGCGGCCTTAAACGTTATCCACCCTCTGATTTCCAATGGTATCGCTCTATTATACGTTCAAAACTGTTCGTGACCGTGTTGGTGAACCGTGACGGTGGTGGTGGCGACCATGCCAGCCGTATTGCTGTCGTTTTCGACGCTGGCCAGCGCAGTTGTTATACGTAGTTACGCGGCCGGCCACAGCGCTGCGCGAACGTTTAGGGCCGATTTCTAGCGGCACCCTCCGAAAAACAGACAGCAGCGCAGAGGGGGCGATAGATTGAACTGGATGTGTCAGCGATTTCCTACTGACAGCCGTAATAAGTCGTCGGTTCCGGAACAATATGATTTCCGCGAGAGATTCTATCGGGACCAGCGATGACAGGGCCCCTGCCTCTGGAAAATTGGTTCGCGTGTTTATGCGCCGGTTAACGCGGCTCGTAAGCGAGCGTGACTGTTATTTTTCGGGCTGGAAGAGCTCGATACCTACGCGACCGCTTTGGCAGCCTGCCTGCTTCTCCTTCGCTTTCTCCATATCGTTGGGTAAACTTTGGATTCCCAGCTAATCCGTTTTCCCACTCGCGGGAACGCTCGACCCCGGAACAATATCCGTAAATTACGAATTTACGAAACTCCTGTCGCCGGTTTCGTCGACACTTTGATTATCCTGAAACAATCACCGGCGTGCATACAGCGAGCGTAAGTGACGACGATTTGCAGGTGTATTTGCAGTAAGCTGATTGTTTTCATTCAACCCCATCTTGGCTGAATATACGTCTCCGCGTTTCTAGGGGAGATTAAGCGAGAGACACCTTCCTGTTCTTCGATGTCGACGTATTGACAATCGTTCTACTAGTACCACGGGTTTAATCAATATTATATACACCCGCGATCGTCGCAAGGGTGGCGTCGCGCTGTTAGAAGTTTCTGGGTCCAGGTCATCGGATACCAGCGTCGGATGAGGAGCAAGTGGTGGTTAGCTCGCGTTCAAACAACGAGTGCTCGCCGTGAAACAATGACGATTCCAATTTAGCGTCGAAAGGGCAGAGACAAAAGGGCCAAGGTACACAAGAGGGATTCCACGACGATGGCGATTCATTCGCCGAGAAAAATTAGTTTGCGCGGGCCTGGCCTGGCTCATAACTGTTGCTTTTCCGCGGAAGGGAAGCCGAGCCCACGGTCCGACCGGTATGCTTTGGCAGTTTGCCTCGTCGCGTCCCGGGCACAGTCAATATTTTCGGCAGGTCCTGGTTGTCGTAGGTATTACCGCCTACCCCGAATTCCTCCGCGCAACGGCGCGGCAGGTAGAAAACCGTAGGGACGCTCAATTGACCCCGGCAGGGCCTGTGGGGATAGAAAGGTTTCTCTTATGCCGGTTTTCCTCCGCGCAGACGACGCTCCTCGTCTTTGTGGAGGCGTCGATTGTGTTTGTCGACGACGTAGTCCGGGGCGTTGAATCACATCTAAACAGGAGATATCTTATTTCCGCGACGCCTCATTGGAGGACGCGTCTTTCCTCTGCGGGCTCTCTCTGTTGCACGTGCACCAGCGCTATAAATTCCTCGATAAAGATCCCGGTCTTTATGGATCCCCGCTTTACGACTTTAACAAATAGATTTAGGTCCCGCGGCTGGGGCCATTTTGAATATCGCCCGGTGCTTTTCGATTTTTCCCGAGAGATAAGCAGGGATCCGCGGTGTACGCGGAGCGGGAGTTCTACGATCGACGAGCAAACAGATCAGTGCCTGCCAAACTTCTCGTGCAACTGGTATCGGGGGCTTCTCGTCATTTCAAAGAAAACGGCAAATCTCATTTTCCAGATAAAAGTAGGTACGCCCGTGCCGCAGCCGGATTAGATTTAAGAAGAGGATCCACAGTTTTCGAGACATGTACTGGGAAATAAAGCTTAACCTTCGGCGAGCCTGGGTCAAGGTCAAAAGGGGATCCAGAAGAATTTACGCTAGCGCTAAATTTCTACAAAAACTTAATTAAGTGACCGCTTGGTGGTTCCAGTAATTGAGAAATAATCAGTATCAAGTGACAAATCGACCACACCCTATCGGTCATCCGATGGGTCCCTTATCTCGATCCAGGGTTAAAGTACAGAAATTCCTACCGGTCGTGGAGTCCCAGAAACGCTAAATAATTGGAGTGCCAGCGATAAGAAGAGGCTCGCGTGTCACAGAGGCACGACGCGTGGCATTCCGCCCACCCGAGTCATCGAAAAACGGTGTTATCGCAGCGGCCCGTCTCATGCCGCACGGAGACGCGTAACACCGCGGGCAAACACTGCGGAACGCAGATTCGGCACTCGTCGAAATAATCTTGCTCCCGTGGCGGAGGGACGGGAAGCAGCCGTCGCGACGCTGGCTGTCTTGTGTTTGGATAATACACACAGATAGTCGGATAATTCACTTGTCTCGTCGAAAATGAAATTACGACGGCGGCGGGGCGGTGCAGCTATGCAAAACCCCAGCAGTTGGCGAAATGGCGACGCGGCGGCCGTGAGGCAATGCATAAAAGCAGCACAACGTATATTATTTTACATTTCCCAGAGGGTCTTCCTATGGGGATTCGAGAGAAGAGGTAACGCCCTTCCTCATTCCCCATCCCCTGCCTCCCGTCCTCCCTAAATTCTTCTTCGACCCTCGCCGCGCGAGAGACTGGCAAACTTTGCGTGTTTATAAATTTATATTCAATAAAACGATGCTGCAAAAGTGTGCCCTTTGTGAAGAGAAACGTACATACACACATAAGTCCGGTTACACGGCAAGAATCAAGTCTCGCAAGAGAAGTCACGGGGGACGAATTCACGTCCAAACAGAGGATTACGTGGGGATGAGGTTGACCTTTGCGCAGTGTAAAGAATTGGGACGTTGTAGGTACATTGGCTGAGCGTAATTTCTGCCTACGGAAAGGACCGTATTCAAAGACCCTATAAGAGTACCCAAAACGAATTTGCTTGAAGTTTTGCACATTAGCAAAGTGCGCTGGCCACCAAACGCATCGAAAGTCATAACTTTTGACTGAATCAACATATCGAGACGCGACTGGAGCCAAAAAATCACAAACACATCAAGCTTTCTAATGATATAAGTTTTATACATCACATATATATTTTTAAATATATTTTACGCGTTTTTTCGGTTTGCTCGTGTGCAGAAAATTCAAAAAATTGCATTTCCCAAAAAAATATCGTCTGATTTTAATCAAAAACTCAGTATTTGCAACTTATTTTGTGCCCTTTCAGGTGGTATGCGTCAAACCTTGGGGAAATGTTTCGTTTTTGAGATATAACATCAAGAATGCAGAGAAGTGTGTGTGCGCGGTGAAGTATTTGAGGTAGATGCATGTCCTATACAGGAAATAATTCTTTCATCGATCTGGAAGTGTATCATCTGCTTATAAACTACCTAAACTATATGATTCCACCGAGTTTAATTAGTTCGTAAGCGTGAAATGTTTTTTCATTGTCTTACAACATATATGCGTGCGCATTCACATTACTTACGTTACTCATCGTCCTCCTCATCCTCGTCTGTATCCTCGGATGTTGGTTTGATGTACGGAAAATTCTGATTTAAGAAGTCTGCTGGTGTTGAAGCCTGATCCATGTAACGACCAAATCCCAAATACCAAATAATTGCTAGTACAGCTTCGGGTGCAGACAATGCAGTATCAATTAAGATGAAAATGCAATATACTTTCTGTGCACTATGCCGAGATTGTAGTTTAGCTTTAATAAATATCGGCGATTGAATATTAAGATTATAGGTCTGGAAGTTCGGAAGATAGTTTTCTTTGCTGACGAGGAATTCATATTAAGGTTACTCCATTCTCGGCAGTGATTATTCTGTGAACACGAGCTGTATGACGCTTAATTGAGAAACATTAATTCTACGATACCCGCAGTGGAAAGAAATTCAGCTCAATTCATTAACACTAATGGAGTTGTATATGCACCCACATCTTGATCGAACCGATCACGGAACACGATAGCCGGTAATCATTCCATTCCAGTCAATCGTTGTGTATGTCAGGAGGGTTTCTACCTGATCACGATGACTCGCCGCGACGATCACGCGTATAAAAATCGACCGCGCCGAATTCTCGGCTACCCTTGCGGAACTGTAAAGTCCTGAATGTAATAAATGATCCCTTTCTGTCCCTCTCTCCCCGTTCGGTTCGGTCCGGCTCCGTTACAGTTAGACGGGGAGGGGGCGGTGACGGAATAAATTAAGTATTCTGCGGAGGGCGGACAGGCTCGTTCGCCTTCTGGAGTAGAGGTATAGTTTAGTTTTAAGGAAAGTGCCCTGGACGATGGACTACCTCCTGGGACGTCTGAACAAAGGTCCGAGGCAAACTCTTTTTCGAATAAAACGAGAGGAAAAGCGGCTAGACAGAGGAACGGGAGGGGCACACACGTACGCGTTGAGATAATAAATCACCTTACGAAGGATCTTGAGGGAAAATCGGTGAAATCTCATCCATTAGGATTAGGAATCCGAAAACACTGCCCGAAGTCGTTTTGGAGGGCACCGACGGCAACCGGGCACGTTTCGCAAATACTCCAAGTGTTTATTTGTTGACACTGGTTGAAAAATTCTGAGAGTCGTTGTCCGTATGTATTCTCTGGTCGGCGCTGGCGTTGGGAAAACAATACCTTGGACTTTCCCTTCGCCGATTTTGAAACGAACTACAGGAACTGTGGAATATTTACCTCCCAACGGTCCCCTTTCCCCCATTGTCCGTACCCTTCATATTTTGCCGCCGTTTTGGTAATCTGGGAATAGCAATGCGAGTGGTTTCGCCCCGCTTTCACTCCAGGGGGTGTAAATCGAGGCATCCGGCGAGCGATCGATTAAACGTTGCGAAGCGTGGAACGAGAAGGGGGGAAAATTGATAAGTCGTTGGAACGGCGGGCGTCGTAAACTGCGGTTCGCACTTTTGATTCAACAACGGCGCCTCGGAGATTCGTAAACTGACGAGGAAAGCATTCCCGTTCGATTTAAATGCCGCGCCCCCCCCCCCCCCCCGGATCCCCGTGGAATTTCGGAACAAATTCTGGTCGTAATTCCCGATTGTTCCCCTCGCATTTTACAAACTTAATGGCTGTAAAAATCGAGGAAAAAGCTGATTCGTGACGTTAAGCATCGCGCATATAGGGCTACTCTTTGCGAAGCGTAGCCATGACACCGTCGAACGTTATTACGTACCATAAACTCATGCATAATGATACGAAACACTCGGCCGAAATGAATATCCCCCAACAGCTTTACGCATATTTAGCGAATATTCGGGGCGTCATGAAATATGTACCGTATTTGCATTGCTGTGCCTCTCGATGATCCTGCCGCGTATAAACCGCTGACACGTTCACTTCGGGACATCATAGAGACATTATCAACGAGTGTCGGAACAGTAAATTCCTGGTTGATCGTTGATAGTGAAACGATGATCCCTCCAGAGGCTCTATTAAACATTTCCTCTTCAAATAGAAACATAAACACAAAATTATACGCCGCGGAAGATTGCGAAAGTAAAAAATATCCACCTCAGCTTCCACCCCCGAAAAAGTACGAATAACCGACATTACGCTTACGATATTAATATCCACCCTTACATCTATGTCATTCTGGAGAAACTTGTATCCGACTTTCAGGAACCTGAACTAAATAAATACTTCTATTCGACCAACTAACGCGTTAATTTCTAAATGCAGGCTCATTTGAAGAGCGCGAACAAGCCGCCATCGGGTTCTAAAATATACGCGACTATATCGCAACAGCACCCTCTCGTACACCCCCGCAATACCATCAGTGGAACGAGGGACAGGAGTACGATCATGTTAACCCGATGCTTCGTCACCCCTGGCGCCGAGTTTCGAGTCAAGCCGGTGTTGAAATTTTGTTCGATGAGCGAAGTACACGCCGGTTTAATTTGTAGTACAGCCGGATATGCGCGGCGTGGGTGGCGAGCGAGCGCCGGTGGGTGGATGGGCGGTTGGACGTGGCGGCGGATGGGCGGTAGTCAAATTTATTGAAACGCAACGCTGTTCTCCTCTGGTCCCCTGGAGACCGAATCCTGCTATTGCGCAACGGTCTGCCCGATAGAGCCGAATTCGTGACCGGCTGTAACGCTGCACTCGAAGGACTCCGTCGGGTTTGTTAAGGGATATTTCGTGGCCAGCCGCTCGCCGCTGCATATATTTTGTAATTTAATTGCCGCCGAACAAGATGGAACACGCTTCCATTGGAATCAATTTGAATGCCGCGGAACCACGGTCCGCGCGGAACTTTGAGCGGCTAAATTCATTTGTGTGTATCGCCGAGCTAACAACCGAAGAAACGCTCGCACTGGGCAATTCGGTGTAGGTAGGTATACGCGTTCAGGCGTACATATATTCGAGTTTCCACCGAGTCTTGCAGTTACTCGCGCAAATGTTGAATGTTCTCTTTAATAGCATGGCTGAAATTTGTGTGGCCCTTAGTTATCAAGAATATTCTTCGGGGTATTTCGATCTTCATTCCCGTAATTGACTTTGATATGAAAGTTCTCGCTGCTCGCACAGTACTCCAATTTATCGGAACGTTATCCCGACCTGTCCCGCGAGACGCTGGCCTGTGCTTGAAAGCAGTTTGTCTGATAGAGTTGAATTGTGCGGTGTGTTAGATACAAGCCTCCAGAGGAACTGAGTAGACTGCTATAAAATATGTCAAGAGAACTCGGAGGTATCACGGTAAAGTAGAGCCAGAAGACTTTATTGTTTGCCTCCGCGTCTCTTCTATTTCCTCTCGGCTAGAATCATCGCCAGACGATGTCAGGCGTTTAAAAAATATATATGTTCCTGTTTCGTCTTATCTTCTGCCCACGAATTTCATATTTTACCCAAATATCTGGATCACTGTCTTATCTTACACGTCCAGTGTTCCACGGATATCTGATAGAACTTGACGTGCACGATGCCGCTATTAATTGCTGTTGGTCATCTTGCAAACGGTCGGAGATACGGCTACAATATCGAGGGACAGGGGTGGCTGAGTCGTATCAGTTATAGCGAAGCAGGGCTATTATTTGCGTTTGGCCCAAGTGCTGAGTCAAGTTTTGCGTGAGGTATGAGCGTTTGAGGGTCGCTAAAAGGACGTGCTGAATCATGCCGCGCCTGGCCCGCTCAACATTTCCTTATCAATCGTTTCGCAACCGAAACCGCTATCCGAGTAAATTCGAATTGCTGACTGCGGCGATAAAGCGCGGGTCATTCGATCGGCCAAGTAGCAAAGAATCCCCTGTAATACCTACAATGGGATTTTGCTTCGCGGCGCGGTTACACGTGTCCAACATCACAGAAATCAAATTCACGGAGGCGAGTTTAATCTTGCCACAGTTTCCCTGCGATCTCTCTAATGCACGGTTTACATGACACGGCTGGGATTGTTCGTAATAGTCGAACACGAAGGGGCCACGAGATTATACAAATCCGTCCCGAACGGAATCGTCGCAACTATATTCAAGAAACTCGCTCCGACGTTCCCCAACTTGTCTTACGTTCCCTGTATATCCGCGAAGGGACTGGTTCGTTTCGTGTAACCGCGATTCCGGGGAAGTCCTCCGGCCGGCGATATTTCTTCCACCCTGGAAAAGATGTAAAAATATGCGTCGCGTATTTCCAGAGATAAATCGCGGAATTACGTCACGCGTTCTCTACTATTTTTATTTATTACTCGCGGTATTAATTCTTGCGCGAAATCGATAGTTCGCCCCTGCTCCCTTTCCGCATCGACCTAGGCGAGGGGCGGCGGGGAAGGTCTGCGGGTTGGCCGGTTGAAAAAAAAAAAATTTAATACGTTATTGGTGGCGGAGAGATTTATCGAAATGCACGCTGCTCTTCTCCCCGGGGAATAAATTCTGTGCTGCACAGTGCTTTACCAGACAGAGTCGAATTGCACGGGGCGGTAGATACGAAGGACTCGAGGGGGTGGCGGCTAAAGGATGCGCCAAGGCAGGGCTGTACATTTACATCAAAGACTCCACCGTCGGTACGCGCATACATTTTTCTCCTGCTTATTATTAAAATAAATGGACTTTCAGATGAGAAGCATTATCAGCGCAAATTTTACTTGTAAAATTCCGCGGAAAGTATCTAAATAGCGACGGCTTCAAAGCCATAACGTACAACTTCCCGCGTCTACGCAATTAAAATTCCTCGTCGCGGTAAAATTAAATTACACCTGACATGGATACCTACAATATAAAAATCCGCGAAATTCGTGAGACATGTTCCCTCTACGATGAACTCTCGACACCACGCCTCCTCCCTTTGGCACTGAAAAATTTCACACGTAAACGACCCCGAAAACGCTTTCCCTTGGTTCCGACAATTTTCTTCGTGAATGGGAGGAAAAAAAACGGGGGAATAACCGAGTTGGCGACAGTTTCCCATTTCTCTCTCCTGGAAGGACTCGAAGTTCATATTGGTGCCGAGGGTGCAACTCGATTTCAACCCCTGAACCGACGGCACTGGGCAGGGAGTTGAACAAAGATCCACCACGCGCGTACGTAGCCGAGACAATCATAACAAGCGGCTTGTCGGGGCGAAAGGCAGCGTCACGGGGATAGATGAAACACCGGCGGGCTTAAGTTCACCCTCCTAGCGGCAATGAAAGAAGGCTGAGCGACCGTGAGGGGGGTGAATCCGGCTGGATACGCAACGGAGACGATTGCACCGCGGCAGGAAGCTCCGCTGGAATTCGCCACGGAGCCAGTCGGTTCAGCGGGCGTCGCGAATCGCTCCTATAAATTATCCTTGCTAAAACGACACCCGGCGTTCGCAATTATTTAAATGTACCGGATAACGACGGCGAGTCTGCGCCGCGCGCTGAACACCGTGAGGGAACAGTGATTTCGAGGGATACCCCGGAGGGTTCCCCCGGTGGTCGCTTTAATACAGGAGGCCGTATCCTTGGGGGGAGGTAACTCTTACTTTCGTCTTTGATCGTTCTAACACGCACGATCCCTACGATCGCGCGCTTATACATCTTGTCGGCGCACACGGTGGCTTCCTGACGCCGGGGGTTGATCTTTGCACGTTGCGCTGTTCCTTTATGATAAATTAATGTCGCAAAGCCGGCTCAAGACAGGAATGGCTGTATACTTTGGGAGATGTCTATTGCGGTTAAAAAGAATGCAGGAATAAGTAATGAGCCGCCTTTCTATCTTGATGTGCTCGGAATTTTAATAAAACGGAGGATTTCTTGAGGGTTACTTGATACTTTTATCATCAAATGCCGTTTATATTCATTAATCAGTGGGAAATTGATGAGGTACGATTTAGGTGACCAGTACATACGGTATCGACAACTCTCCCCTAGTAGTGTCCAAAATCTACGCAGCATATTATTTTTATTTGTTTTTATTACTCAGTAAATATACAAAGGAAAGAACCAGTGAGACATTGAAGCAGAGCGGAGTAAAAGGCGAGGTTGCAATACAATACTATTAAAAGACTAACCGTAACTACAAAAAGGAAACTGAAATTACAATTAAGAAGCAAGAGATTAATACTACATTAAGATCAGAACAAAAACTGAGTCAATCACGAAATATGCATGAACACAAATGGGCGGACGTGGGCAAGAAAAGGAAGAATGCAGAGGTAAGTTAGAAATAGTGTAGAAGTAGGTATATAACGTCGAGTTTTACATACGTGCCTGGCCACTTAATTTTACAGCGCGTTATTGAGATATACTGTGACTCGTGACGAGTAATGTAAAAAGACGGCCAAAAATTTCGGTGGAAATTTAACTGGGCGTTTGACGGATTCTCATTTCGGTATTTTCGGAACTGGCTACCAGACGGACAGATTATATCTGCTTGATAGGCCAATTTATTGAAGTTATTCTCAGTTCATCGCAGAGGATAGAATTCTGCGCTGTACAGTGGTTTTATCGAGAAAGTTGAATAGCACACGGCAGGTATAAAGGGGATTCTTGTGAAATATGCTGAGGTTGCTCCTAATGCCAGCATTTTCGAAATGCACTGCCACTATTCCTCGAATCTTCCCGAGAAACCAGCGGGGATCGTGCTTCAGAATCTACGTTCGAAGTGTATTTCTCTCCCTGCTCTCGGTAAATTGCCCTCAATATCGGATAACCCTGTATAGACACGCGTGCACCACTGTTCAGCTTAAAATCCAGTTAAATAGAAATCGAAGTTCCTGTCAATTTTCGTGTGAAACATTAGGTTACGTTTTGGTTGAGTAATTTGATCGTCAATAATTTTCGCGTAACAGTTGGCGAGCCCGAGCAGACCGTTCGCGGCGTGAATATTAAGCACCACGATGCGTTCGGTTCAAATGTCGAGCGTTATCTAAGTCGACCTGGAAGCTTCCGAAGTGCCCATTCAAGTGACTCGACTGCACTGAATCACATCGGCGAATCGCACACAGAAGGCAGAGTTCGGAACAGATTCGAAGATTCGAGGCTTTATCGCAGCATCAAAAGATTCCAAACTTTCACCAATAGAACATTGAAACGCTCCCAATATTGAAATTACAGCGGTACAGTTCGATGAGTTTAAATAATAGTCGGCTACAAAGTAAACGTACGCTTTGCAGAAAACTGTTATTTAACCAGCTGAAGTAAATGGGTGGTGCTTGAAAATCCTTTGCACAGCGTTTGAACATCATCCTTGGATGAAATGCAGGTAAAAGCAACCTTAAGAATTCAAATTTCCCTTACAATATGCAATATGACAATATGTATAGCAGAGAGTACAATTAAATTCGATTTTGTTCAATCAACCAAAAGATCCACGATCTATTCCCTACTATCATACAATTACTTAAATAAGCGTTATCTCTTCAGCTAGCTACGTTGGCGAGTACACGTATAAATCATATCTTGAGCCACCCAATGAAAGAGTGACGCAGTGGTATCAAAACAGGGGATCTCGATTGCTGAATAGATTCGCATATATACATATCTATTTTGCGTTACACACCGTAACCCCTCGGCGTGAGTGATTCAATACAGAATCAGATCTAAAGCAGAAGGTGGATTTAACGGAAATGAATTACAAACACGAAAAAAGAATTATCGATGCGAACAGAGTGTGTTTGAATAAATATTTGAAAAAAACAACCCTAACCCACGCGACTACAACAGTAAGTAATTTCCATCCGAGAAAATATACTAATTCGAAAAGTTCTATCGCGCCGAACGTAATCGCGATGAAGCTGCTGGAGAAAATTCTTTACCGCGAGTGATACCTACTACTTACAAAATCCAAAGAATTTCAACGTGAATTGTTAAAGATCCACTTGCCGCGGCAATCTTGTTCTTTTCGTCGAACACTTACACATGTGTGCCGCAGAGTTCTTTTAGCTAGTGCCACTGATTTTTTTCGGAACCAGAGCAGCCCACAGCCATTGAATACGGAAGCAGGAGGTGCCTAACGTGCGAATTCTCGATAACCCCTTGCGCGATATGATTTTACTTAAATACTTGGCGTATTATTTTTAATGTCAGAGCGGGTTGCATATAATCGTCTCGGGAGATCTTGCGGAGAATTAACATTTCCCTCGCACGAAACGCGTCACGGGAACGAGAACGACTTATCGAAACACGCGTCCGTGTCATTCGATGGAGCCGTTTGATAGAGGCCGGTGCGAAAATGGAGGAAAAAACTGACGCCACGTTTTCTCATTGGTCACAATGGCCCTAATTGAAAATGGACGCGTTCCATTCCGTCCGGGAATCTTTCTCCCCCAATTATCATCAAGATATATTCAATCGCAGGGGCATCTAATCAGACACCGCAGGCGGGTGAATCTGCGGGCAGTTTATAAATTGGACCCTCTTTGTATATGCTGATAGAGGTCTAGAAGGGAGGCCAGAATCAATGTGATGGAACTCAGAATTAGGAGAGGCGAACTACGCCGGGGGAGAAGTAGATTTCAACCCTCCCGAGGGGATTTTCAGACTAGCGAGTTCTGCCCGGGGTACCTTTAGTCTCTCCACTCGTGCCCCAACGGCTCGACATGCTTCTCTTCTGTACGGCGACATTCATCTCGATTCAATTTTCCCGGATAAAAATTATAACCGTATTGCAGAACGATATTCCGCAGTCCCTTCACCGTCGCGGCGAATAAAATGTTCGAGGATTGCCGATTGAAAAGCACTAGAACGGAATACACAGCTGATAACCAATACCCGTCGAGTTTTTTCCAAAAAATTCTCCATCCAGAATGATCGTGGATGGAAATATCAGTTTCCAGGGTTAAGCTGCACTGACAGGATTAAGTTCTAATCGGGATAGAATAATCTGGAGAATTAACTACTTAGATAGGTACAGAAGACATCCCATTCAAACTCCGTTAAAATTTGATAAGTTGCTGGAATCACGTCAATTCTAGCTAGAGTTACCAACTCCTTTCCGGAAAAATATAGTACTTTACAGCCACATATGGTAAAATATATAGTACTTTTCAGAGGAAACAGGTAGAAAATCAAATTACATTAAAACTAGGGATTACAATGCTTGTTTGATTGTAAATCGCGAGAAATACCCTTAAATTTTTACCGGTAATTCGCCAAATTACGTATAGCAATATAGCGCATATATGCGTTCATTAATTCTTAGTAGTTATTAGTGAAAAAACTTCAATTACTAATAAAGACGAAAACCGAAGTATCTCATAAAGAACTAACTCTGATCCCAAAGAAAACTAAAAATCTGAATCAAGTTATCAAAAAAATGGACGTATTTTCAAGTAGTGAAAGTAAGGAGAAAATATATGGGTACAAATGTCATATGATTTCTTAATGACTACCCGACCAACAAGTGTAGAATCTGAGAGGGCTTTATCCGTGGCTGAATTATTTTGTACAAAAATAAGGTCGTGATCAGGAAACCAAAGTTTAGACAAATTACGTTTTTTTGTATGCTTATTTGTTAAAAAGAATTGTTAAATAAAAAATATTTATTTATGTATGTAGGTACGTTAAGATTCTTTCCATTGTTTTCGTGGTGAAGATCCATATTAATATTTATTGTCAATAGTTATACAAATATATCTATTTTGTTTTATACCATTTTATATTTTATGTTCAGAATAGTTTTAGTTGCATATCTTTTTTATAATGCTCGATTAGAGTTCAAAAAACGTTTCTTTGCAATGTTTACTCTTATATTTTCAATACCTTAAAAAATACCTATAAATTACCGTTAAACCGGTTTTGATTAAAAATTTTATCGAATTACCAGTAATTGAAAAAATTGGTAAATTTGCAATCCCTAATTAAAACGACATCTTATTTTTTAAATGTATATATTTTTGTGCATTCTGCATTATTAATTAATTTATTGTCTTCTACAATTATATCAAAGTTTTGATTGCACTGGAAGTTCAAATTAACACAGGTAAGGTGAATGTCCCAATTTCTGCTCATGTCCCCATTACTGATCATTTCGTATTTTTCTTATTATTATATGCGTTACGTTTGTACCATAGTTGCAAGAAAATAATTCTATTTTTCATGAGCAGAAATACGGACATTTAGAGCATTATATATTTAATTACAAATTACTAATAGTTAACAATCTTGAAATACCTTTCTTAAATAGTTTTTGAATTTGTTGATTTATTATTAAAGAATTAATCAATTACTCTGCAAATTTTGATCGCAAACAAATTTTTTACACCTTCTTTACGACGAGTTATCTCTTAAATGAGCAGAAATTGGGACATTCACTTTACCTACATATGTACGGAGTTCATTTTTTTAGAGATAGAGTGGCTGTTTCTCTCTGCCCGCCACTTTATATTCATTATAGAAAAAGATTCTCTCTGTTAAACTTTAAATTCACGAATTAAAGTTTTGAAGTATTATTTTATAAATAAAAAAATAAGTAAAATTTGTAGAATTTTATTGATGAATCGGAAGTTGGCAACTCTAATAGCGAATTCGGTAACTCGCACTGACTCTGCACTGGTGCCAAAGAGTGACTTGCATTGGTTGATTCTTACAGAGCTATCTTCGTTTCTATCAGAAACAACCAAACCACGTAATTTTCTGACACCAGTGCAGTCAGTGCGAGGTACCGAATTCTCTATAAGTAGTTCCAGCGTTACGATGTAACAAGATGATTATATGTACATTGTCACAGTGAAGACAATCACGGTTTCTATGACGAATCGGATAATCCATCGTTTAACAAAGGTTGTAGCCACTGTGAAACGGCCACGAATACAGGAAGATTATCGTGCAACGAACTTTTCGGTACCAAGAGCACCGGCAGGGAATTATTGGAAAATTTCTAATTATTCCCGTAAGTATCGAGCGTCCGATCAGTCCGAGTCTCTAAGTACACAAAGAATCGTATCGTAGCACAAAGAGATATTACCGTTTCTGGTAATGAACTTCTCGTCGGCAGAGAACGGGTAAGAAGTTTTGATAAGCCGCTTACAGGGAATCGAAACGGCATCGATTCGCTTTAGTCCGGCGCAACTAATAACCTTCTTAAATTTTAAGAGCTATCGCTTATTAAGGCAATTCCTTCGCGGTGCGCCAGGTCCCCTGGTTTTATCCGGGGAGCAAATCATGATTCGGAATGTAGGCAGACAACTAGTATCACGAACGCCCAGCACCTACGCGCCGGTTTCTTGGCGCCTTCACATACTTTCCTAGAAGTGAAATGCCGGAGGACGCGTGACCCACGTGTTATACCTGAATTCCTGGCAATTGTAACGGGCAATCGCTGGCCACGCGAGTTACAGAGCACGGTGGATTTCCGGCTTCTTATCCCACGTGCGGCTGGCATCGTAACGCCGGGTGGTAACCAGAATCGTGTTTCGTATAGCTGCGATATTTTACCTGGCTACGACACGCCGGGAGAACGGGTAGTCTCCACCAGCGTGTACGCAAAATAGCGCGTAGACGGGGCAGGAATACGTCATACAAATGGGTTGTCATTCATTTCCACTGGCTTCCCCCTGATTCTGATTCATGCCACCCGCCGTTTCATATTACTCATATAAAAGGAACGCGTGTACAGCTTAAACAAAGCCCGATTCACCTGATGCTTTTGTTACCAGCGCGGGCGCAGGTCGACGTGTTTCTGCGACATTTTGTGCCCCCTCGGACGGAACTAACCGCGAGATTATCACACTCGCGTTACGGCAGAGTCCCTATTATTCGAGCCAGCGGGGAGGCATGGCCATTCAGATAAGGGAATTTTCGGGATAGCGGAGCACTCGCCCTTTTTTGGCACTCTCTGTTCGGATTACCGAACGTTTAAATATTTGACCATTTAGGTGGTATAGGATTCGGGATGATGGAAATTCGGGTAATGGTGGTTTTACTGACGATCCGAAGCGCGAGCGAGTGGCACGGTGGCCACCGGCGTTGTTTTCTTTCTGCGGTAGGAAGTTCCGAACACGAGGCTATTGAAGGTACGAATAATGAAGAATAATGGCTCGAGTAGCGTGGCGGTGTAATGAGCTTAAACCGGGCACAATATTTCGTTCTAAAAGTAAAACCGCGGTAGCCTCGGTGCGCGGATAATGCCCGCACTTTTGTTTACCTCTTTTCTTGCCCCTCGTCAAGAGTTCCTTCCTATTTTCCTCGTTACATAAAAAAGGAAGGAAGCGGGGGGGGGGGGGTAGGGGAGGCGAGACAGAACGAAGAAAAGAGAGAAGAATGCAAATTGACGTCGAGTCGTTTGCATAATTCAATCATTTATGCTATCTTCCCGATCGATAACGCGAGAAGTTGCATAATACATTTTTTATTAACCGCGCGCTTCTAAGCGGGCGGAACGCGGGCGCGCGGGCGCACGCCCGTGTTGTCCATCAAATATGCAATAAATTTCCGCGAATGTAAATATTTCAGCGCGTTTAACAAATCGCCTACCGCTGAGCTGTCCGTACTAAAACCGCAATTTCCTGTCGCTACATAAATGTCGAAAATCCTGTAAACGACGTTTTAATTAGAGGCTCGCGTTCGCCCGGCTAAACACGGCCGAGCGTCATTTGTGCCCGCGTCAATTATCATTTAAACAGTCTCCCCCACCCCCGGCTAAATTGCGCATGCATTATACACGTATGCGCGCCGAGCGTTTCATAATTTGCACACTCTTTAATGAATGTTTATCCGCGGCCGATGAAGGATAATGAGTTTACTCTTACCACAGGGCGACTTTTTTCTCGGCGCGGCTGGCCTGGGAAAGGACCGCGCGGGCGGGTGTGACCTCGTTATCGGTGATTTTCAGAAACGCCGTCAGCTAACAAGAGATAAACCCCTCGCAATCTTTCATCGATCGAACCGAGACGGGGTCGCTGTAGGATACGCAACTTTTCCATAACTCTTTGTTAACTAACAATAGCAAGTTCGGCGAGGTACCTGCGGCGGATTCGTGCTCATCAGGCCGCTCCCCCCACGGTTCGATGTAGCGAGCTTGTATAAAAAGTTCGGTGCGTATATACGCGCTTGTAGGCACGGCTGCGAGAAAACTTTGCTCGAACTCCGCAAGACGGTCCCAAGCACGTTGGAAACATAATGTGTTACTTGTTCTAGGTTGTTTATAACCGGGAAGTGAAATATACGCCTGCCACACCTAGAGGCAGGATAAATTCGACGCACAAAAGCCCTGCAATTACTCGGGTCTATTTCGACTGAAAAGTTTCACCCTTCTCCTTGCACTGATGACTTAAGGGGTTGTACCTAGTCAGGCGGCCGAAAAGAGGCGAATGTTTGTGATTTTTTTTCGAAGAAGCGGAAGCGTATAATTTTACAAAACTTTTTGCGTTTAAAAGAGCAACATTTAAAGAACATTTGGTAATTTTTTCGTAGAAAAATATTTAAGTTTATAATAAAGTAACAAGCGACATCCAAGAAGCATTTTTAAAAATTTGCTTTCGCGGTGAGCACTGCCATTCGTAACCAGATTATCTAAAATCAAAAAACAGAAAAGATTTCGTTAGTATATTAATGTATCCTCAGGTTGCCGGAGAGAATTTTCCGAAATATTAAGTTAAAACACCATGGCAGCTATTTAAAGTTGAAGCTATTTCGGGTTCGGGGTCTTGCCTTAAGTAGGTTATTTACAAATTTCTGGATTTTCAAGATACACTTACTTAGTTCGTCGAACCTCCGAAATGCGCAATTGACAAAAGGTCAGGCACTTCTTTCCAGAAGACGTTTAATTTGCTGCTTTTGGCGCAGCTGTCGCTATTCAGTAAAGATATACGATTTAGGGTGTCGATACTCGCCATCCGTGACGAATCAGGTTCATAAAATTTCAGGATCACGTACACGCAGACCGCCTCCCGCATTGGTCCCAAGGATAATTCGATTCAACGAGATCGAAGCCGCAGCCGTAGAGTTAATCCATCTTTATGCCTTGCGGAGATTGCACCCACCGATGGCGACTCGTTAAGGAGAGACCCCATGGCAGTGAGCAGGCTTCTCAAGTTCGTCACACTGACTATGCTCGGGGTGCTGGAAGTAATTCGTCTTCCGTGCATCTCGGTAATAACCATCGTTCGATCCATTGCCGGGATGCTGTTGTTGGCAAGAGGGATGTCTCCGAGTTCTGAGTTCCGGGCCTTCAAAGGAGCAAACACTAATCCGCGCGCTCCTCCGTTTCCACGACTCCCATTCGGTATATTCGCGTTCTCGAAATTTCAACTTAGGCGATAAGTATCACGTGTTATTCCCCGAGGGCTCGCACAATTCGTGGCACGCGAACATCATGACGAAGCCGACGTGTAACATTCAAATATTCCCCGCATGTCCCCCGTTAAGTGCGGCTGGTATTTGACCTACTCTCGACCCGGCGGGTTCCATCGAAGAGCACAATAATTAATATTTTTAAGCATCGAGTTTCAAAGGAAATCAAGCTGTTAACAGCGCCCACGGAAATGGAACTTTATTCGAAACTATCGCGCGCGCATGACGTTTAATCGACGAATGAAATCGTTGATTGACGGCGGCGAATTAAATACCATTGCCGTGCGACTTGGTTTTCATCGGTGATCCATTTTTCTACAATTAACTATAGCCATTTCTGCGCTTGGAACGCTCGATAACAGTGGCAATCGCTCAGAGCGGTGATCTGTCGGAGGGAAAAAAGGAGGACAATGGGGGCTCGATTTTAATTCAGTTTCATCACCGGTGTGCTCCATACCGCCTGACCGTGTTTATCTTCGAATCCGCCGGAGGTTCGCGAGTAAAGTATGAATTCTATCAGATATACAGGACAACCTGGAATAAGTGTAGCCAGAGGTAGCGGTATATCACACTCACCGAAATGAAACAAAAAAAGTTACCCGTTAACGTGACTCGATAAATCATTCCTGTCACAGTAATCTGTAATCAACCATTGAAAAAAAAGAGTTCTATTTCAAATGGAATTTTCTCTCTCGCTTCGGTATCCACAGTGTATCCCCGAATCCAGATAAGATAAATCCTTCATCGATGTGGCTGGAGCAGTGTCTGGATACAAAAATTAACATTTCGGTGTTAAAGTAGTGTTTGGAATCCTACAGGTGAAACGGTGGTTGTTTGAAGGTGCATGTTGCGGGTGGTACATGCATTCTAATTGCCTGAAAATATTCGGAAAGTATCGGAAGGATTCCGGGCAACGAATACCTACCGCGCGGAGCGTTCTCATTCTCGATTCAATAAACAGAAGAGATTGAACGGAAGGTACACACGCGGTATCGATGTACACATCGGATTCAATAAAAACCGATTTGCCCAATTTTTCACCGCACATAAATGGAATCCCGCGCTGCCGTAGCGAGGCTACGGTGGCCGCCGAAACAGCGTCTATTTCATCGGTTTTCGCGTTGGTCGCGCCGATTAATTGAACGATTAAATCCAATCGCTTCTCTCCTTGCAATTTCGCGATCGGAGTAATCCGGCCCGGCGAAAGAAACAGGAACGAGGCAGCGAGAACATTTCATCCCTGCGACGTCTGTCGAAATATAACGGATATGTAGGTACATATATTTTTTTCCATCCCCCCACACGATGGATAGGAGGGAGGTGCAAAAAAAAGTGGCTGGAGAAAGAGGACAACGCGAGTAAGAAAAGCGGAAAGTCGATGGAGCCCTAGTATTTGCGTCGGAGATTAAACGATATCGGGTCTGGCTAATTTGTCACGGGGATAACCCGAGGAGAGAAAGAAACGTTTCGCAAGGAAGCGACGCCGTGGATCGAAGGGGGTCAGTTTTTCGGCAACTGTAGCGTGAAAACGGGCGAAGCCGCGGCGAATCGTCGCCAGTCACGCCCAGATACTATATTCGCTTTTGTATTCAATCCCTCCGTCGCCCCTCGGCAATTTCGTTTACGTGGACCAATGGCTCACAATGGGGGTCTCACAAAGGGATGATCGGGTCCCCGCCAATAAACTGGGGGTTACAGGGGAAATCGGACTCGTGCACCGGATTCTATCGCGAGGATGAGTGGGTCAACCGATAAATGGCATACACTGACGACGACACCGGCGTCGCCTGGCTTCGTTCCTCTCGGCGAGAATCAAATCTACGCTGTCTCGGGAAAAAAAAAAGGAATAGGAAAAAAATGGACGAAAACGAGAGAATTCGAGCTAACCCCCGCGTGTTTCCGATCGTTATTCCATCGATGGATATTCCTGCATGGGTTAGCCCGTTCCCGTTTTCTCTTTCCGTGCCACTGTCCCCGCCAACACACCGAAGATCCTCTCGCGCGGCGCATCGATAGATAAAGACGCTCCTCTCCCTTGGATCGAAACGAACCCATTGAATTCTCCTGGTGCTGCAACTTCTCTTGATCCAAGTATTCGCCAGTGGAATGGAGATGCTTTTGCATTCAAAGTGTCGAGGTTCTTTTGTACAAGATTCCGAAGCTGCAGGTTCTACGAATTCTGAATAGTCATTTTCTATAGCCACGCTTTTCTCTCAGAAAATGGTTTAAGTGGCGGGAAAAGTGGCGCGGGAGGTGAATCTGGCGAGGTCGATCAATATTGTAGAACTTTCCTTCTCAGAGTTGCTTAGAATTGCCAGTGTCTAGCGTGATATATGTGGCTGAGTTTCTGTGCCGACGAAAGAGCATACGTTGATCTCTGGTTTGATGTAGAGAGAAGCACTGTAGACCAGTGACGAGCAACCTTTGGCCCGTACTGGGCCAAAAATGGAAACCTAATACTGTACGCGGGCCGAAATATTAAGGGGTCAGTCCACTGTGACGGTTTGAAAAATTAAGGTATTTTTAAAGATTTTTTTCTCCGTAGATACAACATATAATGCGATAAATCTTTTTGGTATTTATTAAGCTACTCTTATATTACACACAAAAAATTTTTAATTTTTTTTTAAATTTGTTTTAAAACTTTAAACGCGATTATCTCAAAACAACATTTTCTCAACTGGTGCAGGTGATTGCAAAAAATCTATTTGACCAATCAGTCAAAAATTTTTACACCTTATTCGACACAGCAGTGGGTATGGCCGGGACCACGGAAACCTTTTTTATTTAATCATTTCATACTTTTCACAAAGCAAAATGATTTAAAAATTTACCGTATTTCGACACTTAAAATTCAAACCTCCGCCATTTTGTTAATTTTTTATCAGTAAAAATGATCCTGGTTCCAGCGATAACCACACTCATAATGATTACAACACACTTTGAATTTTTTGTTTCAAATGCGTCGTTCTCCCGGAATCAACTGCGCCAGCACTACATCGCTCTCTCAAGGCGTTTACATCAGTGCGATATATGTTTTAAAAAGAACTCTTAAAAATTTAAAATAAATTTTTTTCTATACTGTCAATAAGTGTATTAATAAGGTGACAAACAATTATTTGCGTTGGACATTCCGTTTAATAAAAAATCAATCCTAAAAAATGACAATTTTTCACGACTTCACAGTGGACCGACCCCTTAAATACTTAAATATACCTACTAATCTAATAGTTTTAATTTATGCGGTTGAATTTTTTTATTTCTGACATAGCTTTACCATTGAAACAATTGCGGGCCGCAGGTCAGTGGCTGGAGGGCCAAATGCGGACCCGCCGCCTGCGGGTTGCTCATCACTGTTGTAGACAAACAATACCTTTGCCCACGCAAACACTTTGTATATTACAACTCAATATTAATATCCCGAATCAATCAACTTGATAGCTATTGTTTTACTGCCACAAAACACTAAATTGATTAATGTACATAAAAAATATCACTATACCAACCAGCGAATACCCCCAAAACAATGATAAACTTCACCTCGTGAAGGGTAATCATATTTTAACAAGTACAATTGCGTTATGTAAGGCTGTATTAAATACGAATACTTTCGTTTAATGCTACCATATCTGTTGCTAGAGAGAGAATATCCGTTACTGGGTCGGTTTAAAAAATGGTGCACGTCGCCGAGAAGATATGTTCGTCTTGCAACGCGTAGTAGTACTCGTGGGTAAAGGCAATACGGTTCCTGGCGGAGCAATACAAGGGGCAAGTAGCGGGGTAAGTAGTATAACGTGTTCGTGTAACACTTGAATAACGACGGCTCACGGGTGGAGTTTCACGTTGAGCGACCCTATATAGTTTCGCCCTTTGCGATTCGCAGGACCGTTTAAGCCATTCCAGTAGTTTTAACACGACGAAAGGACGGCCTGATTGGTCCTAGGCAGTTCCCCGAGGTCGCCCTACATTTCTCATTCGGAGGCACCCTGAAACACTTTCGGGGTTCTTCGCCTACTATGAATTTACAATGCGGGATCCCCCGTTATCGTTAGACCTTCGTTTTTTACGCTAGATTTTCAGAGAAACTTTCGTCGTCGTCGAGTGGGCGTCTCTCACGACCTTGCGATATATTATCCGAAGCTAAACAATTCGCCAAGGTGCGTTTATACAAGATCCACGAAAAATCGTAGACTTCTCGGTGTCTCTACTCGCCGAACGATTCCCGCGTCAATCACGCTGGAGGATATACAGTGACTCGCATTAATATTCGGACACTTTTTAAAATCGCATAACTTTTTTAGAATTGGTACAAACAACTTGAGTTTTTTTAAGAAGCTAGAAGGATTAGTTTGCTAACTGACGCGTTTCGTCGTTTTGAAAAAAAATGCAATTGATTAGAATAGTAAAAAAGATAATAAAGGTCGTTTTTTAAAACTTTTTTTTGTAAGCCTGTAATGAAAATTCAAAAAACCCGTTTGTAGGTTGAAGTAACTTGTACGTATACATGCCTGAAATTTCATAAAAATCGGTTAACGTTACTCTGAGCTATAAACGCTTAAAGATCGCAGAATAAGATCGAAAATCGCAAAATTCCCGAAATCCACAAACGGTTTTTTTTTGAATTTTCATTACAAGCTCACAAAAAAAAGTTTAAAAATCGACCTTTACTATTCTTTTCGCTATTCCAACCAAATACATTTTTTTTTCAAAACGACCAAACGCGTCAGTTAGCAAACTAATCCTTCTAGCTTCTCAAAAAAACTCAAGTCGTTTGGACGAATTCTAAAAAAGTTATGCGATTTTAAAAAGTGTCCGAATATTAATGCGAGCCACTGTATTGTAAAAATCATGTAGGAGAAAATCTCGGAGGAAAGGTAACCCACAACGACGGACCTTATAGAGTCGTTCCCATATTTTTAACACGTGCAAAGATTCGTTCCATGCCCGTTTTCTGACTCCTTTCCCCCCGGCGTTCAGTTCGCCACACTCTGGGGTACTGTTGGGGTTACTTCGGAGCCCACCATGGAACCAAATGGAAAGCGACCCCCGACCAGGCCCCCCTCTCTCGGCCATTAGATGTTTTTACAATGAATCCCTATTTACTGGCCTGTCAATGCGATATTTATGTTACCCGATATTGCGTCGCCGAGCGAGTAATTGAAATTTCCCTGGCGAGAAAGAGCGTCCTACGATCTCGGCCAGCCATTTGCCTCGGCTGACTCAGCCGTGCCCGGTCCTTTGCGCGTGAAACGGTTCCTGTTCGATCATCGCCGAGCACTGTGTGACAAGGTGGCCGACCGGCAATCCATGCCTCCGCCGAATCGTGCCCGATTTTCAACCGATACACCTTTTATTTTCCCATCGTATCTCTCCCGGCGAAATTTATCCCACGAACACGCGCGCGATATGTGTACGCGCCCTCCAGAGAATCGTTGCAACTCCTTTTTATCCGGAAGAGCGAAGGCAGGAATATCGATGAAGAACGTAAGGTAAGCGGAAGCAGCCGCTTTACGTGGCAGACAATTCCCGCGCCCCAAAGTTGCGTGGATTTATTGTTAATTTCCCTCGATGCGAACGGCCATCTTCTCGCACATCGGCTAGAAACCAGCTACCGATTATCCTTCCCCTTTTTGTCCCGGGATAAGAGTTAACGCGCGCTCTCTTGTTTACGCGAGCCGCGTATATTTAATACAATATATTCGCAGCAACGTTACATAAAACATCAGCGATCGCGTTATTTGCGCGATGCCATAAAATACGTCCCTGACAAGCGTTTCAACGGGCGAAGCGTCGCCGCCGGTCATTTGCAATTATAATATTTACGATTTTTCACCACCTCCCGCTGCCCCGCGGGGGGGGGGCAACTTTACGATCACGTTACTCGCAACGGTTACGTTAATTAACAGAAGAATCGTCCTTCCTCCGTTACGCCGGCGCCCGGGCGCATTGCGCCATTGTAAATGGCGATATTAATTAACGTAGAAGCGATTTTTTTAGATACCCCTTGTTTCCAACAGCGCCGGTTTTATGTTCTTGAATTATAGCGCGAACCTCGTTTACGCGTCGAGCATGCAAGGTGGTTTGCATCCACTGCCCAGCGTGTGGGAAGTAACCCCCTGCGTGCACAGTGGCTAGGGAACTTTTAGATTCAAGCGCAGGATCGATTCGTTGAAATAAAACTTTCAGATTGACAGTGTCAGTTAGTTTTATAGAGATCGCAAAAATTTCTTTACAGCGCGGGGTCGCTCCGACACTCCGGGATATTGCTGGCAAAAATTGTGAAACACCTTCATGAACCGCTAAGACTGGCAGACTATCAGGTTGTCATGAAAAATGTATTATTTCGTTTCAGGAAAGATTTCGCTTTGATTTATGGTTTCATCGGAGCGAGCTAAATGAGAAATGAAACTGCACAAAGATACAGCGGCTGGATTTTATATCAACTTATTGAAGCATCGGAATGCTGCGTTTCTGCGTACAAAGCGATCTCAGCGTACCTACTACCATACGCCGTTGACTATTTAATCAAGAATTCATGCCGCGCTCGTGTGTTTCCCCATTCAGCGAAGCATATCGTAGAGATATCTAGTTCAGATATGTAGTACGCTAGCGCTCGTTCGATATATCTTTTTCCCGAACGAAATGGTGACAGACGCGGTTAACAGTGGGTAAATATGTAACGGACAAATTTAAAGCGTCCTCTGAAACTGCATAGAACCGTCCACGGGTCGTCGTTCATATTGTTAAATTGCAGTGGCCACGAAATAATTGCAACTTTTTTTTAATCAATTAGTACCACTGTTCTCGTTGAAATGGATGCTGGGCGTTTCCCCTCTTCTGGAGCAGATTTTTGTAACGATATTCGTCACCGCGTCGTTAACGTGCAGCTTTTTTTTTTCTCGTCAGCTGGCCACGCGAATTGCATTGCACAGGCCATGATGCCCGTGTAAACAAGAAATGCGCGTAATTCCCCGGCATCGTATCGGGAAACGTTGTTGCGGTCGATGTATCGTAATACGTGCTCTCCCACATATCGCAGCTGTGACACGTTTCACAGATAATGCCCCAGAAATATTTCTACCGCAGGAGAGATTCCGTTTTTACATTAATCCCGCCTGTTACGGTATAACGCTATTGTGTGCAACGCGGTAGGTGGACGCAGATAGCAGGAACGTAGAAATTTATTAACCTCGGATCGTGCGTTAAGTGGATCTTTCCAAGTTACACGGCATTCCTTTCGTTTATAAGCGACACGGTTCCACAAAATGCCATGATAGAGGGGGAGGTATCCTCTTCTCAAGTTCGACTCCCTCGGTAAACGAAATGCCTGAGTTACGATTGATAATCGTACGAGGCAAGCCACCGGTATCGTATTAAAAAAACGGGACAGATCTGTTGTTCGAATTTGTAAAACGGGAGGAAGGTGTGCTCCCTTATCTTTTCACTTGGAAATCCTGGCAACGCTCGACGCACAGGACCATCGCGTAAATTCTCCCCGCTCCCTCGGGGCACCATATTCGAATCGGCTAATAAAATTAAAGACGAGTCCGATCGGCTCTCTTCCACGGCGGTTTGGCGTAAGTCGGAGTTAGGGGGACGCCCACGGGCGCGTCGGATAAAAGGCTGAGAACACGTGGACGTGAAATATAATATTCAGCCGAAGGGAGTGGCAGGGTGGAGGGTGAGCTTGTTCAAGATCATGTAATGCAATCTGGGTGTAAATCGCTGTGAGTGTGCTGCGAAATGCGAATAGCTGCTTGCCGGTGCAGTTCACGTATGTAGAGCAAGTGGCAGCATTCCAAATCTCGCCACTTGGCGGGATAAACATTTCCGCCAGGACAACCGCTTCCACCCCGTTATGGATGCTTGGCAAGGCCCCTAAGACTCGTATGACGTTTGCGCTCACCTTATTATCCTAATAAGGATTAGCGGACACAATCATTACCTTCGCCGCGTCACAGGCGGAGGGGGTGCGGGCGAGCCTTTGATTCACCTATACGGAGACAGACCGCCGGAGGATTAGCGGAATGAATTATGCTTATGACAATTACTGCGAATACGGAGGAACGCTTTAATGTAATAAATCGTGAGCGATTTCTAGAACGAGCTCAGCCATATGCTGACCCGCGAAAAGGACCTTATTTGCTTTTACAGATGGAATTATCCGACTCCGAAGTTTATGGGTTTGTATACGAGGCCGGGATCCGTTCAGTACAGAAGCTTAAAGCTAAACGGGCCTTCTGTACAAAAATTACTATTTTCAGAAACTCATCATTGATCGTTTTTTCTGAGAGTATGTGGACCTGCGCACAGTGGTTCCAAAGTGCCTTTTTGTAGATAAAATTCCGTATCTCAGTGAATTCTTAACCGATTTTTATCTTTTTCTGCTCGTTTTGTCGGGGATTAAATTTGCTAAAATGTGAAACAGTAGTTTTCCAAAATTTTCTTTAGGGATTAAAGAAAAAAATTATGAACTCTTGGTTCCGAAACAAGTTTATTAAACAGTTTTTTTCATTTAGTTAGTCTTCTTCCATATATTCTACATCTTCTTTATAATTAAGCAAAATATATTTTGCGTCTTTTTCAAGTGCAACAGACGGAGTTGGCCATTGGGAACTCAAAATCGAAATTAAAGGATCCAATGATATTAAAGTTTTATTTACTAATAAACAATAATAAAAACGTAAAAATATAAATCACGGTTTTGACTTTCTGCAAAATTTCTGAACGCTATTAGGTTCTATAATCATACATTAAATTAATATTTCAGACGGTTCTGGTTGTAGTAAACTCGGTAGACATTCCAAATTTTCAGCCATTGTAAAGTTGTATTTCAAACATTCTGACACCTGTTTTATGTTTCCATTATTGCCAAGTATCAATTAAAGATTTTACGTAAAAAAACTACTTAGATAAGCAAAATCTTATCAAATTAGCCCCAAAGATTGTTCTACTAAAGTTTTCATCCAACTTTGTCAGAAAAAAAATAGAAAAAACATGTTTTGGTCGCAATTCAGGTATTTGATATTGTAGCAAATTTAATCCCCGACAAAACGAGCAAAAAAAAATCAAAAATCGATTGAGAATTGACGGAGATACGGAATTTTTCAGAAATCCAATCGACGAAAGGTTAGAAGAAATCATAGGCTGGAGGTCCTTAATGGTCCCAGTAACCCTGTCACAGTACACTTGTTTAATATGCACCGTCAGAAAATGTTTGAAACCAGCGAATAGACTTGCACAAATTTTTCATCCCACCTCGCCTCTACATTTTCCTCTGTGCTACCAGCTTTGTGAACTTTTTTCCCCCTTATCCCCACCCGCCACTCAACTGGATCATGAAACTTCGTAATAAGGATATACGCAAATATTTTCAAACTTACAAGTAGTTTGAGGCACGATGCTAGTCCTGGAGTGTGCAGTTGACGAGCGGGATGGACGGTCGAGGAAAGCCCAGCACTGAATGTTTCGCGGCACTAATCGCGTAAAGTGGCTGTAATCGGCAAACTTTTTGAACGATGCCCGGGTCCTTCTCTGCTCGAACGACAGGACAAACGTGGGAACGCCCACGTTCGCGCGACTAATGGAATTATACGACAGCCCTGTCGATGGAGCAGCAACTCTGACAGACTTAGGGGACCAGCCCGCGTTTGTCAAATCCTATCGGTGAAAGTTCCTGATGGGTTTCATGGAAATGTCGATTCCTTGTTACAATGACTCCAGGTCTTGCATTCTGCCCCCGCCACGATTATACAGGTACGTATCCGCGAAGCGGCGGATAAAAAGTCGAAAGTGCCTGGAACTTGCCATCTTCTAAAGTTTCTCGGAACTGATTACGTTCCTTCTATCTCAACTGTGCTATTACTCTTCGTCACATACATAAGTCGTAGCACGTCGACTCAGCAATGTCAGATGTTTGGATTTATTTAGGTTCGCAAATGTGTAATTCAACTGGTCGGATTTTCTGTTGCCCGTTGCGCGTGGCATTTCGATTAGACTTACTCGTGAAGCTAATGGAGCGCTGGCTTACCTGATGGAGGACCTCTAACCTATCTAATAGCACGTAGATTGCATGCGGATAAATTCAATCGGCGACGGCTTCTGATAGGTTTAATCGAAATCCGTCTTCGTGATGTACCACTGCGTCCCGGTGATTCGAGCTTCGCCGAACCGAGCCGCGCGTGGCGAACTCGCGAGTCGCCGAGATGAACGTAAGCAACGCGCGCGCGCGCGCATGAATACGAGGAATGTCAACAGGCAATAACTTAGGCCGTGGTTCACACCTCGGCCGGGAAATTACAGAAGAACTTGTGAAAGGAAAGTTGGTGAACGGCGGCGATACAACGCCACCAGGCTATCGCGCTGTTTTTATTACACGAACGTTCTAAAATTCACGCTTCCCTAACGAACAACGATCGCCACTTAAGAGAGAACATTATCTCGAGGAAGCGCCCCACGTTTCACCGTAATACGGCGTTAAAGTAACGATGCGATGTCCGAGAAGAAAAAAAACCTGGGGCCGTTCTAATGGGCAGTGGGTAAGGGTGAAGAAGGGGGAGGAAGAAAGACGGACAGAACGCGGCGACTACCCTGTGCGGTAGGCTGGCAAGAGTGCCGTTACACGAAGCAATCCTCCGTGTTTCTCACCCTCGAAGAGTCATTTCGGTCGCGCGGGGAGATGTTGACGAGAGGACCGAGGGCCGTCGGAGCATCGACGAGGGAAGAATAGAGAAAGACATCGCGTAGGATGGGCTACGGCTACGCGAACGACTGGGCAGACCAGCGTGCCTGCCAGCCGTGGAAGCAAACGTGTTCATCTTCGTTCAACTGCCTGCCCGTAGTAATTACGCTTTCACGTCGTGCGACCAAGGGCGTCCACAGGCTTTTTTCCAGGGGAGAGGGGCAACGTTCAGATGATGGTAAAGAAAAATATACCCCTCTTGCTTATTTTAACCCATTTTGTAGTGCCAATTTAATTAAAATTTTAAAACCGTGAATTAGAAATATTCCCTTTTTTAATATAAATTTAATAAAGATCAGTTTGGAAAAATAAGCGATTTTTCTCAACAGCCAGGGAGGAGCGACTGCCCCTTTTGCATCCACCTCCGGACGCCCATGCGTGCGACCCTGAATCCCTGTGTGCGCCTTGCGTTCCTCGTACTCGAAGGTCTCATTTTGGCGACACAGCACGTTTTTGCCAAACGAGATGGCGACCTGGATGAACGCTTTACCAATGGAACGCGGGCTTAAAATATAGAAGCTGATGAATATCAGTGGTTTCTTAAAGGGTTATGCCTACCTGCAAGGTCTGAAAACACAAGTATGTTCGGGATTTTTTTTAAAACACTCGAAGGCTTTTTTTTAAATAAATCTTTCTGTATTCGAAAGTGTACATGTTAAACTACTTGTGGTAATTTTTGCGATGGAAAATATACATAAATAAAAAAATATATTAGTGATCTCTCGGCAGCGATTTTTTTTGTCAGTAGTTTGCGGTGAACATTCTAATTCTGACCTGGTCCATCTGAAATAAAAAATCGCGGGAATTTAGTTAGTATATTGGATTATCTTGTCCTTAATCGTTTATTATCCCAAGATATTAATTTGCTACAAAATGGCAACTTCTCACAGCAAAAGTATCGATTTTCACCACAGAATCGCGCTCATGTTTCATCATTTTCCATCTGTAAAATAACAACTACCCAACGGAAATGAAAAACCCACGATTAAGGACAAGCTAATCTAATATACTGACTAAATTTGGTCGAATTTTTTATTTCTGATGGACCAGGTCGTAGCTATAGTGATCACCGTAATAAAAAAAGCGCTGTCGGGAAATCGCTTATAATTCCATTATTTATTTAGTTATCACATTGCAAAAAAAACTACAAGAACTTTAAAATATATATTTTCGAATATACTACCGTTTATTTAAAAAAACGTCTTCAAACTAAAGAAAAAAAATCCCGAATATACTTGCTTTTTACGACCTTGCAGGTAGGCATAACCCCTTAACAGAACGTCCCAAATTGCAACCTGTGAAATCAGAATTATAGTTGTATAGTCTCCGGATGCGTAATCGAGACTGACTCTTATTAATTACTATTTGCTGCTAAATAGTGTTTTGCATTATAACGCAGAACGCGCCGAAAGTTGATCGTAGCTCCATCAGGCATTACGACGACGGGCTAAATGACGGGGCGAAAAAATGGCCGAACTTATTGTAAACGCTCTGAACGGGGCAGTCGTGAGATAGGTTTTAAAAGTTTCGAAGACACACTCGTTAAGTTCTACCTGGCGGACAAAACGTAGCCCGGTTTCTGGATCGTCGGCCCGGTGGCAGAAAAACCGGAAGGATGAACCGAGACGGGCGAGGACCGCAAGAAATTCAACGTCTTGCCGCTGTCTCGTGAAAGCGTCCGCGGTGAAAACTCCGTAATTGTGTTTCTGTATGGTTGCCACGGTACGAGACGTACCGGGTCGTTAAGGTGCTCGGCTTTTTTTTCCCGCCCTTCCATCCGGCGAGGCTTAGTCGCCGAGCATGATCGATGAGCGCGCGAAGGTGCTCCAGGGACTCGACGAAATTCGTGTACGCAAGTTGGGGCGGCGTAATGAATTGATAGAGTGTCTTGAATCGATGCGTGCACCCGTAAGGTGTGATTAATAAATAGAAAAATCCTATGTGCCTCCGGGTAACGCGGGAAAGATACCGCGGGGATGTTGATAAATTACTGTTGCTTCGGGGCTGAGGCATTGGGGTTGTAGAAAGAAAATAGAAATCCTCGACGAGCACGTCGGATTGCACATTTATTTCAGGGATCGCGGCAAGATGTGATGCAAGAATTATCGAGGCGCGCGCCAAAGTACGTGGGAGTGGTGAAGGTAACCGAACGAGTGGGAAGGCATGAATGACTGCGCGGTGATTGCGCGAAAAGTGGGGTGTTTGTGTACGCTGGGAGAGAATGAATGGAGAGGCATAATGTGCGACGCATTGAAAGCGATGCAGAAATATTCAAATTGGCGACTTTTCCATCAGTCGCCTGGCATCTTCCAACCACTTTGGTAATCTCGTAAATAATATTAACGCGAGACGAGTTCATTACACGCGGTGGAGTACTCAACGAGCCACGTCGATTAAGTTATAATAATAAAGCCCTGGTAGGATGATCACGCGTCTTCGTGCAAGCGTATTCTTCGACGCGATAAAACGGAATTCCCCGTGTATTATTATATGCAAGACCAGGCGGCGCGTGATCCAACCGGTTGCATCGATACGTATTTGTGGCTCGCGAAGATCCTTAAGCCCCGTAAATCATGCGCTGTGGAACAGATATAAATTACGATTATTACGGGTTTTACGAGGCCCGACAGCGCCTTCGTAATCCGACTGTGGTGCCGTAAAAGCGAAAGTAGGGAATCGCAATAGGTAGAGACTTTACGGTCGCTCGATCACTAGCGTTACGTGTGCGTAGGACTCAAGGGCGGGCCCATCGAAAGGGAAAGAAGGAAGGAAGGACTGCAATTTCCGTTTGCAAGGCCGGACCACTGTGCCCCGCACCATAAACGGATGAATTCCACGGGATAATTTTAGTGGCAATATATCATTCGCAATTTATTCCTAATGCCCGAACAGTGAGACGCTCATTGCCGTTCCAAATGGGATTTTCGAGTTTCCTCAAAGTCTTCAAAATATTTGGCCCCGTGACTAAACCGAGCCTCCAGCAGTGGGATGATTTACTGTCACCCACCGAAGGGTCGTTAGCCCCGCAACTTTGTGCCCTAATGGTGCATAATATTTTTCAATTGTGAAGCTCGAGGACCCAAGCGTTGCGGACTTTGTACACGTGTATACTGTAATTGACGGTGAATCACTGTTATTATTGTTTATTTTTAATTCTTGCGGCATGAAAACTGGAACGGCACAAAGCAGATGGATTATATTGGACCTACCATTATGATTAGGTAGGTATGCGAATGCAATAGCGCAGTACCACTATGATGCACCGAATTAAATTGTTACGATTCAATCAAAAATTGATTACAACGGGCCGTGCACATTTGCACGATGGCTTCTATCTCACTATATTACTAATTTCGTGCTGTTAGCGCCAGGGAATCAAATGGAATTCATAATTACAGAATCATTTCGCCGGTTAATAGCATCGATCTTTTAAGGAATTAAATACGTAAAATCATTATGATGTGCTCTATAATTGCGCAACTTATCAGATGTTAATAATTCGGCGAATGTTAATGCGACGGATATATTGTAACATATTGTCTTTTACGCAGCAATTCATTTCCAAGATCCAAGACTAAGTAGCCATAACGCGGCCGGGCAGGAATTTAATCCTCGGCTACTAAGGGCTAAGGGCTCGAGAGAGAATGAACTTTCATTAAAAAATCAAATTTTCAAGAGGGACTACGTTTAACCCGGGGGGGAAGGGGGGAGGGCAGAATTAAATTTCACGTGCCTCCTTTTCTGCTCGTGGAAGCATGAAACTTGGTTCGTTCAAGAGATACCTAAAGCGGACAGCGAATGACATTCTGCCGGGAAGAGTGCCTACACGAGTATGCGAATAGTTCGTGAGCTAAACAACTGTGAATACTTTTGTACGATCCACTTACTGCGCGACGTGTGCCACTGTACTCGTACCAAAAACCTTTTTTCCTACCGCGAAAGTGTTCGTATTCCGAATTACTCGCACGGGGACGGCTTGTCCCGAAGCAAACGGTTCTACGTAGGTATACAAGCGTTTAATTGACTGGGTCGTGTGATGCGAGCGTCATGACGAAGATTAGCGAAAGCTCACAGAGCATGCGGACTAAACCATGCCGATCCGCGCATGAAGTTTATACGCCCGCCGTGTGCCACATTCCGAATTGGATGATCGTCGGAACGTCAGCTGAAACGCACAATTAAATTCACTCTATGATGCGCATTTAGTGCCGAGGCTACGGGACAAAAAGAAGTTACTTGCAACGCGACAGTCGAAAGTGAACGAGATGCGGATTAAGGTGGGAATTAAGCACCGCGTTGGATGAGATCCCATTGCGCCTGGAACGCAGCAATGTTTCGCGGAGTGGCTCCTAGGGATGTAATTGTATTCGTCGCTGGGTACATTAAAAGAATATATTCCACGGGAAACTGTTCGGTTACCAAAGTGCAAATGTCTTCTGCTGTTCTCGTTTGCGCTGACAGCAGAATCTTTGTCAACCATTCGGTTCCAGAACAGGAGTGGCGATACAGCGAACAGATGCTGAAGAGTTAGAAGCAGGTACATATTGGCGGATATCGGTGAACATCTATATAACGTTTTCAATTCATAACACATCATGAATTTAATTCCAAAAGCTAATGCGAGAGAGAGAGATGTATATATAGAGAAAATGTGAAGCGCTCCACGCAATGCACGTGATTTGCATCGATGTATTATTCAAGTTGGCGGAATTTTTTAGAGTAGAGAAATGTTACCTTCATCTCTGGTCGCTTTGCGTAAATGCATTGAAAGCGGTGGGACGCTTGGATGCGCTCTATGCTGAATCTGCCACAGGGGCACAGATTTTATTCAACATGGGGAAGAATTCATAAAACCTTTTTCTCAAATTCGCACTTCCATACGCAGTCTACCACAAAAATTTAATTTTCGGGCCGGACGGAGGAAGCATCGTCGCTTTCGCGCTCACCTACAGTCTTTAAATATAAATACACGCGCGGTCGAAATATTTCACACTGTATTTCCGTTTTTTTCCAATTTTACGAGACCGAAGTTACGCAATTTTCGGCAAATCTCTCTGTGCGGGCTGTTTCGCCTTTGGTTATAGAGCGTTTGATAAAACGCAAAGTTTTCGAATTGCACGTTTGCGTCAAAGAAGCTTCGCCACGGGTGTACCATCGACATAACGTAAGTCCGGGATAGTTCGACCAGCGGGAGAGACCAACCAGTGTTAATATTTTAAGACCGGAGGACGATAGGGCTGTGTGTCATTGAAACCAAACAAACGAATCAGCTTGTTGTTGATCTCGCACTGAGAATTGTTGCTAAACCGTATTTAAATATTATAAATTACGCTTAAGGCTTTATGCAAATCTCAAAGTGTTTTGACCGAGTTACAGTGTTAGTGGTATTTGAAAGACAGGTGAGTTGATTTACAATATTCCGATATTGGGGAAAATAATATGCATAAAACTACAAGTATGACCTGAATAATTCGCAGGTATTCGTTTTTATTTTATATTGAGAAGGTGGTCGATCACTCCCGTGATTCTGGCATAGTCCGACCACATTAATTTGGGACAGTCGGATCGCATTAATTAACCATCATCAGTAACAAACGAACTTTCCAATTCAGAAAACTGTTTGAAAACTGTTATAATATCGATTCCGGTTCTCCAAACGGTTCTGAAGAACCTCTATTCTTAATAACTGTTACGAAGAACCGAAATTTCCAACTATTATCTGTTTCCGTTACTATTTCGATTTCCTTCCTCATATCAGTTCCATAACCGTTATTTTTCCGGTTCTATATCGGTCCCGAAGCGATTCTACGATCAATTCTTGTATCGACTTTTTTCTAATTGATATCATTAATTATAGAGAAAGGAGAAACATTTATACATATCATTGATTTCTAATAAATCGTTGAAATAAATAAATCAGCCACATAATTTTTACATTCACACACACTATATTATTAAGAATAGGAAATTGAAAGTTTCTCCTGTTTCTATAACGATTTCTATAAGTATTCAATAATGAACGATATCAATTAGGGAAAAGTCGATACGCGAATTGATTCTGAAACCGTTTCGGAACCGATATAGAACCAAAAAAAATAACGATTATGAAACCGATATGAGGAGGGAAACAGGAAGCGTAACTGAAACAGATAATAGTTGGAAATTTCGGTTCATCGTAACAGTTATTTGGAATAAAGGTTCTCCATAGCCGTTTTAATCAGAACATTTATATAACAGTTTTAAACAGTTATTTTCGGAACCGTTTCAAGCCCTGGTCATCACTGATGGAAAACGAGCGGAAGACCCTTCCGTTTCGAACAGCCGAGTAACGTGTCCCTTCGATTCGATTGTTTTGAAATGATAATTCTATCACCCTCTATCGCTTCCACACAAAACGAAGCGATTTCGAGGGTTCCTTCAATGTTCGATCCCGACCATACACCGCTATGTAAGCCGCCTTATCCTTGAAAGGGCCATCGCGCTGCTCTCAAACACGAAGGGTCAAAATACTTTCGTGCACTTGCTCGCGAGAAAATCCTTCCTCCGCGAGTATGATAAAAAGCTGCCCCCCCCCCCCCCAGTGTGTTCCGGTTCTTGGTCCTCGTTTCCCTCCTTCTCTTCCCCCTTTCGTTCTCTGATCCTAGAAGAATGGAAGGACTCGAAGTGGCGAGCATGTGCCCCGGGATTGACCGAGGCACTTCGCTGCTCCTCCTTCAAAGCGGTCGGGTCGAGTCGAGTCGAGTTGACTCGTATTGACTGCGAGGGTGTACCAGCGCCAAAATATCTCTGAAGGGACGGAATAGAATCCGAAAAGTCCTTAGAAAGTGGACCCCGACGTCAGGCAATGCCGAGGAAGAGCGAGAACGCGAAGTGGAACGCGGGAAAACAGAGAGGCAAGGGAGAAGAGAAAAGTAAGGGGAAACCGAAGAAGAAAGAAGTATTCGGAAAGGATTGCATCGCTCATGTACACAGGGTGTTTCATAACTGCAGTTAGTACCAATCAGGGGAAAAGCAGAAACAATAATACGAGAACCAATACCGACAAATCGAGCTCCCCTACTCAGTTAAGTTTGCAACTACAGCAGCGAATTGGCTGGCAGATAGCTAGTGAAAACCAAAGGTAGAAATCAACTCCACTGGAAGCAAGAATAATCGCCCATCTGCTTTGCGCTTGTATTTACGAAGCACACTGTATGCCGAAGAAACGGGTGGTCGTTGGTCTCGTACGTGAAGGGTCGGCGTTAGGCAGTTGGAACGTGCATAGCGAGGAAAAGGATAAACTCGGAGGACCGAGTGCGAGGGAGAGAGAAAAAGAAATGAAGCGTGGTAGGGTAAGGGCAAAAGGACGACGAGAGGGATGAGGGTGCGAGGAGAAAGAGAGGGACAAACGGAGCAAGCGAGAGCGCTGGTCGAGGGGTTGGTGTGCCTAGGGTCGCGCGAGAAGAGAACGCAGAGTGGGGAGATTCCCTAGCAGAAACCAGTCGAGTCCCGGCCTCAGGTCGCGACGGGTGTTCAGTTCACAGGCGAGAGCCGTACCGTGCGGTTGGCTTGCGTGTTCCGTGCCGTATCCTGTAGCCGCGTCGGACTTTATTATCAAACAGTACAGCTCGAGGACGTCAGTGTGAACCGGTGGCCGCTAGCAGCGCGTCAACTCTGACTGAGCGAATTTTGCTATTCACGTGGTAGTGAGTACTGGAGCTGGACCGTGTTACGTACCCATCCTCCTCTCTCCGGTGACAATTTAACGTTACTCCGCTGCGACGAGACCGTGGCGCGCGAGTCCCGAGTGCGGCCAGCATCCCTCTATAAACAAACATCGAGAATCGCACGGCGACACTGTGCGCGAAAGCATCGCGCTTGAACGTGTACTCGTCATCGGACGGTAGCGCGGTTCGCGCGGCGTAAACAAACTGAGCGCGGAGCTTTCCTTGGAACCGGCGGTGGCGGTAGAAACTCTGTCCTCGATTTCGGAGTGCAAACGTTTGCCTTGCCTCTTACTCGCCGTGGCTGTCGCTGCTGGTGTCGCTGGTGGGTGGTCGAATCGGAGAGACGCTTGGTGCAAAAATTTCGGACCACGCTCGTACGATTCGTCGACTCTGGGCCGTGATTCGTGGTGAGTGAGAGTGACACGCTTAGTGCGCGGACGGGGCGAGAAGTGATACGAGATAGATTTACCCTTCATCCCGACACTGGGCAAGATACCTCGTTAAGATAAGATTCTTCGCGGCACTTGTTCCTATCCCTGGTCGAGGAGCTTCGCAACTATTAAAAACCGGCGGCAACTTCACGGCACTCCCCTACACACCGAGTGGTAAGTACTATCTCTGTCAACCCATCGCTCTCCTCTAGCCTTCTTTGCACGCTTTTTGTGCGCGAGAATCGCGAGCCCAGGCGCACTTGCGCCTGAGTCCCACCGACCGCCGCGACAGGGATAAGATCCTACGTTTCGAGGAGTTGAAGAGATCCTACAGTGGAATCTCTTTGTTGACATCGACGTCCCTCGGTCGAGCACGCGGTTCAAGGGAAAGGAAACCAGGACGATCTACCTACGTGATACCTGTCGAATCGATCGCACGATCGTTTCACGTAGATCAGCGCGTTAGCTCGAAAGTTTTTGACCAATTCACTTATTCGCGTTTCATATCTAGGTCATCGATATTCAACCATGAAATGCTGGTCGTTTTACACGGGGCTACGAACATTCTTGTTTTCATTGGATTTCACTTTGCACATCTTCAGGTTCGCACGATCATCCGGAGAGTTTTTTCACATTCACGCTGCTCCAAACTTCTAGCACAGTATTCTTCATCGAGTCGACGAAGTAGATATTTGCTAGAATATGTTAAACGTCTATTTTTCTGTGAAGGGGATGTTGCACTATTCAGATCGTTGAGTCACGTTTCATTTTATTAGATCTCTACGATGATCTTTCGTTTCGCGAAATAGTAAACATGCAGATAGTCTGCTCCTGATACTCACTTTTATCTAGGCTCTTTGGTGCCTATTTGCCTACTGTTTCGAGGGGGTGCTGTCTCGTGCAACGGGGAAACAGCGTTTGCGCGCCAAAATGATTACGTGCCCTCGAAAAAATCGCTTTAGCGAGCGCATGCAATCGAATTACGAGTTTTCAAGTTACCGTGCCCCAGCAGTTTTTCCTCGGCCGTTTACCCTCGAAAAGCAATCGTTGCGGTTTATTACGGAAATAGTGTGAGCCGGGGCTATTCGTACGGTTGGATAAACGAACGCCGCCATGCGAGCATCAAGAAATCGATCACTTATTTCGTGGTGTTGTCGCGTGATCTTTTATCGGTTTACACGTTCAATATTTGCCTTTATCGCCGGTGGATCACTTTAGGGCAATTGTGTAGGTACACGTTCTTGTAGGTGAACGACGCTTTCGCGTTTTCAAGAGATTAGCGGTGGATAAATAGGGGGGAATCGCGTGTAGCTGTAATTAGGCGAGGGAAACGATGGATTTTGCTCGTTAGGAGGTAGTAGAACGGATAGGAATTACGTGGATCGTAAATTTTTTACCGCCTCTGACCCGTTTACATACTGCGCCCCCACGTATTTCCATTTGAAAATTTTTCGACTGTTCGGGTAGCGACTTGCTCTTTCGCGACCGTTTCCGAGAGTTTCTGCTCCTGGAAATTCCCTATTCACGAGTCGAGTGCTTAATCTGCGTATCCCGCTTTCGGCTGCGTACGCAATATGTATGCCGAACGCCCCCAATACTCGCCGGCCGTTTGCAATTCGAATTTTCACAATCAAGCCACTCTCCTGAGGAAAAGTGAGCCCGCGAATGTTTATCTTGATACCAGTGGAAAATACTCGTCGTTCAGCCGACTGTGAAACACCGACGAGGCCGGAACGAAATTTCGGCGCTCCGCGAGGGCAGGGGAACTTTTTAAAAACACACACGGCCGTCATTGGATTCCGATTTCCACGCCCGAATTTTGGAATGGCGTATTTAGAGTCGCTGAAATGCAGCTCGCGAGTTCTGTTTATAAAAAAACACTGGGGATAGATAGAGAATCGCAGGAGTATAAAATATTCGTGTGTACGCAGCGTGTTTTGGTTGAATCTCATTGTACTTTCCAGATTATCCTCGGCACTGCCCGTAATAATTAAAGTTTTATTGCGAGCGGTGTTGAACCGTTCCACGTGCCAGGTTTCCCTGTGACTAATTGATACGACTAAATGGAGAAAAGTATGATTCATTTAAAAAGAAATGTAGGGAGCGTATCTCAGATGCGATAGCACCTACAATGACTCACGGGTTGGTCAAGTGATCATTCATCCAGATTATATACGTAGTCCTCTTACTCGTATTACAGTTGCGCACATTGGATGATAGGTTTGTTCGCGTAGGTACAATTACGTGATAGAGTATAATCGAAGGAAATGGAAGGAATAAAATCAAAAACAAAACTGTTCCTACTTTCTACAATCGAAGAGTCCTTGTAGAAAAACACTGTAAATGCCAAAAATCTAATTCTATACTACAGTATTATCACTGGCACGTAGAAGATTTTCCGATAAAAATTTATTTTCTTTTAACTTTGGCGCTTACCGCGTTTTCTGCAAGGACTCCTCAATTAATTATTACAACACGGGCCCAATACGTAGGTGCCTCTTAGAAACGCAGCATCGTTGTTTTGGAAAATTGAAATGTACATACCGTGCGCGTCACGAGGTTTGCCCCTTGCACCGAGGACAACTGACCCAATTTCGCAGTGACCGGTCAAACGGTTCTTATGAAGCGCCCGAAGTATAATGGCACTGTCCAGCCTGCAAGACTGAGAATTTAAGAGCATTGTCGTGTAGCGCGGCCGAGTCGGAAATAAGAAAAGTTTGAATGAAACTCTTTGCACGGCATCCACGGCGGGAAAAGTCCACTCCTTCTCCGCTTTTTCTCTCGTGCCCGCTCTCGTCTGGTCGCGATATCAGGGCCGTCTGTAAATCTCGAGGCGAAACCATCTTCACGGTGTATCCGTGCCGAAGGAGGAATGATCGCGCGATGGCACGATAAAAAAAAAATATGCCGCGGAAATGATGAGAAATAAAAGCTCGGCGCAGGTTCGTTTTTATGCTGTAATCTTGATGTTACGTGATACACGCGCCGCGGTCCGCATAAAAGCGAGATATATTGCTTTATGAGGGAAATGAGATTTTTATTCGCGGGCTAGGCGAAAAAGGAGCACGAATGAATTTCTAAACGCGCCCGAAAACATTAATTTAAGCTCGCAGAAATTACGCTTATCTTGAGAGCTCTGAACGCTACGCCAGCTTTCGTTATTATTCCGTTGTGCGTTACTGTTTAATTAATTCCCGGGGTAGGATTTTAATATTTGTTTCCACTCTTTCACGATAACTCGCAGCGAATCGATATTCCCGATGCTTTCGTGCAGTTCAGTCTCGACGTTTCTCCTTTTCTTTTAACGCACTGCGGAGGAAACTCTTCAGTGTAAAGGCTGCCTCGCGTTGGAGTACATTATAGTACGTAAAGCAGACGGGGGGTGATTTCAAAGAACGGATGATTGGATACCAATGCTTGCTCGGGAGATCGAGCGCTTATACCAGTTTTAATAAATGAAAGATAGGGAATCTGTTATTTTCGCAGGCTGACGAGAAGCCCTCCATTTACCGGGGCGAAACGTATCGTCGACCTTCGCTCGGATTGGTCCCTCCCTTTGTAGCTACCCCGAAATCGTAGTAAATGTTTAAGCCCTTCAAAGGGCAAAGATCTGACGCAAAGTTCATTCGAATTCGTTTGCTGAACATTCAGCAACGGGGGAATGGTAAATCGCGTAGAATCGCAAATATTATTTACTATTTCCACTGTATTATACTTGCACTCTATCTGTTGTACCAGAAGCTTTGTGCGCTCTGAATGCACAGTGTTCTCAAAGTACATACCATCTCACTTTGACTTTTCATACGCTATTGGATTTCTGCAGGAACAGCTGCACACGCGTGAAATACCTCCGTTCCTTATTTACCTGCAAGGTCTGGGTTAAAATCTGCACGCAAAACTTCCCCGTGGCCCCGTTGTTAAATTTCGCCCGGGTGACGGATCGAAATTCCGCCGTGTTCCGTCGGTCGCGAGCTAAACAGCCGGTTCGGTTACAAATGGCTGGTTGCAAGGCGCGGAGCTGTGCTCCCCGAAGTCCGTCATAAATCAGTCGAAACGAATCGGCCGGAGGAACGTATCTCGGAGGCGTAGGACGTGCTGGGGGCGCGAATACGTGGCAAAAGTTAGCGTGTTACATCCTGCTACGTCACGCGTAAGCCCTAAAAGGGAAACGAGATCGCGGAGGAAAAAGGAGGACCGTCGGTGTCGTCCTACCCCCCTCGTGTTTCGATACGGACGACGGTGTCAGCTAGTCGCGCGAGCAACGTCGGCGTCAGCGACATCAGCAGCAACAGCAGTTGGAAAGTTTCGGGGGCAGGGCGCAGCGAATTTCCATAAGTTGAGGGATGGCTTCTTCTTCGCAAAGTGAGAAAAGATTGTCGCGAGGGGCAGAGCCCGGCGGGCCACGGAGATGGTGCCCGCGGATAGCAGCGGCACGGCTATACATTACACGCTTGTCCTGCGCCAGGATCTCTACCGGCTATCTCCTTTAAGTTTCTCCCTGGAAGGTGTTCGTCTGGCCCGCGAGGCCGTTCGCGTCCTCTTCTCCTTCGCGTTTCCTTCCTTCCTTCCTTCCTCTACCCTTCGTTCCTTCTTTCCTGCGGCTGGCGGCAGACGAGCGCGTGCTCTCCGCTCGTCGCCTCCGCGAGGGAATCACGCGAGCCTAACTCCCCGGGTGTTGCGTGCTTCTAGACGGCTACTGGCGAACATAATCTCTCGCGGTGTAATTCGGCAGTTTTGGTGGAACGGTCTCTGCTTTGGACGATGCCCTTCGGACCACGGTGTTCTTCTTTACCGCACTGCTTTAAGTAGGCGTCTCTCTGCTCTAGAGGACTGTAGTGCAAGGAATATTGCGACACTGTAAAGATAATAGGAGATAACCGAGGTGTCAGGATTCGGGAGTCCAGGCACGTGGTCTGCATGCAGTTTTTTGAACGCTAGGATATTTTAGCATTTAGTTACTCCGCGGGCAAACCTTAAAGGGGTAGTGGACTATTGGTACGTGAAATCGTTAGTTTCTTTGACGCTAAATTACTTTGGTACTAAATAATCGTTATAGTCGTGCTTTTTATAATCTATTGTGGTCACGTTTTCGAGTAATTACGAAAAAAAAAATCGTCGGGATGTATAAAATTGTCGAAGTTATTAATCGTTGGAGGTAGCCCTGTACGGCGCGGCGCTGCAGGTGGTGTAGGTACATTGATTCAGTTGAGCCAGTCATTAGACAGCAAAATGCTTTGGCTTGAGTACTTGATACACCAAAATCTACAGAGTGCAACTTTTTCGATGAATTTGAACAAAAATTGTGGAAGTTACAGACGAATCAATTTTTCCGAAAAAAATCGTCTTTAATCGGTTATAAAATGTTTTGCAAACATCCAATGTTGGTGCGGAAATTCCCCGCTGTAGAGGAAGGAAGTCTACACGTCCAGTAAAAATTTCAAGTGAAAATATTTGTTGGTTCGAGAGTTATGATGTACACCGTGCCTGAAAATGGTGTTTCGAGAAAAACGGCTTCAAAGTTAAGTCCTTTATGCCAATACCGCTCTGCGAGGCCGTTACTCGACGGTGCACTCAATTACGTTCGCTGCTATAACGTCTACAACTATTTGAATTTCTTCACGAACTTTCGTTTAAAATGTTCGTAAAGGATAAGACTTTCAGTGAAAAAGAAATAATCGATTTTTTAAAGCTGAAATAGTCCACCCTTACGCTTAGAAACCCCATTATGCAATACTTTGCATAGCTATTAGGTTTTCAACAGTGAAGGAGATAAAGTGCTCCTTGATATGTTTCTCCCACTTCCTATGGTTTCCACTTCCTTCCTCAGCTATCAAGCTTTGCGCATCTGACAATAAGGGAGGCTCGATAATGACGTCAAGCACCTAGCTCGCGAGCACCGAAGGACTCGAATTGTCAGGTCACAGTTTATATCAGAGTAACAGATAAGGGGGTATCAGCCGTGTAGAACCGCTCTCGATGGATAGCCCGCTCACGCGAATTCACGTTTTGCGAGCCGCGCGATACGATCTCGTACATTCCCGCGTAGATCTCGTGTCCCGTATCGATCTGACTTATTTTAAGCTGCTGGTCAATTAAGGAGCTGGTGTTAACGCACAAACTGAGCGTAGGGTTTCTTTCTTTTCAAACTGAATTACGAGCTCCTCTGTCCCCAATTTTTTTTTCTCCTCATAGAAATTACGAACGGGTACCGGCAAACATAAAAGCACAATTGTGAAAGCCTCGTGGAAGATGATACTTCACGTGGGTAGGGCGATTCGAGTGGCACCCGTTGAGAATCGAATTCGGTGATGGAGGTGTCCCGTGGTGATCGCGACATATGTTAATTCTATAGCGCAAGCACGTCCCTTCCTCATCCAGCACGCATCTCGCACGACTCCCTTTCTCTTTAGTCATCGAATCACGCGTTTTATCTGTTTCCGTTCCATAGGTGCCGCTCGTGCGCGTGACACGATGTTCCTCGTGTGGCCATACTTTGCGGTGCCACGGTGCGTGTCGAGCACACGTGTCCGTTCGCCCAGGTACCAACGCGTACGCGTTTAGTTACTTCTTCGTTTTCCACCGCCGGGGGTGCGGATTTTCAGCCTGATTAGGGTTAGAATGTAAAGCAACAGCGCCGTGATTAACGCGCGCGTTAATATAATCAGCCGACAGAGCCTGCTAATTCTAACCGAGCGGAATCTCTGGTCTACTAGCCTGGAATCGACGGCCCGACGCGTGACACCCCGGTCCCCAATTATCCTAATCCGAAGTAAACTTTGCCTCGCTATTTCTCATTGAGTACACGTCCCCGTTGGAGCTATTACCCAGACTTCGTACTATGAAAACGAACGAAATCCTCGTACATTTGACTTCGTGCTTCTTTATACGATTCCGTTTATACCATCGTCGTCTTTTTCTCTTTTCCTTGTTCCTCAGGAGGGTTCTATATAGTCGAGATGCAATTAATTGGTCGTTTAATTGGTCAATTAATTGTACGAAGCTTGGTTCCCACGTTCACGCTGTGCTAGCTTACTCCTTTGCAGGATACGATATGGCATTTTATTTAGTTTCATATTTCTGTAGCTCTGTTCTCTGTTGAAAATATTCTTCACTGCGCTCGGCTGCCAGGCTGACGTGTGTATCAATTGTAGTACAGTAATCGTATAAATATTGAATGATTTTTAGTTAAATACATGTATCCATAACGTATCCATTCGTGTTCCCGCGTTTATCTGATTCCTTGCACATTGCAGGCCGCGAGATATCTGGTGACAGGTAATCTACGGGAACGGAATAAAATTAATTGAGCTGTATCGATTGTGCCACGTACGAGCCAGAACTACAAGGAATTCGGGATAATGCGTATCTATGAACATGAACTAAAAAAAAATTAAAAGCGACTTTAAAAAAATGAAAATGCACTGAAAAGTAACACGTAATTTTGTTCCTTGTTTAATTCTCGACTCTCGATTTTTTTTGTCGGCGCCTTATCGTCTGCAGTGTGTAAATCTGGCGCCGACTTAAAAAAATTCAGAGTCGTAGATTAAATAAGGAACAAAATAATTTTTCACGTTTTAGCGCATTTTTATTCTTTTGAAATCGGTTTTAAATTTATTTTTTTTATTTCTTACTTTTTAGTCATTTAAGTTATATAACTTCATTTATTTAAATAACGAAGTTGGTTAATGAAACAGACTTCTTATTTTTGGTGCAACTTCAAAACTACTTAATCGATTTTGATAATTCTTTCTCCAGGACATAAGTCGATCGAAGTTAAACTAAATGCAGTAAGTTTCACTCAAATCGGTTCAGTAGTTGCGGAGAAATTCGCGGACAAACATAATACATACAAATATACATACGTAGAACCTCTTTATTTTTTAAATCGATTAAAAAAATTGGTCCCCATCGAAGCACTTTCATCTCCATCGACGAATTGTATATACTACCGACATGCGGAACTTCTACTTAATATTCGAATAATTTCGATTACGAATAATGTCTTCGAATATTCGAATACGAATAATTTCTTCGTACATTCGAATACGAATAATTTCTTCGTACATTCGAATACGAATAATTTCTTCGAATATTCGAATACGAATAATTATTCAAATATTCGAATATTCGTTACAGCCCTACTTCTACCTACAAACGGCAATACTCGCGATAAGAATGGAACAAGACACTCTAGATTTTCACTTCGCGCGAATGGCTATCGGAGTACATATCGACCTCGTTCGAATCAATCCCCTGCTCGCCAACGATATGTCACGGGGCAAAGTATCGGCACCCTTTGGAGCTCTCACGAAACGAATTCGAATGGAGTTGCGCAAGAAATTCACAGGAAAATACGGCCGCGTGACGAGTTATTGCTCAATCGCCGTAGGAAACATCGAAGCGGGCCATTTCCACTGGAAATATCGAAATACTTGCATTACACCAGCGGGCACAGGCGTCGGAGTTACTCCGGCCGTGGAGGAGGGTTACATTAGAGCCACGCACACACGCCTACGCCGCCTCTTATCGCGTCTCCCCCGTGGCGCGTGTTAATTGCCTTTAAATTCCAGCCGAGGCCGAAATAGGAATCGGTGTAATGACAGCTGGAAAGAATGCTAATGGAGAGAAAACGGAGTTCCACGGCGCTGTAGCCCGGCTGATCTGTAATTTCGTCATGGAAATGCCAAAGACACGGGCGGACGGGGAGGGGTGGGTGCGTTGGGATCAAGGCGCACTTACAAATTACGACGCAGCCGGGTCGCGATGGACAGAACCCGGTAATTTGGGAAGGGCGACGAGATTAAGCTGCGCCTCGAAAACCATGATTTCGTCGCGACAGGGGTACGCATTATCCGCGAGAATTGGGGGGCAGCGAAGGTGGGGGCCGAGCTCGACGACGAGAAGCATCGCTTTGACTTGCTAATTTTCATTCGGTCCCATGGGTCATTCCGTGTTTTCGCTTCCTGGGCACAATTACGGGCCACCATTCGCTCGCGATCGCCGTTGGCACGCCCCATCGGGGTCCCTCGACGCTTTTTCTGGGGGAAACGGGGCCCGTTCGCGCGCAAGAATCATTTTACTCCTATATGTGTCACGTTCAATATAGAAACACAGGCAGCTGGTCAATAAAGGAGACACGCTTCCTAATGGGGATATCAACCTGATCTGTTTCTGACACCGGACCGTGGCTCAAAGGTCATTCGTATTTTCATATTAATTTGGAAAGGTTGACACGAACTTTTCGTCCGCTCAGCTTTCAATTCCGAGCCATCAACGTCTGACGCTTGGGCGAGCTTTGCAAGACAATTTTGCAGATCCGTGACACGATTGGTAATTAATTGTGCCATCCTGTCGCGATCGCTGTGGCAGGGTCAGGCGAGAACCCTGCTGTCCCTTTTTGATTCGCTAATTCGAAATTGAAGTTGTACAGCCTCATCTCCGCGGGCGGGGGAAAAAAAGAGCGCGCTTGCTTTTGTCCGGAGAGATTTCATCGACGGGAAACGTATTGTCTGGCCCGTTCCGTCACGCTTCGCTGGTGTCCATCGATTCGCGCTTTTGTCGCATCCCGAAACCTCGCGGCATGAACTAAAATGATTAATTGAATATTGGTATATCCGCGGCGCGAGGGAGCAATCGATCCCTGGCGTCGATGTAACACTCTCCATTTTTCGGTCGGACTAGCGGACAAAGCATGAGGAAAAGCGGGAGGATGGGGTCGCGGTAGCCAGTTGTGATCTATTTGCGAGGATGTGCTTTTACTTAATGCAGGTGCTTCTGTAAAATGGACCGTTTTAATCAATTTAGTCGTTTTAAGAAAGACGTACAAGTACTTAACTCCCATCAAATTAAAATACCTTCCCCTGTTCTAAATACCAACGGAGCAGTCACCGTGTCCTAGAATCGATTTCTCTATCTGGAACTACGCTTTTAGTCACTTGTAATTTTAGCCCATTTCACCAAGAAGCCCAGTAGCTAAGTAGAAATAAAAACCCCCGATTGTTTGCTGTATAAGGCAAATTAGTGCACGAGGATATACATGTGCATGCATGCTTTTATACGGAGATCTTGTAAAGAGAAACGGAAATTGCATTTTTACGTATATAAAGGCTCTAGAGAATTAACGAATGCGTCCAAACGGCATTCGCTTTTCGTGCTTCGAGCCGGCGCATGCATGCGCGAAATGTTTATTCACGAGAAGCTGAAAATGTCGCGGCATAAGTTGTCGCGTGTAGCCCGCTGGCATTTTCGCTCCGGAAATAGACGGTTTTATTAAACCGCCCGAATGCTCTGACGATGATTTTTTTTCGAGGGGGCAGAAAGCGGAGCGTGTGTCCTGGGCGTGTAAACTATAAAGCCAACAGATCGGCCGTGTCATCTGCGTTGGATGACAAACGCTACCGCTAAGAAATGGCCGAGTGGCTCCATATATCACGTAGATAATTATATTATGCCGGTTCTGGTGCGTATTTATAGTCGTGCCCCGTTGGTGGCAGCGTGCAGGACACCGAACGCTGGTGTCACCCTATCTGCTCCCATCCGGCTCCTCCACGTAGCACAGTGGGGAGATAACGGCGGCGGGGCGGCGCTAGGAACGGGTAAAATATTAAATTGTCCGTCATTTATACCCTTCATTCGGCCGAGCATCGCCAGGAAACGCAGATGCATTCGTGGAGATAGTACTTTTTTCAGTGAAACCGCGTTCCACTTTTATCTCGCTGGTCTATCGTCGCGGGGGTGGGGGTTGAACAATTAACCGCATTTATTACCGTGATTCGTGCTTAACTCGGTCGATTTTTCATTTTCTAAAGCGCACGGCAATTTCAAAGCCGTCCGACTAACAGTCGCTTTTGATTTTTCATGTTACTACAGCCTTGGAACAGTTATCGCGGATAATAACGAGTTATGCCGAAGGAGATGTCCGTTTTAATCCTTCTCTGCTGACGTATTGTTGCGTCGTTCTAATTATTATTACAAATGATACGCGAACAATGCGCAATTGGTCCCATTTGCACCATTATTCCTGGAGCCTTGTCAAGAAATCCGCATTAAAGGGTGGTTCTCTATACGAAGGGAAATAAAGAGCTCTCTGTTTGTTGTCCCCCCTCGGTGAACGGGGGCCACTGTGCGACCTCGTTTGTTCCTCGAGAATGCGTTTACGTGGTTGCAATCGCGCACCCATTCCTACGAGTGCATACTAATTCGTAAATCGTCCCGTTAACGTCCACGTCCGGGAGTCAAGAGACGCTCTTAGATCCGTCAAGAACAAGTTGTGCTCTTCTGGACCTGACTTTGAAGTCCTCTCGATGGGACGCCCGAGTGCCCGAGCATATTTTCCTTGTCCGAGTCGAGTGTTTCCTGGCTTCTTGCGTAACTTCGAATTGTCAGGCTGCGCGGGCAAACATCGATCGCGCGGCCGCGCTCTCGCGCTTTCCTTGGTCCTTTCCACGGAAACCTTTGCTTCCTCCTGCCCGCCTCGGTCGCCTCGCCCACCTAGGGCAGCTTAACGAGGAAACTTTAAGGTTAAATCGCGGAGGTATTACTCCTTCAGCGTCCCGTTTAACGGGAAGAACTGCATGACACTGGTCGGGCATATTCCGAGGGTGGAAATAGTTTGAGAAAAATGCGGGCCACGCGAATCTCTCGACAGATGTATTTTACACTTTGGGACAGTCGCTCAGAAAAATTGATGATCGTAAAACATACAAAACGATAATATTTACTAGATACACTGGATTTTTTTTTAGCAGAATCAACGTTTCGTATCCCGCTAATCCGCTCCCTCTCCCGCGGATAGATTTTTAATAGCAATTAGCCTGTCTACCGGCCTTAACGACGCAATTATTCCGTTATTACTATCGTTATGAGGGAATTAATAATTAAATCACAATCAGCGACACCGGGCGCGATCCGCGCGGACGAAAACGCTCCACGCGATCGGTCGCGTAATACACTCGTTCGTTTCGGTATTTCAGTCATTACTTTTTAATTATCTGGATCGTGTTGCCGCGTACAAATAACGCCGCTATACAAATTGAGAGGGAACGCGCGCGCCATGCAGGACAGTGGGAGCAGGGAAAGGGCGCGTAGGGGCGCTACGGGGGCAGGGAACGAGGCGCAAGTCGAGTAAATAAATTTGTCGAACTCTCGTCGCACGGTGCTCGTTATGGAAAGCATTCGAAGTATGCGGTTCAATGAGGCGGCAAGGGGTTGAGTGGATAAACGTATAACGATTCGCGACGACCCGTATCTACGTGTGAACGTGCTTATAATCGCGGGTTGGAATGAGCGTGGCATGTTTTTTCTTCTTCTCTCCCTGCCTGCCTCTCGCACTTTGTGCCGCGCGCAAATTATCCGCTTTTAAATCGCGTGATTTTAACGAAGCCTTTCCTTTTTCTGTTTAACGATACGCGCGCGCGCGCACCGTTCACGGCGCTACGGAATGTTTACCCACGCGGCGAGTTGGCATCCAAAGAGCGCACTTTGCGTCACGGAAATGAGCACTTTTTCCTCGGTGGACGAATGCTATATAATGGAGAACTGGAATTGATTATTCCGCACACGAGGTATTCCGCGTAAAGCGACGCATAAGTCGTTCGTACTTGTTATTAGCAAAAGTGTGAAAAGACGCGAAATAATATGAGATGTGTTCGCAAATCAACGAATAGTTTAGAAATTTGTATTCGCTCTAAAACCCGTGGATAATAAAGCATCAAATAATTATTCTGCGCAGGATCAGCTTCCTTTTAATTGAAGCATTGGTACAAGATCGCCTTCTGACACTGGATTAGTTTAATTCGTCCTACTCGAGAACATTTTCGGACCGCGAGGACGGCGCGCTCTTCTTCGAGATAAATCCTCCCTTTTAATCTCGATCCGACGCTTGGGCGTTTTCCTTCGTTTCCTCTTAACGCGGATATCCCACTGCGCTTGATGAATATTACAAGCGAGGAGGGAAGTCCCGTCGTCTAATGAGTAGATCGTGCGGCCAACCGTCAACCCTGAGCACGTATGAAAGGATTCAGCTTCTCTGCAGGGTGGCTCGTGTGTCTATCCGTGCGGGCGCGTGTGTATTCGCGCCAAGTCTCTCCGCTTGTTAGACGAGACGCTTCGCCAACAGTTATTTCCGCGGACGTCGTTCCGAGAAATTTATCAAATCCGTGCAATTATCGGTCTCCCTGCTTCGTCGGACTGAACATGACTTCCACCGTTAATTAAGACGTTTCTCCTCCATTCTTCTGCCGTAAAGGTGACAAAGAAGGTACATAGCTTAACATGGCTTTGAGAAGGACGTTCGCATAATATACACTGCACTCGGTGAACTGTTGCCTTCCTTTTGTTACCAAGATCCAAGTTTTATCACTCGGCTTCTTGAACAGCCCACCCAATGCATCGAACGTTAAGTCAGACCAACGTCTACCAAGCGTTTGCAATGATTTCTCACCGATAGGAAATTGGTAAACCGCAAACGACGAGCGCTTGATAACGTTGAACCGACGTTTAACGAATCGTCGACGTGACCAGTCCCTGCCTACTGGTTAGGGAAGGATCCCGGTGATTCGCATGTTTGTCTGTGCACGCGCGTGTGAAATCTCCGCTTGTTAGTCGAGCCGTTTCGAGCCGGCGAGTCGTCTGGCCGCGGATGTCGGGTTAACGTGAATTTAGCTGGATCCGAGCGGCATCCAAACTCGGCGCGCCATCAAGAGCTGCTTGGACGGTTCGACGCGTCTTCTTGGCCGATGGCTGGAAGTCGCGGGCGGTTGGGCCACGGTGGTGAGAATTTATCGCCCGCCTAGGTAGCAGGATGACAATTAGCCTAGAGCACCCTCGGAACAGCCAGCTCCGTTTTAACGAGACCATGCCGCTTACGAGTCGAGTTTGGAGTCGCTCGGGTTTCATGCTTCCCGAAGGAACTAATTAGATAAGGGTTGCCCGCTTCGGGCGTCATTCGTTTCCTTCGGCTCGATCTCTGCCTCCTCCACCTCGTCCTACCGCATGCTTCCAGCGAATTTTCCAGTTGTCTTTGTGCTTCGGCTAGCTCAGCCCAGCTTTGCTGACTTTCCACGACGACACGCCTCGCCTTTTATGCCCCGCCACTTTTAGAACGCAAGGCAAAATATGACCCGTTTTTTAAACAGGCTCTTTTTCGTCCCTCTACTTTCGGCTGCGCGAGAGCTTAATTCGCGTTAAAAGCGGAGTCGACACGCAGAAGTGGTGACCCGGAGGGAAGTTGAAAAACAATACACCGGGACGTTGTACAGGGAGAAAAAAAATGGGAAAAGCAGGAGAAACGGGGAAAACTTTTGTCGAGAAATTCATTACGAAATAAACATGCTGCATTTTAAGTTTACCTGGGAGTCAGAAATTGAACGTTTCTCATTACGCATTCCCGTATAAAAAGACGATAAATAACTGCTAATATTTTCACTAAAGCGTAGGAATAAAACGTGTGACTCAAGAGATGATACATTTGCGTGCATAGTGCTGGCTAATCGAATAAAAAGTCTTTGAGCGCACCATCTTTGCGGTGTTGGTAGTTAAGAGCCGAAATGGTTAAAAAGTGGACCCAGGTAAATATAAAATAAGATAGAATTCCTGTACCTACGGACTATTAGAGGCTAAAATCGTGTGCTTACGTACAAGAGTAGACGATAAGCGTTAACTACAGGCTGCAGCCAACGAACCGCGGTGGTATTCTTCGACGACGCGCCTTTTGCATCGAACGCGTTCCACTGGTATCCATTTGGATCGGTACACGGTCAGTTTCCGCGCGGAACACGTGTACACACGGAACAATGTAACGAGATAGCATGGACGTGCGTCCGTTCTCCGGTCTGCTCGCAGTAGCGGCGATCCACTATGCCGATTATAGTATGTTACTGCCTTCCTTTAACGAGGCCAGCCCGTCTATGGACTAATCTCGGCGCTCTCCCGCAACTATGCCATTGACTCGCACGGAAAGCAAACGTACAGATTGCTTTTCATCGGCCCCTTTCGCTTTCAACTCGCGTGCAGCGGTCTCGTGAACCCAGCCCTCGTCGCTCCGACGAACGCTTTATTTCTTCCCGTTTCTTCTATCCCCTCATCGGTCGGCCGGATTCTCGTCTGCTCTTCAACGTCTCTTCCCGTTCCGTAACATTAACCATCGCGTTTTCTTCGGCCATTCCACGCCCGCCGTTTGTTTCTCAAATAAATCACCCTTCATTTTCTCACGTTCCCTCCTCCCAGCCCTCCGTTCTTCTGCGTCATCGTCTTCTTACGTGCGTGTTCCGGGCTCCTCCGGTGGCTGGACGATTGGAATCGACGATTACGGTTAAAGCACGCTCGCGGAGCACGTCACGGAACCCGCCGATTCGTCTCGCCGGCTCCGAGTAACGCGATGTTCCTCGTCGTTCCACCGCGCGGACTTCTCGGCCTCTGTTCGCGCCGGTCTCGACGCTGCGAGTACGCGTATGTAGGGAATAATAACGAAAGGAACGAAGAAGACGAAGCAGCTTCGAATCTTGAAAATGATTGTCAAATGTTTCTGTAGTCACACTGGTATAGACAGATTCCTATAAAAAACTTTAAAAAAGTAAAAAAATATGCCAAGTACATGAAAGCAAATGACATTTGCCTAGATGTCCGCGGCCTGGAAGTCAAATACTTGGCCTTTTTTTATATGCTAATTATTATTATCTTCTATTCTTTTGTGATTTATTTGATTTCATGTACTTAGCCTAATTTTTTTTACTTTTTTAAAGTTTTTTTATAGGGATCTCGCTTCTTTTTACAAAGATAATTTGCATAGGGAATGACTTCAGATAATTTTTAATATTATAACTTACAAATTACCACGGAACAGAATTAAGCATAAATCCAGTCACAGCATCATTTTACGCTTCGATTATCTATATATACATAAAATCCTCAGTTTAGTTACAAATAAAAACAGTTTGATGATATTCAAACATGTCGCAATTCTAATTTCGGCAACTTACCTTATATTTGAGACTGCATTTCGGTTGCAATTCAATGGTACACCGATACATATTTGTAAAAACACGTTTATAACTTGGTTATAACTTGACGGTAAGCTGTCAAAATTTGGAGTAGATTGCATAGTGAAGATAGCGCTTGACGGAAACATGTGTTAGTTTCTTTTTGGCTGAAGGTGTGCGTGTAACGCGTATACGTAATATGTTGACGAAAATTTTGACTGGAGAAGAAGAATCAGAATCATAAGAAAAATCTGACCGTTTCTGACAAATCCATGACTTGACATTACGATATCTCTGTCATGCGTGGACCGATTTTTTTTAATTTGGTCTTATTCGAAAGCTTACATGCGGTTTACATAAGAAAAACACCATTAAATTTAGGAAATATCGCAGGCGTGATGAGTTATTAATGAAGTAAGTGTCATGTTAGATTGGAATAGCTCTGCGACGAGTAAATGATAAGCGGTAGCGACACAGCCGACATATACAGGGTGTCTTTCATGTACTTGGCGTCGAGACGCTACCGCGTCTCCAGATTTCAGTATCTCTGTGGAATTATTTCTGTCGTTGGTTTTCTTCCGAACGACGACTTTCTCGAGTAGCTTGTCTCCGTCGTCATAAATTTCCAGCTTCAATTCCGCTCGATGAAGCAAGAGTAACCTATTCCCAAGCACGTAATTGCAGCGAAACTGCCTTTGTTGATACGTACGTGTTCCGAGAGTCAACGCACTTTTTAACGCGTCGTTCCTGCCCCCCGCAGCATTGCCGGGTTGATTTAGTGTCGAAAGGGAACACAGGTGAAAGGGAGTGTCGCTGACAATCGAGTGATTCGATTGTGAAGGAGCTGTTGAAAAACGATAGTGCAGGTTGCGCTAGAAATTCTTAGAAACGCTTCGATGGCGGACGTTGCCCCGTGGGCGACTATCGCTCGGAACCGCGGACAGTGGGAAGGTGCAATTTTCTCACGTTCCTGATCGACAACTCCGACGCAAGTATCTATAGAAAATAATATTCCCGAGGAGCGTAAGACCACTTAATAGACACCTTGAAAAGTGAAATAAAGTGGTAATTGAAAGGAGCTCTGCACCTCGTTCTTTTTCCCCCGCTCTTCCTCACGCTGCAATAAGACTATCCACGTATCTACGTCTTCATAGGTGGCTTAGTTTTCGAGGAAACCAAGTCGCAACGTGGGCACGTACAGCATGGGAGGTCAGTCCTCTTGATGTTCCCGGCCTCGAAGGCGAACTAATGTGACACCTTTCATGCGAAACCTGTAACACGACCATAAATATTTATCAGACACGACAAAGCCTCTAAAGATTGCCTGGGAAGCCCGCGAAATACGAAACGGGCCCCGCCGTGCGGGGGTGTCAGGGCTGCCAGTGATTCGAACGCATCCCCCGGTTCCGGCGTTCTGACGCGGGTGGGAAGGATATCGTAAATAGTCGGTGGCTCCGAGTGGCTTTCGGTATTCCTACGCTGGCTGGCCTCATCCTGTGAAACCTAATCGAGACGCATACTGCCGCGAGGAATAGTGCCTCCGTTCGCGCCGCTCTCGGATACCATAAATATGTGGAGGCAGGCTCGGGGAACGAGATACACTCCCACGTGTCGGCGCTGCCGTGCTCGGCCCCGCGATCCTGCGGCGTGGGCAGGGACGCCGACTTGCACGACAACGGTTACGACGATGTAGAGGGCGAAGGAGACGGGCACGAAGTGGACAACGAGGAAAAAGACGACGAAGAAATGTGCTCTGGAAGGGAGAGGAGGAGGATGATGCAAGATGGAGTCGGCGTGCTTGCTGGACGAGCTTGTCTACATAAACGTCGCTCGTTTCTTCCTTCGCGCCCTCGTATACATGTCCCCGATTTTCTCAGCAGCTTCTGAGAGTACGTGTGTCGCGCCGGTTACACGGACAAGGGCCGAGAGCGCGTATCCCCGGGTCACGATGCGCGTGTGGCCCGCCACTATTCGCGTCTGGAATTCGAATCCAACCCGCGCAGCTGGTTCAACGCCGTTCCCCAATGCGCCGAAACGATGGTTAGAGAGCTGTCTGGGACGGTCCTTTCTTTTTTCCCCGAACACCCCCATTTGTGGAGGGAAAGGAGAGGGGGCCTGGAGAACAGTGACGGTGTTCATGACAAATTTACGGTTTCTTCTCGTGCGGGGATCTGTTCACTGTTATAAAATGACCACCCGATCAAATGCCGCTCTTGTTCCGCCACTGAGCTTCCAAAGAAACTGATACACTCCGTAGAATGCGATTCCGGATCTACCAGCCGCTGCATGCTTCTTCGCGACCGTTTCCAGCTACGCGATGCCTGGAAACCAGCTCCGAAGCAGAAACACGATGCGTCTCGCGCCGGCGAAAGCGCAGCGTGAAATGTAGCGCCATCCCCTGCGGGATTCAAACGTAATGAGAAAGATATGATCCTCTGATGGGAGCTCATCGCCGGCCCGACGTGTTCAACTGCAAAGGGGAAAACTGTTTCAGCGAGCGGAGGGTGTCTCGCTTCGCATTCTTTCGTATTTTCGTGCCGTCCACCCTTCTCCACCGTAAATCGCGCTTGCACGCGTGACGCGCGGCAGTGACACGTTTCCGAGACGTGTTCCCTGGAAATACGTGCGGCCCGTTAGTCCCGACTGGAATCGGACACGAGGGTTACAGCTGCCTGACAATCCTTCATCGTCATCCAGCCCGATGGCACTCGGAAGCCTCTACCGGCGGAAAATCCACTGCCACGGCGGCAGATGCAGTTTCACGGATTCTTACGATTCTCTCTTTCACGCGTGACACGTGCCTTTTTCCACGCTGGATATAGCCGTCAATTTTCCCCTGAAGCAATTGGCAGAGACTTACAGTTGGATCTGTGTCTTCGATGCTATTAAATTGTAATGCATTTAGAGGGTTCTCGGAACGCAACAATAAGTACTCCTCAGTAAGTACTCCTCTGAATTATAAATGCTAAATCGTTGGTAGCAATGTACCGAGACTAACAGCGCGTACTGTCATCGGCAAAAGGCTTTTAACCACCTACGAAGTACATGTACTCTTTTAGTTTTACAGTAAGAATCCCTCCAGTGACTCAATAGTTCCCTCGTTCCCGCGAAAATATTGACAAAAGTGTCAAGGGAACAGCGAAGCCGCTGAAACTTTTAATCGGTTTTGACCGACAATGCAGAGCGCACCGGAAACGCTAGTCGTACTGTGTCATACATTTTTTGTCCAGCTCTTCGGCTAACTGACACAGAACTCCACGATTTTCCTCCGATTCCCCAATATCGACAGAGAGCGTTCTTTATTTATCTGTTCGAACGGTTACACTCTCCGCATAGATGAGGTGCCGCAAGCAGGTTCCCGTAAATTTTCGGGATGCGTAAATATTCATCTGCGCATATATATTTGCCAAATCGTGCCAGAACCGTGATCGCGCAGTGCCTGGATTAGGCTCTGCAAGCGTGGCGTATCTTCTTCGACGTTGTCTCGCCGTAACGATCTCGTGACCGTAAAACTAGGCCCCTATTTTTACCGTCTCGATCGCGGGGCGGTGGAAGTCCGAAATTCGTCGCGAAAGGAATTCGGGTCACGTCGAGCTTCGCTCAGGAATTCACCATGGGCGCGGGGGATAGCTGTCCGATCGCGGCCCCTCGCAAATGCATCGGTACCGCGGCACGCGGAAATTCGAGCTCACGCGGAGGGGAATCCGTGCACGGTCCGATACGCGTCCGGCTTATTGACTTCCGGTGACGTGGGAATACCTCGTGGCCGCTGCGTATTACCTCCTCGTTAGCCGTCGGTGAACGGCATTCCCGATGATTCGCAGGGCAGCTAGCGGTGGTGCGCCTCTTTTGCCAGGATTTAAAGGGAATCTGATCAGGAAACGTCGGCCCCGGCGAGCGGCCCGCTCGCGGGAACTTAACGAATAATACGGGGCGAGAGGAGGCTGGAGAAATAGAGACGAATGAGCTGACTAAGCAGAATGGATGTTGGTGATTACACGAAGTACTCATAGACAGACCTGGCAGACAGATTGCATAGTGTTTGCCTGGAGATAAAACAATAAATCATATCCTGCTCGTCGGCAAGAAGCGAATTCATTATTTTAACGAGAGTGGCAAATATTTCCGTCCCGCTCGCGCGCTTTATCCGCTTGATTAATTCAATCGTGACGATCGTCTCCCGGGAAATTCGTTGTAACGTCCATGATTTCTCTCCTCTTCATTCTCCCCTCTTTTTTATTTTGCTCGCTTGTTAATGCGTCGCTATTAAAAAAAAAACGATGTTTCCACGAGCACCGGTGCGTTCGTATAGGAAAGTGTTTATTACCATCCAGTGGAAGGCAACGCCTCCTTTGCAATTTAAACGTAATTGCAAGATTTATAGCTTTAATAATCTCGCCGGCGTTACACAAGCCTACCGGGCTTGGTATTAATATTAATCATTTTTCGCGTGGAACTTGTATGGCTACAACCACTTTGGGGGCTTTTTTCCTGAACGTTATTATCCTCACGTAGCGACGCAGGCATGCGGCGCTGCTCGTGCACGATGCATGTGCACTTAAATAATTTTCCTGCACTTTCAACGGCGTTTAATTGCGCGAACGTAATCTTTGGCGTTCCCCGCCGTGCTTGCGCAATTATCTTCGAGCTTTAAATAAATGAAACGTTACTCGAGGAGGGAATATTCCTCGCTTCGGAGCGTTGAAGCGTTAATTTATTAACGTCGTTTCTATCGACGTTCACGGGGCTGCATCGAGAACTCCGCGTTCTGATGGAGAGGCGAACTTTACGATTGATCGCGTTGAACTGCGCCGTTCTCTTGTTAATTATGTTACTTTTATTTCGTCCCCGACTTCCACGTCCTGCCCCCCTCTCTTTATTACAATTATCCTACGTCGCTTTTCTGGTTCCCTTTCGCAGCTGGTCAACTTTCCTGTACATTCGGGGCTGCACAGGGAGCCTGCCGTACGCCGTTACTAAGGGTAGATTCAGTGAGGAGAACTGCAGTGGGATAGGTGCGGGCTCGTAGGCGCGTAGCGTAAGTTTATATAGCTGGGTTCCTTGTGGGGCCCCAGTGCAGAGCAGGTCCCGCATAGTGATCCTCTAGGGAGTGAGCGGAACAACGTGTATCGTCGCTGATTGGTTGTCGCGATTTTGGAGCAAAAGCGGCAGTAGACAGAGAAAAAAAACTGTAAAAAAGAAGGAGACAGAAATACTGATAGAAAGAGACAGAAATACTGATAGAAAGAGACAGAAATACTGATAGAAAGAGACAGAAATACTAATAGAAAGAGATTGATACGTTTATTTCTGGTTTTGCTCCAAGATGGCAGCTGTTATACCGATCACTCCCTAGAGGATCACTAGTCCAGCAATATAATTCGGTGGGGTCATGAAATTTCCAAAACATTTGTTACTGCAGGCATTTCGTATGACTCGACGGTTCGATTTTACCGATAATAAAACATTTATTGCTAATAATACTTAACTTTTCAGCGACACATAATAAAATTAGAAAGTTACTACTATACAAACAAATAACTCGGACACAAAGAAAACTTGCAAGTGTAATGATGAGCACCAGATGCGTACTTTACATATGTATATATTTATTCATACATCCTGTTCTAGCTTTTATAAATGATATATATCGTCACTTAAAATTTTGTTTCCTTTGTGTCCGAGTTATTTATTTGTACAGTATTAACTTTCTAATTATTTTCAGTGTCGCTGAGAAGATAAGTATTATTAGCAATAAATGTTTTATTAGCAGTAAAATCGAACCGTCAAGTCACACGAAATGCCGGGCAGTAGCAAATGTTTCGGATATTTCATGACCCCACCGAATTATATTGCGAGACCTGCTCTGCACTGGGGCCCCACGAGGAACCCAGCTATATATGTAACGAAAGTATACTTTCGTTAAACTGAATCTTGCCGCGCTTCTCGTGCTCCGCGCGCCATTTAATGGACGACCGTGAGATGAAAGGGGGAGAGATGGGGATTACGTAATAGAGCACATGTGCAAAGCGTACAAAAATAATATTACAAGTCGATTCGGATAAATAGAGAAGTGATAGTTGTAAACTGTAATTGTCGTTTCCTTGTTTACAGGTAGGAGTGTAAATAGTGTAAATAATTGCTGTAAAGAGCGAATAAAATTTGAACTCCTTGTTTACAGAGAAACATATTTCAGTTTATTTATTCATCACTATCAGTAATAATTATAAGAGGCTTGTATATATACTTACGCTACGCGCCTACGAGCCCGCACCTACACTGCTGCAGTTCTCCTCACTGATTCTACCCTTAGTAACGGCGCACGGATGGTTGCTCGCCGCTAGGCGCTGAAAAAGGCTCCCTGCGCAGCCCTGCTGTACATAATTCTCATCGCGACGCGGCAGTTCGCGGAACGCCGTTATTAAGTGGCTCGTTAGCATTAGGAGCTAACTAGTTACTATTCGAATCGCTGCGATATCCGAACACGTTGCTAATTTCATTTGGGTACCGTGCGAACGAGCCTGCCGCGTGAATTAGACTCAGCGCGCCCAATCGATAACGTTAAACATCAAATTATTAGGCGGAGCAGCGAACGTTGCTCTGGATTATTAGGGAATTATTAGGCGCCTACTGAACGACACGATTCCCATTTGACTGTGCGCCAACATTTTCCCGTATTTTTATAGTCACCAGTGTAAAATCTTTTCCCTTCACCCTCGGTAGGCGCAGACGCGTGACGTTTAATACCGCCGTTACATAAACTTTTCTCGAACAGGGAGCCTGTGAAAATCTGATCACGTTGCGCGAACACGGAAGAAACGTTAATATCGATCGAATGTCGTAGCAAAAGATGCCAACTACAGGCGAGCGGAGAGTACGAGCCACGATAAATTGAGGGTTACGTTGGGGAATTAATATACTCGAATGGCGCGCACAATGCGTGTAGTTTCCCGTGGCAGAGGTCGGCTAACCACCGCCCCCAGTGATCATAGACCATCGAGCCTGGAAGAAGAAAGGTTTTATGCTAATTCCTGCATCGAGCCCACTCGTTGCCGCGACCGAGCATTGTCCGCTAATAATCGCTCGACTGCGAGCTCTCCTCAACCCACTGACTGCCTAACCCAGCCGAGAATAATAATTATTTCGCGAGGACGCGGTTAGAAAATTACCGAGTAGACAGACAGGCGGTTCCTCTCGCGGGGAGACAAAGACGAGGAGTCGCGCCACACGAGAACCTGGATGGTACTCGTGCAGTGTTCCCAGAATACCGTCTGGGCGACGCGCAAAACTCCCTCTTCGCCACTTTATTGCTCAGCATTTTAGCACTTTAAGATCGCGCACTTGGACGTGGTAATACACAACCGCATCTACGAGCCGGAGCGTGTCGTTCGGTTCAGTTTGGGACCGATAAGCCGGTAATGAGAGGGGAATGGTAGGATTATCGATTTAAAGGCCACGGCGTAATTATTGCTACCAAAAGGTTGTAATTATAAATATTCAAAGCGCGTTATCGGGTCGTCCAGCGACGTTCCCCGGAGGTAATAATTATTTCACAGTGATAAGCCGAAGAAACCGTGGAATGAAGAACTCGGGGGAAGACAAAGATGAGCCACCGTACAATGAGACCGATGATATTACCTCGGACCGGCGTTCATTGAAATGCCGCCGCGAGCCGGGGAGGGAGACTTATTTCCCCTCTTTTCTCTTTGGTTGGCCGTTGCTGCATCTTTCTGCTAATATCTTCTTTGCCAGTAGCTTAATTTGTAAGTCTATCTCGTTGCTAGCAGAAAGTATTTTTACGGGCAATCCGAGTTGCGTTTCCATTATTTCTGTACGTTTCGACTTCGGATCGTAGCAGCTTGTCTTCCATCTCCGTTTAAACGCCCTTCGCTTTCTTGCACTCGCTTTAACTGCTCCGAAACGATGTCACAGTTTTGTTACACGCTTCTAAGCGTTGGCGCACATTGGGCGCAGGGTGACAGCGCGCAGCATCCCCTACGCTTTGCACGGAGACAGCTTTTGCCTCAGTGGTCTCGCAGTTTCGAACCTCGAAGAAGGTATAAAGGAACCGCGCCAATTTGTACCTGATACCATAAATACTGAACACACACTGGAGCAGAAACTGCCTCGTCGCAAATCGTAGGCCACGTTGCGCTCAATTTGCGCCTCCACTGAGGGACATGCCGGGGATGTAAATAAAACACCACCGCGTAATATTTCGCGACGCCTATTTATTCAGCCGACATAGTTTCCCCCGTAATGTATGCATCCCCTCGTTGCCAGTTCTTGCTCTAGTTGCTAATGCTGTTACGTTTCCATTTGTTGGCTACGCTAAAGGGACCATACCAAAGCACGCATAACTTGATATTCCCAGCTTCTCTGTTTTTCCCTCCCTCTCTATCTCTCTCCGCTCTTGCTTCCCATCAGCCTATCGCTTTTGTTTCTTCATTTCGTGGTATCTACCTGCTCTCTCCAGGTTTTTCTCGCCTGGCATTGTAATACGTTCGCTCGAAATAAAGGATTATAAATAAACTAAATTGCGACCGTAAAACTTAACTACAATGGTATCGGCGCACTGGATCGGTCAGATTAAAACAATTATTATTTTAATAAATTAAAATAATACATCAAAGCTATTTTGCAATTAATTATATATATTAGTTTCCGACGTTTCGATCTTGGTATAGATCATCTTCAAGGAAAGTTAAAAACATATATAAAACTAGCTGACCCGTTACCCGGTTTCATCCGGGAATTATTATTATTACGTATTATTTTCGATAGCATATTTATAAATAGCCTATAATCTAATCTAGGACGCATGTAATTTATATTCAAAGTTCCATTGAAATTCGTTCAGCCGTTTAGGCATAAAAGACGGACAAACAAACAGACAACGTTTTCAAAAGTATGTTCTTTAATAATTCACGATCTTTGTTTGTACGTTCTTTAATAATTCGCTCGAAATGTTTAAAAACTGTAACCGAAATTCTCCACGGCTCTGAACTTCAACGAAGCCCTCGAGGCCGAGGCTGCTGTGAATCAAAGAAGTTGGAAAATTCAGTTACCTCCATATTCCTTCTCCCCTGACTGATCACCATGTCCCGTTTCTAAACTTGCCGCAACGTTCGTTCTCAGGGACCCATTTCGGACGGGGAATAGGTACATTTTGTAACGGACCTCCATCTACTAATAAAGTATTTCGACTCGATCCTGGGAATCGTTACTATTAGTTACTCTTTCGACACTCTGCACGGTTGCACGCTAATAAATTACAATCGTGCCGGGAAAATTATCTTCAGCCGCCACATCCTCCCGCTCAAAGATACCTACCGGTTACACGTGCAAGCTGCTTTCTTTCCGCCTCCCAGTGTTGTCTCATCGTTTTCGTTTCTCCTTTTCCGCGGGCACGTTCGTCGCTGGTTCCGTTTCGCACGCTCCCCAAACGGCAGGGACGAGGAAGCGACGGTTAACCACCACCAACACCGTGGCAACCGCCAGCAGCGAGGATGCACGAGGATGGTACGACGGTGATGGTGTGGTGGTCGGTGGTCGGTGGCTCCGTGGCGCGTCGTTAAAGTATCCTCTCGTCGGGCAACGAGCGCAGGGCGCACGATTTAAATTTAAATAAGCGCGACGAAGCTGCGATAAAATATAATTAAGTTGGCCGCGCCACGTCGGATGTGGCGCTGAAGTGGCGCGGGGGTTGGGCAGAGGGGGAGGGGGGCCAGGCCGTGGGAGGAACGACGGTGGAGAACAGAGAGAGGAGAAGAAGAAGGGCGGTCCGAATGAAAAGACTAGGAGTCGACGAGAAAGGGATGAGAGGCTGCTGCAACGACGGGGCCACCGTTCTCTGTATATATGTATATTATGCGTATATTACGAGCAAGGGCGAGCCGAGGTATCACGTCGCTACTTAACTTGACGGACTTAATGGCCGGGCGTAATGGGCGCGGCCGCAAGAAAAAAAGAACGTAATTAAGAGTGGCAAGGATCCCCGGTTGCCAGTTACCAGGACCAAGATTTATGTTACGCGGTAATTTCTGCGAAATCCTACCGTCCTGACGAGAGCGGCAATCTCATCCCCAGCGAGCGCGGGGGATAGGCAAGGCGAAGGCTGACGTTGTCGGTGGTGTGTAGCTAGTTTAACGATTTGTAGAGGGCGAATTGTTACGGTGGCTGGCGTCTCGTCGCGCGTTCCCTTGTCATCCGCGTACACCTTTGAATAGACTTTACGGGGGCTCTATACGCTGTTTGCGTCAAAAGTGTCGTTATGTCCGCAGATACCGCCGCAGGTGGCAAGTGGTACACGCTTGTAGGAGTTGTAACTTCTCCTTCGGACGTTTCGACGACGAACACAGTACTGTCTCACTGCGGAGGGACTCGGGCGATGCCCTGGCGATTTATAGCACGCGGTAAATGCCGCGTACACCGTACGTGGACGCTTGGATGTTATTCTTCTTCTCGCGACGGCTCGGGTGTCTTATTAAACGGTGCACTTTCACGCTGCGAGGTATAACTAACCCGAGGCGACTACCCACTCCCGCATTCGGGGAACATTTTTTTTTTACGACCGACATTTTTTTTTTACAACCACCGAGTGCCTATATGTGGTTGGAAGACTTTTTAGACACCTCGCTCGGTGACGCGACCTTTTCCACGCCTCGTTGGAGGGAATTTTTGGGGGTGACGGGGGTGGAAAGAGCCGCTTCATCAAAATCGACGTGGACCGCGGTCGTCGGTGGATCCGAATGGCAGTGAAACGTTATATGCGGATGGCGCGGGACATTTCTCATCGTAATGTGATTTATGGAACATTTTTAACTCCCCCGAGGTACGGCTGGCCCATGCGCGGCCGTACGTTGATGGTGTTGTATCTGCCGCACACTCTCTCTCTCGAGAGAGATTCGCCTGTTCGTGTTTTATCATCCTTGCGCATACGCATTGTTCCCCCCAGCGGTCGCCGTCTCGCCGATACTTCACGCCCGAAACTAATTACCGGCTTGAAAAATTCCCGGCTATTTATTGCGCTTAGCTGCCGGTCCGTGGCTCGTTAGAAGGACCTCTCCTCGTCCTCGTGATTTACCGTGCTCGTCGTACGTTCGCTTGTCATTGCCGCCGCATTGACCCCTCATTATTTTCGTTGCGGCCATTCGATTCGCGGCTACACCACTTACTTCGTTAGTTTATGGCTCGAACGGCCACTTCTTGCAACCCCGCAAGTGGCCTAGGTGCAGCTATCAGCCACGCGCATTCATGGTAGATGGAACACTCTAGTGACTAAGTAAATAAACATCGTATATTTCATCGTCAGAAGTAAATGAAATAGTAGATATCGTTTGTTCGTTTTCTATTTACCAACATCCACTTCCTTCGCTTTGTAATTGAGTCACAAGCCCTCGTATTCGGCTGGAAATCTGCTGGCAATTCGTTGCGATCGTGCCAGGGTGGCAGTCTGCGAAAGAAACACGAGCCCAGCAGATTTAGTAGAAAAAGAGACACAGTAAGGTGAATGTCCCAATTTCTGCTCATTTAAGAGGTTACTCGTCAGACAGAAGGTGTAAAAAATTTGTTCGTCGTCAAAACTTGCAGAGTAATTGATTAATTCTTTAATAATAAATCAACCAGTCGAAAACTATTTAAGAAGGATATTTCAAGATGTTTAACTGCTAGTAATTTGTAATTAAATATAATGCAAAAACTATTTTCTGGCTAATTATCGAATACCAATAGTGACCCTGTTCCTTACCACAACCAGCTAAAATACGGTCGAAAAATCATGTGTCTCTCATTTTAAAAGTTGCTCGTTGCTTATGCTGCACTTTGATTAGCCCCAAGCTCGTGCAACACTCGCGTAAATGTTCAAATAATTTAGAATTAGGTTTGTTGTAACTACAGTAGAAACGTGACGGTTATAATAATAAGAAAAATACGAAATGAGCAGAACAGGGGACATGAGCAGAAATTGGGTCATTCACCTTAGCTTCGTTCTGCCCCGTTAGGCAGTTGGGTCATCGCTTTAATCCATCGGCGGCCGATGCACGTGTACGAGTACCTACTTGGGGCAAGTGGTTTTTCTTCGGGGCAATCGTTACACGGGCACAGGCGAGAGCCCGGTTATCCCGATATTTCCGCGAGAGCAGCGGCCGTTTCGCAGTGTTACGTCGAACGGCTCATTAGTAACCGACATCCCATTATATCCCGTCGTAAATAACGTCGCACACGTACGCACCGTGAGCCGACGGCTCCGCTATGGTTTCAAGCGCGTTGCGTTCGGACGTCGGCGTAAGATCCTGCAGCGGGAACGAAGTGCCGGCTCGTAAAGCAAAATCGTAAAGGGACGCCCGGGGGACCAGGGGTCAGGCCTCGGAGAAGCCATGGAGAAGCCGCGGGACCCCTTCACGCCGCCTGCGCCGTCTTCGTTTCGTTGTAAATCGCTTGTTGCTCCGACTTACGACGTTACGGGTCGCTATTAACTTGAATAGGATTACCTTGTCCCCCGGACTTGCTCGCAGATTAAATTTCCCCGTTAAACCGTGTCTTCGACGGCGCCGCCGTCGTCGAAATACGGGGCGCGTCGCGACGTTCGAGGATTGCGTAACGCGGGGTTATTAACGAGCTTCCAGACAGTTTCGCGTTTTTTTAAGCTGGAGCTTGGATCCGAAAGAGAGACTGCGTAGGCGTGTTTATGATAATCTTCGCTTATGATGGATCGCGGAGACCTAGTTAAACCTCCGCGGAGGACCCTTACTACCAGTCGAAGTGGAATATCCGTGACGCCAGCCGGAGTGGCTCGGTTTCGTACCGCGGACCAGTTTCGAGTTTCGCCACCGATATTTTCGGAGCGGCAGCCGGATAGGGCACCTTGTCGGCGTTAAATTAAGTTAAATCTCGTTTAATCTCGGCTTTCTACGATTCTGCGGAAACGCTCCGTGGCACGAATTTAGATAGAGCTAATCTAAATTCCCCGATCTGTAGCCCCGTAATCCCCGGCCCACGTATCCCGGGCTCGCCTCCCTTTGCCCTTCGTCATCTTCCGTAACGCACGTGCAGTTGTTTTCCTGAGCCACGCTACTAATCACCCTTTCTCCAATCGATCCGTGAACACGGGGATTCTCTACGCGCGGCTCGGTCGAGGGTCGAGGGAAAGTGGATTTCGCGTCTGGAATCAAGGTGAATATCCCAATTTCTGCTGATTTAAGAGGTAACTCGTCATAAAGAAGGTGTAAAAAATTTGTTTGCGATGAAAATTTGCAGAGTAATTGATTAATTCTTTAATAATAAATCAACCAATTCAAAAACTATTTAAGAAAGATATTTCAAGATGTTTAACTATAAACATCTTAAAAACTATTTAGTTTAACTATAAAAATTTTAAATACAGTAGTTTGTAATTAAATATATAATGCTCTGAATGTCCTTATTTTTGCTCATGAAAAATATCGATGTATGTGTTGACCCAAGCTCGTGCAACACTCTCGTAAATGTTTAAATAATTTAGAATTGTTTTGTTGCAACTGTAGTACAAACGTAACGCATATAATAATAAGAAAAATACGAAATGATCAGAAATGGGGGCATTAGCAGAAATTGGGACATTCACCTTACTGGTGGCTTGTGACGGCGGATCTTGGGCCGGAGGACGCGCGTGGGCGCATTTATAATAAGCAATAAGTCGTTCGGTGTACCTACGTACAATAATTCACGCGCCAGGCGGATATAAAATTTCCACCCTCCGCGGGTCGTTTTCGCGTGCCCGTGCACGCGAATCGCGCGCGCGTGGGCGAGTGTGCGTAGAGCGTGGGGGGTCGTTTGATCTTACATAGGTGTGTGCATCTGCCGGGGAATATGTACGCCGCGCGTGCTCGTGCAGACCGATTCCCACGGGACGGCAGCCATCCGATACGTTCCAGATACCGAACGCGGATGGTTTGTGACACGAAAGTTCAGGGGAAATTAATCTGTCGACAAAATAACGCACGTTCTATAAGGTTGAGTAAACGGTAGCCTCTCGTCGCTGCAAAGGGTAAATAGAATTGACGGATGCTACTAGCCGCAATTCTCGAATATTATGAACTACAATTATTAGTATGAACTTTGAGGGATGAAAGATAAGTAAATGTGAGCTATCCCTCAAATTATTCCCTACCCAACATCGCTTCACACTTCCGTTGAATTCGAATCACAAATTTTGCGTTGTTTCTTGACAAACAAAGAAAAAATCTCGATGAAGTCACCTGGTGAGTTTTATGCACTCGAGTGGACAGAGACGTACCTACTGGTCACGTTTATGATGATAAATATAACACGCTATATATAACCGAGAAAGAAGCTTCGATTTCTGACAATCTGTATGTATTGCAGATATCTCGGGCGGTAATGACGTCGTCCCGCCAAATAGAGATCCAAGATTCTATTTCTATTCTGTCGGTATGTTAATCAAATAAAACTCCCAGGCGTCTTCATAAAAGGCCGGACTGACGTGTCGGAAGAGAAATTAACTTGCCACGTTCGCACGATCTTTCAACGCCCATTCAATGCTCACTTTTACCAAGCGTCCTGCTTTCCTTCCTCGGATGCCACGCACGTAGAACACCCCCGATGGGTAGTGTGGGCGATCGTGGGTGGTGTTTAGGTGCGTCGCTCGTAATTACTCCCGAAGTCGCAGAAGACTCTATCGGTCTGAGCGTAGAATTACCTGGCGGCATGGGGGGAGAGGTATAGGTGGAATTTATAATGACGAGGGCGGGGAGACGCGAGGTGCATTTGCATGTAACCATGACGAGACACGGGGTGTGTGTGCGCGCGCGCGGGCGTGTTGGAAGCCGTTAAATCCGTCACGTCGCGTCGGGTGGACTACTTTCCTGTCTCGCAGTTTAAAAAAAAAAGACAAGAAAGCAAACTGAAACTTTAAGCTTGCTGCAATTTTCAGTTGGTAATTAGGCCACTTTAGAGGGGTGGCACGGATGGCTCGCAATTTCTTTCGTTCTTGTGCAAACCAGCCCGGACTTTCGCGGTGCTTTTTCACGAGGACACTGTAATACTTCTTCCCGCTTCTTAGAGGATGTTCCTGAAGGGTCGAGGAATAAGTTGGAAGTTCTTTATAGGAACGACAAAGGGGGTCGCGAGGAGATTGTTGCCAGAATAGTATAACGGCAAATGATCGCGAATACTTTGAAGGAATCGCTAAAGTTCACCGTTCTCCGCGCTCGATATGTCACGGTGCTAAGTTTTGTCGCAGAGGATACACGTCCCTCCGCCGCTCTTCCCGAGAAAGAAGCCCGACGCGCTCTAGATTTCAGGCTCGCGGTAAAATTGGTCGTTCCGTATAACCGTTTGATCGCGCAGCGGTTGTTAGCCGCGCGGAAGGATTACGTCCGCGAATCCTGTTCAGATATTGAACGAGCAGGTGAGATGGTCGTTGGAGTTCAACGACGGCCGTGGAGACCTCTCGGGAAACCACTTTGAAAGTTGGCAGGGTTCCTGATATTAGGGGTAGAGGTGAAGTAGCCCTAACGTCTCCGTCCTCATTATGTAGCTACGCACCGGGTACTTTGTGGCGGTCGATCTTCGCCTAACGACCTGTTCTTTTTTAATTAAACGCCGTCCCCGTTTCGCCTAGATATATTATAATAATTAATGGAACATGGAAGGAAGAAACGACTTCCAACGGTGTAGATACTGAGGAAGTTCAACCGCGCGCTTTCAAAGGACGATCAATAGCGAAACGAATAGATTTCCCATTGCGAAGTAATTGTTATAAAGAAAGGGCGCAATCCATTCAAATACCGATTACCAAGCAGCGAACGACTCCCGGACCTTCTTTCCCCATTTACTGGCCTGATATATGTAGATCAGATGAACACCTTTGTTTCGTCGAAGAAAGGACGCTGTACGCTCTCGAATTAAGTTCGCAGCCCACACTTCTTTCTCCCTCGGGTTGCAAGTTCACGTGTATACGTATACTCTGAACTGGCGTTCGCATGCTCGCGAAAGCCGCTTTCGTTCGTTAACCACGGTCGAGCGTAAGTCATAATTACCGCCGCAGACACGCTCAACGATCTCCGTTCGCGGTCAATATATGCTAATGCGTGCCATTAATACGTACGTAAAAGCGTGCGCGTGTGGAGCCCGCACGGCGGACTACGAAAGGGTGTAAATTGTGTAAAGGCCTTCGGTGGTACGAGTCGAACCGCGCTTGACCGATTAAACTAGACGTCCGTAACTGGCGGTCGATACTGCGGATGAAGGAATTAATAAGGCAGTCGGAAATCACGTCCTATATTTTATCAAACCGTCCAGAGCTGGCGATATATTCCCCCCTCGTTTGAACGAGTTATTTATCACTGGGTTAATTATTAATACCGATGCCCTTGAATAATGAATATCGTGTTTAGCGCAGCGTGAAATTATTTATGTCGAAACTGTGTTCCGCCGGCGGTCGAGCCGTCATTGCTTTACCGTATTATTTCGGTCGCCGGAACTTCTCGCAGCCAGTTCGACAGTCTTGGGTCAGTCGTTTTGCTGAAAGACTAGAGTTCTATGTAAGTGGTATCGAGCGCTCTTCGCTGAGGTTCTCCGCGTTAACCAGGAGGTGTAACAACGTCGATTATCTTTCTCTTCCAACCAAGGGAATCAGCCCCGAAAGATGAGTTCGCTGGTTTCGTTAGTCGATAGCAGCGCCAGGCGTAAGCGTGGCTCAGCACGTGCCCATGCATATTTACAGATTGCTCTTGGCGGGTAAACAGTGTTTCGAAAGCAATCTCGAGGCGACAAATGAATGGTTATCATGTGGCAAAGAACGTTTCACGTTTATCCTCAATCAACGCGCGTCATGAACGTTTACCGCAACAACAAAAAAATGGTCACTGGCATCGTCTTGCTCGTCGTAATGAGCAGATTTCTCCGTTCACGTGGATCACACCGAGAGGGAAATAAAGCACCGCGAAAATTCCGCGCTCCGATTTGTTTGCCTCGCGAATCAGGCTTGGAGTCCGTATCACGAAACCGACTGGGGAGTGGTTTTGTCCTGAGAGTGCCTCTGATCGTCTTAGGGCGTCCAGCGACGTTGAATTACCGAAACCGTTTGCAAATACTGAAACGATTTCGAACCCTCCCCTCCAGGCGTTGTCAGCAAATGCATTGTTCCGTTAGCAGTTGAGCATCGACAATGAGTTCATGGGAGGATGGAAGTCCCTCGCATACCTCGCGACAGTAGAACCCTGATCCTCCTGCACCCTCGAAGTCGTGTGCCATTTTTTAAAGCAGCTCGGCACAGGCGCGCAAAAATCCGTGTCGTCCGGATATTTCGTTTCCAAACGATCGTCGTACCTACCTGTCGCGACCTCCCCGAGTTCTATCCCCATCGCAAGACTGCTAAGTAATTTGCCAGGGGTCTATTATTTCAAGGTTCCGTTCCAGCGATTATAGGCAAACTCTAATAACGACAATTATGTCATTTCTACGGAATTCGACCGCCTGCGGCGACCCGGGACAATACCTTCGTTATCCAGGAAGATTCGGGACCTATCGAGCTCGCGAGCACGCGCAAATTCTAGGAGGGCTTAATTTCCCGAGCCTCGCATTCAACCTCCGATCGTCGTCCTCTTTTATGCACGAGAAAAATGCCTTTCGGCCTAACGATAATTGGCTTCTTTACCCCTCCCTCTTCCCCAACCGTTTTCAAACGGAGCAAGAAGCGAAATTAGCGATTGATTTCGAGCTGCGAAGGGAACTGTAGCTGGGAGATAGGTTTATGGGACGCTGAAGAAAGCGGCGGGTTAATGGGGACAGTTTTTTTTTTTTCATGCACAGCGGGACGGTTTGTAGGCCGCCTTCTCGGTTCTAATTCCGAGGGTTCATAAAATCCTGCAAACGCGCGACGGGTGCAGGGTACGGGGTAAAAAAGAAAACGCGGGCACGCAACCCAGAGCGGTTATTTAGGGAAGCACAAGCGCTGCTCGCCTTCGTCGCCCGGAAACTTTTTTTTCTGTTTAACTTGAGAACGGCCGCAATCGGGGCCGGCTATGTACGGCCCGCCACATCAAACAGACGAGTGGCCTTTGAAGATGAAAAGCTCGCGTCGCACAACAATTTAATCTTCACGGTAATAGGGAACGGAGGAGGGAGTCGCAACGCAGTTTACGAAAGTCCCCGGAGGTTCCCCTTGGCCCTCTAGCAAAGAGAGCGGACAGGGGTAGGTCCAGCCCGAACTCGAGTTCCGGTACCCCCGTGCGGAGCAGCGTGACCAACGAGGCGAAGGACAAACGAGCAAACGAACACACCGTATCACATAATTAGGTACGCCCGCTGCCGGCATAACGAAGTTTGACGAGAGACCATAAACTTCTATTCCCTCGGACAGGACGATGCTTTTCCACTCTATTTTCTGCTATCGGATAGGATGCGGCGCTCTGCCGGTGGTTCTGGAGGTCGCGATTAAATGTCAGGGGAAATCTGGTTCTGGGGAATTGCTTTGTGCAAGCGGGTTCATTCCATAAGCAAAGTGGACGGAATGAAATAATTACGATCATATATGAATCTTGGCTTAGAACTGCGCCGCGTTATCGGCCAGGTCGCAGGACTTTAGAGATTCAGTGTTAGCTGAGACTAATCGCGTCTATCTAATAAACGGTCGATCTCAATTCATCAGCAATGCCTTTCACTTGTGACTGTTATTTATGGCCAAACGCATTTAAGGAAGAATACGTAGAATGTTTACTCTGGGCGCACAGAAGAGTTCTGATAGGGAAGATCGATAGGTTCCGCAGAGAGCGGACACGTCCGCGCGGCTCGCGCGACCCCATCGCTCGCGGATTGATTGTGATCGTGGCTTGGCTCGCAGCCTGTGGTCGTAATACTATTGGACGAACGTATAGCCTTTTTGCAGTGTCTTTTTCCCCGTGCAAGCTCGAGGGAAGACGCTCATATCGAGGGCTGCGCCCGGCGCGAGGACAGCGGGGCACGTCGATCGGTCGCTGACATCCTCGGTGCAGTGTATAGCGATTGATGATGGGCAATTTATGTGAGAGGGTTCGGGGGCTGGTCGCTGGAACCTAAAAACGATACCGTAATTCATAACGCGCACATTCTTCTCTTTCAACAAGGCACGCAGGACGTTTCACCGCGAAAGAAATGAGAAACGTAGGTATTTCGTTATGCGAGGCAGCTTTTTAGGCACGAGGCTGGTTTAACGCTACACCAGGGTTGTACCGATGCTTCCTTATCAGGGCTTGAAACGGTTCCGAAAGTAACTATTTAAAACTGTTATATAAAGGTTCTGATTAAAACGGTTATGGAGAACTTTTATTCCAAATAACTGTTACGAAGAACCGAAATTTTCAGCTATTATCTGTTTCGGCTATGGTTCCTATTTTTCTCTTCATATCAGTTCCGTAACCGTTATTTTTTCGGTTCTATATCGGTTCCGAGACGGTTCCAGAATCAATTCTTACATCGACTTTTCCCTAATTGATATCATTCATTATCGTAGCTGTAGATTGCTGTAGATGTTCATCTTTTTTACAAAATCGTTTTAGAAACAGGGGAAACTTTTAACTTCCTATTCTGAATGATATAGTGTGTGTGAATGTAAAAAATATGTAGCTGATTTATTTATTTCAACGCTTTATTATATATTATAAATGTTTCTTCTGTTGCTAAGCTGAGGTTTTAACAAACTTCTATTAACGCTTCTTATATACAGTGAACGAAAAGAAATGCTATCTGCGAACGATGGCTCGAGACTGACGCTCGTACTTACAGGTCATGCGAGGCAGACCCGTTACCGGAGATTTTAAAAACACCAACCGACAAGTCACGTGCTTCCCTATTCTCAACATCTTCTTTTTCTATAAGGATTTTGCAAATCACATACACAGTAATCTGCAGCTACAATAATTAATGATATCAATTAGGTAAAAGTCGATACAAGAATTGATTCTAGAACCGTTTCGGAACCGAAAAAATAACGGTTATGGAACCGATATGAGGAAGGAAATAAATGACCGTAACTGAAACAGAAAATAGCTGAAAATTTCGGTTCTTCCTAACAGTTATTCAGAGTAAAGGTTCTTCATAACCGTTTGGAGAACCGAAACCGATATTATAACAGTTTTCAACCCCTGTTCCTTATGCTTCGCGCGGAAGCTCTTTACCCTCTGATATCGTGCTGAAACATCGAATCGTCTCGCCAAGCTTCTCTTCGCATTATAACCTCGAAACACAGCGGAAGCGGTCATGACGCAGCGAAAACCAAGCAGTTTCGCCATTCGTCGACGATATCGTTACCCACTTCTGTTCAACAAGTTCCCAGAACTTCTATTAATTTCCACGAATCCGAAGGGGGAACGTGAGCGCCGGGCGCCCGCTGCCGCACTCCGATGAATTTACGCTCGCGCAGGATACGATGAAACTGATAAGGTGCTCCGGTTCCACAGTTATAACCAGACCATAATTCAAGCTATCGAGGAGGAACCTGCCGCCCGAGTCAGGCCGAACCAATGGGTTCGTCGATCATCAGGAAAAATGCCACGCGACTCATCCTACGAACGCGGTTCGAACAACGCTTAAGCGATGGAACGCGGTGTCCCGCTACGCTATTTTCGCGTATCCCGCCGCGAGCGCATTTAATTACCGGGCTCCCTTAATTGGTCGTTTAATTAAGGGTCCGGGAGCGTGGCCAAAGCGCCACGTCACGCGACATTCGTTACCGCGCCGAATATTCGTGGATGGGCCTATGCTGATTCGGCTGGCCGACGCGACGCGGGCTTCCGTCGCGAAGCTCGTCAACGGTTGGCGCGCTGGTCGGTCGTACAAAGGAGCCAAGTCGCCGGCAGTTGGATCCGTTGACTAATTAAGCCCCTTGACGCCGTAATTAGCCACGCGTCATCCCTGATGCCCTTCTCACGGATTCTTTCGCCGGGGAGAAATGCGCGGCCCCGGTCGCCATGTCGGCGCGTCTACTTCTGAATGCTTTTGCTCTTCCGCCGGCTATCAGCAGCCTCGCGGACGAACGCCGCGGATTAATCTGTGAAAAAGTGTTTTTGTTTGCCTCCGCCGTTCACCGTGCAGGAGCGACGTGACGCTTTTGAAGCGCGAGCGGTGCCCGAGTCGCACGTCCCCGCGGAGACTCAAAAGGTCTATTGATTTCCTCCCCCGGTCGTTTGGTTTCGTCACTTTTTTTCCCTCCACCCGCCGCTGCATCGGAAATTGTAATGTCGTTCCATTCGGGCTAATCCGAGGCGACGGACTTCCCTCGACTTCTCGCCTGGCCTAGCTCAGTCCCCGGGGAACCCGTTATTAATTTCCGTCGAGAGAGGCACCAAGACAGTTTTCGCGCGGAGAAACAAAGCATTATGTGCGCTCACGGTGGTAACGAGCCTGATGAAAAGCCCAATTGACAGTGTCTCTAGGTGGAGAGAGCTGCCAGCTCCGTTCTGCTCCAGCCACTCGGCAATTACTGCGACTAATTGCGAAGCTGTCTTCATAGGTGCCGTTCCACGTATATTCGTTTCTTCATCGATGGGACTCGTTTTGGAAATCTTTTTCAACGTCCGTAGGGAATAACGGGAGCTCACGACACCCCGGATGTTTTCTAATTTCAGAAAACAAATTTATCACTTTATTCCGAAGCGATCAGTTCCAACTGGATCTGACACTCCTCCTATTCACTTTCCGCGAGCTATTTACGGAATCTGTGTCACGTGTAATCGACTAAATGGCTGGTAAATTCGCCTGACAGAGTACGGTTAAAGTACTCGAGGCAAGAAGTCAATGGTCAGAGGTGTATCGCTTGAATCCGGACGAGGTGGCAAAGACGAGCTGCTCGGAGCGTGAACTGGACGGCTCTCCGGGCGACAGGGAAACGCTGCTCAGCTCGCATTCCTCCGTTTTTAATGACACCTTGCCATTTACGAGCATGGCCGGTCGGGCTCCGGTTCCACTCGAGCTCCCGCGGTACCTTTTTGGAATCCTCTCGTACCAGTAATTCACCTTGACAGACCTACTCTTTTGCGCGTCTTTTCCCGTTCCACTTCCTCCCCACTAGAATTCTTCCGCCACGGCTGCCACGCTGACACCGTTTCCTCGCCCTTATGCAACGCCTTCGCGAACCCTCTCTGCCTTTTCCCATTCCGCCTCTCGCGCGCTCCTCGCTCGTCTTTCTAAATATCTCCGATATCGCGGCAGGTTTATACGAGGTGGGCCGGGCGTAATTACTAGGCGCATCTCTCTTCCGTGTCGTAGTCAAAATTAAAACAAGCGACACGCGGGCGGAGGGCGCGAGCTAGCGACCTCGCGGAATCTCATTTAAGTGATTAAATTGTACGCCCGTTTCTCGGCTCGGGACACGGCGGATCGCGGCCGTTTTCGGTGATTAAAGGGTTCGCGTGGTGTTGCAGCGAAATTTTTTGATTCATTAGATAATTAAACTCGCGGCTGGCTACGAGCGGGCGTGTACAACCGAGGCCTGTCGTTAATATCCGATAAAATACGAGAGCTGGGGTTCACAGAAGAATCCATGGAAAACTGATGGCCAGTCAGGGGCAGAGGGATAGAAAACGGGGGAGAAAGAGAGATAGTCGGACGTAGGTAAATTGGAAATGTGCGCTGTGAGTAACGAATCGGTACTGCAAATAGTTCCCATTGCCTCGGTCGGAGGTTGTATATTGATAAAACCGTAAGCAGACATTCCAGCGTAAATTGATGCCCGGCTGGAGTCGTGTGTGCATAGCGGATTGGCCAGTTGCGTGTTTCGCCACATACGGTGTATACGGGGGTCAGGTGAGCTGACACAAAGGTCAGGAACACTACGGTCCTGGTTCTCCCGTCTCCGTCCCCGTCGTCGGGCTGATGCACTCGCGAATGCCGGAACACGAGTTGGCTCCTTTCACGTTTGATGACGCGATAGGCAACCTTACGATTCGATTTATCTCCCTGCTCGCTCCGGCTCCCATGTACTAGTTCATAGAGTCGATGAATCAAATCATCGAATCGAGGCGTGATTGACGACTTTGTACGCTGGACACTCGTGTCCGCTGGAGTTCGGTGTCAATTATTGAGCTTGGGATTAATTGGAAGCGAAAGTCCCGATAACATTCACCCCTGATGATCCCGCCCCGAAAATTCCACTAATTTTAAAGCTCCCCGAATTTTCTAGAGCGATCATTAGCCAGAATAATGATCTGACTGTCGTTTAGCAGCGCGATAGCGTTCCGTTTAATCGTTATCGCGCAATGCACGTTAGTAGCTAGGTACTACGGGGCAGCGAAACTCTTGCGCAAAAATATGCGTCGCGTGCATATACGCTGACGCACACTGCGGGCCAATATTCCCTAGAACATATGTACAGGATCCGCTGAATGCCGATAAAGCCGCGAAGCCTGAAATTTCGTCGCAAATTGCCACTTTGCAAGGTGTAACAACAATCGCCATATTTATTTATTTATTTATTTATAAACGGATCGAAGCCCTCTTCACATAAATGTTTACAAAGGAAAAAGAACTTTACCTAATATAACAAAAGATAGTCATGCTAAATTACATGGTACACCGGATAAGACATTATCCGATAATCCTACGTAACTGTCTTTTAAAGGTGTGCGCAGATCCATTAAAGAAATCAATACTATTATAGAGTACTAGAGTCAGCAATAATTCGATTTATAGGATTAATTAATCCATATGTACATCTGGATTTAATTGGTTGTAGTCCTGCTGTAGATCTCAATGCGCGTTCAGGTGCGTAGAAATTGATTTGCATAAGAAGAGAGGGACAATCAATATGGTTATTGATTAAATTAAAAATAAAGAAATGGTCGGATATTCTTCTACCTGCAGCTAATGTTTCGAGGTTGACTGTGTTTAATATTGTAGAGTAATCATGATCGAATATTGACATAGGGTTCTTTAGCTTATATGAACAAAATCTGAGAAATTTATGTTGCACTCTCTCAAGCATGATTTCGCGATTAAAGCGTTTCGGAGACCATATAATCGAAGCATATTCTAACAAGGGACGAACAAGGGTAATATATAGCAATCTTAGTGTGTGAATTGAATGAAAATCATTGGAAAAACGTAGTATGAAACCAAGTGTTCTTGAAGCCGAGTTAACAATATAAGAAATATGGTTGGAAAAGTCCCAAGTTGAGGAGAAATGAATACCTAAGTCCTTAACTTCACTTATTGAGGAGAGAATATCGTAATTGAGACGGTAAGGATATAAGAAGGGTTCAGAACGACGGGAGGACCGCGTAACATGGCATTTTTCAATATTGAGATCCATACCATTCCTGTGATACCAGTCGCAAAAACGATCTAGGTCTGCCTGTAATCTGGAAGCATCATCAATGGATGAGATGCTTCTGAAGATTTTTAAATCATCAGCGAATAGGAGGAACTTACAATATTGGAAAATGGTAGTTAAGTCATTTATGAAAATTATAAAACTATTAAACAGGGGTTATACTGAACGTTCCAGTCTCGTTGCAATATTTCTGCGAAACATTCAACAAAACGGATTGCAGTAAAAGTTCGGCGCAATTTCCGCAAACGTAATACCGAACTGGACTATCAATTTAGCTATCTAAATCGTTAGAAGCATCCTCCAAAGTTGAACATCACGGCAGAGAGAGGTGCTGATCGATGTCCTCTGCATCGGCATCTCCGGTACCTCTCCACGAAATGCCATTTTAAATAAACCACGGTCTTCTACGCTGCCGTTTCCAGGGTAGCTAGGTACCGTCTAACTTCTAAGCAGACCGAAACTATGAACGTCTGTCCGCATCGGCCGAGAAAAACAGCGTGAGAACCAGGTACCACGTTCGAAAGCCTCGATGGATGAGAGCAAACAAACACGACAATCCCGAGCTACCGGTCTGAGCCCGCGTACGCGGCTATATCCCCCGTCTCTTCGAGGCGAGATTATCAAAATGATACATTCCGAGTACACACACGTGAACCACGCCGATACGGTGTGGAGCACGTAATGCATAAGGCCCGAGGGTGGCGTGGCGCGGCGATTGCCGCGCGTTGCTCGCGTGTTTCTCTCGGCGTACGGTACCTATGCTGCGGGAGGTTACGTGTTCCGCGCGCGACGACGGGCAACCGGTAGAGCTGCTCTGGAGGTCGGCGCTGAAGAAGGACAAGAGGAAGAGGCGAGAGGAGGGCTCACAGATCCCGGGTCCTGGGTCCCGTCTCCGTCGAGGTCGTGTATTTACACAGGCGGGGTCATCTACAGTCTCCGCGGTACCGTTAGTCTGCATGGGGCATACATATTCTTGTAGCAGTTATCCCGCGGCAGCGTGTCCTCTCCTTCTTCCTCCGCATCCACCCCTCTGTCCCCCGTTCGCCGAGCTCTCGCCTGCCGTTGCATATTTTTGTGCATCGTGTAAGCGTGCATGCAAACCCGCACCGGTAACGTCGGTCACGTACGTCTGCGCTCGTGTGTCCAGTGGCTCAGCCGGTCGACATGCATAAGTCAGAAAGCACCGTGGCCGGGTGACTGTTGTTGCTGCAGTTTCTGCAGTTCCTCGCTGCGCCCGTCATCCCCTCCGGCTGTTCCGTAAGTAGCTCACCTGGGCGCGTGCGTACGGGCGACTTCTTCACGGGGAGATCAACGTAACTGCTGTTTATGCATGAGAGATCGATCGATCCCTTCGCGGAACCGGAATATCGTTCCGGGGGGTGTTGCTGGCAGAGAAGAGCTGGGATGGTCCTGCCGTGTCCGGCGGTTTTATCGACAACCCATCCGCCGCTGGACGGCGGGTCTGTTTGGTTTAAAATGTGAATACATATTGCGCGGCTCTTGCTCCACGTTGCGGAAGAATGGTGTATTTTTATCATAACGTGGAGCGGCGATAATGCAGTTGCCGTCGTGTGCCTTTCCGTACAGGGAAACGCGCAGCGAGAGGATGGTAATGTCGGTGTTGACGGAATGTTGGACAAAAGGCCTGAAATAAAACGATCGGGGGAAAAAAAGCCAAGGGAACAGACTCAACATAGGGAATTTCGTATTTTCGCCATATTTTTTCCCCCTTTTTTTCGCGTTATATTGCGTTTCGTGCAGTCACGCGAACCTGTCAGTTATACGAAGCCCGTTTCTTTCTCGAATGCAGGAATATCGAGTTGCCCGTTGTCGTGTCTAGAAATTGAATCTCCGACGGGTGATCTCTTTCGGCGCAATTTATATTGACTTCATCGAAGTGGAAAGGGGACTCTGTTGCACGAGCATCGCCCTGCGCCCCTTCGCGAGTAAGTTTATAATGAGATTTCCCGACTGGACCATCGTCGTCGATGTTTCCCCTCTCGAAACACTTGATTCGCTTGCGACGATATCGGAGCAAATCCGGCGGCCAAGCTGCTCGGACGACGGCTTATTGCGCCTATGTTTCTCAGAGCGAGGATCGAGTGTCAAAGACAGACGGATCATCGGGAACCGATTAAACGCTAGCTCGAAATAAATGCAAAGTGTCTCGGGGCAATATCGGTGTTTCATCGAACTTGTCAAACTCAGCGACGCCACGAGAGAGCGAACTATCGCCGTGCGATTCATAATAATTCTATTAGAATGCGTTCTCCACCGGGACAGGCAATTGCCCCTGCACTGCGCTGTTCCCAACGTCTCGCAGTGGGGAAATTTTGCGATTTTATGGCCAAAACCATAAAAATGAAATTTTTCAATTTCACAAAATTAATGCAAATGTCGATTGAAGCACTGTATCCATTTGAGTGGTCAAAACCTGAAAACTTATTTTTAATATATAAAATTCGGCACTTTTACGTTCTGATATATGAGAAAATAAATTATCCGAAAAACAGCACTTACAAAAATTACGAACGATGATGATTTTTTTATTATTTATATATATACACTTAAACCTATACAATTATATGCTGTTAAAACTAGTAATTTCTTATCGGGAAGTTTTCTTAGATTACTAATTAGTGGATCTGACGCTAATAGAAGCCAATTGAAAACATCCTCCATAGTTTTTTCCCTTGAGCATTTTCGAGAAAAACATTGTCGGTACTTATTAATATCCTTATTCCGTGCTTCTTGAGCTTCCTTCGAAAGCTGTCCAATTGGAAGGACAGCATTTTCGATTATGTGAGGACCATGAATTAAAATTTTGTGTACAGTAGTAGGCATCATGTACCAAGGATATAATGCAACAAACAATTTTGCCGTTTTTGCAGCATACGTTTGAAATATTTTTTATATTTACTGCGAATTGCATTAAGTACGCTGCACCGTTTGGCTAACGATCCTCGCTGCCACGGAATAACAGTTTTGGCAAAAATGTGGCACGATCATGTAAGAAGGTTGCGTCCTGAACGGAGAATAAAAGGTTGGCGTGATCTTGTTTGCTTCTTGATATCGCAACAGTGGGGAGCATTGAGCAAACGGGAATGGGACCAAGCAACGAGTGGTTAGCGATACGCAAACAGGGATGTTATTAACACGGCACTGATAGTAGGCTTAAGACTTAATCACCCGTTGCGATCGCGTGCTTCTAATTTCACACTCGCTATATCCCCCAGCCCGCCGGCTCAACATCCGGCTAATCGAATCTTTGCAGCTCCCGTAATCACCGTTTGAACACCGAAACGTTTGCACACCTCGCCTTAACACTACTACACTGACCCACATTAATTCACGGAACTTTCCTTTTCCACCGTGGCACACTTGCCAGGCGACCTAACCGATGTGCCCCCTCGTTGCATCGGTTTTTCGTTCACCCCTTTATCCTGCTCCTCCTTTCGAGGACGGGACAGGACGGAGATAGCGCGTCCCACGCCATCCGAGGGTGGAACTTTGGTTACCGCGTGTAGCCGTTATCCGCCCGGAGATCGTTGGGAAAAGTGTGGCTCGTTGAAAACTCGAGGCGGGACAGTTTGGGGGGTGAGAACGGGCCGGGTGGCCATTAGTAAGGGCTGCAGCGCAATTGAACGAAAGTTGGCAAGACGTGCATTAATTTCGCGTCGTGTCATCCGTCCTCGGGGGCGGCGGAGGATGGCGGTGCTTAGGAAATTAGGAGCAAACTTACGAGCACGTAAGCATCCATTTTCCAGCGGCGTGTCCGCGTTGCTGGGGACACGGAGAACAGCGGCTGCCTGACGTCTCATCCGTCTTCCAATGCGCATATGTCCCGGCCAGAAATTACCATCAGGATGGATGCCACCGCCGCTTGGTCCCGGGCTTACGCCCGCGGCAGCCGAGTTTTATGACAGTTGTGCACGGGGTAATAATGGTCGGTCGTGCTTCGCCTCGGCGTGGTCACGAAATTACGTCTTAACGGGCGCCGGCACACAGCGGCTTCAAGAGCGGACGGAAGAGGATGCGAAGGGTGCCGGAGTGGTTCCCTCGAAAGGGGATCGATACGGCGAGGAACAGAGAGACAAGAACGAGTGCATGACACCGGTCTATTGTGCGCGATCGAATGACATTAGGGACATTAGACCCGCATCATGAATTACTTCCCCACTTTGGACGTCGCACTTGAGATATTCTCGTCTTACTACGACCTGTCCCCCCGGCATCGTATTAATTAGGAGCTGTCTCTTGGCTGAAGAGATACCAGGCGAACGTTCTCGACAACGCTGACATGTTCTCCCATTCATTACGCGGAATCGTTCTTCGTTCAGTCGGTCCCCGTTTACTCTTTCCTGCTCGCGACTTTCAAGACCTGGGTCGCTATAGTGCCTCTACGAGCTATAGTGTCTTAGGTGTGAGGTACCCAGCGGGGTCTTAAGGGGTTATGCCTAGTCAGGCGGTCGAAAAGAGGCGAATATTTGTGAAGTTTTTTTGAAGAAGCGGAAGCGTATATTTTTACAGAACTTTTTGCGCTTTAAAGAGCAACATTTAAGGAACATTTGGTAATTTTTTCATAGAAAAATATTTACGTTTATAATAAAATAACAAGCGACATCCAAGAAGCATTTTTAAAAATTTGCTTTCGCGGTGAGCACTGCCATTCGTAACCAGATTATCTAAAATCAAAAAACAAAAACGATTTCGTTAGTATATTACTGTATCCTCAGGTTGGCGGAGAGAATTTTCCGAAATATTAAGTTAAAACAACATGGCAGCTATTTAAAGTTGAAATCTTGATTTTTTCGCGTAATTTTTGCAGAAAAAAATCAGGATTTCAACTTTAAATAGCCGCCATTTAATATATATATACATGTATAGCGCATAAAAGACAATCGAATAATATTTTACTCAAGGAATACATTCCACGAGAACTTTTAATAAAAGTCAATAAATTTCGTGTAAATCGAATCATTGACTGAAAAGTTATTAAACTTTGAATTTCCGTTTCGGGTTAATATGGCCCGAACGGTGCACAAGGGTTGATAATGATAAACAGTATCTTCAATTTCTGTTTTATTTTATTAAAATCGAAGTTGTAACACTAGAGGTAGTAGGGGGCCACGTTTAGCGGCCCATACCCAGCAGGATATCGGTTAAGACCCCGCTGAACGACCTCACACCAAAGTCACTATAGCTCGTAGAGGCACTATACTTCTTCGCGTTTCCTGGTGTTAGCCCTTCCCTCTCTCAAGTATCTAGGATACCGTTCGAGCGCATGCAACCGACGAAGGGCCATTTCACGATATGTATTCTCTCGTTCCTCTAAAATTATATCGCGCCCCATTACGTACACTGTCAGAATTCCTGCATGGTCGTTGTCTTCGTCCCGAACATCCCAGGCACGCGAGCAACGATGATACGCCTGGTGACATTAGCATTGGGACAGCGGGGAGGGTCTCAGGCCACCCCTCAGGTATGCGGCGGTTTTCGCGCTTTTCTGCACTCAGTCTCTCGCGGTAGCCACGGCCAATTACGGGATGTCTCGGTAGGTTGTTTTGTAGGCCGTTCTGTATTACCCCATTATGCTCCCTGTTGGCGTTTGCACGGAACCAGATGGCTCGCGCGAAGCGAGGATAATTTCGCGAAGCGTTCCTTCCACCTCCTACCCTTCTTTCCTGCCTTCTACCCTCGTCCTTGTCCCTCTGCCTTTCCTTCTCCCGTTTCCCCCCGAGCATCCCTACTCCGCTTTTTCCCTCGCACCCGTTCGCCGTTTCTTCTACCCCATCCACGTAAATCCGTGATCTCTCTCGTCCAGCCGTGAAAATACAAGCGACGGGTCTCGTTACAGCTGAATTGTGCCCGTATTTATTTTGTCCCCTGTCCCGTCCCGTCCCGCGAAGCTCCTCTCGGTGCTACGCGTTTTAACGACTCTGAAAGTGGCTCTCGTACCCCGTTTAGCATTACTCGAATGATAAACGGAGACCGGCGAGATTCAGCGGGTCTATCCTCTTTTTTTTCTGATGGGAAATAGGATCAACGCGCCACCGGGTAGCTTTGAGTATCAATCCTTGAGTAATTTTCCGGCTGAAAAGTTTTCTCATTTACAGAGAGCCCTAATTTGATCCGCGAGTATTTCAGCGGGGCACGAACCCGTCGCGATATCGTTGAGCGCGGGCGTAGTTTCGATAAACGTTTCCATCTGTGCATCCCTACGCTGAGCACATTATAGGGAACGAATTACCCGTGGAATGGAGCACGGAAGGCATTTAGTCGGAACAAAAAGTAACGCAAGAAATATTAGAGCGCGCCACCTCGTAATGGAGGAGTCGTTAGTTGAGAGACTCGCTGCTGAGGGCTATATCGCTTCCGAAAACTGAGCCCCCGTTAGACCCAATGCGTTCTCGCCGAGTTGTTGCGAAACCACTGTACGCTCCCTTCTTCATATACGAGTGTGAGGAGAAGAGGCAAGACGACCGACTCATCGATGCATACTGAGATCCTCCGAGCACAGGCTTTCTATTCGTCGAGCCACTGCTCTAATCAGTCCAGTTCGTTCAATTACTTGTTGACGCACTCGCTCTGTCTAAACTCGGCAGCCAAAATCACCGTCTCTTACAGACGGGCCAGCCTGACAGAATTCACGTAACACGATAAGCAAACATAAACGCACGAGGGCGATTGCAGCTTTGAAAATTGTAGGGAGAGAAAGGATCGGTCAGATTGCTGAACCAGAATTCGAAGCCCGATGGTTTGTGTACTGGACGAGCGGTCTAACGAGTCGAGCTTTGCACACCAACGACGAACGTTTGCTACCCCAGCCTAATATTCGATATGTAGGTCAGCTGCAGATAAACAAGCCTGCGCCGACTCGAAATAAATGTAACGTGACTCTATTGAAAGCGTAGGGATTTTCCTTTCCCGTTTTTAACAACGATAAAAACATATCCCGCTGTATAGTACCTGCATACATAGTTCAGTAATAGCGTCGTAGTAGAATTATCCTTTTATATGTCAGACCAAAAGCTGCGTGAAACGTCGAGCTCCGCGGGAAGGCGACTTAATAAGCGTTTCCACGCGATTATTCGCGGCAGAGAACATTTGGCGCACTACACGTCCCCGCGTCACGAATTTAGTCCACATTCGCTCAGAGAAGGGTATGCAGTATTAGAAACGCGAATGGAGGAGCAGCGTGTACGAGAATTGTTGGGAAAGTGCGAGGTGGTGGTTGGGAGGGCGAGGAGAATAGAACCGAGCTCAAACATGTTTGATATTAACTTCGTTCAGCCGCACAGTCGAACAATTTTGTCAGTTTGGTGGTTGCAGTGTAAGCAAGTATCGCGGGAAATGGTGCATTAATTAGCCGCCGACTATTACGCCCGAAATTATTTCCGGGTAATTTTCGCGTGAACTTTCAAGCATGCATTTTTCACTACAACCTGCGCAGCGAACCGGTGATTATACACTTCGACATTTTCCAGCGTTGAAAAATAATTTTCTAAAAGAAACAAAAATTTGCTAAAAGAAGTCTTTCGAAATACGTTAAACCCTTTGATTATAATCGTTCGAGTTGGAATTTACCTACATACTGTCACCACGTGTATAGAACTTTTGGCTTTTAGTAATTGTATTTCTCTCAGAGTGAACATCGCCGACTAATTTCCCTAACGAATTTCTCTTCTGTCTGTTTCAGGTAAGCATCCATTAACATTCTTTAATTCATCACCACGGCCAGGAACTTCAGTGGCTTCTCGCCTCAGGATCTTATCGGATAAGTACTGTAAGAGAAAGAATTTTATCATCAATGTCAACCGACTGTAACTTGGCACTTCTTATCGCTCACATTTTCCCGGATTTAATATTTTAATTTCCAGTCGGAATTCCGATAGCAACGTGTTTCGAATATCTCGGGTGTCTTGAGCGTCTGCAGACTCGTTCCGAATCCCGTGGATCTATCGCATATTTGGGATTACTCGCGCTTCAGGCCAGGCTCTCTGTAACTTATAACTTCATCGGGCACGATGAAAACACCGTTTTCGTATTCCCGACCGAATTACAAAAGAATCGCGGTCCCTCCATTCATTCGAGACTCTCACAAAAGGAGGGGTCTGAAATACCAAAACACAGGGATGTTTCCCCCGTCTAAAAGCGATATTTCCTTCCGGTCGGCCGCGGTGGGACGATCTTTTTAAATGCATTTGTAATCCGCGGCGGGCGCTACAGAAATACCGTTTATGCCCTGAAAAACGACGCGACGTCCGGGGTTAACCAATTTCATCCTCGGAGATCTAATTTCCTGCCGTCAAGATGCGTTACGCCGGGACACCCGTGTTCCTCTTTATAATACGGCTCGTTTCCCCGTTGTAAACGCGTCAGCCGGAATTGCGTCCCCGTTGTAAATCTCGCTGCATTCTTGCCACGGTATGGCCTCGCTCTTGCACCGACCCGCAGCACACCCACGGTTGCAAACCGAGCAATTTAAGGCGCGATTACTCGGCCGAGTTCACGCCGTCGTGAGAGCGCACGTGAATATTTTAATCCGTTGCACGAAGAATGCTGGTCCCCTGCTCGCTTCAGAAATAATTGTCGAATGAAACGTGTGTCGCTTAGAGCGGGGAAAAAGGTGCGGGTTCGACAAATTGGTAGGTACGTACTTAGGTACGTGGTAAAAGTGTGACGAAAGAGTTAAGCAAGAAATTGTCTGCCTATCCCACTTCTACTCGATGCTAGAACTTGTCAATGCCACGAGTGCTTCCATCTTCGACACACAACGCATTCCGAAGGAAGCAAAGCGGAAAAACTTTGTAATTCAAGAGCTTTATAAAAAGAAAAGAAAGCTGGAGTTTATTCGTTAAATAAATTTTTATCCGTTCTACTCGGCTCCCCCGAATATTAAATTCTGAGTGCGCCGCTAACCAATTACTGGAAGATACTCGCAAGACAGAGATTCCCGTAACGATTAATAGCCAGTCCGTTTGGCAGTATTTCACCGAGTGCTCGTGTGATCCTTCACGCGTTAATTTCATGGCCGGCCACAAACGGTTGCGCGCTAATCGCAATTACGGGAGACAGTCTTTTACAGGGGGCGTATATCAAACGAGGATGAAACCGCGGTGTTTTCTAATATTAATGAACCGCGTGATTTAGGATAGATCGTAGAGGTCCCAGGGCTAATGCGTCGAATCAGCCATGGCGTCCCGGCAGAATATGCCGCTATTAACATGCCATTACGGCCCATTAATGGTAATCGGCATCGTTCCTTTGAGAAGTCCCGAAGGCGGGCGTCCAACCGAGCAACGGCACATCGAGTATAATCGTCGGTCGGTGTAAACCTCCCCGCGATTAGCGTGCTCGCGTCCCCGCGACGATTATCCGCGCCGCGTGCATCTGAATGCAAATACATGCGTTTCTGCGCTCGGGGCGATCGGCCAGCGAGGCGTGGCCAGGAACCGGGGCTGCCAAATAAACGCGCAAGGGAACCGACGCGAGATTGAATACTTAAAAATCGAGCACAAAGTAACGGAGCCACGGCCCGATGGTAATTTCCAGCCGAGATCACGACGCTCGATCAAAGTCCGCTCGCGTTAGCGCAGGGCGACGTTGATCTCTCGTCGACGCGAAAGCTACTTGTCACGTCCTGCGCTCACGATGATACGCGCCACCTTCTTCTTATTTCGCAACGACGCTGAAGTGATCACTGAAATCAGGCAGCAGCTTTGCGGGCCAAAATATGAAGGCATCTTCCGATTTGTACAAAAATTGGTATACAAGGGTTTCCGAGGTCGCTGATTCAGAATCTGAAGTCAAAATTGCAAAAAGAAAAGTTGGTCGAGTACCTGAGAAAAATATCAAATTTAACAGACACCTAGTACTTTAGAGTTTTAGCTTAGAAAAGTTGCTTTCATTAAACATTGACAATTAGAAAAAGTGGTATTTTGAAGTTGAAATAACAATTTTCGAAATTTTTGTTAATATTGCCAGAGTATAGAAAAGTAGAAAAATAATAATAATCTTGACTTCATTCTAGTACGAGCTATAGCAACATGCGTATTGAAGATACGCACCAAATTTGAATGAAATCGGTTAAGTAGATCTTGAGATTTTATGAGAGCAATGAGAATATCCTTTCGGTACACCCTTTTGCGTACGAGGCTCCGTACTGCCACCAATTTTGATTATTTCTCATTGTAAAAATTTGTAAGTATTGTTGAAAAATGAACAAATACATGTAAAAAAAACGTCAATGGAAGAAGTTTCTAGTTTCGTTATAAAAAAATTCCGGAGAATGCAAAAAATTGTCCATAACTGTTGAAGACCCTCTTAAGCACTTTAAATGTAAATATCTTATAGGGTAGCAAATTATAGCAAAATTTTTCAGTTGCATATCCTTCTAGGCAGTGTACTTGAAATGAAGAATTTCTTCTCTTTGCGTATAAAAGCGTATAACATTACTTTTTTCCTCGTTCTTTATTAAGGGAGGACTAAGATGTACGATATATTGGGAAGGGAAATAGACGGGTAAATGTACAAATATTTTGGACTGCTGCTATGCAAATTTAATGTATATAACACATATTTTAATGGTAAAACATTTCACAAATGCATTCCTTCAATGAAACTTTGTGTGATACATTAAAAATGATAGAAATATCAAGACATTAAGGACCAAGAAATTAAGCCAACTTTGAAGGTTAATATAATAATAACTGATTACTGTATTTTAATTTTTCAAACAGTATTCGTTACATTGCAATGTATACAACAAATGTGCCATAGTAGCAAAACGCTGTTTTATACTTTGAAAATTGCATTTTGGCCAGCTTTCTGGCGAATTAGACCACTGTGCGACGCCGCTCCTCTTCCCAGGTAGATCAGCACCTGATCTACCCCGCGATAACTCGTCGCCTGCAAATGTATTCGCATACCCCAGGGGAAGTCGATTCGTAGCAACAGTTTAATAACCATCCTCGCGCAAAGAGAATACTACAGTGTCACGTCGCGCGTAGCGTTTGCTGGCAGTGGAACGCGTTAATTCAAGGGTTAAATCGTTTTGAAATATGTTTGTGCATAGGGGCTGTTTCTTGTCGAGCAATCACACCGTTAAACAGGTCAAAAGAGGAAGCGATGTGTACAGTAGGGATCATTGAGTCTGCCGTGCCGAGGAGATATGGAGGTCGGACGAGGAAAATCGAATTAAGATCCATAATGCAAGGGCGACAAAGCGGAGAAGGCTGCGGTGAATGTACGTACGATTAATTGGAGCGGGTAAACGCGCGAGTCGGGGCGGTCTCCACTTTGCACGGTTTCTTTGAATTTAACTTACTACTTACCTACGCTACTCGACATAATGACCGTTCCACTTACGCCGAGTTCCGCGTTACTTCGCGTCAGTTCGACGTCGTCTCGGTCCTCTCCGCGGTAGGTATAGTTAATACACGGTCGCGCGCACGGACGAGAAGCACGGCAGGCAGGCAGCGTGGCTTTTCGAAAATTGGGTCGAGATCCCGCGGTATATATAGTCTAAACGTTTACGAAACGGTTGGAGGTTGAAACGTGTCCCCAAATGGAGTAACGTTATTTTCACGAAAGTCTGGCACGCGTTCCCCTCTGTTGGAGCACAAGTTTAGCAGCGATCTGCTCGCTCCTCTTTCCACCATGTAATATCAAACGGCTTCTTGGAAGTTGTTCTGGCGGAATATTAATATACCAGTACTCTAAATATACACCCGTCTGTCGCTCGGAAAGCTTCCGTCTCTGTTTCGCGTCGCAACATCCTCCTTCGCCAGCGCGAATCGCTGTGTACACGTCCGGGGCACCGTATAGGTGTCAAGTACGCCCACAGATCTGAAGGAACAAAAATGTGCATCGCTTTTAATTATTCCACGTTGGTCTCTGCCTCTAGACCTCGAAACGGTTAAGTTCACCCCGAGGCGGTGAACCACGGGGGGGGAAAGAAGCGCGTTCCGCGCGAAGCCTTTTCCGCGCGAAATCGCTCCAACAAAGAGCTTCCGCGATCCGTAAGAATAACGAGCGCGCGTCAAACCGAGACACCACGGAACAAGATAAATTCTCGCCGGTCTCCTTAAATTCAATGTAACACTTACCTGCATCCCGCGGCATAATGGCTGCTCCAATTACGCGGATTCCGCGTTACTTTACGCCTCTCTGACGACGGCTTGGCGTTAATGCGCCGTTAATACGCGGGTAGACCCAGCCTCGCTCTCTCTCTCACCCCTCTTTGCGTAGACCTTATTCTACTCTTGTAGACGTTCGCCTCCCTTTAAGAACGGCTTGGAACTTGGTGTATCGTCGTGATGGTCGGCGCAAAGGCGCCTTTCCAGGCAGCAGTTGCTCGTTCCTTGCTGCGAAGAAAACTACGCTCTCCTCTAATTGTTTTAATGACTCCGCTTTCGTACGGACGTCCTGCGCGTTATTCTTCGCGGATCTCTTTTCTCCCTTCCTGCCCCTCCGCTCTCTTCTTGTACTTCTTTCTTCCACTTATTCCGCCACTCCACCTTTCATCATCGTCCTCCTTCTGCTCCTCCTCTTCCCTTTTCTTCTCCCTCAACGTAGTTAGAGCCCGGAGACCCCACTGCGCAAACCTTAGCGCTCTGTAGCTTTCTGCCCAAGTGCTCTTTTGCGGTCGGTCGATTGCTCGGCGGTCCAACCATTGGGTGTATCCCGGCTATTTCTTTCTGCCCACCGCCTTCCCGGACGCGGGCCGTTCCACTCGCCTCTACAACATCTTAATTAGGATTTCATTAACTCCGCGCAACGGTCAAGCGAACCTCGGCCACTGCACTCGCTGTCTTCCCGGCTTCCGATGACTTTCATGCTTGCCCGAGCTCGACACTGCGGGACTCCCTGGTTTTTCGGCATCGACCACGGCTGGCAATGAGTCACGGTGCATTTTTCAGCGACACAGCAGACCCATGGGAAACGACTGCTTTTCGATATGCTTTTTATCGGCGACGGATTCGACGGGCCGAGGTTGTTAGCAAAGACGTCTTCATTTCACCTTAGGGCCTCTCAGATTCTGACCTATATCGAAGTTTACCGAATTGAATCGGAAAGCATTATTGAGATTTCTTCTTGACACCTCAACCTGAGGCGTTTTACGCGTCAGACAGAATAGTTTGCGATCTTCAAATGATAGTGGAAGCCACGAGCATGGATATTCCGTGACCCACCGATCAAGTGCCAACTTCCGCATATGCGCTGATTGGTGAAGAAGCCATCCCATAGCCAACGCGCTTTAAGTCCCATTAATCATCGATGATGCGGCCTAGATGGTTCCCACCCATCCACAAGTTTGCCGAGGTTCCACGTGGAACGGGGGCCCCGAGCCAGGTCCTTGGAAAGCCATTCACAGAATTCGGCCGATGGAAGCCAGAGGTTGTCGATCGACGAAGAATTCCAACCAGCGGGAGTGGAAGTTGGTCCGTAACTCGGCGAAGTTGTCGCTTTGAAAAGCGAAGCGGAACGCGAGATCGATGGACTTTCCGCGCAATAATTCAGCGCATCTCCGCAAAACTAATGCAGGCGGAGCGGTGATCCCTAGAGCGAATAAATCGAGAGCCGGTTGTCGGTTTCTCCAGCGCGCTTCCTGGTCTGTCCCTCGGTTCCACTCGGCACACAAAAAGCCGAGCCATCGACGCGAGGTTACCTTCGGGATCGCCTATTATACCCACATAATCCTCACGGGGTTGGCTGGCTCTCGTCGTTCTCTGCGGCCTCTCTCTCTCTCTCTCTCTCCTCTCCCTTTTGCGAAGTCCACGATCCTTTACCTCCTTTCCTCCAAACAGCACGGACCATTTCCCCTCTCCCTCTGTCTCAACCCGGCCTCTAAGCCCGGGCTCCAAGAATCTTTTCCTTCCGCGGTGGCGCAGGGTTCCCACTTTTGGTCTTGCCACGGAAGAAGAGAGGATTAGGGCTGGTCGTCCACGGTGTCGAAACTAAGCCCCCGGCCATGATACGGGATTATATACACGGTTGAAATATCGCGCGACGAGCCACCGCTGGTGTGTGTATCCGTTTCAACCGTTCCGTGTTCTCGGATCCTGCGATCCTGCCTCACGTTTCTGCTTTATGTATCCCCCCCCCCCCCTGCCTTTCCCCGGAACAGGCGTTCATGATCTTTCGCCGCGGCGGAAATATAGGTTCCCGGCTGATACGTTGAATGGCTGACGTTAAAGTCTGTCGATCCTGTTGGTCACGGCACCGCCGCTGGGTGAACGCGCCTCTATGGGATTTTAGTATTCCTGGGAAAAGCGATACGTTCCCGGTGTGTTGTAAAAATCGACGCCGCTTGTAGCAAAAGCCCTGGTTACGAGGATCCCTGTTGGGGCATGTTTCCAGCACGATTCCTCTGCTGCACGAGAACGATCGTTGCTGGTTCTGCGTCGAATTTTCCATTTAATCCGTTACACGAAAGAGTACGTAGGTGCACCACCGGGTGGATGGGAAGGGACACTTTTAGAAATCCAACTGAATTGCCGATTGAATATTGGAGTTGATTAGCTCCATTTCTGGAGTCCCTAGGTATTAATCTCCTACAGCATCGGCCAATTTAGAATCCTCTAAATAGATTTCGCGAGGGGAAGATTGCACTGTCGAATAAATTCTCGTTTCTTGACGCGGAGCGAAGCTTCTTCCAGCACCACCGAGTTCTTCTTATAGAGGTGTATCGAGAAGGCCACAAAGAGGCGTGGAACGTCGTCCAGCCGTTGATCAGCGTCGATCGATATCGATCGAGGGGTAAGACAGCAGCCTGTGGATGGCGTGGAATATTATCATATCGGTCTGCTGGCCGTCAAAGGGAAGAGGATCCGGATCAAAGACGACGGACTCCACTGTGTCGGCTCTACTTTCCGTTGCGCGTTTCGCAGTTCCACCGCGAGTCGCGTGTGTTCAATATCAACATTGCATTGTGCGGACGCATCGAGCCCCTCCCCCCTCGCTCTGGGTGGTGTGTACATGCATATGTGCAGGAATTCGACCCCAGATACATGTTTACAAAAGAGAGAGAGAGAGGGAGAGAGCCAGGCGTCTTCCAGACAGCGTTGGTATTGTGCTGGCGCTGCCGGCTTATACTTATGTAATGCGAGACCCTCCACCAATGCACGCCACCCCTCGGGCCCATTCTCCAGCGGCGCTTAAACGGGCTGCACCGAGACCCAGCTGCCATTGAACAGAGCGTGGCTCACTGTGCCCAAAACACCAGCAAGAAACCTCAGGCGCGCGTGCAAAGGTTCTCAGCATCCCGCTGACGTGATCCAGTTCTTGATAGATAGCCAAGGCCCGCCACGGTTATCTGGTCTCCTTTGAACGTCAGCGATTCGTAGCTGCCTAAGCAACGTGTTTATTTATGCCCCGGTGCGGTGGGCGGAAGCGGCAGGGAACTCGTGTGAATGTTTCCGAGCACGAGATGATCCGGGTAATTGACGCCTGCTTGCTGTACCTTCCATCAATGACTTTGTTGTTACACCCTAGCAGAAGGTGCTGTTCAGAGAATGGAGTTGGGTAGCAGGTATTTAATTCTTCTGACCTTATGGTTTCGATGGGAGGGAACTGTTTGGTGGGACTCCAGGGCTCGTAATAAGTTTGTAGTCTGGTAATAAGTTAGCAGTTCGATCTTGGGGGCACTGAATAAAGATACTCTTTGAAAGCTGATGAGTACGCGAATGGAGTCCTATCGTAGGTCTATCAGTAATTCAGTTGGAAGTTTGCAAGCAACTTTCTGGTAACTTGGTCAGTTGATAAACTGCGTATGTCGGGTCATGCCTGTAGTCGTTGTCAAGCTATTCGCAAGTGCAACACATTAATGTAATGCGGATACCGTACAAAGGAGAATAATGCGGTGAGTGTGATATGGAGCTAAACAATGTACATAGCAATATTTTCGCGTGCTGCTTGCGTTTAAAGTCTTGTAGTAATAGTAGAGGGCAGTGAAACAGGGAAAGATGATATTTTTGTCGCAAGCGCGCAAAATGACTGCAATTAGGGTGCCAACGGAGGTTCGTTAACGACCGCGGCGTTTGCATTGCTAAGAGTCACTTAAAACTACCCGGTGTTCCTGAAATTTTGAAATTATCGAGCCAAGAGTTCCCCAGGCCGAAGCAAATTTATGTTAATCCACGGTAAAAGTTTTTTCGAGTCGTAAAACTTTACGCGTTCTCCTCGTTTAACGTCCTCTCCACCCCCCCCCCCACGAATTTAATTATTTACTCGACGAACACCCTGCTTAAGCGAATAGCCAAGCTGAAGGGATGCATCGTGATTCGATTCAAAATGAATGAAACAAAGACGGGAGTGAGGAAAACTGGGAATGCAGGAAAAACGAGGAAAGAAATGTGAACGAATTTCCGCGATTCGTCCCGCCCCTCCTAACACATAAAAACTTAAGCACTCTCTTTTAAATTGCAGCGGCGCCCTTTGTTCCTTTTTCCACCGTTCCTTCCTCTTGCATTTTCCAAAGCCTGGAAAATCACGAACGGGCCAGAGGTGGCGACGACCCTCGGCTAAAACTCGGAATAATATTTCCGCCCCTCCTCGCCCGGACCATTCAGATTTTAATCAAGACCGACTGTCAGAGCGGGAAAAAGAAAACTTATGCCATGTTGCGGAGCAAGTGGGAGAAGAGCAGAGAACCCGCTATCGGGGAATTCATTTACCCAACTTTTTAATTCGATAGCGAGGCGCGCGAGTAACACGCTCGCGAGGCATGTCCGCGCCCTAACTTTCGCGGCAGAATAAAACACGCGTCGTGAATTTATCTTGTTCGGGGAAGATCGCTGGAACTCGATTAAAACCAAGTTAGATGCTCGTTGGTCCCTTCGTAAGTGCATTTAATCCGGTCCAATCGATCCACATCGCGAAAATTCCCGCGGTTCGCAGCCAAGTTTATTAAGGTTGCATCTATGTATAGGACGGCGCCCCGGAACATCGACTACCCTCCAAGATTATCACGCCTGAAAGTTGCATCTGAAATATAATCTATCTTTAATCAAATTCTGATGTGGATGATCGTTCCAATAACAGAGCGGATGAAAGTTCGTCTAAGTAATGACAGACACCGACGCGATGCTACCAGTAATGAGGGAAAAGAGCGGCACGGGTAATTACGTCGGCGGGTTAAAGAAGCCGTTGCCCACGGAGCAACGCAAATATTTTCAGCTCACGCTTATTAAACCCAATTAACGTAGCCTCGCGATGTCACCCGCGAAGGAGACCTGGCTCCGTCTTGGCCAGCAACAGGTCGACGAAAAATACGCGTGGTGGAGGCGTAACCGGATAACGCGGCAATAAAATATAATAGCGCGACGTAACGGCCCGATAAAAACGCCAAGTGGTGAACGCGCGATTGTCCAACGCGCTGGCTGGACATTTCGCGGGGAATCGTTTCGGACGAGCGAACAAATTAACGCGTTTACAACCAAGATCCCAGAGCGCGGATCTGTCGGCGTTCCGGAGAAGAGCGTGCACTTTTACGATAAAAAGGATGAGGTCCTTTCGGAATTAGAGGAGGGATGAAAATTGGTGGGAAAGGCACGAATACGTATGTTCTAAATACTAGTTGGAGACCACAAAAGTGTTTCGCCTGGAAAGGTACTCGCGCTGGCGGTCTCGGGCCGCTTTAATTGCTTGCCGCGCGTTCTCTCATTAATGGCGGCTAATTCGAAATAACAATTTACCTATCGCCCGGAGTGCAGCACGGGATCGTTCTCCCCCACTTTCGTCGTATTATGCAGTTACGTTTCTTCTCATTTTCTCGTCGGGCAGTTTCGCCCGAGCCTTAACCATTCGAGTTCGCGTCGCGACCGGTAATTTGGTTTTTATCGCGGGTCTACCATCGAGAAAAGTTTTCGTCGCCGGCTGACTCGCTGGCTGGCTGGCTGGCTGGCTCGTGTTCATGAATTTTATTAAGATCCGCGATAAAACGGCGTGCGTCTGCATTATCCGCGGATACGTCGGCCTTCTACGAGCTGACGCGTATCCTCCCCCGCGATTCTTGACACAATTCGCGGAGGCCGATGGTTTTCCGCCCCTTTCCACCGCACTTCCCCCCCCCCCCCCCTCCAGCGCCGAGAGCAACCCTTTTTATTCTCTCAGGCGGATTAAATCGAATAAATCCCCGACGTTAGTCCGGATTTCAGCTGCGGCCGCTTTATTACGAGATTCCGCGGAATATATCGCAGCCTACAAAGTAGCGGGGTTACGTTTGTTTGGGAATATCGCGCGCGGGCTTCTACCTTCCCAATTAAACCAGTTAAATCTTCCGTAGTCCAGTACAGTAGAAATTTGTGAATTCATGCACGGTGGTAGATGCATCTGATCATCCTTCTAGGAATTTCGATGAAGGAATAACATATTCTTACAATGGAAGGAGGACTCCGAATCATTACACTCCCCTTTCTACTTAATCATGTGCGCCACGTAGGTGTCCAGCATTCACCTGACGCGTCTCCCGAAACCAAACATCATATCGTTGGACTCTCCCATTCATAGAATCTTTTTTTTTATTATTATAAGCAATTTAAAACTTTTCAGGTTTTTATTCGGCTACACAAATATGAACGTGGTCATTAAATTTTCACATGTAAGTACGTCAGAGAACATAGAAATTATATGGGTAAATTACACTCTTTGCGGAAAGCACATACTTATATAATTGCATGCCTTAAGGGGTCATTCCAGTTAGCGTGCCGATAAATTCAGCGATTTTCAGGAATTTATTGCGACGAAAATATTTACAGTAATGGAATAAATTTTGTTTCTATTTATTAAACTACATTTCTACAGTAAATAAAAAATAGAAAAGTAATCAAATGATTGCTTTTGAAGTGCTTTTGAGAGCGGTCTTGATGACATGTTTAACAATACATGCCATGCAAGAAAAATGTTTTTCGGCTTTTTTCTTTTACTATTTTCGATTTTAAAAGTAGGTTAAATTCAATGAGAATACCTACTTTGTTGCAGTCCCTGCAAGAGCCATAGGTGTGCAGAATAAGTAGTAAAATTTATAAAGCAATCGTTTCGATAGATGTTGAGATTTCATCTTCACGATGTGAAAAAATGACGTTTCGAGAAAAACGCGTTCAAAGTTTTCATCTACAGAGGCCAAGCCTCTGCGCTTCTTACAGAATGCCTCTATAGAAGCTAAATAATCGAAATTTTTCCATGAAAATTTAGCAGTATATTCTTGATGATATATATACTTTCCAAAAATGTTTAAAAAAAAATTGATTTTTTCAACCCGTCTAACCGGAATGACCCCTTAATATTTGACATGGCTATAAACATATCAAAGTTCAGTGGTAGTTGGAAGCCTAATTTGTGGAGTGACTTTATTAGCTCGAGTCTCCTTGAGTCTCCAGCTCGCATTGCCAAATTACATGATGTAAATTTTCCTATTCATTTACATTTAGGGTCGTTTACAATACCAACCCGGACGAAGGGAAATGGCTAAGTTGTAGCGACCAGTTCGCATTCTATTAATTATAACAATCGTACCTCTGCTTAGATTTTTATGTGCCATAGAATCTTAATTCACTCTCCGCTCCGATCCCCGCATGTACCTACTCTTCCATATCCAGCACTCTCTGCGAAAGCATGGTTTCCCAATCCCCATAGATACTTTCCACACGCGTCGAGCGAAGCCACGACGCCCGAATAATTGGCAACTGCACCGCGCGTAATTGGCCAGGATAGCGTTTAGAGTGGCTCGAGGGGGGGCCCGTCCGAAGACGGAGAATGGAATTAACTGAAATTAACGTTGCGTCGCGAACGGTGGCGCAAGAAAGCATCGCGGGGAGCCGGTGGAACGTTCTCCCGGACGACGGGGCGAACAATCGCCTATATTTATCGCGCGTAGCACGTCGCAAAACGTGCTAATGATCGCGTTGAAGCTTCCGTTTCTCCGAACCGAGCGTAACGTTCCGCGCGATCTACTTCTCTCGCCGGAGAAACCAGCCGATTTTTGCGGCTGTCCGAGTCCGCGGCTCGTTCCTACGAGTTTTTTGCGCCGGTAGAATCGTTGCGCGCGTCCGCCGCCGGTCCCAACGATAATTAATAATACGTGGCGGGAATACGCGTGATGTACCTGAAATTCCTGCGCGACTCCACCAAGGTGAATGTCTCCGAACCCAGCCGGAGGATACAGGAAGAATAAGTCGGAGGAGGGACGAATATGGGTAGAGGAGGGTTGGAGCGAGAGAGACTGAGAGGCATAGCGGGCATCGCGAGCGGGACACGCGGCGTATTTGCAGATTTATAACCGGGCGACCGAGCAAAAGGTGTCGCCTGGGAATGAGTAATGATATATTTGCCCGCATACGAGGCGTTTCGAGATCGTCGGATACGCCGCCAGCGAGCGAGCCGGCGAGCAAGGGTTCCTGCGAGCCCGAAATCGTGGGCGAGGGAGTGGCAATTCTCTTTCTCCCTCTATCGGTAGTTCGCAGTGAAACAACTTCGTATCTTCGATCGTCGCACCGCCGTCTCCTACGGTCGCTTTAAATATATCCGTGGAAGGTGAGAAACGTCTTTTCCATGATTTCCTACCTGCGACTCGAGCGATCCTTTGTTCGCCCTACAATTCCCTTGATTCGAGCGCCCGAGTCTCTGGCGCGCATTGCTCGCGTTCGTCCTTTGACTGGATCCTTTGAATCCCTCGCTCAATCGGAACTATTCGAGAGATTGAACGTTTGACGCGCGTTTAAATCTCCGTTTGTGCCGGCTCCTACGGCTTCACGACTGTGTGATATTTAATCAGCAAATGAGTTCTTTTCTATCGGGTCGGAGGTTAAACGGGAGCGGGGGTGGGCGCTCGAGGTGGAGGGTGGCTACGGAAAGGCTGTTGCCAATGGTATCTTTGCGAATGAATAACGATAACGTTCGCCCATGTCGGGGTCCTATTTAACATCGCAAACACCTCCGCTAGGATTCCTGACTCTGCCACGAGTTTTCCTAGCCGCCTCCTCGGCTGATCGCAGCTTCTTTGAACTCGCAAAGGACAGGATACCTTCCGCGGAATATTAACGCGACTCTTTTGTCGCTCTGTGTCAACCTCTCGCCCTCCAGTTTTAAAGAAGCTTGGTCGGCGCGAAATTTGACCGAGCCACGCAGAGTTTCCCTGTTGTGCGGCGATAGCCGATGAACAAGAAAGGATGGAAAGCCGAAGGGAAGCCGAGACGATATACAAATAATCCCTTGCTCCGTTGGAAGAGGGGAAAAAACTGGAGTGCTTCATTTTACTAACAAAAACTTGGCGAAGTAGCGGAGGAAGGAAAGTTTTTCCGCCGACCGGATCTCCTTTGTATCATCCGGCGTGCTGGGAAGACGTTCTCGGCGCTGGGAAGCGGAAGGCGGAGCGGGGCGTGGGGCAAATACCTCTGTGATAAATTCCCGACTCTAACGAGAATTAAATTTTTATCTTTCCGCGATTGCGTCGCTTCAATTCGCCGGGAAAGAAAAGCGTACCGATGTAAATTACACTTCTTACCGCGCCGCGAGTCGAGCGCCTTCCGAAATCCTTCTTGCTAGTCATGAATCTATCGATTATCGATATCTTATGGACGAGCTTGTTCCCAAGACGAACGCTCGTCTGCACGTATGTATATCGTTAGGATATCAGCGACGGAATGCTAGACGCCCTATATTTCGTTGACAGCAATCGCAACAGCAATTGCAATCTAAAATAATCGCGCACCGAAGTACAACTGCACGAATATCTCAGTAACTATCAAGCTTCGACCTCGTGCACGTTTATTACAATCGTGTACCCCGTGGTTTGCGTGCCCCGTCGCGGGCGTTTCCTGCGCTCCCGAGCCGCAATCCACTTGGCGTGCGAATTATTCGGGGCCATATGCCGGGAGACGGTTTTAACGAGAGAAGAAACGGCGTCGGAGCACGGCAGATGTCTGGCTGCGCACGCTCCAGCGATTTTCCGCCAAAGACCGTCGAAACCGAGGCTCAGAAACCGGGTAAATACACGCCGAACGGACAAAAGGGAGACAATTTTGCTAACGCCGAGCGTGAAAGGTCCGCCGGGTAAATACGTCGGATTGTTCCCTCGTCAAACCGCATGAATAAATAATAATGCGCTCCCTGGGGGATTGTTCACCCGCGGCATATCTACCCGTCTACCTAGCCACGGCGAAAGGGAACATATAAATATTTCTATTAAAACCTCCTTAAAACGATCCTCCTTCCCATTCAGCCTGTCCGAGCATGTCTCTTTAAACGATCCTCCGCTCTTCCCAGCGGCACACCGACCACGCTGCTACCTGGTACCTGCGCGGATGCTGGAATCCGCCGGGAGGGCAGCGGCAATAGCAACAACAGCATCAACAGCCTCGGGGTACCGTGGCAGTTAAATATCCCACCGGTTATGTCGTTCGGTGCTCCAACGCCTGCTGCTCGTGTCAGAGAAAGGGTTAACCTGGCGTGCGAGGAAGGGAGCAGAGAGGCCGAGCAAGGGTGACGGGTTGCGCGCGAGGGGTAAGGAAAAAGCATCGACGTGCCGGGCACAATAAACGCCTAGTCGAGCAGGTTCACCTATTACACTCGCCAGCTAAGCCACGTTTAATGCACTTCCGCCGACCGAGGAATCTTCGATCGGTTATTTGTATGCACGATGCAGCCGATCCTCTGATCCCCTTCATCCTTTAGTCGCGCATTCACCTCTTGAACGATCCTTGATGGAGAGGAAGTCTTCGCCCGTCCAAGTCCCTCTATCTTCCTCGCTAATGTCTCTTCTAAGCAGGGCTTGAATAGGTTTCGAAAATAACTGTTTCAAACTGTTATATAAAGGTTCTGACTGAAACAGTTATGATGAATCTTTATTCGGAATAACCGTTATAAAGAACCTAAATATTACACTGTATAAGTATAAGTTACGGTTCCTATATAGCTCTATAACTTTTATTTTTTAGGTTCTATAACTTTTATTTTTTAGGTTCTATAACTTTTATTTTTTAGGTTCTATAACTTCTATTTTTTAGGTTCTATATAAGTTACAAAGCGGTTATAGAACCGATGCTTGTAACGATTGTACAGAATTTTACAGTAAATTAAATCACAACATATTACAACTATAGATTAATGTGTGTGACCAAATTGGTTAAAAATTATTATAAATAAGTAAGCAAATATATATTATGCACACATATGTACAAATGTGTACATAATATATACTTTTCATAACTCTTTCAAGAACCGAAATCTTTATAATAACGGTTTCAAGCCCTGCTTCTAAGCTTTGGATCAGTGACTCGATTACGTAATGTCAGGCCCTTTGACGGCTTTAATATTTTCCGGGGGCAAAGCGAATGATAATTTCTGAGCATCTAGCTGGATTGTATAGGTTGTGCCGTTTCATGCTGTTCTTAGAATTGACACGGTTCCTCGAACATGGGAAACATTTATTTTCAACAGCTACTTCTTGGATACAGTTCTCTTTGACCCGAAGACGCTCATGTCAGTAATCGCCTTACCAATTGAGTACACGTTAGACGCGAAACACTCAAAAGTAAAATCTCTCCAGGTCCTATTTTGCTGACATGGGTTCGTGCCTTTACTCGTCGAACAATCCTCATTGCTCGCAAAGCAAGCGTTTCTGGGGTAACGCGCGCGTCAAAACTTTCAGTAAGAACCCGCAGTAAAGAATATATCGAGGTATGTGCATTCAAAATATTTTATAGACTCGATATCCCTCGATATGCTCCTCCTCTCCTCTCGGCTTGCTAGCGCAGAGTCGGCTCGCTTCGGTTGCTCACCTGAGAATCGCAGTCTCCTTTGAGTGGCTCGCGTCTCCGCTATCCCATAAGGAGGGTTTATATTTCAAGGATCCTCTTCCCGCAGAAAAATCGCTTTTTAACATCGCCGATTGGCCGGGTTGCATTCACTGAAACTGCACCCGACACGACACGCACCCCCGGTCCACTTTATCGTTCTCGTTTTGCGTAGGTTCGCTGAAGCTTCAGAAATTACTTTTCATTTTACTGTTCTCCCATCCGCGGGTTTTGACGAAACTTTTTACGTTGGTCGAATGGGCCCCGAGGTCATGCTGGATATCCTCTGAACCCCGTGATCGGCGCGCATCTTTGACATATAACTTTCGGAAAAGATTGCGGCGATACGATCGGCTCTTTTATATCCGTGCGTTTTATAGGAAAACGTTGGGAGCCGGTGGCGTCGATATAGTCGAGGGTGGTTCATACTTGCCCGTTAGCCCCGGGCAAGATTGCAGATGACCCTATTCTTGGGCGCAACTACTCGCCCCTATGCAAACAAAATTTCCGCCGCGCCACGAAAATATAGGAAAATTTCTCCCCTTTGAGAAGCGAAACACGCTTAGCGAAAAGTTTGCCCGGGGATCCTGTCCGCTTAAAAGTTTGATCCCGTTAACGTGGCTTCGCGGCGAGCGGCGGGGAAAAAAATTTTCTGCCGGATCCGCCTTGTTTCGTCGTGTGCTCTTCGGCTCAAGTCGTTCAGCGCTGGCGCGGAAATTGATTTCGACGTTTATTTATCGTTACCAGGGGCCGGCTGGATGCCTGGCGAGGCCGCGCGTGCGCCAACTCCGAACAAATTGCACGCTACGCGGATTAATTGATTGTTGTCGAGCACCGGTGATTTATTGTATTCCCGGTATTCTCGATCTTTCCGTCGCCATTAGTAGCCCCCAGCGACGTTATACCTCGCGAGATACACATTTCCCGGGGCTCTTGCCGAGCGTTCCCCCGGCTTCCAGGAAGATCCTTCATCGTTCGTCCCGCGAACTCATCGTTCCACCTGCTCCGTCACCTGGACGAGCCGCGACGAATTCTGTTAATCCAATTTATCCTCGCTGGTTAAATAATTTCCGCGGCGAGGCAGCAAAGTGCCACGGGATAAGTGACTCAACGACGTCCGTTTAAATTTACAGGAAAGTCCATCACGGTTCGCACACATGAAACTTTCATATGGTTTCGGTGTGTATTCTTAGAGAGGCCCCCGCGCGTTTTACCGCGGGACGAGATGGGTTCCGTTCGTGGCTCGTTGGAAATTCATGACTATCGACGACGCACACTTCACCCGAGGAAAGAGACATCTCGCGAGTACATCGCGTGTGTCTATTCATACACGGGATATGGGCGATACAGTGTAAAGGGATTCGCCCGGCGCGTTACTAATTTATGAACACGGGGGACAGGCGAAATCGAATGCCGAGCGCTGGTAGGGATGATTTCGATTGGATCGGACCAGTTAGCTGGGCTTTTCCCGTCGTTTCGTTCTCCTCCCGTTTATTGGAAGGACTCCCTCTCTTTCGAAGTCGATCCACGATGCTTTCGCAGTCCTTAGCCCCCTCCGCGGTCGTCTGAGAGGCTTTCGTCTCCTTGAATCGAAAGCGTTTTATGGGTCAACCACTTTCGACTACAGAGAAACCCCGCTGGTCCATCGATCCAGCCCACGGACAACGCGTAGTCGTGGCTCAATTATCGATCGAAGTATGATATCTCGCGCAACATTCCTAGAGTTATGGCAGAAGATTAACGCAAGTGATGTTAGCACACCTGCTCCTCCAATCCCCCATGGCGCAAGCGGTCTGTGTTTGTCAAGCGCGAGTACATACACACACGCCTCCGCGTGGTGTAGAGGTGTGCAAACACGCGTGCGATGCGACCAATGAATCGTGCATTGTTTCACGCGACGGAATTTGTCACGGAACGATTGAAGGCGCGATTAATTGCTGATTCGATGAACCCGGAGATCAGCGCTCCTTCTAGGATAATTGAAATTTGGCGCTGGAGCGATATCGAGGCCGAATAAATAAAGCCGAAGTGACGAAAGGGTTGAAAGGATTCAAATACAGCTGAACCGATAAAACTGTGGAGGAGAACTTGTTAATTGGAAAACGAAAGAGAGTTTTGCGAATGTAAATATAACTATGTATATAGGGTAAACCAACCAGTAATTCACCGCATACCAGTGAATGACCGTCAGGCAAAGAAATGTAAATTATAAATTTAAAAATTATTGTATGTTTATAAAGGGAGTGTAGTTGCACTTTTAATATCCCATATTTTTAGATACGCATATTAAGCAAACATTAATAAGTACAATTCTTATTAAAAGTATTTCTAAAATTTATCCCGTTGCCACTCATTCAAGAATCGGCTAATTTTTAGGAAGAAAGCAGTAAATACATAATCTCGAAAACTATGTATTGTGCTGATAATATTTATTGCTTTTATTTATAAACTAAATGACAATGAAAAGAAAATCTCATTAATTATCAATATTCTTTGTTTTAAACTTTCTGTCGATCATTTTTTGGTATTGAAAACAGAAGCGTTCTGCCAATAAATGACCGACTGGTCAAATATTGGCAGGTTAGAAATTCATTACAACCAGTAAATGACTGTGAAGCCTGCTGGACATTTATAAATTATAATTTACAGTTAGTAAAAAAAGTATTTGGACACTTTTTAAAATCGCAATAATTTTCTTAGAACTTGATAATTGGATTTTTTAAAAATTACGATAAGAATAAGTAATTATCTTTATTTAAATTGCAAGAAAAATAACTTAAAAAGCAATTTCAACAGTTGTTTTGTTGTTATACATAAACGTATTCAAGTATTAATCTCAAAGGTCCACAAATTCAACAATTCAGTCATTCACTGGTTGGTTTACCCTACCATGCAACCGTGTGAATCCTAGATAGAATAGGATCAATTTTTGATCGAGGAATGAAGATTTTGGAATATAAGTACCTACCTTAAATTCGAGTTATCTTTTATCGAAAATTGTACTTCTGTGCACGTCTACCAAAGTCGAACAGCAGGTTGCGAATGAAGTGTAGGAACTTTCAGATAGACCACTGTTATGATCAATGAACTGCAGGTTTCGAGGAACAGCGAGGGTCAACTTGACAAGATTTAGCAATTGGGGCAGACGTATCAGACTTTAGGGAACGCCTGTCTACCCCTGTTGCGCCAGATGTGGCGGACATGATTTAAACGGGTACTTGGGATCATTCCTCTGTTTGAAACAGAATCCTTGATCCACAAACTATAAATTCTACGGAGCACTTAGTACCTATGTATCGAGAACGTGATAGATTGTTTGTCTCATCCCGGAAGAACTTGGACATCGTTATCAATCAATAATTCAGTCCACGAATCTGGAACTTCAAACGTTGGTTCATTCCACTGTTACTAGAGCGCCAGATTCCCTGGTACTCACGCCTCGGGTCCAATCCCAAACATGGACTTATTATAAAATATGCAACGAAACATTCGCCCCCACATACGTACGACGAAGTTCAATATATCGTACATGCTTCGTTACTTACCGGCCGCCTTATACAGCGCACGTACACCAAACACAACCCCCGCCGTGATCGCGCGAGTGCACCCACACGCGCAACCGCGCAACACGCCAAGGGTATATACAACGGGGGGGAATACCAGAGGCGCCTCTCCGCCCAGCGTTTGCGCCTTTAAAATATTATTTTACCAGGATTATTGTCGATGGAAATGGTAAAACAGCTTACGCTTCGCAGTCGAGCGAGCGGAGGCATTATGCAAACCGAGTTCACCCCTCGTCTTCCATCTCCGGTGTTCGTTCTCCCCCGCTCGTCCGTCGAATCGCCCGGCGAAATCGCGCGCCCGCGTTCGTCCTCCTCTTACGCTCATCCCTTACCGTCCTTCGCGTCCCCACATTCTCTTCATCCCTTACGCAGAGGCTTCTCATTAGGGAAAAAAGATATCCTTCGACAAAGGTATCTCAGGTGTGGGGGCCCGTTGTTCTTGAATCCGTACTCGAAGGGAACGAATCGAATGCGTCTGCCCCCGACTCCATTGTCCCTCGGCCGCGTCGCGTTTTCCTATAATTAACGCGTGCACAATTTAGTGGCAGGTCTGTCTGGCGGCGAATAAAGAGAGAGAGAAAAAAAGTGACAGTCTCTCGAGCCCCCTCATTTTTTCTCCGCCCTCTGAACGGCACGGTCTCCGGTGTACCCGGCCATTGGTTTCTAATCGAGCAAACGGCGGAAAGGTCGCCGAAATAAATTGCCGGCTCGAGGAAGGGTATATCGCCTTTAGTCGTTTGGAAAAAAATCGGGAATATCCATTATGCCGTTCCACGAACAAGCGCGGAGAGGAGGCGCGGTGAGGGGGGTGTATCCCCCAGCGCCTTGTCTCCGAACTTCCCAACATCGCTGACATTTTCACCCTTGCGATTTCTATCTTTCCACCGCCCAGGCTCCTCTCCCCCGGGCCGCCGGGTCCTTTCACACCCGCTAAATCCTTCTGCTCACCCTTGCCTCTGCTCCGAGGTGACGGGTTTCCTCGTTAGGAAAGAAGCTAACCGTCATGGCGTTTCACCGAGAACGAACTGCCGTCGCCATAGCAACGGGTATCTGGCGATGCCCAGGGGCAGGTGCCTTCGAAACTTATGATTCGACGTGTTGCTCGACCGATGTACGCACGTTCCAGTACCTAGTGTTCCTGATTTCTCCATATTTTTTGTTTCGCGAGAAATCAGAAATGAGATCATATTTCTTGAGAATTCTCGAGGATTCTCGAGAAATTGAAAGAAATATTGCAAAAATTATATTTTTGGAATAATGTTGATAATATTTATCAAAACACACAAGAAAACTTTAACTAAATGATTATTCCTGTCTAATTTATACAAAACTTGTGTAAATGAAAAAATAGATATTAAATATAATTGGTAAATTTATTTATTTAATAAAAAATTTACTTTAAAAACTACTTTTTGATTTTAAAATTTATTTTTAAATAGCACAATGCGTCTAATGAAGCGTCAGCGAATCTATTTCTTTTTTGTGGCAAAATCTGTTACTGTTATATTTTCACGTTTTATATAAATCCATCTTGGCTGTTAAATGAAAAATGCGTCTCTTGACCCTTTTGGAAGAAATTCTGGATCATGCAAAAATTTTATACGGGATACGATAGTCTTATCACCTCTTTTCTATATTTCTCCTTTAATAGCCACAAGGAACTCATTAGGTACTCAATTTAGTACACAATTTTTCTAAATTTTTAAATAAGAATTTAAGAGCACCTTCAGCAGTTAATATCGAATCTTCTGTACTGTGATTTTCTATTGGAATACATATAGGTTCTAATGTTATTAATGAGATGTATTATAAATTATAGATGCGTCATTTACGAAATTAAATGAGATCTATAATATTTTTCCTAGACTTAAGTTTCTCGAGAAATTATAGTATTTCTCGAGAGATAAGAAATAAGCAATTATAAAATTTCTCAAGAAATTCTCGAGAAGGAACACTATTCCTACCTATGTGCCGTGCGAGTGCGCATCCTCGGGTCTTTCGCCCGCACTTACCGTGCCTGTAACGATCTATCGACGATCCTGTCGATGGTGTCGCTTCGTGAAACTGGGTTGTACACTTTCGGCCATCCTTGCAGACTCATCAGCGTCGAATTTTCGAGCCTACTGATTCACCCTTTCAACCCCTTCAACGCTCTCTTTTCCAGCTGACACAGAAACGACTCTGACCCCCTTGTTATACCCGCGCGTGAAGCCGTTACTTTGATGCCGTCCGCTGTGGTGGTTTCGCTGATGCGCGTCCGTAAAAGCTCACCTCTGACGATGCAGATAAAGTAGCGGGAGTCATGCCCTACCAGCGGCATGTTAGTTAAACGAAGCAACATTTCCCCTTTCCATGCCGATGACTGATTTCACCTTTCCGTGCGGTGCGGTATTATGTTATTAAGCGTTGGCCGCTAGAGGGTCGCTTCTTTCGCGGGAGGAAGAAGTTGCTGCTAATAGGATTGAGGTACACCTGGACCGTGCCATCAGATTGGTGTGTATGTACCTATCCTCTTTCACGAACTAAGCTGATTGGCAAATTTCAACGAGGAAACGCTCGCTGCGAACGTTTTTTCTCTCCTCCCTTCAATTTTCCTCCTGGATATACCTCGAGCTTTGTCCCTCGCTCCATCTCGTCCCGTCTGAGAAGTTGATTCCATCGACGGAAGAAGATCGAACGAACGGTTCTCCCACGAGCGTTCCCTTCGACCTCGAGCCTAGACATTCCACCTGGCAGATGGAAAAGCTTCTCCCGGGCTTAAATGGATTCAGCCGCTTTCAGTTCCTCTGTATTAATCAAACTATAAGTGGATACATTTATTTAGGGGAATCTACCGGCGTTACGCGAGGAGAGTACATAGCTTAAGTTGACTCGATCTCCACAAATCGTGGCTTAAAACTTTTACCCGCTGGCGCGGAGGGAGGTTGGCTGAGATTCTGCACACTCGGTGCTTGATGAAATGGACAATGTCTGATACAAATTACACGAAATCCACTCAAATCGCGGATCATGCTCAAAGTATTACGAATCCAGGTCACGAACTGGGACAAAACTAAAAATCCACGAATAATACCAATAAATAGTCAATCGTTTTTGTTGGAAATTACTCCGCAGAGGTTGAAAATAAATGTCACACTATAAACACAACTATGGTTTATTGTATAGATAGACAATACACAGTGTGTCCACGTATTAATGTTAGTTGGTTATATATAAAAGTATACAAGAAAAAAGAAACTTTAAGAGATGGAACGCGATCTGAACGGTTTGGTCACAATTTTCAGACTGACTACGGTCGTCACCTTATGCCCCGGTCAAGACCCTTCGCCCCTCTTCTCCAGAAAAAGAGAAACGCAGCCCCTTAGTCCTAACACTGAGACTCGTTGAACTCCAACAGTTTTTACAGAAAAAAATTAGAAATCCACGTTGGAAGCATGTGTGGGTAAAATAATCCAGTAGATTTGCCTAGGGAAGGGCATCGGTTGACTGAATATGTAACCGTTTTTTCGGGTGAATTCGACTTGCATCCCAAGTCGATTCGATCGTTCGATCGAGTGTAGGCACACCGTTCCAAAGTGTCTTCCTTTTTCACGGAGTCAGGGGCCGCTGGGAATTCGCCGCGTATACACTCGTCTGAACCGCAGGAATTACGTAGAACGGGATCGCGCGTATGTACATACATCAGCCGCCGCCAAATATTGATTTTCCCTCATGGATATGACAATGATTTGTCACCGTAGACGAGTCGCCCGTGCATACAAAAGTTTACGGGGTCGGGGCAGCCGTGTAAATAGCGTGCGTGTTTCATGGCCGGTCGCGAGGAAGCGGCCACGAACTCGAGGGGCCCTGCCTCCTCGTGAATCCGAAAACGAGTCGTTCGATTCTTGTTTGTCGGGGAGAGGGTCCGAGGATCGTCCGGAGTATTTTCTGAGGAAACGTTGTCGAATGGAAAGGCAAACGGAGACGGTAGCGACGTAACGAAGTCCCTGCGTCAAGCAAAATCCGGGCAAATCTCTTCCACGACTTCCGTCTGATTTTGTTTCATTTTACGGCACGATCCAGCGATATATCTCACGGTTTGGCCCGATCGCGTAACTCCACGGAACAGTCCTCCGAGAAAATCAATGGAGAACATATTCCGCCTCTATCCAGGTGGATCGAGTTCTTAGGAAAATCTCCGGAGTATCCTTTTTTTTTCCCCCCGGAGAAGATCCATGGACTTTATTGCAAATTGGCCAGATACCCGTCGAAAGTATCCCCTGTACTCGCTCGAACGATTCGTGCCTTTCCACGCCTCCCATTGAAATTGAGAGTCCATTTACGTGGAGGAGGCAGATACGGAAATCCTTTCCCTTCCGTTTTCCGTGGCACCCCGCCTACCCAAGTACCCACTCCCCCGTTCCCACGAACGTTCAATCAGAAGCTGGCGGTGTCTGAAATGACTTTATCGCTAATTCATTTAAGTTCGACCGCATCCTCTTAGGGTTGAAATTTCTCGGTCGCCTCGGGGAGTGGAGATCAACGCTGCTCCCCGGCAATGCCTCGGTTAATTAGATGTGACTACACAAAAGAGGGAAGAGGGAGAGAGCGGGAGAGAGAGAGAGACTTAAAGGTAGCGCATGCTGTGTGGGTACCGGTGGGTTGAACAGAGGAACTGTGACGCACCGTTGAGCAGCCCGAAGGTGAAATTCTAAGCAGTTGCTTATTACACCCGTGGCCTTCCATTTAACGCAGCCGAGCTGGACACAGACAGTCCGCGATCGCTTTAAATGGCTTTCCACGACCGTTCCTGTGACCCATTCTCGCGAGCCTGAAACCCGCTCGCCCGAATCGTCCGAAAGATTCCCGAAACTTTCGCTTTGTGACCCACGCTGGGAAATTGCCGGAGTTTCCATTTAAATAGTTTAACGGGCTTCAGGGACCCCGATGTCGGTCCGCCGCGCCGCTTTCGTAATATCTGGGCTAATTAGATACAATTAGAGGGACAGCTTTTAGAAGCGCGACTCCACCTTCGCGTGGAGCTTCGAAGGGAGAAAGCTTGCGTCTTCTTTTCCCCATTCGCGCTTCTACTCGGAGCATTCCTTACGAGGTAAAGGGCAAAGTTTCTGCCCTTTCAGTTTTAGCTTGCACCTGCGGGGTGGCTCGTTAATAATCGCTCGAGTATTAGAACTATTAAGTGTAGATTTAATATCGTTGAAATCAACGAATCTCGATACTTAACGTTTTCCACGTAGCAACAGGGGCTTGCGCGCTATCTTTCCGCAAGAGTAGGTCAAAACGGAAGGAGGCGCCTCGGATTCCTTCCTCGTTAGATGGCCCAAGTGCTCGCTATGGCCGAGACAGCGGAAGTTGAAGATCCCCAGAACCGGAGGCCGCGAGATGGGCGATAGGCAGCTGAACTGGACAGTTTAATGATCGATTTAAACGGATTTCCAGCATAGCCGCGCATTCAAATCTATGGAATGCAATTAATGAGCGGGCTTTGATCGATCTAACTGGATAATCTCGACCGCAATTTCAGCGCCGGCCTCGGCCAGAATTCCTTCTCCTTACTCGTCGCCGCGCCACGCGCTCTTTCGTCCCGCGAGCCAGCATAATTGAGTTTCCTACGGGGGGAAGTCCAGAAATTGGCTAGGTTAAAATGAATTAACGGCGAACCGGGTCGCGCGCGCTCTGTCCCAATTCCAATATGCCGTGCGCAAGATAATCGTCGGAAGCGGCGCGCGGTTCACCATACAGAAAGGTGAATTCGAGCCTAATAGGCTGACGGTTACACAGGTCTATATAGTTTTTCGCTTCTTCCTTTTTTATGAAGCATCGCCATACTGCTTTTGTTGCTGGATATCGAAAGTGTTTGGCTTCATTTTCAGAGTGGACATTTTTTACTACTTCTGTCTTTGATTCTAGGGTGGTATTCTCAGTCGCTACTTATTCTTAAGCGAATGCTTAAGCACGCGGCATCCTCTACTAACCTAAGTACTAGCTAGTAAAGGATGCCGAATGCTTAAGCATTCGCTTAAGAATAAGTAGCGACTGAGAATACCGCCCTTAGTATTTATTATTGCTCTGCTGTATTCAGTTCGCGTTAAAACAAGAGTCCGGACGCACGCACACACACATGTGCACCCAAAATGTAATTAACAGCCACCATTCAAAGGACTAAGTAGTACAATGAAAATTTGTATTAGCCTGCAGCGCACAGTTGACGTTCCTCGGGGAATATAGATTTCAGTTTTGTTCAGCGCGTACCTACTGTCCATAATAGCATTATAAGCTTATTGTTCCGCCAATTTATAATAGCACAATTAATAGTGAACGATCATGTTGTTTCTAGAGTCTTTCTTGAATTTTGCGCGCTTCCACTTCGGAACACGTGTGCCGAATAGGTATCGATCCGGCATAATTTATTTCTTCATTATTTATACAACGGCGCTTTACAATTGTTAACCATTAACACATCGGGTTACTCCGCAACGACGAGCTATTATTTTCTCTTGGCGTTTATGCCCCGTTTCCTTCATCTTTCTCATTCGTCCTTTCGCAATCTTTCTTTATCACCGCGCAAACCCACAGCGGTATTGTAAATAATATGTAGCGACCCATGATCTCCAGTTACACGCAATATTCTCGAAACAAAGGGAAAGTAAATCGAGTTAACACGAACAGGGAGGCTTTTCCCTCGGAGCTTTCGTATTTTCTAGCTGCAGCGTAACGCCCAGAGTATCGGCCGCGACAGAACAGAAAGCACGAAATTGCGATTGGCGCCCGAGGTTATGATTTTGATTCTTTTTTTCCCCCCCTCGCCTGGCGAGCGTATCGGACGCGAGAAATATCGTAACCGGTAGCTTGCAATTTTCGCTGGCCGACAACGTCGCCCGAGGGATTAGCAATACAATCGTCGGCAGGGATACGCTCTCTCTACCTGCAGTCCTGATTTCGGATGTAAATCGCCCGTTACAGGGCGAGCAACTCGTCGATTCGATGGGCCGACGCGAACAAAGCAGACGGAAACGCGAACAGCGCCATATGAGGGATCGGTTCCGCAGAATGTCCGACGAAGTGACGAAGATTTTTCGGCGAAAACAACACCCCCAGGGCTACTTGCCCTCCACTCTCGTGCCCTACAGATCGAGGACTTCGTCAGCGAGAGAGAAACAGTCTCCCATTAATGAGTGGCAAATTGTTCTCGGCGGTTCGCGTGCATAAACACAATCTCCATGTTTAATGAATTCTATAATTACGCGCCGTTCCTTCTAGCCTTTGCGACGATCATCCTCGCCAAGGGTTAACGAGGAGCACGATGCTCCAGTTGATAACGCAAATTTAAGCAATCCCGCGCCGAGGAACGGTGATAATTGCGCGGTCGATTACCGCGAAGCAGTTTTTATGCCCCTTCCGCCGGATAGCCGAACAATTGCAAAAGAAACTCATATTTACGCTCCTCGTCGTGTACCTCGGAGTAAATCGATAGTCTCTACCGCAGTATCGGTTTATTCTGCTTGCTCTCAGGTCAAGAATAATTCTAATAAACCGCCGCTTAACTCGCTAGCCGGCCAATATCCATTAACATGTAACCGAGATGCTCTTGGACCGGCGATGTACAATTACTCTCTGATTAAATACCTGTCAGTAGCGATTACCCGTTTCCGTGGAAGCCAAGGAACGTAACGAGTCAGGCCGATGCTGATGGAAACTTTATACCGTCTCTATCATGCCCAGAGTTACGGCTAATAATCGCTCGATTCTCGAACCGCAACGTTATCCTAGATGCCCACAATGCATCACGTTGTGCGTGGCTTAGACGCACGCTTGCGATCCTCTTATTTCACGTTTTTATTCCGCTGGCCTTTCGGCCGGCGTGCTCGCGGAGCTCTCGCCGGTGCTCCTGATGGATGGAGAGTGGATCGGGCGCGCGCGCAAAATAAAAAAAGGAGGCTTCGTGCTCGGCAAGCGGCGCATAAAATCGAGTATCATGGTGAGCCGTGTACCGCGAGCTGTCCCAGGGACATCGATCAATTGGTAAATTTTCGCGACGCATGACATCCTAAGGCGTTTTTGCCCCCGCGCCGTCGGATATTGGATTTCCGTGGCGTGTACCGTTGTACATGCCCCCGCAACACCAGATGCCTTCCCCGGATAAAGAATCCTCCAGGATGGATTGGATCGTTCGAGTAACACGTTGCGATTGATTTTCAGAACATGGCTTCGATCCCGGCCAGGGACAGGAGACAAATTGCTCGAATTCAGGTGAAATTTTCCCGTCGATCCTCCCCAGCGGTTTCTCTCGGCGATGCCTCGCCCTGCTCTGCGGAAATTTTTGGATCGGATAGCGCTGCGAGACGGGCGGACTATTCACGGCTCAAATTCTCGATCGACTCGCGGCATTCCTTGTCTCGGCGCGCACTCGTCCTTTTGTCGAAAATTTCCAGGGCAACGTTGCGACCAACGGAGGCGGAGGGAATTGAAGGGACGTAAGCCACGTTCCCAGATGACAAGAGAAATATCTCGATCCCGGGTACGACGCGCGGAAGATTGTCTGCGCGAGGGTATTCCTTCGTGTCGCTTGGAAGCTGGATCGTTCATCACGACTGGGATGATTTATGCAATTATGCGGGGCATTTGCGAATTCCTCCGTGGGTGCCCTGTGCTGGGGGCCCAGTGATTACGAGGAAATGAAACAACGTTGATAGATTTCGCATCGAGTCCTTTATTAAAGGGAGATCGCCTGCCATCGTTCAAAATACCTCGTTCGAAGCTGCCACAGACTCTGTACGCCCCGCTAGTTCCCGAGGAATAATAATTCTAGACCGAGCGATAGTTTTGTGGAAGGAAGTGTTCAGCCGCGTTCCTGTTGTCAGTTAACGCTGCGGCGCACAGTGGTCCCAAAAGCTGGCCAAAATTCAATTTTCGAAGTATATACCAGCTTTATGCTATTATAGCAGATTTGTTGCATATAGATCAGTGCATCAAATGCCGCTTGAATTTCTAAAATATATTCATTGGTTGTTGAGATACAGGCTGTCAAAGTTGACGAAATTTGATGCTCCTTAATGTCTTGAAAATGGGAGCATGTTTAATGTGTCAGAGAAAGTTTATCTGAAAAGATCCATATGTGAAACAGTTTACCATTAGAGTAGGTGTTATAAACATAAACTTTCCACAGAGACAAAGTAAAGTATCTTTGAATTCACCCTTGTAATTCTCTTCTCAATGTGTCATAAATCCAAGTCATGTTTTAATAAAATGGAAGGAAAGCAAAGATGAGTGTCACCGAGTGTCACGCTGTAACAAGTTTCTTGATATAAAGTAACATGTCAACTATGATATCCAATTGAGAAAATTTGCGGTTTTTTAAGATATTTAAATTTAAAGTGCCAAGTGTATTTATATATGATTAAAACAGCATTCGTTATTTCAAACAACATTTATAATTCATAGTTTTCTTTTATTATTTTTGGCAATACACTTGAACTATTGTAACCTACTAAACGCAGAAATGTTGAGTTTTTTCACTGCAATCGGAAAAAATAAAATTCTCAAAATAATTTTTAAAAAAGTTTTGAAATTAACGTTCATATTAAATTCTACATTCTAATTATATATTTTTAGTCAAGAATCGGAAAATAATCAATTTTCACAAAAATTAACTTAAAAACAACGTTTTATACCAGGGATATTAGATCCGCCATCTGATTTTTTTGTGATTTTGACTTCGGATTCGTAATCAGCGACCTCGAAAACTGTAGGATACCAAGTTTAGACCAAATTTGATATGTTTCTGATATACGGGTCCGCGATATTAGATTCGTCATTTTGTTTTAAAAATCGTGAATTTCAGATTCGTAATCAGCGACCCCAAAAACCCCGGAGCACCGATTTCTGACTAAATTGTAGTACGTTTTAAAAGGTTTGCCGCCTTTCAGCGATTTGGAACCACTGTGCGGCGGTGGGCCCCAGGTGCGAACTCGCTTGTCACGTTCGCGGGGATTTATATTATTATGCCGGGCACTGTTTGTTAAACCTTTACATAATCTTCTCGGCGTTAATGCCCCTCGAGGGGGGAAACGCGAGTGCACAAGAGGAGCAACGGATTGAAACTCCGGAGCGGAAACATTGAATCAATAATCTCGGGCGGGTTCACCGGTCCGCCGACATTTCGCGGGTCCGCGCTCCGAAGGAGGGCCACGAGCGGTGGCGCGCGAGTTCCGGAGCGATCGGCCGGCACATAGTCAGGGGACGACTTTTTTTTTTCAACGCCGGAGCATATTTTACCGTGTCACGGGCGCGTACGTCGAGTCGTTTGTCATGCTCCTAGTGATTTACACAATTACTCGGAGTACTGTTTGCTAACAGCGTGTAGAGGCGACCGAACACTCTCTCCCTTTCTCTTGCTCCGGCTGCTGCGAAAGGGCCGCGTCGTCGCGCGCTTTGCCAGCGCTCGCCGAATTTGAATTAGGGGACATTGTATGTCCAGAGGGAGCGTAAGAGAAAGAGAGAGAGACAGAGCCGGCACGTCGCGTTACCTGCGTAGCAATTAAGGTAATGTCGCCTTCGGCGGTCCAGAGACGAGCGAGCGGTTTGTCTTCCCTTTGACCGACTACGGAGAGCCACCTCTATTTACCTAAAAAACCGGCCGAAACCTGCATCTTCCTTCGATATTAATTGAAGTAATTGCGAAAGCTCCTATCCGCGCCACGGCGTGATAATCGTGAATCTATCGCGCCGATGCTTCCAGGAATTCCTTCATCACGTCTCTCGTTGTTTCGTTTCGAGCGAAATTTTGCACACCACGTTAATAATTCACTGAACAAATTACGCATCGCTCGCGACACGTTTCGCATCCTCGATTTACCGACTGCGAGATAGAAGAGAAGAAGCTTGTTGGATATTAAATTTCATTCAAAGGTTGACGATCGTTTTTTAATAGACCATCGTTGGTAGCTCGGCTGTTAAACGCTATGCGTGTCATCACCGACGACCGCACAGCTGCAGGCGTTTCACCGTTCATGAGTGGCCGTACACCATTTTGCATTCCCTTGACCTTTGCTCGGGGAATTATTGGCTGAATTTCAAAGCGCGAACTTTTTGAACGTGGCTGAAGCTCGGAGGTAGTTGCCTCTAGCCTATGCTCAGCGAAGTGTTCAGAGATTGTTCCCAGTCGCGAGGAGGATACGCCACGCAACGCGGTACGTCGGATCACATGCATCCTCGGTTCAATTAGGGCTTCACCGAGACGGCTTATTAGGAGATGTTGCGCGCGATAAGAAGCGCATTACGCTAGGCATTGATTCGCCGGGGTTTCACGGTCAGGCTTAACGAGCACGGCCACGGTTACCGTTTAAAATATTTCTGTCTAAAAGTCCGAGATAATCAGCATAGGGCGCGATGGAAGGAAACGATGAATCGCGCTACGCTCTGTGAGAAACTTTTGTGCTTTCGTTTCCTTGGATACGTTGCGAGCCAACGCCCCCTTCTTCCACTTCACTCTTTTTGTAATTCAGATACTTACGAGGGGAGGTCGTGACCTGGACGAGCACTCCGGCTGAAGTCAGCCTTAGAGCGTAAGGGTCCTAGAGCATTAGGGCTTTCTAGCCAGCGAGCCTTTCAACATTGAAATTTCAATGTTGTCAGATTGAGTTCCAGGCGAAGGGAGAGGTGGTGGGAAAGTTTCTCATCTCTTTCCAATGTCACTGTAACTCAGATCCCAGGATTGGAACGCAGAGGATTCGAGTTCGAACACTTCACGAAAGATAAGATCAACACAATCTCAACAGAGTGTTTTATGCGTCCATCGCAGGGTGCTCGAGCATGGAGATCATTAAATCAATCGCCAATGAACGGATGGAGAGGTCGTAACGATAAAAAGAACTCCTCAGGAAGAAAGACCCACTTTCGCCACCTCGAGCTTTCCTAAAATGGGTTGGGAATCCCAACCCTCTGATATTACAAAGTCAGCAGGATAATAAACTCTACTGTGATATCAAAGCACATTCATCTTTCGCCCAACGGGCCTTCGCCGTGGCCATTACCCGCTTGCTGAGCTACTATCGACCCAGAGCGTCGAAAATAACAGGATCCCTGGAAATTCTTAGCCCCTAGATACCAGCGAATCTTCGTGGCGTGTTTTCTCCGTGCCCAGGGTGACTGAATGGCTCGGTATCGCGCTGGTTAGGTCCTCGTCGTGACTAGGGGGGCGGCACAATTTAAGGCTGCGCCACGTCGAAACGACCGGGTTTAGAGCCTTCCCATCGAAATGGATTTCGAATCTCATTGTCGTTGGGTAGCAGGAGGGACGGCGGAGCACCTCGGGCATCGATGCATCCGTCCTGTGCTCGCTTGGCTCGCCTATCCACGGCGCAAGGTGGTCTGTGGTTTATCCCTCATTACGTGCGATTCGTTTGCGGTGCGGACACTCGCAGGTCGCGCGATTTTCTCTTGTTCGTTTCGTCCGATTCCGTTGGACCCGCTACCTGCGCGCACCACCTTCTTCTGGAGGGCCGGTGCCGCAGTTATTTATCGATTTGCAACTCGCCTCAAAGCACGTGATAACAAGACCCCTGGCAGGAGGTTGCCGTGGCCCTCCAACCGTTGCCGATTGCCGCGAAATATGTTCCAACGTATACGGAGTACTTCAGAAGCATGGGTGCACACTTATTGTTAGTTGGGTTAGTGGAAATTGGTGAGCATTCAGGTTTGCAGGACGGCTGTGGCAAGGATGTCGAAAACGGTAACATTACCATTTTATCTTCGTCTTGAATTTAAACGTTCTTTTCATCCCCCTTTCCCACACCATCAAAGACGAAGTCGGGTAGCTCGCTCTGCATGGATCTTGAGCAGTTTTGCACTATTGAGCAGTTTCCATTGAATAAGGTGAATGTCCCAATTTCTGCTCATGTAAGATGTAAAAAAATTGTTTGTGATGAAAATTTGCAGAGTAATTGATTAATTCTTTAATAATAAATCAACCATTTCAAAAACTATTTAAGAAATATATTTCAAGATGTTTACTCATCATTTGTACCAATTTCTGCTCACGTAATATGTTGCCTTTTCAGGTTAAAATAAGTTACGTCTTTTATGGAGATGTTTCATAACACAACAGTAAAGCATAAAATAATGACAGACGAAAAATAAAATGCCTTCGAATAGAAATGGAGGTTACAGCATATATTGAATTGTGAGGTTACGTTGCTAAAATTTTTGTGAGTAGAAATTCGGAGACGACTGTGATTCACTTGACCCTAAACCTAATCACCTGTTTTCTACTTAAAATAATAAAAAATAGTACGAAATCTACATCCAGAGCACAATACAGTATCTGTTTTTGTTAATAAATAAGAACTTTTACTGCAAAAACTATTTTCTGCCCAATTATCGAATACCAATAGTGACCCTGTTCCTTACCACAATCAGCTAAAATACGGTCGAAAAATCATGTGTCTCTCATTTTAAAAGTTTTTCGCTGCTTATGCTGCACTTTGGTTAGCCCCAAGCTCGTGCAACCCTCTTGTAAATGTTCAAATAATTTAGAATTATTTTGTTGTAACTACAGTACAAACGTGACGCTTATAATAATAAGAAAAATACGAAATGGGCAGAAATGGGGACGCGAGCAGAAATTGGGACAATCACCTTACAACGCGGAACGAACGATTCGCCCATAGCGCTGCCTTCGACCAACGATAATTACAATACCTCGGCTAGGAGCCAGGCGTCGAAGCGACCTCCTATTGAAACGGCGTGAATCGTACTCGTTTGCGGACAGCTTTTTCTACTGGCTGCAACGATCGATAGACTTTTCGAACGATAAACCCGCAGCCCCGCTCTGTTTATTACAAACGAACTTCGATATTTTCAAATTGGGATCCGTTATTTGTCGACGACGGATAATTGAAACAAATGCGGCGCCCCCGGCATTCGAGGGCCAACTTTACGGGAATGTCGTTGTGTAGGAAGAATTGATACATGATTAATCGTTACGGATCCGCGATGTCGCGTGTTCACGGTATTGGCGACATCGCAACACGCGCGTTATTTTGTCGAACTGCTCTGATATTTTCCGGTATCGTTGGGTAAGGGATGCTCTTTGATCGCTCGGGTAATGATCGCGCCACGGTTTTAACGATTCCCAGCGTCGCGCGATTGGGAGTCGATGCTGGGAATCCCATTGAGGAACGGGGTGGAAGTTCCCCGAAACGAATCGCCACAATTAAGCTCGCAATTATTCGCGCCGAAGACGCTCCCTCTCGCTTCGCCGTTAATTTAATTTGCCTCGCGGGAGACGTTGCCCGAAGAAAAACGGCCGACGAGATTGGAATCCGCGGCAATGAGGTATTGAGAATTCGTTTTTAAACGCGTTTTATCGGCCCGGCCCCGCGAATACACGCGGCGGAAACTTTCCCCAGCCGATCCAATTCCATTTAGACCGGACCCAACGCGATTAATAATACTTGCCGCTGGCCCGTGTAAATTGCACGACTAATGTGCCCGACGTCTCCGGAATACTTAACCGTGCCTTTCAGACCAATGCTAGTGTACAAGCTATACCGGGAGCGTTCTAAATATACAGCCATCGGTCTTTCGCTTTCGAGTGGTAATTATTCAGAGCGCTCAAAGTGAACCACCCCGTCGCGTCTTCCTCGAAAGACACTGCCGTTGACGTGTTTCAAAGGGATTCGGCTCTCCTACAACCGTCCGATGCCTCTGAAAGATAGCTCGTTCGATCGCGAGGAAATTCTGGTTAAACCTTGATGCTGTCGGGTTACTTTTATCCAGACGCGCCGCGAAACGTTTCCCCGAAGCGATGCTCCAGCTGTACTGGTTGATTCAAAGTTCAGGCTGCACAGTTGGAACATGCTTTTAAGGATTACTCACGAACTTCGTACTTTATTCTTCCCTCGGGCGGATGAGGGAGCAAAGCGTGTTCCAAAGTCACGCCGGGGCCTGTGCACGCGTGCACCAGCGAAGGGACAGTGACTTTTTGTTCATTGTGATAGGCCGCAAGAGGTGGAACGTCGCGGGTACGCTCGTCTATCGCAGCTGCATCGGGAGCGATAAATCGTCCTCGATTCCTTCTGCTTCCTCTGGCGTCGTCCAAGCTCCTCGCTGTCAACGGGAGGAGCGTGCGACTCGCCGCTCCTCGGACTTCCGCTCGGTGCAGGTGCGTGTTACACGCGTGAGCGGCCATTGCCGGACAAAAGGCGCGCTTAAAACCTGCAAGGTATCGTACGAGGAAGCGCGAATCCGTCGGCCAATCGCGAGCTGCGCAGGTAGACGCCATTCCTTCAGAAAGCTGCTTCGAGGTGTGCAGGAAAGGATAGAAAGGACGAGCAAGGGCGTGGTTCCCGTGATTATTTCGTCCGGCGAGGACATGTTTCGTGGACAGGGGCGCTCGGCTATGATTACCGTTCCGCGGATAAAAGGCTTCCGCGAACGGCGCTGACTACCGGCGGTAAAACGAGTGCTACCTGGAGCGGCTTGGACAAGTTTGATAAGGGTCGTGATAAGATAAGAGGAACCTCACGGCCACCGTGCGAGGAAGTATGAAAGAGTAATCCCTGGTGTGGAACGCGCGAGCATAGTCATGGTCAATATTGCATGATGGGGGAGGTTACCCAGCCATCGATCATGCTGCAAGTTTCCATGATAGCCGTGATTCCACGCACAGTGATTTTCTTCCTCCCACTACCTGAAGGGGTGTATCAATTGCGTGGAAACATTATGCGCGAGGAATTCCTTCGCATCCGAAGTATGTACTTCTATGTTGCAACTAGGATCTGTCAAGTAAACGTTAGTGACGTGTTCGACCAGAAAATCATCCACGGAAATATCACGGGTCAGCAGTCTCGAAAAAGGTCTAACTGTGGCCCGCGAGTTGATAGAAATACGGTGCAATCGGGTGACGCGGATAAATTGCCACTGATCGAAGGTAGACTAGGTCAGGCAAGGTGACGATCGAGTTTCCCGGTCGGTCGAGCTTCGCCGCGGGATCGTTGTGATAAATTCGACCCGGCGAACCACCTCCTGGATCGGCAAGAAATATTCGCCGGAGTTGGACCATAAGCATCCTCGCAGCCGCATCATCGACTTTGTCGTGGGTATCCAAATGATGCCTGCGCCACCCTACTTTAAAGGGATAAGGCGTTCGAAGACTTATCTCATAATATATTTACGGTTACGTTGCGGTGGTTATATATTACCCGCTCCCTGTACTCTGATATATTATGCATTCCGAAGGCGATGCATTCTCGCATGTGCAGGTTGCGCGACTCGTTCATTTCCGACGTCGATCCACCGGGCTTGTTACGGTTTTTAAACCTGGAGACAAATTAACACGAATTACCTAGCAGATGCAACGACTGAAAGTCAAAGCCAATCATGCTGTACAAATACAAACATTTGAATTATCGCGGGTGGACAGAATACAGCGAGTTATAAACCGGATGCATATTTGAACTGCGGGTAAATCGGTTTTCTCGGGGGTGCAAGCCTACAAATGTTCCTCGCTCCCCATTACAGAGCTCCGCGGGACCAAAATTCTTCGCCAGCTTGATGCGTTCAAGCCTTTAATATTCTAGTGCTCGGAAACTAAACAGAATACACCCCTGGGCTCTTGACTCTCGACACTCCACTGTGTGACTATCTCCGTCCCCCGTTGCTTTTACGATCTCCCTATACCTATACACCCTTCATCTACGGCGAACCAGTAGCCCCCGCGTTCAGCTCGAAATTGCGCGACTACCGCGTAAGAAGACGCGTGAAATCCCTTCGCATGCATCCTGCACATTCACCAGTGCCGTCGACCTCTCTCTTCTACCTCCCGTGATCCATCTTCCTCTATCATCTCTCCCTTCCCTCCTGCCTCGTCCTCCCATTCCCCTGCCTCTCTATCTCTGTTACTCTCGACTGAATCCTTTTCGTCCCGATCCTACGTGGTTAAGAGTTGGATTACCCTTACGATGTTCCGCGGGCTAAATCACCTATTATGCATACGCCGGCACTTCTGCGAGGCAAGCGGACTCTCGCCGAGGTTAGAGCAGGCCGGAGTCGAGTTCCCGTGGCTCCGAAGACTCTCGCCTCTCGTTCTCTCAGTGGCAGGCCGGAATCCACCGCCTATTACTCCCTCATTTGCCCCCGGGTCCATAGAAATGTAATTAAATCCCCTGAGCGAACGCGAAACGACGCGACGACGCGAGCTGCCGTGCGCGCTGACTCGTGGGAAAGTCAAGGGAAGCTTCCGGGACGGCGGCGGGCTGGTGGGCGGCGGAAGGAGGGGGGGCACTTTTGACAGGCAAGCGTTAATTAGCGCCGTCAGGATCGACGACCTCATCATTTTTTTAAACTTAATTGGGCAAGCACCGCAATTAGAGCAGGCGTAAGGGGTGGCTCGGGGTAGGAGAAGGAACGCATCTACCGGACGATCTTCTGTTTCACGGGACAAAGGGCGCCCGTGGAGAAACGTCGTATTTTTCCTCCCAGCTTCCACGTTTATTTCTCCTCTCTTTTTCTTCTTTTTCCTCTGCTCTTTTCTCTTTAGAGCGCCAGCACGTGACCCCGCGGTTGATACACGCGGCCCCTGGACAGAGGGAAATTAATTTCAACGTTCGCAAGACGACTCGCAAACTTGGCCTCAGAATTCATGCAAGACACGGCGTTCACTGCACGACTCTCAGAGAAGCACACGTGAAAATGAAAATATTGTTTGCCCAGCAGCCGCGACTCGTCACGTTTGCGTAGTTACATTTTATAATTAATTGCCTTCCTCTTGTTACGCCGCGGAATTCCAGTTCTCGCCCGCGTGTCTCTGCGTTGTCGCGACGAGCTCAGAGGCGTCGTTATCAGTGAGAGTAGGGAGCAAATAGGTAAAGTTATTGGATATTATATGCTTGAAAAGGAACTCGTCGGGAAGACATCTCTTACACCTGACAGACGATGCCCTAAGAATTTGTTTAAATGTATATAAAAATATAAGACGTCTAGACAGTCTAGAGAAAACGGAAGCTTTAAAAAAACGGCGGCACTGACAGGTGTTTCGTATTCGAAACTACACAAAATCATTAAAAACGGAATACAGGCAAGAAAAATACGCTCAGATGCTGGAAAATTTGTATCATTAACAGCTTCCATGGAAAACATAATTCGGACAGAAGTATATAAAAGCTACAAAAATAACGAAATTCCAGTAATAGAAACACTGCACCAAAAGTTGCTATAAATAGTGACGATGATACTGAAGAAGAAGAAGAAGGAGAAGACGAAGGAGAAGACGAAGAAGAAGAAGGAGGAGAAGAAGTTTAACGCATCGTATAAGAAAATATTAAATGATAAATTTTAATTAATTCCTACATAATTATTATATTGATTCATAAATTCTCCACTACTGTTCTAATGCAGTACATATACCTTACTAAAATGTATTTGGATTTAATACGAGATAATTTTTAATAGCCAGCAGCAAAGCTTAATTAATGTCTTTTAATAATGATAAACCGTATCTTCAATTTCTGTTTTATTTTCTATTAGGGCCCCGATTTTGTCCTGGTCTTCTCTAAATACAGTCCTGCAAGAGGTAGTAGAGGGGCACGTTTAGCGGCCAGTACCCAGCAGGGTGTCGGTTAAGACCCCGCTGAGGGACTTCGCACCTAAGTCACTATAGCTCGGAGAGGCACTATAAGATGCTGCATCGGTTTCGGCGCGGAGATAGACGACGCTCCATTGGGAGCAACAGAAGAAAACCAAGGGTCTGAGGGAGGAGGACAGTTGCATCGATGCAATTGCGTTCCACGCTCCCTCGACTTCTGAAAGTCAGCTCTCTCCATCCCCCTCTCGCTGTGCCATGCATCTTCTTACACGCTCCCTTGAAAATCCCTTTCCTACCCTCTCCCCTTTCTTCGAGTCACCGGCAACTTTTAAAGTTTATCTTTACGCGCGTCGTGCCCGTTCGCCTTTCTTTCTGCAGTTCGTGGCGCGCTCCTCGCCCAGAGGACGGTGGCATCGCGATTCCCGGCCCGTTCGCCGGCGAGTGCCAACTTTACACTCAGTACATTATGAATACCACGATTCCGCGAAAGAAGTTATACGGTTCGGTCATTTTTAAAATGGAAAACTGCGACGAAAGTGGGTCGCGGGCTTAGGAGCAACGCTCCTGCCGCCCCTAGACTAGCCGATCCTGGAATCCTCTTATCGGCTTTCCGGCTCTCGAATACCTCTTCTCCGGATGTAGGAAGGGTGGCATATTTTCCCTCTCTCGCTACTCTTCGCCGTTGTATTATTAATTAGCAGCCGCGTAACACGGTTTTTTTACGCGGGAACACTGGTGTTTCAATAACCCTCCGAGGTGTCGGCAAACCCTTCTCCCCCTGGCACGATGAAGCTCTGATTTCCTGGGCTACCCCCGACGCGAAAGAGTCACGTTCTCAGAAAGCGGATAACTATGCGAGTTAATAGGTCTCGAATAGTTTGGCGTCACGTGACGACGCCGCAGTCCTGCGGCGAGCCATTTTTTTTTTATCGCCAAGCCGTAATCTGCACGCGTCCGTGGCGGCTTTCGTCGTGGAACCGCGATCTCGCACATTGTAATCCGCAGAAATATTAGAATACCAGGGCTGGCCGGTGTTAATGCTGGAGCCTTGTATCAGGGTTCATTAAAAAGCAGGAATTATTTGCCGCGAACGATCGCGAGGGGGTTGCCGCCGCTTGCTAATCGCGGGAGGACACGTGACCGTGTCGAAAAACACGCGAGAGCAATGCAAACTACGATAACGATACCGTGTCGCGACGTGACGAATGAGTTCAATGGAAACGTATTATCGCCTGCACTTACAGCCGTTATCGACAACTTTCATTTGAAACCTAAGAGGGCTGCCTTATTTCACGTGTTGTTTAGTCTAGCTAAAGCACGGTGGCTCGCAACGAAACTGCACAGCAAATGCAACGTCGCCGGCTTGCTGTTGATACGGTGTGCTTACCGTGTTAATACCGAAAGGCACGTGATACGTACTGAATATTTCATTCGACGGTACTATATCTTTCTCTAAAATGAGGTGGTAATGTTGAAAATGATGTAGAGGGTGTTTTAGGGGCTCGTGAAGGGGCTGTCCATTTCTTGCGAGTGGAGATAAGAAAAATGTTGCGTGATTTCGGAAGATCTGTTCTTCCTTGATCGTATCTTTATCGTAGATGCACCAATGCACTTGGAATCCTTTAATCATTAAATTCCTATTCTCCCTGTTCCTTACGTGATTAAATTCTGTCAGGAATTGAATTAGCATGTCAGAGAAACGTAAGACTTCGTTCCTTTCGTTCCCTTCCCTTTGCATTCTCCGTTCGCTTTGGCACAGTGGATACTCAAAAGATGGCGCATCACTGATGGAACTCTTTCTTTCTTATACTCCTAGATTTCCTAGAAATACTCCTTTCCTAGAGTACCTATTTAAGACACAAGACACGATTATGGATACCAACGATTCTCCAGCTCCAGTTTCTCTTTGGTCGCGGTCTTTATATTTACGCAGTACCTACCCTCTCCTTCTGCCGTGCCTCGTAAACGTCAGGAATCGGAGGAAAACTCTGATCGATCGGAAACAAAGTGCACCGTTCCGATGTACCGCAGAGGCATCCACAGACTCCGGGTCCCATTAACGTATTCTCGTTGCACGCGTCGTTAGGTTCCATCACGTCAGCGCGCCTTAAACGTTGAAACGTTTAGACCCCGGGTCTCAGTGTGTCTCATGATAGAGAAGGCAATTTAGGGCGCGTTCCTGGCGTCCTCACGCGACACCGAATGATTTTACGGGCGTTAATTGGCGTGCCACGTCCCCAAGCCGTCAGCAGGTATATGATTCCCTCTTTCTTTTTCCCCTCCCCCGTGGAAAAAAAAGAGTAAGACGCCCGGTGTCAGGTTGATGGATGGATGAGTCTCGAGTTGGCCGCTGTTCGAACGACACCGCGTTGGTTCGTTGACCCAGACGGGTTCGTTTAAAACTTTCAACCTCGAAAACTTGATACCACCTCTACCCCCGAGCCGATACGAGCACGCCGCCTCTATACTGTTTTAAACTACCTCCCGATAGCGTCGGAATTTGTCCGGGATTAAAAGTGAACGGGAGGGGGCGGGCAGCTTTGTAATATTCCACGTCACGGTTATCTCCGGTGTCATCCGCAGAAATTACATTTCAGCTTTCTCTATAGCGTACCAACGTCAGATTTTTCAAGCGACCTCCTCGTGTACCGATACAACGTTCCTCGCTTTTCTTTCGCCAAGTTTAGCCGTAGCGTTAATAGCCGGTTATAAAAATTAGCTGGCCACACACGGGGAGGTTTGCCCGCGGTCTTCATCCGTCGCGTTTCAAGTCTGCGGGCTTAACTGCATGTTAGTGATGCATGTCCATGATCGATTTATACCGTCACGGTTCTCGTGACAAACTTCAACCGCGTGACAAAACAGTTGTTCAACATTAATGTGCAGTTACGTCATATCAGTTACGGTTCCTATATAGCTCTATAACTTTTATTTTTTAGGTTCTATAATTGTTGCAAGAATCGGTTCTATAACCGCTTTGTAACTTATATAGAACCTAAAAAAAAATTATAGAACCTAAAAAATAAAAGTTATAGAGCTATATAGGAACCGTAACTTATATAGTCCGATATTTAGGTTCTTTATAACGGTTATTCCGAATAAAGGTTCTTCATAACTCTTTCAGTCAGAACCTTTACTATAACAGTTTGAAACAGTTATTTTCGAAACCTATTCAAGCCCTGATCCACAGTTTCGATGAAATCCGCGGATAAACCAGCGGTTTTCATCCATTAACACGCACTTTTATCTGTCACCGATTTATCCAACGTGATTTATCTGTGAACTTTCGTCGTATATTAGTGGGTATTTGTAGTTTTGATCCGCCGCAGACTTTGATCGCAGGTTTGTCGGCGACGGATGAAGACCGCGTGGAAACCTCCCCGTGTGTGCCAGCTTGACTCTTCGCAGCCCTCGGATCGCGCTGGTTGAACGACCGCTTTTCGAAGTTTAATTTCAAACGCGAAGGTGAAGAATTTTTTATTCTCGCGACCCTATAAGTAGTAGCTCCAGGCAACCAAGAACGTATCAGGGAAAGGTGGTGTCCTGTAGCGAATCGAATAGACGGGCCCCAAGAGCAGTGCTTCGAAATAAAAACTACCCTCCATCCACGAAAGAAAAATCAATGCAGAAGCGCAACGATTTCGTTTCGTGTCCGAATCTGAGCCCCCTTCGCAAACAATGGTTGGTTCGGCGGGCAACCCCCTCGGTTTACCGGTTGATCGAGATCGCCGCGCGTGATTTCGATTTCGACGCTTTAGCAAGCACTTGGCGATTTATTTAACTTTAAGAGGAGTTGACCGGTGAAGTGGTGGCCAACGAAAGGGGCGTGGAGGGAGGAGATGGGTGGAGGGGGGTGGAGGATTTGGGCAGAGGGACGGGGAGGAGGTGAATAGCTGGTTTTGCGGGGCGCGAAAGTGGAGAATAGGTGGATGCGCGAGCGTGCATCGGTGGAAAAGCCGGCGGGCAGGCACCCCTCGGTCGCGTCGCGTCGCGTCGTTCGGGGGCGTCAATGTATTGGGGCTACGTTCCAGGTTGATGCCACTGCTGCTGGACGCAATTTGAGAGCAATCGACTGAACGACACGCCGCAAATCAAACCCGTCCGTGGTAGTCGTGTGTTAGCCAGCCTCACCTCCACCGACTGTGTCACCCTCTCTGATCCCCCTTCACCCCAGCCCTCTCTGTGTCACCTTTCGACCGCTGCCCACCCACGCCCACCCTTTTCGTTTCGTGGATCCTCCACTGTCCTCTCAATTCGAGTTGACGCTTCTCCGTACGGTCGAGCGATTCGAGTTGCCGCGCGACAGCTGCTCCCGCCGATGCATCACCTCGCGTCCGACGCGCATTACACCGCTGTTACTGTTAATTGAATCGATCGTTTTCAGATTGGCGGTTGCTCTACTAGCACCGTAAAATCCACGAAATCACGTCGCGCGTGCCCCCGGCCTGCATGCATAAGCGAGAGACGCGCTCCCACCCCTCGAGCGGCACGGGGTGAGAAGCGGCTCGCCGCGTTCGGAGCAGAGGGTGTACCGCAAATTCGGTGTATCGGATACGGGCTGGTTCGAGGAACCGGGTAACGACTGAACTTCCGACTGTCTGTGCCCCTTTCGAGCGAGCCAAGGGGTCGTTAAGATCGAGGGTTGATACGGTCGGATGCGATTTCGTTTGGTAAGCGAAACTGTTCAACGTGGGTTTGACGAGTTTCTTTGAATTTCTGCTTGACGCATTATTGTGACGTAAGCTGAGCCCTCGCACCGGGAAACAGCGGTTTGTAGTGGCGGTTAAGGGAAAGGGATTTTCAGAGCTCCATGATTTAATAATAGCTGAAATTTCGCTTGGAATTTCGCGAATAGGGAAACTTGCGTCAACCGATTCGGTTAACGGATTGCCGTCGTTAATGTAAACTTCGCGCTACCCAAAAAGTACTTGGCGAGAATCGGATGTACGCGAAATTATCTGACGTATACTTGAAACTCCGTGCAGTTTCCGCGGTGTAGTTTGATTGCTAGTCGAACTCCAACTATTTGTATGACCTTATTTGAGGTTTGTGCTCTTTGAGATCGAAGTTTGCGCGCTGCACCGCGTCGGGAACGGTTATGTTTCAGAAATCCATGTATATCCCTGGCAAGTTACTTCGTTACTTGACCGAGTTTCGATGTAGCCGTTCAAAAACTGCATTGCGATTGGAATAAAGTTTCCCCTGCCACCTGTGCCTCGTTTTAAACTCCACGTTCCTCATATATCTTTAACACAAAAGAACACGAGGCTAGGGATTCCATCGCGCACCCGGATACACCCCGGGTACCTACCATAGAATGCATTAACACCTAAAACTCTACCTATGAACGCGGTGATGTAAATCGAAGCCCACCGTTACAATTGTCACGCAGCGATTCACCCAGTCGATACTGCAGGCTTTACTTGAAGCCTCGCGTATACCATTGTTGGCATTAATTAAAACCTCTCGCAAATTCGCGGCTGCGGATACTGGAAACTGCACGGGGCACGGCGGCCCAGTCGGATCTCACGTTCTGCCGGCACACGGAAAATACTGAGGCGCATTTGGTCGATCGATGATCTCTGTGAAGCGCTTAATTCACCGCTTACCCATCCGCGGCCAAAACGAATAGCTCAATGGCCAGTGCCACTCGTCTGACACTTGGTAACTGCAACGTCCCCTCAATTTGCATCGGCCCGCTCGACCGTCACGCGATCGTTGCTATTAATCGATTCGATTGCTTTCGAATTGACAGTTCTCTTAAACGATGTCCCGCTGATTTACCAGCGGATGTTTGCACGGCCGCGAACAAAAGCGGCTACCCTGCTCCTCCATCTGCTTTTTCTCCCTTCGACCGTCCAACGTTTCGGGGATTATCATGATGTTTCACCGCGCCGCGCTGCGGTCATTGAATCTTTAACCGACATTCGAGTCGAGTCGATTCCCCACGCGCACGTTTCGCCCCTGTATTTCGAATCTACCAGTTACGAATTTTCTCTGTTTTTCGTTGCGGCGATGGCTTCGTTGTTTTTTCCCTTGTGCTCGCGATGCGCAGTTCCGTGGCCGGGCCAGCGCGGGCAGAACGCTTGCTCCACGGACGCAAATTGACTTTTTCGTTCATCCCCTCGAATTCCCTCGCGTCTTGCTTGATTGCCGCCCATACATTCCGCGCAACGCATCGGCGGTCTTCCCCCAAACGCGCAACGATCGTTCTCTTTTGCACAGCTTTTCCTTTGTCCGCGCATCTATTCAGCCGCGATGTCAATTACGTTATACTCATCGACCTACGGCGCGATAGCAACGCGATACACCCGTGGAACAAAGTGAAATTGATAGCAGGCGGTTCGGCGTGACCCCACAAAGCGCCGGACAAGAATATATCCGCGACGTCTTTGGTAATCGAATCGTTTCGCTCCGATCGCGAATTAAGGTTAACATCAATCATAGTTAAGGACAAAGCTAACTGGAACTGCTCCGCCAATTTTTAGAATATCGAGCTTGGCTCGCTCGAAGGGTGATTAACTTTGTGATTCGGAAAAGTCCGTGCTTCTAAAATCTGAAATAATTGTCAGATCCTATTATACACGCGCTGTATACTTTTCGATATTAATCTTTCTGTTTCCGAAACTACCTAGGTATCTTTGTGTACATATATCCTTCTGCGATATCATTCAACTACAGTTGACGAAATAACTGAATCCCAGCGTATCTAGGCTCGTCAAAATCAGATTAGCGGAATTACTTACAAGGGAGGATCTCCCACCTGGAAACTAAAAAAATTATGAAACTTTGGGGATATGTAGAGGAAGTATAAATATATGTAAAGAAAATCACGACACTCGTAGACTTGCGTCGTCGCTTCTCTTCAAGTTTGAATCTGCCGCGTTACTGACGAAGGCCACTGACCGATGGCGCGGTAGAGCACGAGCTTGGTGAGATGACGAGGAATTGTGGTAGAGAGAATTTGGAAGAGAAGGTTCGAGACTGTTAAGGGGAAAAATACTGGTTATAGATAAATAAGATACCTGGAATAAAAGCTTTAAATGTTGTTTCTCTTATTTTTACAGAGAAACGCAATTAAGTTTTTATTCTAAGCTCCAAATTGGAATAAGGAAAACCCTATCTAGAGACGCGGTAGCGTCTCGACGCCAAGTATATGAAAGACACCATGTATATGTCGACTGTCGCTACCGCTATCATTTACTCGTCGCACGGCTATTCCAACCTAAAGCCGCGTATTCACCTGCGCATTCGCCCCGAATGTGCATTCGGCGCGCACCGATTTTTTTCTCGTCCGGTGTTCGGCGCGTGTTCGGGGCGCGGCGCGCATTCGGGCCGATCCGCTTGTTGGCGGTCCATCAAAGCGCGCATTCGGGTCCGAACAATACCATGAAATGGACGCCGCAAATTTCACCCAACCCCGAACGCGCGCCGAATGCGCGCCGAACGCGCGCTGAGCTCCGAACGGGCAAAAAATCGGTGCGCGCCGAATGCACATTCGGGGCGAATGCGCAGGTGAATACGCGGCTTAACCTGAAACTTATTTCATTAATATCTCATCACGTCTGCAATATTTTCTAAATTTAAAGGCATTTTTCTGACGTAAACCGCATATAAGCTTTCGATCAAGACCAAATTCAATAAAATCGGACCACGCATGACAGAGATATCGTAATACCGTCTCATGGATCAGTCGGAAACGGTGATTATTCTTCTGATTCTGATTCTTCAAGCCAAATTTTCGTCGAGGACGAAAAAGAGTATTATCAAATAAATCACAAAAAAATAGAAAATAATAAATATAATATTAAAAATTATCTGAAGTCATTCCCTATGCAAATTATCTTTGTAAAATAATACAAAAGCAGTTTCCCGAGAAAAGTTACTCCTTTTAATTTAGGACTACCGTTTGGTAACTTACAAAATTCGGAAAACAGCCGGATTTCCAGGGATCAATTTTACCAGCTTACAGTGAATTTGAGCAGTCAAAAATTACGTAATACATACCTATATATCTCCTGCACATCACCAAAGTTGTATAATTGTTTGAATTTGTGGGTTGGGGGTGTTCCCTTGTTAGATATTAATTTCGAATACTGGCGTAATTTACCTGACGTGCCACCCCGTTGCTCCATCCTCCCCCGGTAGCAACCGTTACCCTCGGCGACAAGTGGAGCGAGCAGGGATACGATAAAGAGGTTAATACGGTTTTAGGTAGGAAAGGAGTGGAAATAGCGGGCGTGTGTATACGGGTGCGTCCTTAAACGCTATGAAACGGGTCGCATGCGAAACAGGAAGGCTCGAGCCGCCGGCAACAAGCAGCCGTGTAGCCAGCGTCCAGTCGTTTACACTTTAAAGGATCGCGTGGCCGCGTCCGTGTGTCCGCAGCGCGGTTAATGGGGAACTGGCATCGTTAAAATATTGAAGGGAAATATTACTCGGCCGTCTATGGGCGCGTAATACTTCTAAACAGAAGCCTAACGATCCGCCGCAGGCGTGGAAACGCGAGTTACGGCGCCTCGTGTTTTCGATGCTGATAGGACACGAGCATCGATACAGGTCGTTCTAGCGTTTAAACGCGGAGATCAGCGAGCGGAGGAAAAAAGCGCCGGGATGGGTCGTTTTCACGGGGAACCTTCTACCTTGTAAGGATTCGAAGCACTTGTAATTGCGGTGGTTGTGGTCGTCGCGGAAGCTGCTGGTCCATGCTCGGTTGCTTGTAGATCGCTAAGCTACAACGGTGGATCGTTGAAGCGTGCGCAAAGAATGCCTGGATTCTGGTGTTCGTGTGACATGTTTTGCCCCTTTTTTTAATCCTGTAACGTTGGACTTCTGACTCTACCTGTATCTGTTTCTGTGTTCTATGCGCAGTCGGTATTGAGTCAGTACAGTAGATCGAGGCGCGGAGCAGGAGTCAGTGAATCTAACCCACAATTCTCTGATTGCAGATGTTTTGAAGCGCACCAGGCGAAAAGATGAAGACCGTAATCGCGTGCTGCGTCCTCTTTCTTCTCGCCAGCGACGTCCACTCCGTCGAGTGGATGCACAGCGCTGTTCTGGACAATAACTTCTTAGTTCTATGGACGCCGGGCGAGAGGGACGTGACGTTCGAGATTCAAGTGAAGACCCTCGGCTACGTGGGCCTGGGCTTCAAGAACGATGACGACACAGTTGGCACTGACATGGTCATCGGATGGGTGGACAACAACGGGCAGCTCCATCTTCAGGTAAGTGTCCTTAAGAGACGTTATTCTAGGAAAGCCCCCATTTCCCCTGAAACGATCGTATTTCTCTCGACGATTTCTCGGAAGGTCTTGATGCACCGAAATAACGACGTCCGCAGACGAAGCCTCGTAGTCGCGCGCGAAACAGGAGAAAAAGAGAGACGTAGGTACCTAATTATCGTAGCTACGTGGACGAAGCTATTGAAAACCGTTTTTCCACCCGTCTTCCGTTCCATCGAGATCATATTCATTTTCCCGAACGTTCGTGTGGAATAACTTCGACTAATTACTCTTATGCTACCGACCCAGGCTGCTCCGTCGAATGTTGCGGAGACCGTCAGGAATGCTAACCGGCGCGCACGGGGGTTGGAGGGGCGCGCATAATGATAGTCCTTCCGGAGATAAGTAATGGGTTCCTCGTTTCGATCGGTGCATCGGATAGTTATCAATCTTGCCAACTGAAGCCAGCGGCCTGTCATTACGCGTGCTCGTCATTTTGTACGACACTTGTTGTCGTTTTATTTCCCGGGGGACGATTATCTTGGACAATTTTCAGTCACCGAGTATGATGTATTGCTTCTGTCGAAACGGTGTTTCACGGCGCCCGATCGCATCCCCCGATGGCAGGGATAGAATTTCGGCTCGCCTCGCCAACGTTGACAGAAATATGGCGCGCAGGTACGTGCTAACCGTAGAGTCATCTGAATATTCGGTCGTCATTCTGAAGTAACACCTAAAAGGTAGGGATCAGCCGGATGCTCTCCGGCTCGTCGGAACCGAGCACTTTCGAAATGCCTTCCAGATCCGTGGAAGTCATCTGGTAAAGCGCGGTAGGCAAACATCGCGGCACGGGGACGCCAGAAAACGCTTCGAACCGGTTTAATTTCGCTAGAAGAGAGGCTTACAAAGGGAACGTGCGTAGAATCTTGTCGCTCCGGGACGCGGCCGGTTTATTTTCGAGTGTTGTTAAATTTAAAACATCTCGTTGCCCCCCCGGCGCATCTGTTGACGCGCGAGCCCTTCTCGAAAACCGGACTCGAGAGGATTACGCGGCTATCCTCCCTTTCATCAGCGTTGCGCGGCTGTTGTCACTTTACCCGGTTCTTCATAACATCCTGGGCCCAGGAGAGGGAGATGGATGCCGGTCTTTTTGTTTTCCTCCTGGTGGCTTTCCCGTGGCGCAAATGGGGGGACGGGCAGCAGCCGTTACACGAGCAACCGCGCGCGTTGCTCACTCCTCGCCTCTCATTCGCGCGTTTGTCGTTGAACATTTCTTTTACAACCAGCTTTGGCAACGGCTGCGCCGTGCGTCGGCGTTTCATCATCAGCTACGGCCGGGCCACTTGGCCGGCGGTTTTCCAGCGACGACAAATTCGCTTGGCATCGCGCTTGCGTTACTTGTCAGCCGGCTGACAGATCCTCTTCCTTTTCTGATTACCTTTCGCGATTAACGACAGCAATTCTGGCTCGCTAACCCCTTTGCCGCGCAGAGCACGTCTATAATTTCTCTTCGTCCACCGGCTCTCCGGTTCACTCGTTCATTTCGAGCTGCGCTCGCTATCATCGGGATGATATCCTTTTCCCGGCGATGGATTCGGTACTCGCGTTCGATCGACGGATCACCTTTCTCTTAAAAGATTTCAAGAACACCAGTCGCTCCCTACCTCGTTAACATCTAAATCATCCCACTCGTGCAATTTAGACTAAACTCCCTGCAGATATTTTTGAACAAAGTCCCTTCGACCCAAGGAATTGGGCTGACGCAGTTTCGCATTGGACCGCGCGAACGGTTCGCTTATTACTACCTAGCGTGCAATCATTCAGTACGAGCGGGGCTACGCCCGCGTTATAGAGATCTCGGTCGTTTCTTCTAAAATGGAAAGGAGCCGTAACAGAGGAGAGAGGGATGCAATATAGGAAAGCAATCTTCTCCGTGGACTGGCGCGGGGGTTACCGTGAGTGGTGGGTCGGTGGTACTTAGGTACATATCTACGTAGGTAGGTAGTCAGGCTGCAGATCGCGTCCGTCTCGCGTGTCCGCAATTTTTCCGGTAGAATCGTTGCCCGCTCGTTCCATAATGCATGCCGTGCCGCGCGCAATGCTCTATGCGATGCAGCCGTCGCCGGACGTTCTCATACGGAGAGCGACGCCAGGAAGAAAGAGGTAGGGTGGATCGCGCGAATGGATAGAATGGGACAGAGTGGACGGAAGGACGAGCGAAGGAAGAGGGTGGAAGGCTGGAGAGAGAGTTGACGGCCAATGGGAGCGAGAAGGTTTTTCGTTATGATCGTAATCTTAGAACCAGAACAGCCGCGGGCGTCCAGAGCAGCCAGACGACCGAACGACCCCGGCGACTCCTAGCGCTCGATTTCTTGTCCTCGTGGACGTGGATGCCCGTTTTGCACCCACCCCCGTTGCACACGCTTCCAATCCAACGGCCCGATTTCTTTTATTCGCGTGGTTTAACTTCCACCTCCCCCTTGGAGGCCCTCCACTACCGTGGCAAACGAACCGAGCTTCCTGCAATATATGGTAATGATGGACGAACGGGGTTGACGTTGAAATCGAACGTCCAGCCGAGTCCCGCCGTTCTAATGGTCATTGCTACGACCGCGCCACCTGCTCGCGCCCTGTTTATGGAGAGTATATTCGACGGGGAGCTTCGTTATCGTTATTGCTCGCTCGGGTGAATTGCGAACGTGGAAGAGGAGCGGGGTCCGACAAGACGAATCGAAGTTGATTAAAGATGTACGCTCGATACATTCCCCCGTTCAGGCTCCAAGGCTCCCTGTGTATTCAACCACTTGCAGGCCCTCGCCCCTCCGCCTCAGTTAGCTGAATTCAATTTTCCTGGTCTAATTCTTTTACTCGCTTCGTTTAACTTTGCCTGTTCCGTTCCGGCGCGTCGTCTCACGGCTGGATCCGTGGCTCGCTGTCTATTTGAGGTCTCTCCTATCCGAAGTGCTTTCCGAACGAGCAACCACGGAACGACATTCACACTTCTGGGTAACCTCGATTTAGTTACTCTTAAGCCTATCAACGATTTCTGTCAACTCCACATTCCCACGACGACGATTACGCAATTGCGGAGGGAAAAGGAACTGGGAACGATTTTGACAAACCGAGGAAGCTCGAAGAAAGGAGGGTTTCATATTCGTGCGTCGTAAACCGCCACCATTCGCAACGCGGTATGATTAGTGTTCCTGATTTCTCCATATTTTTTGTTTCTCGAGAAATCAGAAATGAGATCATATTTCTTGAGAATTCTCGAGAATTCTCGAGAAATTGAAAAAAATATTGCAAAAATTATAGTTTTGGAATAATGTTGATAATATTTATCTAAAACACAAGAAAACTTTAACTAAATGATTATTCCTGTCTAATTTATACAAAACTTGTGTAAATGAAAAAATAGATATTAAATATTATTGGTAAATTTTTTTATTTAATACAAAATTTGTACAAAGCGTAGCATTACTTTTTGGTTCTAAAATTTATTTTTAAATAGCACAATGCGTCTAAGGTAGCGTCAGCGAATCTATTTCTTTTTTGTGGCAAAATCTGTTACTGTTATAAATAAATGAGATTTATAATATTTTTCCTAGACTTAAGTTTCTCGAGAAATAGTATAATTTCTCGAGAAATAGTATAATTTCTCGAGAAATAGTATGATTTCTCGAGAAATAGTATAATTTCTCGAGAAATACTATAATTTCTCGAGAAACTTAAGTCTAGGAAAAATATTATAAATCTCATTTATTTTCGTAAATGAATCTATTACTAGTTAATCGCGAACGTATAAACACATCTACAATTTATAAAACATCTTATTAATAACATTAGAACCTATATGAATTCCAACAGAAAATCACGGTACACAAGATTCGATATTATTATAGAAATTATACTATTTCTCGAGAAATAAGAAATAAGCAATTATAAAATTTCTCGAGAAATTCTCGAGGAAGCATTCTCGATAAGGAACACTACTCATGATGCGCGATTTCAAACGGCAAGCGTTCGGGACAGAAACAGGGGAAAGAGTAGAGACACTCGGCGAAGTGATCCAGAGAGGTGGGTGGTTAATATTTAACAACTCATATAGAGCCGCCAGGCGAGGGGCGCGCAGAGAAAACGCTTCGGGTGCCGTCGCTGCGGCTGGCATATGGATAAATAATGCAGTATGATAAATCGTTGCCCGGTTTGGCCGCCTTAGTCTCGTTTCTCTGTCGGTTTAAAAGAAAGTATTGCACGGTTGGGCGGGCGGGCGCGCGAAAGCTCGGCTAATGCGCGATTATTTCAGCTGCACAGGCGGCAGTGGATCGTGGCGAAAACCAGCCTCGAGCGAAATGGTAATGAGATCTTGCGCCCGTGCAGTTAATTTCGGTATCTGCGCGCCCACTCCCGCGTCCCTCCCTCTCGTCGCGCGCCGGATTCGAATGTAATCACGGTGGAGGACCGAATGCAGGACAGGCACAGTCGAGAGGGAAAAAAAAACTAGGAGCAACGAGCAGAATGAAATTCCTTTCCCGCATTGTCGGCGGTTCGCCGCTGCAGTCGGAAAGTGGCTGAAAAAGGCGGCCGCCGGGGGTTCACATGATAATGCTGCCAGGGTGTACAGAGGCGGGTGCGTGTCTCGTCGTCGTCGCCTGGCGTAACACTTGCTCCGGCAAATCCATTAACGAGCAGTTCGGACGATTGCTGAGCAAATAGCGAATTTCCTAATTCGACGCGGGATTCCCTTCTTCTTTTATTTTTTAGACTGCTAGCCCTTTCTGCTGGTGGCGCGGGGGCTCTTGTGGGGGGATGAAGGGAGAAGCGAAGAGGCTATGTTTTGGACGCTACCCAAACGGGTTCGAGCCGACGGATACTTCGGCGTGCCGCGTTTCCGCATGCAGAATCTATTCCGATCTAAGCGCATCGGAATTTAAATTAGAGTTTAGCCCGGGCGAAGTGGGTGCACGAGGGTAATATGTATGAAACAGAATACAATTTTTCCGTATATTTCGGGGGCGGTTATACATGGAATACTTTCGTGGAATAATTTCTGATAGAGGATCTTCCCATCTGAATAGAAACGAGATTCTTATAGCTTCCTCCGAGTTAGACAGCGGTCGATGTAATTCTATTCGAGGAGTGTAATACTTCAAAATAGCATATGTGTCATTGTGCGGGGTTAACGCGCGTGTTTAGATTGTCAGATGTTGAGTCTGAATTAAACGGCGACAGTGTGTTAGATAACTGGGGAGTCGCATGGGCCAGGAGAAATATTACGGTACGAATTGAACGATAAATCGCTGAACCTGTTCAAGTTCTCAGTTTATTCCCGCGATACCGTGAAGATCGCTCGATTGCCATTAATTCTTCCGGCGGACAATATCGTGCAGTGTGGGGGCAGTTAAAAGAACGCAACGCGTCGAAACTGAAACAATGACCGCAGCCGCGGAATTGCGAGCGTATTGAATGAACAGAGGGCTTGGGGAAAAAAACGTTTTTTCGATGGTACCGCGGTAGGAGAGGCTCGAAAGAATTTGCGGATATTTGCGGACGCGTGTCCACGTTGAATTCCATTCGATGTTCGCAAACATGCAGTACGCACGGCGGGCTTTATTGTACGAGGTGCACAACCGGCCAAACCTGCTCTGCTCTACGTGCATGCGGACTGTTCCGTGAATAAATGATATGTTTAGTAATGCCACGTCGCAGTGTACTACTCGAGGCATTCATAGGGCCGAGGGGAATCGCGAGACGCGGACAAATAGTCGGCTGGCTTGATAAATCATGGAAGAATCAGGTGATCTGCAATATTCAATCGTAGATCGTTGCTGTTTAATCGATTCACGTCTCTTTAAGCAGAACAGCTAGCAAGCAAGCTCCTCGGTTTTTCCTTTTAAATCGTTTTTTTTTTTCATTTAAGGGGTTATGCCTAGTCAGGCGGTCGAAAAGAGGCGAATATTTGTGAATTTTTTTTGAAGAAGCGGAAGCGTATATTTTTATAGAACTTGTTGCGTTTAAAATAGCAACATTTGAAGAATATTTGGTAATTTTTTCGTGGAAAAATATTTACGGTTATAATAAAATAACAAGCGACATCCAAGAAACATTTTTAAAAATTTGGTTTTGCGATGAACATTGCCATTCGGAACCAGATTATCTAAAATCAAAAAACAAAAAAGATTTCGTTAGTATATTAATGTATCCTCAGGTTGCCGGAGAGAATTTTCCGAAATATTAAGTTAAAACAAAATGGCGGCTATTTAAAGTTGAAATCCTGATTTTTTCCTGCAAAAATCACGCGAGAAAATCAGGATTTCAAATTTAAATAGCTGCCATTTTGTTTTAACTTAATATTTCGGAAAATTCTCTTCGTCAACCTGAGGATACATTAATATACTAACGAAATATATTTTGTTTTTTGATTTTAGATAATCTGGTTCCGAATGGTAATGCTCACCGCAAAACCAAATTTTTGAAAATGCTTCTTGGATGTCGCTTGTTATTTTATTATAAACTTAAATATTTTTCCACGAAAAAATTACCAAATGTTCTTTAAATGTTGCTCTTTTAAGCGCAAAAAGTTCTGTAAAAATATACGCTTCCGCTTCTTCAAAAAAAATTCACAAATATTCGCCTCTTTTCGACCGCCTGACTAGGCATAACCCCTTAGCAGAAGAGTTAATTTTCTATCATTACTCCGTCATTCCTGATATCAAAGTACTTATATACGGCCAGATGCAAAGCACAAGAGAGGTGTTAAAAAATACATAAACGTATTTCATTTGTATTCCATCCATGGGTGGATCAGTTTCATTTGAATCTCATTTAAAGTTAATCCCGCTTCAATTTAAATCACTTCTGATTCAGTGGCCCGGCTCAGCGGCCCCATTCAATTTATAATTACTAGCATTAGCCTTTCGCGACTACTTAATATTGAGTCGCACGTCAAAGTCCCGGACCTCTCCATTTTTTAGTACAGTTTTTTTTTATGAAATCCATTCACTACTATCCAAGCATCCTGGAACGATAGAATCAAATCCCACCGACTAGAACCTCTTTGTTTTCTTCGCACTCGTAGTCACGTTCGGCTTCGACGGACATGCAACTGACTACGATTCATACTTTTTCCCTCGACATAGCTCGAAATCCCCGCGAGCTATCAGTCGTTTTTCGACAGATACAGAGACGCCGCATATAAAATCACCGACGAGCCCCGGGGACTACGCGACGCAACGACGAACGGCATCCGGGTGAAAAGAAACAGATCCACGGTGGGAAGGAAAAACAGCCAGAGACGATAAAAACACCTGAAGCTCGCGAAAGTGCTTAGCGGCCGTGTGCAGCGTTCTTGCGTAAAAATGCTAGCTGTGCATCTGCATACGCGGCACTGCGCGCTGCACCCACGTTGCACAAGTGGCGCGGTGGCTCAGGGAGGGGAGGATGGGGTGGTGTATAACTGTGCAGAGGCTATTCCCAAGGCACTTCTGCCATGGAATCCCCCCAATGCGATTTTACCCACCGTAAATAGGATTCAGCGTAAATGCAGTTACCTATACACACGCACCACGCACGCTCGAGTAAATGTTGTGTCGCGACACTGTTTAAAAGTCCCCCACCCTGCGCGCCGCCGAGGCCCCGACCCTTTTACATGCATCTGCATGATATTCTCGTCGCGGCGAAATCTGTGTTCCACGAATGCCAAGCGCACTTGCGATACGCGGAGATTCTCATTTTCATCCTCGACTCCTTAGAACGACGAAGAAGCCATTTCATCTTCGAGGGGGTTTCGGTAGCGGATGAAAATGACGATCCACTTTGCGGATTTGGTCGCATCGAGGCTGTTACGCGTTGGCTAACTAACAATTTAGCTAACGAGTTTACCGAAGCTCGTAACGGAAATATTCCTCTCTGCTCACAAACCTAGCCGTTGCGCAAGGAATTGCACTTCGTTCAATTCTACCAGCTGGTCGACCAGCTGATTAGTGCCTCGGAATTCGACTTGCAAACGATATCTCGGATGGAGATTGACGTGAAAATATACGACGATTTCGAAGCGAGGCGGTCGGGTTTGTTCAATGAAATTTTCACGAGTAATTACGGGCTGCCGGCGATGTTTGCCGTTTTTCTCTCGACGTTCTATTCGGGTCGCCAGGATTGACGGTGGTTGCGAACTTCAACGGAACAATCGAGGCAATCCGCTCTCGGGTACAACATTTAATATCGTTAGATCGTTTGCTTTGCGCGGCACTGTGCAGCCGCGGGAACGAAAACGTTCCTCCGAGAGGTGGATCCTGTCCCTCGGAGTTTCAATAAATTCTGCGCCGGGCACCGCTTTAAAAACCGATTCCGTTTAATGCCCGTAGATGGAAATAATTGATAAGATTCGCCCGAGTGTTAGTATAATTCCATCGCGCTGGCGCTGGAGCCCGGCGGGGACAGAAAAAGGAGCACCCGATCGTTCCCTCTTTTTTCTTTCATATCACAGAGCCAGCGGTGGAGTCGCGCTGTTCCGATCACCTTTTCAGCGACGAACGGTTTCAGTTAGTCGATTCCATTATTGACTCTGCACAGCTACTTATCGGATCAGAATAGGAGCCCCGTGTTATGGCATTTGGAATGAAGTCGGGTGTTCCTAGGTCCCCCGCGTTGTTGGAGACGAGAGGAAAGCCGTGTAAGAGGTTTCCCGTCGGACGCGACGCCTCGCATGCCGATTCACCTTTTCGAGGATCTCTTCCCTTGCCATTTGACGCGGCTCGCGGGCTACCCAGACCTCCCCGGGATGAGAAGCGGCGGAGAAATCAAAATTCCCCCTCGCGCAAAGGACTATTTAGGATTCCATCTATAGAGGATATCCCCAATCCGTTTCAGAGTCTCGCCTCGAACCGCGCATTCCGAACAGAATAAAATTGAATGCCGCAAATCGTGCGGGCGCGCGCTACCACCCGAGCTTTGATATCGTCCTTCTCGTGTAAATTATATTATACCGCGGGTGTTTGAGAAATATTTTAAGATAAAGGGTGGGACGGAGTGAATAAAGAGTGGATGGGTCTGAACGGTTGCGAGGGAACTACCTTCGGGATATATCGCCTTTGTGATTCCGTGGCTTCTTGGTTCGGCTGAAAGGCACTCCCGCTATCTCTTGGACCATTCGTCAAAAGATAATATTGATTTTACAATGAATACGAGCACGATTTCGAGCGGAATCTTCGCCCGGGCCCAGAAAAACGGGGCGACGGGGCGCCGCGACGGTTGGAGCTGGAGGGAAAATATTTGAGGAGGAATTAATCTTGTTACAAATTGGATTATAATGACGCCTGTAATTACGTCGCTGGCACTCGGGGTGTCCCATGGAAGGGCCAGCATAATGGCATTCAGCGCGGGGGTTTGTAGTCGGTTGCGAAATATATGTATGCCTGGAACGACTCCACGGAAGATTCTCTCACTGTATACTTGAATGGCTTCAAAAGATTCTCGGCCCGAAGCCATGCCTCGCATGCTGATTCGTCTCTCTGCCGACGTCTTTGGAGCTGTTCGGCGCCCCGGGCTGCGTCTAGACCCTCCAGACGAGATTACTCAGACCCAAATCCTTCCGAGAAGGACCATTTAAATCTTAAAATTCAGACGAGTCACCCTCGAACGATTTTAATGGCGCTAATGCGATTGTCGTCGCGATTTAACGTGAGTGCCATCAAATCGTCTGCCCTCCATTTCCCCTTATTAACCATTTCCATCGACAATGTCTTCGGGAGGTAATGTGGCGGCGCTGAAATTGATTTTGTAAGTGGTGGGGGACCACTGCTTAAGCGCAGCCTGCACCGATAATTTCGCGAAAGTGGATCGCGTGATGCGTTGTCGAAGTATGTATAATTCTCGACGCATCCGGGACATCGTCACGTACGGGATATCAAAGCACAGAGTATTAAGAAGAATCTAAAGCGATTAAAAATACGAACATGGACTTTGTATGTTAGAGGGTGTGTCACGGTTACGGCTTGAAATAATTTCGTACAGAATGCAGTGAAAGTATTAATGCCGTTACAAAGTCTAGCGCAATCCGGCGCAACGGTGCGAGCGATCGAGTGCATCGAGATATCGCGGACAGTAAAGATCGTATACCACCCAGTTTGACTCGGGGGAGAGTGGAAACAATCTCTCGAGGGACAGGAACACTAAAAACACGCAGAAGGGTCTGATGGGGGACGCTGCAGGGTAGGAGCGTGCGCGCGCAAGTGATGGATCGCGTCTCGTTTCGCGAATATAGATCGGTATTATAATGCGTTCGTTCTCCCCGTCGATCGGTGTCCTCCTGAAAGGGAGTCGAGAAGCTACTTTCTCGGTAGGGACCTCGATGGGACTGTCCGATACTGTCAGGACTCTGGTCGGCTGGGCGTGAACGTACCTCTCTCTTCCTCTCGCTCTCTCTCTCCTCTCTTTCTCTCTCTCTCTCTCTCTCTCTCTCACCCTCTCTCTCTCTTTTGCTCCCTTGTCTAGATCGTTGGAGCAGCGACGATTATCTTCCTCGACTTCCTCGACGCGTCGCGTCAGGTGGTTAACAATTTTTTAACGAGGCCAGAGGCCTGCTGTAACTTTTGCTCGTTAACCGGCAGGAGGACGACCATTCGATGGCAGATGTTATTAAATTATTGTTAATTCGACGCGAATCCGTGGGGCCGTTACACGGCGCGACGACCGGGAATGCCGCGTGACGTGAATTATTGGAACGCTAAAATCCGCTGTCATTACTGTCGTTTAATTATTAAATAACGCGGTGGCCGCGGGGATAAACGATCCAACGGGGCGAACAATGTTATCTTTTCCCGAATACACGTATACGGGCGTTCACTAATTCTCCTGTCTCCAATTAATCTCCCCGAAATAAAGCGACGCCAGGGAAGCCTGCGTTCTTCGCGGATGGAACGACTGGCTCCGGGAACGAGCTAAGTGAAAAAGTTATTAAACACGACCCAGGCAGCTTATGGATTATTGAACGTCGTTATCGAGGCACGGTTAGCGCGCCGCGAACACGATTTCGGGCTGCATTATGCAAGGCAATTATCATATTTTATAAAGCTGTTGTACCCTGCAACTCGGGGGCCCCGCGCTCACTGCATAAAGCAACGATTTAATAACAATTTACACGGCGCTATTCGTTAGAGGGATTAATGGAACGGTGTGCATGTCGAATGATTGCCGCTGTCACGAATCGCTATACGTCTCGTAAATACGTCACCCTGTTATCAGTGGCCGATAGGGCTCCGACAACTGATTCGATACGTATGCAAATTCGTGGACAGGTGAACGCATAGTTATTGAGCCGTGAAATATGATTCGTCGATAAATAACAATAACTTGGGACGGACGGTCGTGATGGAATTATAATTCCCACGGGTCACAGTCGAACGAAGATGAAAATCCAATGTAGACCAGGATTCGCTGTTTAGGGGAGTACCGGATAAGGCAACTCAGTCTGGCAATTTACGATCGAGACTTACGATGAACTTACCGCGAACCTGACAGACGGGAAGTCTTAATGACAGCTGAGACGATTGTTGTTTCAATTTCAAACACCCTATGGTCCCATCTATTAATCTTACTCGCAAAGGCTCTATCGTATTAATCTCTAACGAGAGCAGCGTAGATGTGTGTCGCGGTTACAGTGCTGACGAACGGATAATGTGCATCCGACACGAGCGCGGCTCGACATTTTTTATTCCATAAAATTTTACTCCCGAAACGGTTGGGCCAACGCGACTACTTAAGGATTTCTGATGAGGTCAGCTGCAGTCCTCCTGCCCTGACAGCCTCGCGAGGAACGATCCCAGAGATACGCGAATTTCACTTACAAAACGGACCAGCTTCCAGCTATCTCGGGAATCCATTCGACCCCCGCAATGTCCATGTGTCATCCAGTTAAGCACATTATTCCGCGACGTGAATATTTCCTCAGAGGACTAGCTGCGATCGCAGTTTCATGGCCGCTTGGGCAGTATCGTTCTTGAGGGGTGCCTAATTAGCAGAAATTAGATGTCGTTCGATAAGTTTCGTCGTGGTGGGGGAGCGAGGATATGGTGAAACGTTGCTTCCACAGGAAGGAAAGTTAGCCAGGGGTCGGCCAAATTGGGTTCAACTTTCTATTGGTCCTTCGGAAAGGACGGCAGGATTCACCGATTGTGTTGCGGCTAAGCCAATTACTGATACGGGCTTTGTCTTCTACCCCTGTCCGCGCGATGTATCTTCCTAATGGGACGATTCTTTAAGCAAAGCTAATAAACGCTAGTCTTTTAATTTTTAATGCCGCGCCTCCACCGTCTATCTGCGCGGGCAAGGGAATAAACTAAAGAGATAATAAAAGAAGGAAAGACAACGGAAAGGGGGGACGTCGAGGCAAATGTAACGTTACCTCCGGACTTATTGCGGTCCTTTTGATTTCCCCGCGTAATTATGAACTCGTCGTAAGAGGATTTGCCGATTCATCCTTCGGGTTCGTTTGCAGTAAGTAATTGCATTTTTAAGCGCACTGCCCGACCTTGTTGTACCGAGCGTAATGAAAAATCCTCGGCGCGCTCCCATTGCTTGTTCCCTTTTAATCTGTCCACTGGCATTTATGAATTCCTTTTTTCAATTGTAATTACTCCCCGGGCGCGGACTTAGCGACGTCAAAGGAGGAAAAGGATCAGCGAGGAGGAATCGTAACGCCGACCACCGCGGCCGCGAGGAACGCACGAGAAATCGTTCGTTTCGACACGTCCCCTTTCCCGATGAAGAAGGAGCCTCGGTGGAGGGTCGGTTTGATCTTGTTGCACTTAGCCGAGAGGCACTTTAAATACCACCAGTCGGTCGGATGATGATCCCGTCACGCCAACGAGCGCGGACTTTCACTCGACACAGAGAGGAAGCCGCACGAGTGTTGACGTTCCTCGAGTGGTCGACGGGGGTGAAGCTGGTGGAACCGGAGACACGCATCATCATATTCTCGTATCACCCGTAACTGGCCCCAGCGTTTCGAAAATGTACAGCCTGCGCAATCGCAAGGCGACCGGCGTTTTAAAACGTCTGGCAGAAGAACCAGCAATCGAGCCGACCTCTCTCGCTGATGTTTGCTCAGCGGGGACTGGGATTCCGCGAAAGGGATTAATGACAAGAAGAGACAGCTCGCCCGGCAGACCTTGGTGTTCTTTGCCTGGTGGCGCAGCTGCGTAAAAAGTCGCTTCGACACGTTCCACGTAATTAATCTAATTTCTTGTCGCTTGTTCGCGTTGCTCCTTGGATGACTATATCATGCACCGGGGAGGGTTCTTCTTTATTAATACTGAGCAGTGTTACTTCGGTGCTCGAGCAGTGTGAATCTAAACAGTTGACATGACGTCGAGCCTCCGGAAGAAAATGGATATAATACCCTAACTTAATTTAGTAGAAAATGATTGTTCGAAAGAGGCACATACGTAGTCCTCTCTTTTCCAAGAATACTCACCGAGTCTGCCTGGGGCCCTGATCCGAGTAACGTCAGAGAAATCCTTAATAATTGTTTCTCCTACTGCCGTTATCCGCGGGAACTAGGGGACGGACAAAAGGAGACTCAGTGGTTAAGTGGTGGCGCGATACAAAGGATCAAATCTGCCAGCTCTTAACGATCCCCGGCTTAGAATGCAATCCTCGAGGTGAAACTGGCTTACGCGACTCTCGGACACCGACCTCCTAGCCAACAGACGAGGGGGGTGGGCGTCGTGGAGAAGATGCCGGTGCAGCAACGAAACGGATAGGGAAGCCCTCGGTTCTGGTCGACGGATAGAGAGGGATTGCAGGAGGACTTCAGCCCCTTTCTACTTCGTTGTTCGTCCTTCCATATCTCCGGTTGTAACAAGTGCTGGCGTAAAAGTCGACTTTGTCGAGTCAGCTTTAGCGGCCGTGTGTGTCTAGTTCCACCTCGTCTCTTATGGCTTCGTACAACCCTATCCTCCGTCTTTCACCCGCCTTCCTCCTCTGCCCGTCCCTCGCGAGCCTAGCATTGTATCGAAATTCCCGAGAGCCTTTCCTGCACCGGGACAGAACAAAAATGCTGGTGCACGGTCGGCTCCTCTTCAAAGACCGCTAGGTGCACACACCGCCTCCTATCCCCCCCTGGAGGAACGCCTGAATCGCTCGCGACTGTCGCGCAGTCGAAGCTTTTACGCCGGGGATGGACTTACCTTGCTAGCACACCCTGTGAAACCGGTGTATTGACTTCTTTATCGCAGATTACGGGACGTACGCCTTTTGTCCGGTAATCCTTTTCAAATGGACCCGGAAATCGTCCCGCCGTACAGGAATTCTCTTCGGCGTTCGTCGGTGTACAGAGGCACGCGTCAGACCTGATCACTTGCTGTTTCGAGGTTTGCTTGAAACGTTTAGTACAGAAGCTCGCGATTCAAAGTGGGGATGAAAGTCAAATACCCAGCTTTCGGCTACGGGTGATTGGTTCGAGTGATTAGGGCATTGCACAGTGGTGCAGGAGCACCCAAACAGTGGCCAAAATTCAAGATTTCATCAGATATTTATGAAACTTGTTATTTAGGGGTTTTCTAGGTCGCTGATGACTAATCCGAGGTTAAAAACCTAAAATTGAAAATCGCATATTGAGTGCAGTTGCTGTAAAATTTAAAAAATAGGATTTTTTAATAGGAACGTCTGTAGTTTACCTACAATATCTGTAGTGTCTAGAGCCTATCACGAGAAGGTTGCAGTGCCATTCTAGGCTCATAATTACCATTTCTGGTAATTTCGGGCACTTTATTAGAGTGGGTCCCCTTTTCTCTCGCTACTAGAAAAGTGAGTTTCATTGTTATTAATGACTATCTCAGCTAGACTGTCAGTTAGTTTCTGTCAGTTCTTCTTCCACTTCTTCTAAATACGTAAAAGTATGTATAAGATCTGTGTGCGTGTCATTATTATCGTTATCGCTGTCGCTATCATTATCGACATGAGAAGTAGTATGGCTGCTCACATTTACTTCAGGAGCAGCTAACAAATGGGTTACTTCTTGAGGAATAGATTGGAATTTCTTCTTTCTTAAACGTGAGTTGAGATTGTGACTGGATATTATAATATCTGATGTATCCATTAATCTATAAAATACGTCTGTCAATGTTATTGTATGACTTATTTTTCTACTATGATGTTCTCTTATTGTTTTGTGATACTCTTTTTCGTCCTCGACTTTTTCATGTACTTGGCGTAGTTTTTTTACTTTTTTGAAGTTTTTTATGGGGATTATACATACAGGGGTGGTGGAATTAGGAATCAGGGTGACGTGGAAGGAAATATGAACGGTGCAAGGGTCGGTGGTAGTGACTAAAATTGTTATCGCCCTACACAATATTTGTAAAGATGACCAGCCACGATGCGCTGGCATATGCTTAGTCCTTAGAATGTTTGTCTGCTATGGTTAGCTGGAATCCAACAATTTCTCGCACTGTCCAATGACAATTTCAATGTCCCCGAAATATATTGCAATAACGAGGGCAATGATTCCCCTTAAAAGGCAAACAATGTCAACCATTAATTCTTACCCGTCTTCCCGTCGAGTCTTCTTGCGGACGCAGCGCATTGTTCACGAAACTCCCTGCTTTTGCGGGGAACGAACAGTTTTCGTTATAAAAGTCACGCGCGCGCCATTATATCACTCCCGAGGTATTTTTTCCGCGAGCGGTGCCCGGAACTTCGGGGTTAACGTGTGGAGAACGAGACTAGTCCCATCAAGATTTCAGGAACCGGCTACTTTCTTGCTACCTTCCTGCGCGGAGCGTGCGTGACACGTTTTTATGCCAGCGGCCGCGGTCCGGTTGAGGATGAGATTCCTCATTTTGCGAGATACATGTTTACGGCGCTGCCCCGACAACACATCAACCGAGACGAACACGTCGGGGCTGTCGTAGGTGTGTGGCTTGACCGAAATCATCCTCCTGCTTTTAGTCCAATTATTCCACCGCCACGATTCACCTTCCCTCTTCACGTACATTCATATTTTTCGACGCCTGCAGCCAGAGCCGTTGTCTCATCCACGTCTGACGAGCAGCTCCTCTTACCGAGAGAAATATTAATTCCGTCGTAAAAGAAATGCCACGTTTTGATAGGTCGTAACGCGCACAGCTCTCCAAAGATGTTCTCTCGAGTTAGGCGCATGAAAAGCTAACCTAGCCGGTACGTGTTTTATCTTTCTAAAAGAAGAGTCATTATCTATCTTGCTTTCCCTCGGCTTTTTCATCCTCTCGTGGCCCCGAGCTGATCTTATAAGGCGCGCAGGGCCATATCTCTAGATATAGCTTAATGCCATTGTGGCGGTTGCGGAGCGCCAGAAATTCCTCGGGAACGTTGTTTTCTCCCGCTTCGCTCCCCGGCCGATGTCGGAGCTACCTTATAAGGACCCGTAACGGGGCGTAATATTCCTGAACACCTCTCATCGCGATTATCGACGACTACGCGCAATAAACCACGAAGGGATAAGGTCTCGTTTCGAAGCCAAAAATTGGCTGGCACAGCTGAAGGGGCGAGCAGCAGACGCTGGGTCCCATAGAAAAGTGCCAAACAAGGAAAAGCATCTGCATCTGCGGAGAATGAATCTCTGTAGACGCAAGCCAGTCCCCCATCCAGAGGAAGATTCATCGAGTATCTCGGTCTGCTGTTCGATTCTCATTTCCCAGCTCTGTTTCATCTTATAAGGCGAACGTCCACGTCCCGCGGACCCAGCTGTTGCTGTTGCCGCGGTTGCTCTTCTTGAAGAGTCCTCCCCGAGGTCCCTCGTCCGATCTCTCGCGTCCCCGTGCCTCGCTCTGGTCCTTTTTCTCATCCTCCATCTCGGGTAGCCGTGGTACGCCGACAACGGTGCGTGAATGTGTATCAGGAATGATGCATGGAGGCCGAAGGACAGAAGAAGGTGGAACAGAGGGAGTAGGGGGAGGACGAGGATGAGAAGGTGGAGGCCTAAGAGGCATGAACGAAGGCATGGCAGAGGGTAGGGTAGGGGAGGAACTAGTTATGGTAATGAGGAGATGCAATGATAGCTCCGCGTCCGCTCCAGCTTTGCTCTGGCCCGCTTGACTCCCTTACCTTCGCTCTGCCCGTATGGCAATGATCTTCGAGACCGCTTACACCTTTTACGCCTTATTGTCCGGGAGATGGCTGTTATCCGTGTGAGAGGCCGCAATCTGTGGCATCGCGACCGCGTCTCACCGCGCGCCCGTGCACGTTCACGTTCACGTGCACGGTTTTGCGAGCCTGTGTCTTCGTGGCCGCTGCTCGTCCCTCGGTGCCCGTGCACCCTCGTATAATGGGATGGGCTGCTCACTTTAAACATGGTAAATAACTCTCGCAGTGGCGCCGCATTATCTGGAACGCGGCCCGAGCGTAATTTCCAGATGCGAGGCGGATGGAAGTTTTTTGGACGTCCACCGTTTCGACGCGGTGTGCGCGCGCGATCGTTCCTACCGCGGAGGATGCTCCTCCTGATGGTTCTTGGGCAAGACGTCAAGACTGCTGCCGTTCGCCGCGCCCCGTCGCGGGATGATTACTCCGCGCGGTCTCACGTACCTACCTCTCGTCCAGCTATAACTCTGCCATTCTGTCGAGGCAGGAAAACTCCGTTTCTTCGTTACTGTTAGGCGGTCGCAAATTCAGATAAGATCTGGCTTCATCGCCAGTCTTACAATGGGAGGTCGAGACCTGGATGAATCACAGAGTGTACCGCGTAGAAATAAACGCAGGACAAATACCTACTAAGATAGCTTTGCAGCTGACACACTTTCGGACTGCCGTTGCAAAAGGACACAGCTCACGTACGGAACACTGGCGCTACGTAAACTGCGACCATTAATCGATTCCGAACGGTAGTCACGATCGTACATCGAAGGTAGCCTGAATAATTGAGTCGGAACGGTTCGAGAGATCGCGAGAGATTAATTTGGCCCGGCGAGGAATTAAAGCCGTATCGTGTTTCCGTTGAAAGGAACAAACTGGCCGCTGCGCCTGAGTCACGATCGCCGTGTTAACGTCCAGTGGGAGGGAGATTCCAGCGGACCTCGGTGCTATAGTAGCCCCGATAGCATCTTGAGAATCTTTCGAATTCCATCCACGGCCTGTGGCGGGAACGAATTATCTGTAAATTCGACAAATTATCAGCCGTATCGTTCACACGCAATAGCACCGCGTGGAACGCGCTGGGTCGCGTCGCGTCCGAGGGCCGGGGATGCCCGTGGCTTGTTAAAAGATTATCGGGCGGCGGTGAAAGCCAACGGGGTCGTCGGTTTTCGTCGAGCCCGAGATAAATTCCAGCTATTCGGCTACTTAACTCGTATTACGGCTAATTGGTAGAACGGCTGCGTCCGTTTAATGGCTCACTCCTTAACGACGCTACCATTTCTACCTCGGGAGCTCGCTGTTCAGCGCGCTACAGTGTCACGCCTCACGACCAATTAGTCCACGGGGCTGCGTTACGGTGGCAATAATCGTTAATAGATTAATTACACCGGTGGCACTTATTCATTGGCGTGCTGGTTTCTTGCCGGGCTGTCTCGACCAGGCCCATAAGTTAAGGCGTTTGAAGTAATTAAGAAACATCGCAGCTACCGCCGCACAGTGGGGTATTCGCACCGAAAAGCTGGACATTAGTGAATTTCAAAAATTTTGAGTAAGCCGTACAATTTTTAGTATCAAAGGTGGATGAATGCCTGAGGGACAATACACCGGTATTCTTTTTTAAATTTGTGCACTCACAAGGCAGTAGAGTTAATCGAAAGCCAAGAGATTTCATAGCACAACTTTACAATCCCGACCACTCTCTGAAACAGCGTTCGCTTATTCGTGATTTTCAAGTGTTCTACTGGAATTGTGTACACTTTGTCATTGTAGAAGCTTTTCAGGTACGTGTAAACAGCAGTTTCGAACAGTTTTCAAGCTGCTATCATCTATACTAGTATATAAATTAATATCTGAAGATAATTAATAATTTACTAACATTTTTGACAAATGTAAAACTTTATTAACGATTTCGTTATACTTCCGGGCACGTCCCGATACTTTTGCAGGTGTCACTAGATTTGGTAAAGATTTGTGATCCCGGTGCAAAAAAAATTGGATCCATATTCGTCCCAGTTCAATTTTTATAGCTAATTTCGTTAAGTAGATTGGTGCTCGCAGCGTTTCACTTAGGCCTGCACTTGATATACTTATAGTTATGTGATATACTCCACTTTAAAGCCATTGTTACTGTTTAGATACCATTACGATGAAAGTAATTAAAAGAATCAAAAAGTAGACAGCGCGAACTTTAAAATGGTTTTTGTTCGATTGATTTTGGATGAATTTTGACGAACTTATGGGAACTTAAAGATTGAGCAAATTTTAAACTCGTCATGCCCGGATTTTCGGTGCGAATACCCCACTGTGCGCCGGTCAGCTCGCGATGCGTCATTTTTTCTGGCCTCGTTGCACATTGGGTCGAGAAATGAAGGCTGCCAGTTGGATGAACGTAGCGGACGCGATGAAATCGTGATTCACACTTTCATTTATGTAACAAAGTAGCTCGGGACCAAATTGGATTCGGAAAATCTGTCTTGGAACTGATTATCTCTTCTATCTCGGCTCCCGTAATATCGTCCGCGAAACGTCCCCACTCGACGTTTCAACTTAATTGAAACATATTTAATACTCCCAACGAGCGAAACCGGACGAGCTCGCGACAATCTCGTAGCCAGCCGAGCGTAGAATCTCCCATTGCGATCCGTTCCCGCGGAGACGCGAGCCAGTACATACCTACAATTCAATTCCCCGCGAGTAACGAGACTCACGTAACCACTGCGGTTTCCTATCCGTCCCGGCATTGTGTCGGCGTGGAAAAGGGGGCCTTGGATTTTCTGCGGCGGCCGTTGTCATCCGATTATGATGGCAAGAGCCTACGCCATTACCGGGTTGACAAGCAGGGGCCCCCGGTCGTAAGTTACTTTTTGCTCCGTTTCGCTCGCCGGCTAATGTATTGCGTCCGTGATGAAGAGAAGGCGGCCCCGGCACCTGGCATTCGGCTCGCTTCCCCGCCGGGACAAAGCTTTTGCCGGGACCATGGACATCCTGCGTGCAGTAATGAGCCGCAATAAGACGGCGGGGAAGAAAAACGGGGCTGGCCCTCGTCTCTTTCTGCCGGCTGCAAGAGTCGTCTTCTTCCCGTCCCGCTCCATTCTCTTTCTTCGCCGCCCTCCCGACGTCTCGCCGCGAGACGCAACAAGAAACGGCGAAAAGAGACGTCGAACTGTGACGTGGGAGGAAACGTAGCGTGATACCGGACCACTTGGTCGTGTATAACGTTATCCATCCACTTGCTCTCTCCTCCGCGTCTACCCTGCAGCTTCACCTCCTCATCCTCCCGCCGCGGCGCTTTATTCCTGTCCCGGCAAGATAGCAGTGTTTTTCCTTTCGTGCCGCTGACAGTTTCGCTACTCCGGCTGACGGCGCAGTTACTCGGGGATTGGCCGACGAGGGACGGACAATCGGGCGCAATTCGCTTGGTGTTTCCACTTCGGGACAACAACGGGCCGTGTTAGCGGGGAAAATGGCAGCAGGATGGAAGGAGAGACAAGCCGCGCCGCGGACGCTTCCCTGCCTTTGCTCGGGCACAGCAGCTCGACTGTGACGTCCGCCGTTGCGAGTGCCTTGCAAGTGGACCCCTTGTAAATTGTACGGGACGTCTTCTTTTAACGTGAAATGCACGCTGAACTCAGGAAATTGAAGGGGGTGGAAGTGCATCGAGGGAAGGTGGGACGTCGGTTGCGGGGGAAGATTATTAGACGGGGACTGTACCAGTAATACAAGCTCATCTCTGATGCTATCTCATATTCTAGCTCCAGATCTTTCTCGCGAAATTTCAACGTAGATTGTTTTGGAGTTAACATTCATTCAAGCGATCCTGCGGACGAAAGTCTAAGATTAGGAATAGCTCCAAGGAAGTGCGCGCTACTGGATGCAATACAGCCATAGCTGGTAGTTATCTCTGTCATCTGTATATCCACAAAATTACCTTCTTTAAAAAAAAGGTACATAAAAGTGCGCCAAGTATACGCGCGCGCAGACGAACGAAAAGAAACTGTCGAAAATTAATTATTGTGCTATATTTAGCTTTACAAAACTAATGATATACAAAAATTTAATTAATATTGTTAATGGGAAACTAATAAAATTAATGAATAGCGTAGCAACTATTGTGGATTTTAAAGTATTACGAATGTCTTTCACAAAAAGTTGAAAGGAATCAAGGGAGATGTGTTTTCAGCGTACTTTCTTCATTAATGTCACTTGCTCTACATTGCAAGCAATCGGTTATAATTTTCTTAATTCTTAATGCTATATCATTTGACAAATTTTGTCGATTTACCTTATTTGACAAATTTCCACAAACTTGTGCGAAACAAGATGCTTCTCCGTTGAACCTTCTCCGTACAACTTCCAAGTCTGTGCGTCTCCTTCGTTTCTACCAGTTCTACCTAAAAAGTTTATTAAAAAATTTTAGCGCTTTGCCTTGTTAATTGAGACAATAATTCAGTGTTCTATTTGGTGTAAAAACTCGTGACATATAAAAAATTTGGACAACTTACCTTATTTGACACTGGGCAGGTTATGCTGGATTGACACTAGCTAGGTTACGTTACTAGCGACCTGAACGTAGCTGCTTTTTGTCTTTTTCGTGCTGCGTGATTTGGCGGTACATTTCCTCACCCTTTCATGTTCCCCTCTTATCTACACCTCACGACGACGATGCTTAATCTTTTAGAACATAAAATTCGGCAAATTGGAACTTCGCATTGAAATATCTCAGCTCATAAGGCACGTAGGAACAAAACGAACACACTTTTCTGATGTAAATCAAACCCAAGCTATCCATTAAGACCATTGAAAATCTAATCGGATCAACCATTATTGAGATTCGATAATCGAAGGGTTCTTGATAACGGGTCGTGGCGTAATATAGACACTCTTTGTCTCGCGCTGTGCGTGTCTCTTGATCTGAAATGTCTTCCCGATGTCGTGGATACTCCGCAGTCCCGTAAAAAGAACACTCTTCCCGCGGAATAGGAACGGAGCATCAGCCTCAATAAATCCCGGGCTCCCGAGTGATTTATATTTTACGACAGAGCAATTTACACCTTCCTTATCAATACGTTCACAATGAAGCGGAGGGGGCAAAGCCCAAGCAAACGGTTTTGTTTATTGCGGCAATAAAAATTTTATCAACGCGGCGGTGGGTGGCGCCCGTGATGTTGCCGGGTGGAAATCGTCGGATCGGAACGATACACCGACGATACGATTAATTCGTCGCTGGCGCTACGTGCCGATGATCCCTCGTTGCAATTCGAACGAGATTCCAGCCGGAGAAATTCACTTTCGCGCGGGCTCCTCTCGGATTGCTACCGAGCGGGAAGAAATTGGCGCGAGCTGCGAGGGAGGTTAGATAGAGGAACAGTATTTCCCTGGAGATGGATGAAAAAAGAGGCGCGGGTGGAAAGTGGGACGGATAAATGGACGTCATCCGTCCGACTGCTTGGTAGGGGGAGTACATAAATTATCAGGGAAGCCACTGGATGTTTCTCCCTTTCGGCCGATCGATGAAGAATTAGCGAAACTCATCCCGATTTATCGTTTCGTTCCTGTTTCTTCTTAGACCACGAACTTGGTCCTCCTTCTCCAAATCAGTTGCTAGATGAAAACACACAACAGCCGTCCAATAGGGAGAGTTGCCAATATCGCACTGGTCACCTAAATCGTACCTCATCAATTTCTCAGTAACTAATGAATATAAACGATATCTGATGATAAAAATATCAAGTAAATGCGAAATGAGAAATAGAAACAAAACCTTTAGAGCTTACACCCTATTTTGTGCGTGCTATACACATTTTAAAAAGTCAGGTATGATTGATGTAACTTTTTATCAGTTTATCTTAGCTGATAATAACCAAACACTGCAGTTTTAATGCCTTAATTTTTGTATTTTTCTAAAAGCGGGTTTAATGTAGAATATTTTACATTCATTTTATGTACACATTACATTCATTATAAAGTTCAACCCTTCGTTGACACACCTCCTTTTTCGATCAACTTTGACATACCTGGGTGGCTCACACCCAGAACAATTTTTGAACGACTACCATTCTTATTTGAAGAATCTAATCGTTATGAAAAAAATCATGGGTCAATTTCAAAGACTGTAGAATGTATTCTAATAGTTTTTTTATTGATATTTCATCATAGTTCTTGTAAAAAAAATCTAGATTACCATATGTCGAGAAAAGACAAAGAAAATCTTTAAAAAATTGTAACTTTTACAAATTTCAATATTAGAAGCTAAAAATCTACAGAGTTATAGTTCAGATATAATATTTTGAGAGAAAAAATAGTTTGTAAGTTGGCTTTGGAAAAAAGGAATTTATTTTGCATATAGAAGGTACAGCGCATCAAAATCAGCTTATGGGTGGCTCACACCCAGAGTGTCAACGAAGGGTTAAATCGATATTTAGAAATAAATTAATCATGTTTCCTAAATCGTACCACTACCATCGTATTAGTATGATTTGAGAACTCATAGGTTATGTACATATATCATACACATAGGTTATTGCGACCTGTGCGTGATCTATATATGTACATACGTATATGTAACTATATAATAATCATTACTTTATATTCAATATTTTCTTCTTTATTCGTTATTGAGTTCTAAATGGTTAAACATATAATAGTAGGTACCTAAAAGATCAAGCTACAGTATCCAATAGGCACACGCGTTCAAATCAGTACCAAATATGAAATATAACGTAAAATGTCTTAAGTGGTACGATATAGGCAACTCTCCCCTACCCGCTGCGCAACGTACCCAGACTGATTGAATATCGGAATACTGACCACAGATACAGCAGTATTTCTCTCCTCAAAGCTCTCGTTTCTCACAATCAGCCTCCGACTATTCCTGCCCAGTATCACCGCGAGTCGTCCATAATATAATCGAACCGGCACAACACTCCCGTTCTCTGGTTCAAGGAAGCAAGGGTATCAATGGCGAACCCCCGCCCCCCAATCGTCCAGTCTCTCTGCAATTATATCCGCGTTACACCGCAACTTTTTCCACCGTGCTCGGAGAGACGTTGTCGCTCCCCTTTCCCAGGACGAATCGCGAGCACTCCGCGGTCTGTAACCGCGGAAGATGTATCGATTGGACGGTGGACGATGAACCTTGGTGGCCGTGGGTAACACGAGCCCCCGCCAGGACGGCGTTGGATGCTTTCGCGGTGGTTCGCGGGCGGCCTCGGCGAGACAGATTTCACCCAGGAGTTTCGGAAACCAGAGATGCACCACACGTGTGCGCGACAAAAAGTGGACGATTCGCGGTCAGGGGCAGGGTGTTCGCGCGACCCACTCGATCGAGAGACATGTCGTATATCGACGGAGGGCAATCGAGGCATGTGCGGCACGGAATCCCAGCGAAGGTTCACGCGGAGAATTTCGGCGGCTTTATGACGGTAATCTCACAAAGGAGCCGGATGATTTTCGGCTGCTTGACATTCCTGGGATCGGGGGGGGGGGGGGGGGGCGAGGCCTGTGCGTTCGCCGAAGCGTTGATCGTCGCTCCGCTCAGGCTGTGCCATTCGGCTTCCTGCTTGAATGCCGCGCGTTCACCGGTGCATATGCGTGCATGCACCAAAGGTCACGTAAGTGGATTAGTCCCGTGCCGCGGACGACACGCCGCGCGTTCCCCCCGCTCGGTCGCCGGAAGTAGTTTACGCGCTAATTCGATCGCGTATTAGTCACCCGTGAAAGCTTTATAAATACTGCGCCGCTATCGCGACGCGGTGCCCTTCGTTTACCCTTTGAGCCGATTACAGGGCGGCGCCACCCCCCGCGCGTAAATTATAATTGATATCGATCGCTCGATGCTTGGTGCTCCCGATGAATCCTCTGATTGATTCTCAGGCGAAAAAGGGCAAAAAGTTGTCGGCGGAGCGTTCCGAGTATGGGCGGAAAATAAATTAGCACCGCGAAGGATGTCAATTCCGATGCAAGCAGGATCGCTCGTTAAAACGCTTTACGAACGGCGGCCGAGCGTTTGCGGCCTCGAGGTCGGCTGCCTGGGGGGTGGTTAGCTACGATCAGGCCGGCGTGTATCAGTGATGCTGGAATTGCGGAATATTCTGCGGCCTGGCAAATCGTTTTTCAATAATTGCTCGCCACCGCGTGCCGCAAGTACGAGCCATCGCGAAGGCGATAGGGGGAAAAACGCTGCTCGGTTTAACGTGCTCCTACCCTCGCATCGTCTTCCTTCAAATTTGCGAGGCCGAATCGAATGAATGGCAGCCGCGGAATTCCTCGCTGCTAGACAAAATCTTCTTTAACTCGTTCGGCTGCTTCGAGCTTCTGCTCTTTACTTGTCGTTACGAATAGATACGCATCGGAACTGTTTGATGAAGTAAATTTCAATGACGATGATATTCATATTATAGAATTGCTCAGGAGTATTAACTGCCTCATTAACCAGGCTCGATTTCCTATCCGTTTCTACATATCACATGTTTTGAGTGCAATTAGCTGCGATTAGAAGACACGCAGGATCACGAGGTATCCATTGATCGACAGTTCCAGGAACATCTTGTAGGGTGAAACTTTGGCATTTGCAAACAGCCATCGATCAATCGACTCTCTGTCAATGTATGCACCCCTTCTATTAAATCAAGTTCTAAACGCTCATCTTGATTGCAAGTAGAAGTAAATCTTAATTAAGGACGAGCCTCTTCAACATCAAGGGGGAAGTCTCGTGTAACAGCCCCCGAAATTTATGAATTTTTTTGGAAAAAACTGTTGTTAATATTGCATTCAACCCTTTTGGGATGTGAGGAGGCATCTTTAAACTTGTAGAATTTTTTTTATGTTGGTTCTTCTTATTATTTATTAATTATTGTGGAATCGTGTTAACCACTTCGACGATGTTGACGTCAGGTGCAGCACTCGTCACAGTCATCTGATTGCAGGAAGAAGAATCGATCATCTAAAATAAAAAATTCAAAAGAATTTAATTATTATATTGTATTGTCTAGTATTTGAACTAAGGTTTTTTCGAAATATTGATTTGGGAAAAAATGGCTGATGTTTAAACTAAAAGTTTCCATTTTTATCATAAATCTTGCCTGATTTTCGTCAATTAAAAGAAAACTAAGCATCAGATAAAAAATCCATCGTTCAAATACTAGATAATATAATATAATAAGTAAATTCTTTTGAATTTTTTATTTTAGATGATCGACTTTCGAGCAGCAGTGGTCACCGCAGAAGCCTTTTTTTTAGAGAACCTTCGAGTGATAGACAATAACTCAGTTATTGATAAATATTTTTAAATAAAAAAAATACGATGCACGGTACTAGATGCAATCCTTAAAAGGAAAAAAGATTTTTTGAGAAATGAGTTATAGCTTTTGAGTAAAACAATTTCCAAAGACCACCCTTTTTTCGGCCTCCTGACATCGACCTGCCCAAGTCCAGAACCCAATTCACGAAGACAACAGTTGTTCAAAGTGGCGATAATAGATCTATTTCTTCCACGACGGTATCACTATTTTTTACATTTCAAAGATTCTCGATCAGGTTTCCTCCTTTACTCATTTTGATCACCGACGAGCAACCTCTGTAAGGGATTCATAGCCCCCCAACGGCGGAATGTCGCCGACATTTTATTACACTGAAACCCCTGGCGTTTCGAGGGCACGCAGCAACGAGGACAGTTCATACGCGTCTCGTGGGAATCAAGGGAGCTCGGTTAAGGGTATCGAGTTTCATGAAAACGACAGAAGCACGCGTTACCTGGTCGGCGGAGCGGTCGTCGACCCCATTTTCCCCGCGAACTTGTCGCGTCCAATGACTGACCGTTCGCTGGAACTGCACTCGAGATGATTTCACTTGGAAAAACCGCGGCCATCGCGGGGGCGATTTGTCTTCGGCGGTCGCGGCGGGTTGATCTTCCGCGTCGCGACCAGCGATAAGTCAGCGGGCACAGAAAAGCAACGCGTAGCGTGCGCTCACGCGTGATTTGTCTCGCCTATCCCGCTTTTTCATCTGGCTGCTTTGTTCCGTAGGTGGCCGGGATTTCTCGAGAGCTATTCCACGGCGTCGAGGTCGCCACGGTTTTCACGGCGCCCCGGCTTTCATTCGTGATTTCGATCGCGAATGACGCACGACCCGCGAGATCTTTCTACCTTATAAAACGTTCTAGCGCCTCGCTGTGCATCTATTACGGCTAACTTTGAAACGCGACGGGATTAAGAGTCAGAATTGAGCGAACTAAATTAAAACTACACTCCTTAAAAGCAAATCCTCGCACCCCACCCTACCGAAATCATAATTCGAACAGAACCGCGCCCTTCCCTCTTTTAAATCGGAAAACATTCCCGTGTCCCCGATAATCTCAGCGTACACCTACAATCCGCCCCAGTTTCTACGATAACCCACTGCAGTCCCACGAACCTCGCACCCATGACGAGCGGCGTCGGTCCGCGTCGTAGTCCGGCATTAACGGAGAAACATAGATGTATCGGTGCCGGAGCGAGCGTGTCGCGCTCCGAAAAAAAAAATGGCACAAAATCATTACGCTAAAAGCGGCTGGGTTTCGCTCGGCGTGCAGAGACGAAACAAGCAAAAAAACGAAATTATTCCGGCCGCGGAATAAAAGAAACGGTGGCCCTTTGTCAGGGAAAAAAATGGCTCCGGACCATTTCCCCTCCTCTCCCTCTTTCCGAAAACTTCGCGACACGCGAGCTCTCCTTCGCAACCGTTTCTCCACTAACATTTCACGAGTTAGATACGCGGCAACTTGTTATTCCGCGCGCGCGCTGGGACAAGGGTGCGCTAAGAAGGGTATAGGCAACCCGGAATGAAGTTTCCGGTAGGGGTGGTGGCCTTTGAGCACACGGACGTCGCTGATGTATCGGGAAGATCGGATCGCGAACCGTCGGGTCCCCAGGGAGGAAGAACAGGGCCGAAAACAAGCCACCGACGCGCATCGCGATCTTAGTTCACGGGCTGCGTCACCATGGGAGAGCGGAAAGCGGAATTAATAACCGTTCCGGCCTCGTTGAAATACCGCAGCGGGCCGCGCGCGGTATAATGGCCCGAGCTCCGCCGGAGATGCTCCCGCATCCGCGCGGAACGCCGCTAAGTAAGCTTGCACGTTATTAATAAATTACAATACACCCGACGACGTTAATTACCGGCACCGGATTCGCGCCGGGCCCCGGCCCGCTGACGCGCTGCGAAAGACGGAACAATTTCTAATTACCGCGGGACACGAGAGCTGTCGAGGTGTCTATAAAACAGCGGCGGAACGAGCGCGTCCCTTTGAAAAACCTGATAGACGGGAGAAACCGTTTGCGCGCGAGGCTCCCTGCCACGCCGTAATTTGTGTCGCGCGCGCGAACCACCACCCCGCTCTTGCTGCCTCTAATTTACGGGCTGCCAGTGAGGCGAAAAACTGCCACGCGTAGACGATCGAGCATAGAACGAAGATGTCAGTGGGTTGGCGAGCGGGGAAACGTAGGTAGGGGAAGCTGTTGTACCTCGGGCATAGTGCACCTTGAAACATTGTCTTATTACTGGATAGTGGTGCTATATAAACAGCTGAAGCTCATTGCAGGTTGTAGAGAATGCCGCTAGGTAACTCTAACGGAAGTTCTATTTGTCTGTGGTGCGACACGTGTGTGTAGCGAAATTAACAAATTTTTAAGCGACAGAAGTAAATATCTCGTTTCTGTAATTTTATTATTTAAGAGGGATATTAAATTGAAACTGTGATCAGTATTACATACATTGTACTCTACATCTCCTTGTGAGTAAGTAAACATGCTTATTTCAATAATTTTAGTGAACATCTAAATTCTGCAGACATATTGATATAAATGTGCACCCTCTTATACCTTGGAACACACAATATCCTATACCATGGAGCATGGTCCAAGATACACGATGCCATTTTTCTTTTTATTTGTTTTTTTTCTCGAATAATCATGCCACGAAGTAAAGAGGGTGTTAAGAGGGCTCCAATTGACTCAGATGTTTTGAAGAACGCTCTTCAGACAGTTATGGCTTCTCCAGCGACTAAAATATCAATCAGGGAAGCATGCAAAGTATATTGTTAAATTAACCACTTTGTCAAGACTACTGGCAAAATTCCGGAACAAAGGAAGCGCAACTTTTGATTATAAACTAAAATTTGATAGTGCTCGAAAGTACAAGAGGTTGTGTTCCATGGTACATGACCATGTTGTACCATGGAACATTTTACATGGCACTGACATTATAACTTTTAACTTTCCGTATCACTGTAAAACACAAAAATAATTACAGAACGTTGTAAAGGAATATTCAATAATCATCATCATCACTTTTTAATTAATAAATACTCTAACCGAAAAATAAAAAAAAAATGTAAAAAGTCATCCATGGTACAATAGTCTGCCTTACCTATTATAATTGGACGTGAAGCACGATCGTGTGATAATGGATAAACCAATTCGTTTATAGGTATTTGTATTCTATTTGAAAGTAAATGACGCAATGTTTCCCTACGAAACTTGCTTATCATTGTGATTCGTCATCGTAGGTTCACAAACTTGAGATAGAACAGTCTCCTAGCTTCGAGTCATTAAAACTTCTGACTAATAGGGGTTGTCTCGTGGCTGGTATACTTTCTAAACATATTCCATCACCTTGTGTATTCGTGGGAGTATCTAGTAAATATTACTGACATAATATTACAGATCGGCCTTCCTATCTTGCACCCAAACTCCAGCACCTGAATCGTGCGCAGTACAATTCCCCCAGTCCTGCTCCGTCGTTCCACCCCTCTACTCCAGCAGCCCTAATAAACCTGAAGGACGCTCGCAGATGATGAAGCTGGTAAAGCTAGCTGCAGCGTTGACTTGCACTCGACAGCCTGGAGTAGTGTCACCTGTGCGAATCCAGTTTCATGGAAGTTTCAAGGATCTCTCTCTCGTTCTTCTTCCCCCTGGTAGTAACGATGATAATAATAATTAGCGTCGGTGGGAAGCACAGACCACTATTCGCAAAGATTGGATCAACGGGAGGTTGCCCAGTCAAATCATGTATACACTTGTCCCAGGAACGGTCGAAAACTACGACCGTCCCTGACGACATGGACGCTCGTGTTGAAAAGGTCCCCATTTACATTCTGATCTTGAACGATCGGGGCCAGGGATCGTCGAGCGCAGCGGCCCGGTTAATTCGACCGTGGGTCCGCGCCACACCTCGCCGGGTTCCACGGAAAGAACCGAGGGCGAGGAAACGCGAGAGAGCCCGTATCCTTTTCTATTTTGTGTCGGGGACAACGGGGCGGTCTTCCGTGCGTCAACACGCATCAGACGCAGGTGAACGATAACGGCTGCGGTGTCAAAAGAGCGCGAGCCATAAAACGGACGGCGGTGCCGCGGCGGTGGAGGATGTCGAGGGGAATTGGAGAGCCGTGGAGGATTACGAGCGTGTCCGAGATCACCGAAGGTGATAGTGCGTGGAGCGCTAACGCCTGACTGCCGGGGCCGACGAATAAAATTAAAACATTCGTTACCACCGCGGAGATTCTTTCACGGATAATCCGCTGCAAGTCGATTTCATGCTAGACCCGGTGAAATCGTAGCGAACCAACGTTTTCCGTTCTGCGCCTCCGCTCCCCCAGGACACGCGTAAAACTTCACGGAATCCCGTGAATTTAATTACCTGCGGCCGTTATAATAAATTCATAAACCGGACAGTGTAACGTACCGCTCGCTCTCTCTCTCTCCCGCTTTCTCTGTCTCTCCTCGTCGTTTTTCCTCGTTGTTTCTCGTGGGTCCCGCGCGACAACTGCCGACCAGCTAGCCAACGAAGGCATTCTCTTGGCAACTTACGTTTACTCGGGCGCACGTAACGTGTCACGGCCAATAAAGTCACGTGTGCGTCGACGATTTGCATATTACAGCTATCGTATATTCTGTCCGTGAAATAAATTTCGTCCCCGCTTTCGGCTGGACACAGATTTCCAGCGGTAACGAGAGAAGAGGGGGGGGGCGAGAAGCTGCGGGCCCACCCCTTGCGGTGTACAACACGGCCTGTCCACGGGGACGGGCGACCACGGAAAAATAAAAACCAGCCCCGTCGAAGGACGGTCTCCGGTGTCACTCGGAGGATAAATATTAGTAGCAGGTTCCACGAGATCCGGCTCAGTCAGCCGTGAAAACACGGGGGACGAGAAGAGGATACGAAAGGATGTCCCGGAATTCCTTGCGGCGGACGCACGTCCGATTTCGCGTGAAAACGAAACGTCCCAGCGACGGGGATCGTGATTCGCCTGGGTTGACTAATGCCTGTCAACCATCCATGTATAGCCTGGTTCTTTACAGCGAACATTCCTGCAAGCTTTTCATAAGATTTCTGCGTAATTCTAGTCTCTCGGGGTCGGATGTCTGAATGGCCAGTAGTATACTCTGTCCATTCTTAGCCACGGTATTTCTGACGAAGTGATTCAAAGGACAGTTGAAGGTATACAAGAGTTTCTTTAGGTATACACATTGAATTGAGACAAAGTTCTCCTGAACATTCCTAAGTAGTAACCTGTTCCACTTGATATGCAGCATTTCATGGAGCAATCTCGGTGTCGGGCACCGCCTGTGTAGAACAGCTAGAGATTCGTTATTTTAAGGACCCGATGGAAATTAATACGACGTCTGCGACGTTGCACGGCGTTACAAAAGGATCTCGTAGCCAGGCTCTTCCCTTTACGAGCCTCCTCTCGGTTCACCGTTCAAAGGGGGAGTCTTCGTTACGATAGGATCGCGCTATTCCGGCAGCCACGATTAATGCCAGCGACGTTTAGCGTGCATACGAGGGGGCCCTGCGTGCGCGTACAGCCTCGCCGGCGCGGTGCCCCGTTCGCATTCATTTGGACAATTTAGGCGGGCAAGGAGAAAACAATCGGGGATCGGGATCGAGTCGAGTTTGGGCTTACAAAGGGGGAAGCAGCGCGGTGGTACAGGCGAAGCGGCAGCGAGAGGGGGCCAAGCGTGTCCGTGCTTGGGAATCATTGCTGAAGGGAGACAGATGGAGACCCAGGGAGGAGAGAAGGAGAGGAAAAAGAGGACGAAAAGGCTGCGAGCGAAAGCAGCTAAAGGGGTAGGAGAAGAAAGACAGAAGGTCGACGAAGATGGGACCCGTTATGGAGATGAGGAGGCCCGTCGGACAATGGCTTTCGGGGCCGGGCCCCTGAATTCATAATCCTCATTCCTACGGGCGCACAATGATCCAAATATGTTTTCTGTATAACAAAACGCTTTTATAAATGTTTATCATCAATTTAAATATTATCTGATGCGGGTGGTATTCGCCGTGGAGCGGCTACTACAGCTCGAATCGACGTCGAGGGCCCTCTATCTCCCTGTCCGCTCTCTCTCTCTGTCCCTCCACCGGGGACAGATGAGGAATGGCTTTGAGATTTTTCACTGCCTACCGCAGACTGCCTTTACGTCTCTCAGCTCTCGCCTCATCCCATCCGACCGACGACGACTTCTTCTTTCTCCAAACCGCCCTCCACCCATCGCGTGCCCCGTCCCCGCCGCACGGGGGAGAAGTTACGAATGAATTAGACCGAGGAAGAGCAAACTCTCTGCCCCGTCTTCGACTGCGAGCAGCCGATGAACGGTGACTTTTTAACCCGGCCCCTTCGCAGCCAGTTTTCTTTGTGCGAACTCTTTCATATTAATCTTCCGGGACTATCGATATCGGATATCACGGCTCGTTTATCGTTTCGCTAACTTCGTAACGGATGACAATGGGGTGGAAGTTGGACTCGCGATATCGATCGTATTCTCGCGATCTGGTGGCAGCACGGGCTTCTTTCTTTCGGACGATTGCTGGTTACTCTTCAACGATTTCTAATGGGAAGTGGGCTGGCGTGTACGACACTTGCCGCGGAATTCGCTTGGAGGTGATCAACGCGTCAAGTTCATCGATTCGATCCAGCGAAGGCACTTAAAACAAGGCGAAGGAATAATAATTATTCCACCTCAGAGTGACGTCATACCAGGGCCATTTTTTCTTTCACGATGCACGGGTATCGGGGGTCAGCTCCTGAGCAGTGCGATATTAAGTACGAGGAAAGTGATTTACGAGCGCGAAACAATTTCTAGGACGATTTTCTGTCGTCTGGCCAGCGAGTGGTCACGGACGATACCCGCCCCTTTCCCCTCCGATAATTTCCGAATGCGCGTAATTGTAACGAAATTATCATCGCTACGGGTGGCTCGTAACGATGGTCCGGCAAAATTGGAGACGATTATCTCTCTCGGGTTTCGAGGTTTGCATTTTAAACGAGCCTGGAGTCCGGCTAGAAACGGCGGCACGGCATGCGCGTATACAACTTTTAACCGCTCCTCCTGTTATCTAATTAAGTCCCGACTAGTCACGGGAACTAATATACGGGGTAACGCGGAATTGCTGTTTAGAATTACTTACTCCGCGGGAACTTGTTTTTAACGCGGATTACGTGTAAGTGGCCAGGATTTGCATTGTAAAATTCCTCGAGCGCTATAGCCGAGTGGAACATTGTTTGATCCTTTACCCTGTACAGTGTAACGCGGACATAACGGCTTATATTTTCAGTGATAACTTTTCTAATTAAACATACGGACTCTCGAAAATCATTGAAAAAAAATATTTTGACTAGGACGGTGTAAAAAATTTGTTTGTTATCAAAATTTGCAGAGCAATTGATTGATTCCTTGATAATAAATCAACCAATTCAAAACATATTTAAGAAAGATATTTCAAAATGTTTCACTATTAGTAAAATAGCGATGTAGGTATGTATTTCTACTCACCATTTGTGCCAATTTCTGCTCACATAATATGTTGCCTTTTCAGGTAAGAATAAGTTACATCTTTTATTGAGAGGTTTTATAACACATATATGATAAATAAAAAATAAAATGCCTTCGAATAGAAATAGAGGTTACAGCGTACATCGAATTGTGAAGTTATTGTTGGATTACTATAATTATTAAAAGGCAAAAATGATTCAACATTCAGGGAAACCTGAATATAGTAAAAGATAATGATACGTCTGTAAAGCGTCTTTTTCTTTCAATATCTGGCAACGGTGATAAAACAGTCCGCTGTTAGAGAAGAGCTCACTTCTGGTCGGTATACCGTTATAGAAAGACATTTTTTCCTAGCCGTTAAACAAAATTAAAATATAAAACTAAAAGGCTCATTTATTTAATAACCAATTTCCAATAGTTATGTTACCAAAATTTTGATGAGTAGAAATGCGAGCATGACGATAATTCACTTGACCCTAAACCTACTCACCTGTTTCCTTCTTAAAATAGTTCAAAATAGTAAAAAATCTAAATCCAGAGCACAATACGGTATCTATTTTTGTTGTTATATAAGATCTTTCACTGCAAAGACTATTTTCTGCCTAATTATCGAATACCAATAGTGTCGCTGTTCTTTACAATTAGCACAAACAGCTAAAGCATGATAAAAGAATCATGAGTCTCTTGTTTTAAAAGTTTTTCAATATCAATTTTATATACAACAAAAGTTATTAATTAAATAAACAGATATTTTTAATTTCTGAATTGTTTGAGTTTAAAAGAATTGCACATGAGTTCTCCGGATATTCGAGAACAAAACTTCTTTATTTGCTTTTTCCATCTCCGGGTTTATATTCGAATTTCCGGGTTTGGGTGTGTGGCACTCCGGGATTTATATAGTGATAAGGTAGCAACCCTGGGTACAATTGAAAAGGGTTGAACTTCATCGAATTATAATCCGCCCCGAAATCTTTCTACGCGGACAGGCAATAACGAGGGACCAATTGCCAATAAAATGGAACGATCAGCGAGGTTGTTGGGTCGTCGATGAAACAATCATCGCCGGATGTCTCCGCGTGGAACGATAACGATCCGCAGATGCACGATTGCATGTCTGAGAGACACGGAATAGGATTCCCGGGGTCGGAGACGTCGCAGCGCGAAACATGTCCGGGAAACAAGCGCCGGGCGGGGTAAGGAATGCGAAAGAATCGAATAAATTAATATTTAATCAAGGCAGGAGAGGGTCAGAAGAAGGAGTAGGGGAAGAAAGGGCGGGCGAAATATACGGGGAGCGGACGTCTCGCGTTTCCACGATAATATCCCCGGGTGTCTCGTGATTAATGCAGCCGCTCGGCCGGTGAAAAGGCGGAGGACTTGCGCCAGGATCGACTCGTGATCCAGAAAAACTGGCTGCACGGGACGGAAAGAATAATGGCGTCGCGCACTGATGACTCCTTTCGAAGTAAGCCACGGCTGCGTCGCGACGACGCCGACGACACAACGACGACGTCGACGACGACAAGGTTCGCGCGCGACACCCCCTCGTGGGAAGGTTTAAACTGCGAGGAGACACGAGCGTGTAATATGGGGATCCTTCGTTCCGCACTCCACGCGACAAGGATCTGCGTGCATAGTGGAGCACTCACGGCGGAGCTCGGTTCCTTGGAGCGTAACACCGGTACGAAGTATCATGCGTCGCGTCGCGGAAATTTACTGTGCAAGTGTGCAAGGCATAGGATGTTGGCGGACGAAATTCTACTTAGGTGTACGTACCGTCTAGAACTGAAATTTCATTAAATTACTTCGTTTCTTCGCCGATATAATTTCCATTTGACAGGGGGAGTGAGGTTTCCCTCCCCTCTTTTAGAATCCGCCGGGTCTTTTATGCTAGTTAAAAAATGGCCTACAAACGGTAGCACCTTTACCTGTGTGATGTGTATTGTAAACGCCCCCGCGCGTTCTTCGCGGCCCGGCCACCTGCAATAGGAAGGTTCAATACACCCTTGTCCCGTCATAAAACGGTTATCGTCCCGCGACGATCTAGGCGGCGGTTAACCTCGTCTCGTTTGTCGCAATGCGTACCGAGGCAGCGTGGATTTTATCCGCCTCGCTCGTTTCCACGAGTGTCCGCGTAATCATTAACGGCGGCCGTGTTCCTCTGCCGCCGATGCTATCGGCCCGATAAATAAACGCAAAGCCCGCTCGGCGTTTCTCAGCCGTGAAACATTCCGCGGTCGCGCGTCCTCCCGAAATCATAAAATTGATAACGACAACCGCACGCATCCGCGGTCCGCGTTCATCCGCGCGCGCGCGCTCGCAAACTGGAGGAAGAACTGCGGTCGCCGCTCCTCCACCGAAAACGGCCGCGGTTTAATGATAAGTGCTCGCGCGATAACAACAGCGGGCAGGAGGTATTCGCGCGTACCGATTCGCGTGGCGACGTGTTCTCTTGCTGGTGTCATTGTCGATGGAAGCTGCTCGGGCAGCAAAGTGCGACAGAATTGAATTTAAACATGAGTGGCTCTCTTACCGAAGGGGGATTAGCATCGAAGAGATTAGCGTTCGAGATTCCGAGCATAAAACTCACGAACGCCCACGGTTTGTTAAAACGCGGACTAACAGCCGCCGTTCCGTGGTTTTGCGCCTTAACGCGGTTACACGAATCTGAATTAATAATTCACCATGCTCGTGTCCAGCAAAACACTGCTTCGTGCCACACGATGACGCACGCCCACGACAGAATCGATGCTTCAGGCCGAACAACGACCTTCGATTTCCCGTAGTCCAGTTATCCATCCAGGAAGGATTAGAACCGCGGTGCATGTGTAAGTGTTGGTCATCGAGCGTCGCCCCGGGACAACAGTGCGGTTCTTTCCGAAGACGTTCATCCGGATACCTTCTACATAGGTACATCCAAACGCGCGGAGATCGCGAACCACCGAGAAGTTCCGTAAACGGGTGGATTCTGGGAATTGCGAGATTTGCTGCCAGCAGCGCGTGGAAAACTTGGACGATGGACGATTTAAGAAGCCCATAGTCGAGAAACATGGCGCAAAGTGTCGTTCCGTTTCAGCCTCTTCTAAGTCCTCCGACTGGCGTAAAACGCTTTCCGCGGATGCCCCGTGCATAAATTGCCGGGTGGAGTTCGCGAAGTCAAAGGTCGGCGCCGATGAAAAGCCCGCGGAGACTCCAGGCGTGCTACTTCCGTCGATCTCTTCCATTTGCAAATCAATTCGTTTCTCGACTACCACTTTAAGGTATCGTCTATGAGCGATTTCCGAGAGGATTATCCCGGCGACTCGACGGGGCGCGGGGTGCTCGGCCGAGGATGGCTGCGGGGGTGGTGTCGAGTGGGGCATTATCGAACGGCACCGACTAGCACCCGAGAACTTGCTGGAAATTATCGAGCTGCGGAAAATGAATGTTGGATGCGGCTACGCGGATGTATCGTCTTCGCGGAGATTGAGCGCGGCTGACGTCTGCCGAGGCACGGCAGATATTTTATTCAAGACGTTGCCCCGTATTGCCTTGGAATCGTAAGCGGCGGCTCCGGACTTGTTACAGATGAAGACAATTACGCCCTGAAAAAGAACAGGGGGGACGAGGAAGAGAGGCGGCGGCGAGGTAAGAGGAGCCTGAAAGAGGGATAGGAGCAAAAAGTTTCATGAATATCAAGAAGCTCGTGGCTACAAATTTCACGCTAACCTAGATTCGCTGGAATACATCCTATCACCTTACGTATGACGTATCATCGTATCAAGCACGGCTTCAGACGCTGACGATTCCCGCGATCTTTGCTGTACTTCTTCAGAACAACTCGAAGGTTAAAGAGAAAGGGTTGAGCGACTCGAATGACTTGAAAATCTAATGCTCGAAGCTCTTTCCTTCTGCGAGGACAGTTAACCAGCGTTTAGTTGTCAAAGGCGCATCATCCAGAGTGCATCTCTACGTTCCGTCACTCATTTTTTTTTTAGATCTACCTACAGCCTTGACGCTCCAATTCAGATCCTTGGCACCTGAATGCACGGCTCCATACAAAATTCTGTCACGGGTGCTTGAAACGGTCTCTGGCGGCAAAGGGAAAAGCCAGGCACTATCATCTTCGATCCTCAATGTGACGTGCTCATTATGCGAATTTCGGCTATCGATCCCGGTTCTTGATGCTATTCGAGCCCATTAAGCGCGATCATTAGCTGGTCCGCTAGGACGCCGCTGTCAGCGTCGGTGACGTCGCGTCGCATTATCGCCGCCGACGAATCGGGACGGAGTAATTGACATAATTGTCCCTCACGTGAAATCGATCGGTCCCAGCGACGGGAAGGGTTCGCGGCAAGGAAAGTCCCCGTACTTACCGCGGGAATTATTCAAACTCTACGAATGCTTCTGGTAAGCGTAGCATCCGCAAAATTGCCGCTACCACTTTATGGGAATTGAACCCTCGCGTTTCTGAAATAGCTTCTGTTGTTTGCCGTTTCCATCGTGTGGCAGCGAGGAAACAGGTGCTTGTTCCAGGCACGAGCAATACTCCAAAGTTGATCTTCTTCGCGGGTGTAATTGTGACGATTATCTATTGACATCCGCGATGCACGAGACAACGACCGTCGAAACAGAGCAGAATGTCTAAGTGGCGGAATTTTCCCTACGTAGAGCCGCGTATATTCGTGATGCGAGCGCGGCAAGTCGTGCGAATTCGCCGTTGGATGTGCAGGGGTCAATTACAGAACAGGCCCAGCTCATTTCGTGTCACTCGGTATTGTAAAGAAACTTTCTGCCCCGGACTCGCGACATGGAATTTCCGGAAACGTTTTCCTTGTGTCGCTTCGCGTTTCTCCCTTCCCTTTGTTCCGTCCGCGAGGTTCGTGAGCTGCGGTACAAGAACGTAGCGACAATTTATTAACAATTACCCGTGTCCGGTAATTGTTTCCGTCGCGCATACGTTTGCCCGCGTGCGTGACCGAGCGTTCAATGGGATTGCGACGATTTTTGCCGAAGCGTAACAGGTCATCGTGCCAGCGGCTGTTGAAAACTGTCTCACACTACTCAGGACAATAGACACTGTGGCTATGCAATTTCTTGACCATTTCCTACCAACAACGGCAGGGTCGATTGCTCGCAAAGTATTAGGTGCGACGAGTCTGTAAAGCGACGACTGATGCGTCCTCGCTGCTGTGCTCCTGTAAGGAGTGACAAAATCTGTTGTTTCCCTCGCTGATAGGCACAGATGCGCGCTGAGCAAACGTAATTGCTATAATTCCTCCTGATGCAGGATCTGGTGATGCGCCGCGTGCGCGTGTATACGTGCTGACGACTGTGCGGCACGCAGAACGCACGTATCGGCCACCGAACGTGAGATACCCCGGCTCGATAGAGTGGCAAGACAATTATGTGCCGTGGGACGTGGACAGTCGGGTCGGCCAAGATACACACGCTGGATCGGCTGCGTGGACAATCGAACGAAACGGCTGGATTTACGGAAGACTCGACGCTGATCATAATTCCCGGTCGCGGATTACGATTCTGATTGCGGATTAAGCGATACTCCCCGGGCTATTTGATTACCGGCGTATCGGAAATTGCATTAACAAGGGCGAATGCGAGCGAAAGAAATTTATTGCTTGCTCGGTGGAATGATCTTGCAGTAACGAGCCGGGGCAAAGTAGTTCATTGACTACCGCCCGAAAAGTTTGTTCAGTTTCTGCGCCTAGCGGTGTTCAGCGAAGTTAAAACGTTCTATGGTTGGAAATGCTCTCTCGCGAGGAGGTATTCCCCCTGTGCCGGCCCGTTGACCTCGCGCTCTATCTCGGGCATGTCTCCGCTCTTTGAGGTACTTACTCGGCGCAGATATTACAGGTTTGATAAACAGCTGCGGCGTAATTCGTATGATAAACCAGTTCTGCGAATCAGTTGGCTCCGGGGCCAGTCGCGCGAGCTGCGTGTTTGCTATAGCACGACGCCCACGCGACAATAAACACGGGGAATGACAGTCGATGGAATGGCAAGGCAATAGCACCGTGGGACGCGTACAGCCGCGGAAACGGTGCTTCTATCGCGATAGCATTTTATAACAGCGTGCACTTCCTGATTTTTTTAGTAGCTCCGGATGGTAGATGTAAACGCGCAAACAATGCCGCCCGGTTGCACGCGAGCCAGAGGAACTTGCGAAAACTTTCTCGTTACGACCCGCGTACTCTAGCTCAAGTCTACGTTCACCCTTTGCACTGTGATCCGTGTGGCGATCACATTCTTATGATTAAGAGATGGATTGTTCCTAGAGGTTTGCAAAATGTTTCCGGGGAATATATTCTTGATATACCTTTAGCCTCGCTGCAACAAATTCGTCGTCATTGATGTATAATAATTGAGGAGATTGCAGCATAAGGGGTGCAGCTCCATCTTTACAAACTTCGAGTAGATTAAAAAAAAAACTGTTTATAAAAGAGAACTCTCGCCCCTAGTAGCACAAAATATTGGTTAAATATTTTTTCCAAATATTAAAAGAAATATTTTTTGGCCACACTTTTTAATATGACAAAAATGTTGATTCCAAATATTATATACACATAATAAAAATGTGAAATAAATGTTTTGATAGTATGAACTAAATATTTGTGGAATAAAAGAAATATTCAGAAAATATAAAGCAAATATTCTGGAAATGTGAAAAAAATATTCAGAGTTTCAAAATAAATATTCGGGAAATGTAAAATATATATTTAAAAAATGTAAAGTAAATATTCAGAAAATGCGAAATAAATATTTAGGAAATGGGAACTAAATATTTAGGAAATGTAAAGTAAATATGCAGAAAATGTGAAATAAATGTTTACTTTATATTTGAAAAAAAAATCATAATATAAAGTAAATATTTTATTTATATTTGGACAAAAATATTATTTTCTAATATAAAATGAATATTTCCAGTATATTTGGAAAAAAAGATTTGCTTCTTAATCTAGAATAAATATTTCATGTATATTTAAATATCGAAAAGAGATTGAACCTTTTTTTAATTATTGGATGTATATGTAATCAATATTTTATGCTACTAGCACGCTAATTGAAAAATATATATTTTCACACAATAACTAGTATTTATAGAGTTGACAAGTCTTTATTTCTATTTTTGGCGATTTTTTCAAATCTGGAGCAGCCCAGAACAAAACATTGCACAAAAACAATAATGGGTGCTGATCCAAAGTTTGCAATAAATTGCATCAAACGTGCACAAAATGATGCAGATTTTTTTTATGTATATTACCTGTCACAACTCAAAAACTGTAAAAAATGGAATTGCACCCCTATGGCTACAAGGTCTTCAACTAAGAACCTCGAGTAACGAAGTCTCTCAGTTTATATTATTAGGTGAAATTTCATAAATTTCGTATTCCCGTCCATTGACTTTATCAGCTTCGAGCACCCAAACACGACAGAAAAAAAAGGAGGAAGAGGAATAAGAGAAATGAAAAACGATTTCGTTGCAACGACAGCCGGTTGCAACGATGCGCGCGAGGTTCGTTGACGAGCGTCGACGAATTCGATAATACGTTCCCCCGAAAGAGCAGCCGGTGAATCGAAACGGAAGTCGAAGCTCGCGTCCCGTTTAAAATCGGAGCAGTTAAACGACGGGGGCTCTCGATGGTCCCGCGCGCTCTCGTTTTCGACGAAGCCGCGCGGCACACCGCCCGAGATGGTATTGTCCGCTCGTTGAATAGGCGCAGACATAATTCGTGTAATTGCGGAACACGCGGGCTCGCCATTCTTTCGCGGCATTCCGCGTGCTCGTACGCGCACGCCAATAAACAGCCGGCGCACGACGGGTACGAGAGGAGACAATTGTGCGTGGGGAAACGCGGGCACTCGCGGAAACGGAAACCCACTCGTCCGCCCGCCGAGCGTTTTCCACAGGGCGAAAACGATGCTTCTCCCTTTCGTATATCCGCGAGTTTACTGCCGTACGTGATTCGATCCGATTTCCTTTTATCAGTTCGACGACCGCGTCCGCGCGCGACTCGACGTTACCTCGGCTAGCGAACGCGTGCGATGCCGCGCAACACCGTGTGCAGAGCGCGAACCAGGGGTGGGATTCTGTGTAAACTACCCTCGGATCGTGTCTGGCGTACACGAAATTGATGACGAACACCGTACCCAGAAAGGAAAGTAGTCGCGGGGCACGTACGACGGCAGACAGAGCGAGCAGCTATTCGCTGGAAAAGCTGGGGGCAAGAGGCGGGGTCCGTCCGACTTTTCGATCGGTGGTGCGTCGGCTGCTGGTGGCGGCGGCTGCCAGCGCGGGAAAAAGTATGCTCCCCGCTTCCGACGTGGCAGCGGAAATTGAAGAAGTTGCGCGAGACGCTACTGGAAATTATTTATTACTCGGTCGTCCCGCGCTACGTTCCGATGCCTCCGCTTTTTGCTGCCGCCCGCGGTTTCTCAGCCTTTCGACCGGGCTGATCGCGAAGTTGAACGTTCAAGGTCTGCGGTGCCTCGTTATCGATCTCCTCAGGTACCTTCGCTTAGCTCCTCTGTGTTAGCGAGGCGACGAAAGGCTAGGAATGTCAAGGTACAGGCACCAAGGTGTCGAGCGCCGATATTCCGTGGAAAAAATGATTGAATCGTGATTTAATAAACGCGTAAGCTCGCACGGGGTGCTAAATGGATCGTTTGCCCAGGCAGCGTGTAAGTGTGCTGAGAGAATTTAATTTCCTGCTAGACCAAGTCTCTCAACCGGTCCGCGATTAAAACGACGTTCGTCTGGCAATAAAGGGCACCGCTATAGCCAGGCCAGTTTAAATCCGTGGCATCTTATTTTCAGGGACGCGGATTCCCTGGCCGCCGAGACAAAAGGGCGTAGTTGTTAGCTGGTATCAGCGTGCACGAGTCTCCCTTTCTTCCTGGAGGAAGCCTTTAGCGAAACGCTAAACGCGGAAGCAATATCGACGTCGGCTACCTCTTCAAAGCACGATCGTCGCGCTCTCAAAGCGGGAGAATGGTTCTTGTTTCCTCCAGGAATTCGAATTTTCTCTCCAGATTCACTGCGTTACATTTTCAAGCAGTTCCGGTGTCCATTGCAGACGTTCGATGGGGCCAGACAGAGGAAGGGGAAGGGAGCAGCTCCGGGACCTTAAGAGACCGTTAATAAAAATCTATAAGCGTCGAATCCGCCCGCGGCCTGTAGCGGCAAGTAAACTTTGGCAATATCGTCACCGCTCGGGCGTCCCTACACCTGCGCCCCGTTCCCTTTTTTCATCGGCTCGAAGGAGTCCCCTGTTTTTGCGCTAGCTGGTCCTCTCGCATGGCCGCGAAGTTTTTATTTCGAACACTTTATATTTTATATCCAATCAGGCCGTTCTCTTCGCGGCGGGGCTCGTTCCAGCCTTTCACGCGCCGAGGCTAACGTAAATGGATATTCCTGGCGTTCTTTATTCTACCCTCTTCTCCCCTCGTTTGCCGCGCTCGTAGCCTGCGCATACAGACGCGTGTGCACGGCGACTCCACAGGTGAGACGAATGGTCGGTGCCGAAGAATGTCGGGACAAAAGGGCGAGGGGAGGGATTGCCAGAAGTGTAACACGCGTGACTCGACGGGGCTCACGTCGCGTATGCGCGGCTACCCTCGTCCGCCGGCTCGGTGGTAAATTAAATTCTAATAAAGCTCGCCGAAAAGCCGGAGAAAAAAGCGGCTCCCCCGGCCGTTTACGAGGGAACAATGGCGCTGGAAGGCGTCGTACCAGCCGACACGGACCGCGGATAATTATATCGAGGCGGCGACCAAAAATCCCTCAGAAAAACTTGTCTTCTGTGCCTACGGAGATTCGGACGCCGCCTCGAGACGTCTAACTAACTCTCACCCGGCTTCGGTGTCCGGCTAGGTGTGCCGCGCCGAAGCGCGTTGGCCCGAGAAAAAACGGGCGACTGGGTGAAAAAGGCGGCACGATCAACAGCTTCGTGAATTCTCGCACTCTCTGGACTCTGTTTCGTAGTTCGGGCGCTTTGATATCTTCGCATGCGTGGAATCGAGTAGAGTGGGCTGCAGGGAATAGGCGGACGATAGGAAATTCTTGTGACGGGAGAGAGAGCCTGTAAACGCGTATGTTTTCCAGTCAATCTACTTAGGACAAAGTGGCAATTTCCGGGATATTATAATTGTAAACTTTAAAAGGGTTTGTCATCTCGCAGCATTGCCGCTACATTGTGTAGGCTTTTGCAAGTGAAGCAGTAATAATCTATCTATCTGTTTTCTGTCTTTTATATTATTACATTATACATTATATATTATATTATATATTATATATTATATATTATATATTATATATTATATATTATATATTATATATTATATATTATATATTATATATTATAAGAACAAGTCCTGACTGAGTGACTCATCAACACCTAGCTCGAACCGTTTAACCTAGAAACGTGAAATTTGGAAGGTACATTGTTTTTATGACGCAGGTACCTACTAAGGAAGAATTTTTGGAAATTCCATTCCTAAGGGGATGAAAGGAGGTAAAATATATTTTCTCGGAGTCCTTAATATCCCTTAGGCCCGATTAGATACCAACTTCTTTTTTACATAGAATAAGGGCTACCCACACAAATGCCTAAAAACAAATTTCAGGATATTGCCCTAATCAGCATCTAAGGGAGTGAAAAGAGATGAAACGTGTTTTCACGAATTCCTCAAAATCTCTTAGGCCCAATTCGATATCGATACTTGGTTCTAGCCTAACAACACAAACGCCAATAAACAAATTTCTAAATTTTGCCCTACTCAACCCTTACAGAGTCATATCTGGATCTGGTAACAGATCTTTTTGTAACAAGTTAATCATTTTATACAAAGGTTACTTTGCAGAAATTGCATAAAAACTTATTTCGTAAAACGGACATAAGAGTGAAACCTTTTAATTGTACCGTAGCGAAGCACGGGTATTTTGCTAGTTAAATATAAAAGTAATTTCAATTAAAACATGTAAAACTGCTGTTTAAATAATCATGGCACTGTCGAAACGCCGGGACATCTCCGGTTGAAGTTTCGTTCCATTAAAACCGAAGGAATTGACGTATGAAACGATTGACCGCAGTGGATTTGATAGAAGATTCAGGGGTGTCTAAAATATGGAGTGCGAAAGTTCTCGATCGAGTGAGCTCCATTTCGTCGTTGAGGACGACAGAAGGTCGATTCCGAAATGGAAATGGAAATGGTCCATCACCGTCGTACATTATCCTAATGTTTTTACCGGTCGATTGGCGCGCAGTTGGACCTAATGTTATTGCTCTTTCCAGGACCGGCACGTGAAGGATGCCAGCAGAGATCTCCAGGTGGACCTGAGCCAAGACTATTGTCTGCTACTGGGTTACGAGAACAAGACGCACACGGTTCTCCGCTTCAGCAGGCGATACGATACGTGCGACCCACGGGACCTCAAGATCACGGTAGGTGGTTTGATTTATACGGCTTCCGGTGTGAAAGATAATTTCGCGTGCCGCGCGAAGTGCTCGCCCGAGGATCGTTTGATGGATTTACGAGAAAAATTGAACAGCCACCGCCGCGGCAGGAATTATTTATCGCAGCTCTTTAGGAAATTGAAGGCCGCGGCTGTACTGGTGCGAAAGCCCGAAGCACTTAGCTTGAAAAGATTTCGCGAGCTCTAAGAAATTTGCAAAACTCTCCGCTGTTCATTGTAAAACGGATAAATTTTTATTCCAATGATTTCGAATAAGAATTGCGAATCAAACGAAGTTATTCGCAGTACCTCGGCGGATTAAAAATTTATTCGAATAAAAAATTATTCGTCACTCTCGAATAACTTCATTTTATTCGCAAATCTCATTCGAGATCATTCGAATAAAAATTTATTCGTTATTCTCGAACAGCTTCATTCTATTCGAATAATGTCCAACTCCGGTGCAAAATGTCATCGCACAGTGGAGGTACTACATCAGAACGAAACAATGGAAAATTGAGGCAGCACATCTCACTCGTGCATCAGTATCCAATGAAATTCATTACTCATCGCATTAACTTCGATTAATTACTATTACGAGTCGCGAATACAATTCGTGCCCTAATTCTCCGAGCGAAAGTGTCAGGAATATCCAAACGATTCACGCTCGAGTTAGCAGAGAGGCGAGCCGCGCGAGCACACAGGTCCAGCGGCAAGTCCCTGGCCGATGTGCAGGATCATCGGCGGGCAGCCATAAACGCAGGCGTCGTTTGCATCGAAAGGCTCGTCGTCGCGCGTAGCTTTCGTTCCCAGGATTCCCAGCGGCTGTAGGACAGGCCGACCTAGTTCTTTATTTCGCTGGTAATTAACTCGGAAGTAGATCGCACGATAGAGCCGTCCAGTAGCCGCCACTGGTGCTCGGCACCGGCTTAACTCGTGGAAAAGAGATTAGACGCGTGTTGCGATCTGTTCGAACCCGTGCAGCCTGAAATTTATGGCGGCCGAGCAGGGCACACGCGGGGGTGTTCCGCTTTGCGCCGCTGCGTATCGCTAATATGTAGATACATGCACATACTTGTATATCCGTTCTCCGCGGTTCACAGTGCCGGGATTGATCCAGATGACGACGGAATTCCGTTCTGTAATAATTACGTGGTTACCGTTCCGCGCGTCAATACATACCGTCCGAAGTCGTCGATATTAGCGTTCGACGATGAACAGGCCGCATGCACGCGGAGGAAAACGGAGGGACGAGTCGCATGGGCGGGCGATGAATATTCCCGTTCTGTGTACGGGTAAATAATCTACGCGTGCACGTGCAAATATTGGCAGGCGAACGCGAAGTTGAAGAGAAACGTTTGGCGTGGGCTGTCGCGCAGAATCCCCATGGAAGCGTGCGTTACGCACGGCGAAGACGGCGGAATAGGATTGCTTTGTCAATAAAGTAATTACGCGACGCTCGCGGCTGCGTCGAGAGGAATGTTTAATCCCTATCGATGTTGGCAGAACAACCAATTCATTTGCTCCGCACTATGGGAATTCCACGGCTCTGTGCAGCGGAGAACGTGGGACCGACCGAGGTGGGAGAAGTCTAAATTATGCGGATGAAGACTTTCAGAATCTCGTTGGCAGCGGGGGCCGGATCTTCGTCACGTAGCCGCTAACCAGGATTTAGAAAAAGCTAGAGGTCCCGCGCGATCTTGATCTCCGGGAGCTCGCTGCGAAGCAACTGAACGAAATCCCCCCGTGGATGCAACAGCGGCGGGTCCCCCGTGGTCCGCAGGACGTCCATCTAGGCGGTTGAGTCATCAAAATAGCTGGGTGCAAAAATAAAGCGAGCCTCCGCAGGCCCCGAGATTCTATCGGCACGACAAACGACGAAGTCAGCTCCCCTTTCCTTTTATCTGATCGCGTGATGTATCGGTACCCTACATGATATTTTTACGTGTCACGTTCGCCTGGCCGGGACGACCCTAACCCCTGCATTATGCCTCGCGAAAGGAGCCGCTGGATCCGTAGGTGGACCCGAGACACTTTAAATGGGCCTGCGGACCTCGGTACCAACGTACGTTTTGTACAGTGGTTATCGGCGATCGGGGAGCGCGAAACGTATGGAGGGTCTTTGTTCGAAAAACGAAAATCAAGGGCCGGCGTTGGAAACTCGTTCTACGGGCCTCGCAAATGGCAAAAGTCGACCGGCACAGCTACACCTAGAGGAGTGACGATACTAGGTGAAAAAATAGGTCGAAACTGTGGAACGAAATTTTTGTTGCGCGAGGCTTCATTTTCCAGGAAATCAATCGCCAAAGTGACGCGTTAACCCTGCAGTGGGATGTGCGGACTTGCAACGCGGATTTGTATGGAAACGAACCCCTGTAGAACAGCCGTGTTCTACGAGCTTCTCTCTAATCTTTGTACGACTTGCTGACGTTTACATTAGCTCCTACGTAATGTCTCGAAATATCGGGCAAGGAAAGAGAGAGGGAGGTTTCGGGGTTTGGATGTTGCGAGCCGCGGTGCACGCGGCAATGTGACAATGAATCGACGTTTTATCCGACGCTAGACAGGGTGGAGCGGGGCGAACGGAAGACTGCGAAAGAATTTGAAAAGCAGGTGTCGGTTCCGTGCCGAATTACGGATACACGGTGTACGTAAGCGGGGCGAATCCACGATATCGATCGTCGCTGCAAATTGCCAATAGCTGGGTCCTGCTACGGGCCCTCGAAGCATTGTTATTTCTACCGACGACCGCGCTGAATTAATCGAATGAACATCAAATTAAGCGACGCCCCGTCCTAACCGGCTTACACAGAAGAGAGAGGACTTCGATTGCATACTAATATTGCGCGGATGGCCCCCCCCCCTCCTGCCCCTCCTTTGCCTTAGTATGCAGACAGTCTCATCAACGGGACGTGAAATTAAACTCGAGTGCGTCGCGGGTGATGTACACCGCCGGAAACGATCTTGGGGTCGTATTCGCGGGGCGCGGGTGTGTTTCGTCTTGTGTGCCCGTAATTAGTTCGTTAACCCAGCAGGCACGCGAGCCGCGGCGAAACGCGTGACATTTCCACGCGCATTGGGGAATGCGTTTTTTTGTTTCTTCTCGTAATTAGGCTTCTCTGCCGGGTGCAAATCACGCGACGTAGTTATGCAAACTAGTAATTATTTCGTTAGTCCGCCGCGCCGCAATTGCAAACGAACCTCGTGGACAGGGAATTTCAAACGCGAGGTTGCCGCTGGTCGAGGATGGTTTCTCATCTGCCGAATTAATCCAGGTGGCCCCAAAGAAAGCTTTGATGTGCCTCCACTAAGCTTAAAGCACAAAAGATCGATTCACAGGGAAGTGTCCGAAACACTCGCGCGAACTTAGCATTCCCGATTTAAGTAATCGGCAGACGCGATGGTTGAATTTCGGAGCGTTGGATTTATCTCTGCACGAAGCACCACCCTCTTCCTGACTGTGCCATTAATAACGCACCGCCCTGCATTTGTACTGCATCGCCAAGTCGAGAGGGACGCGCAACAGAGACGCTACAAACTGTAGAAATCGCGGGTAGTTGACTTCGTCCCTGGCAAAGAAATATCCAGCGGTGGTAGCAGAGGTCGGGCTCGGCCCAATTTCGCGTTTGTTCGCGGGTCACACCGGCAAAGTAGGGGAGACCGGGGCTAGTTGTTACACATTTCAGTTTTTTATTTTTTATTTTTTTTGCATTCCATTTTCAATGCTATCAATGACTCTGACTTAAAGTACGTTCTTTCCTCTACCGATGACCGCTATCGCATGTAATTAAACGAAAACCATGACTTTGAAACAAGCCATTATGAAAGTCGAGACATGTTATAACAACGTTCCCCGAGTAGGGGCTAGTTGTTACACAATACGGAGCAAGTTGTTACAGAATTAAATTTTACGAAACGAGGCTTATTATCAGTAATATAATTGTATTTTCTTGAACAAAAGTAAGTTTATTAATATTAAGAATCTGTTACAATAAATCTTGTTACAATAAATCTTGTTCAGGAGTTACATGTGGTTGACATGAGTTGGCAAACCTTGGTAACTAAAGGATTGAATTAATAAATTAGTTACTAAATACAATGTAACAATATGCCCCTTTCCCTCTGTAACAACGTGCCCCTTGTTTTGTGTCACAACTTGCCCCGGTTGACACCATTGCGTATAAAAAGCTATAAGTTCATACCAGTTGGGTGTATTCTTATGTTCTTGGTGCCAATCTGTAGCTAAAGGAGCACTGCTTCAAACGTGGTAATATTAATTTACATACATTTATCTGTCTGTTCGGTAGAAAAGATTGAAGTAGAAAGAGAAAAGTTACTATTAGTACCGAAAACACAAAAAACTGTAATAAAGTGACAACGCGTGAACCGACTACAAACAAACTACATACACAGCCGTGTATGGTTGAAACACATCAGCCACTTCATCGTCGAAGTGATAGTCCAGGCAAAAAAAATTTAAACGGCTTTGTAACAACCTGCCCCTGTAACAACTAGCCCCGGTCTCCCCTAAACAGTCCCCCGGTCCTTTGCATCTGATAAATTTGCCAATGCGCGGAACAGGACAGGCCGCAGCGGAATCTGGGAAGTCAGTCAGCAGCGACAAACTCGAGCCCCGTCGTGCGCGCGCGCTTGTGTGTGTCTGTGTCGGATGTGGACGATAGAGAAACCGCAAAAGTTTCGCGGCGCGTAGCAACGGATTCCCCTTTGAGGCAGCCGGGCAAGGATTTTGCGGCGTGGCATTATGCAATCCAGCCAGACCTGGCAAATGGAATCGACCGTCACCGGGAGTTTCCACTTTGCAAGATTCGTAGTCCGGTTTTTCTGTTGGGGGATGGTCGCGGCTTGCCGCTCCCCCTTTTCCCCTGTACACAATCCTCACGAGTGCGATGACGGGGAATGAGGCACGGGACAGTGAGGGATCGTGAGCTGGTACGTACATATTCGGGGAAGAAGCGGATGGAAAACGTATGGAAGGGGTTGGAATCGACGGGAGAAAACGCGGAAGAACAGGGCAGGGGCCACCGGATTGGAGGAGAGGGTTGGAAGGCATAGAGTATAGAGTTAGCTCGCGCCAACTCGAGGATGTGCACGTGAATGTTACCGGTAGGGTGATTGGTGTGCCTTGCAGAGGGGATTGGCTAGCTGACCCGGTTCTGCTTCTATTCCCTTCCTATCTGTAGCCGTATCTAGTTTACCACTTCGCTCCCCGGCTGGCTGGCTGACTACTGGCCGGTCCTACAGTAACCAACGCGAACTTCCTGAATAAGGTCCTCCCTCGGCGCTAGAACTGATCGCTATTCCGAATGGTTCGGCTCGGTGTAAAAGGAAAATCGAATTTGACCGATGCCTTTGGGAGTGACGAGGAGAGGGTTTGGCCCTGGGAGAGAGGGTGGGCGGAGGGTGAGTCGCCAGGTGCGCTGACGATCTTATTGGGTGGATCCGTATACCCGTAGCGTCGCGGCAGGAGGGCGCCGGGGGGATTTTGCCGGAAGCTACTATCCGGAGCGACAGGAAATCGAATCAACGTGGAAGGAGATTCCGCGGGCCCTCCGAGCACCCAGATTACATACGTTTGGAGACAATTATTGGCGGGAATTCGATTTCTACGTCAGAGTGGGTTGGCCGTATTGCCGCGTTAATCGGTCATCTAAGACCAGATTACACAATCTTTTTTCCATCACTTTGCTTTCTTTCGTCTTCTAGCACGGGACTCGCTCGGCAAACATATCCAGAGACGCGGTAGCGTCTCAACGCCAAGTACATGAAAGACACCCTGCATGTGTCGACTGTCGCACGGCTATTCCAACCTAACCTGAAACTTATTTCATTAATATCTCATCAGGCCTGCAATATTTTCTAAATTTAAAGGCACTTTTCTTATGTAAACCGCATATAAGCTTTCGAATAAGACCAAATTCAATTAAATCGGTCCACGCATAATAGAGATATCGTAATATCGTCTTATGAATCAGTCGTAAACGGTAGGATTTTTCTTCTGATTCTTCTTCTTCTTATTCTCCAACCAAATTTTGTCGACATAAAGAAAGGCATGAACACAGCATTTTAGCTGTGTATATGTAGTTGTATCATCTTAAGCGCAGTTGGAAAGCATCTTTATGTACTTACAGCTCATTTTGATTTCACATCTTTTTTTTTATATGCTAATTATTATTATCTTCTATTCTTTTGTGATTTATTTGATTTCATGTACTTGGCGTAATTTTTTTACTATTTTGAAGTTTCTTTATAGGAATCTCGCTTCTTTTTATAAAGATAATTTGCATAGGGAATGACTTCAGATAATTTTTAATATTATATTCATTATTATCTTCTATTTTTTGTGATTTATTTGATAATACTCTTTTTCGTCCTCGACTTTTTTATGTATGTACTTGGCTTATTTTTTGAAGTTTTTTATGGGGATTAATCTTACTCAGAGACTCGACGTAGCCATCGTCAAGTGTTCCCGCAGAGGAATTTAAGTTCTAATGTTCGCCCCTGTGTATTTTATAAATCAAACAGTCTAACCGCGGACGTGGATCGCCTTTTCACTTAATCGACCGTCCCACCGTGGCCGCCAGAGAGACATCGATCTATTCGAGTGCAGGATGAAAGCGACCGTTTCCCAAAGTTGCCTGTAAAGCAAGCGGACAAAGAGACAGATTCGTCACGGGGGAAGTAACTTCCAATTACGTAGATGCCTGTTTCTCCCTCGTTTTTCGCTACGAGCAATCCAGCTGTTGTCAACATGTTTGTTAAAGGGAGCCGGGGAGGCGAGATTGAATGAAACCGGACTGCCTACCGCGCGCGAGCCCACACTTCGGTAACTAATGACAGTTCGAAGAAGTTGCACCCCTCCCGTTTCTAAGTTTTCCAATCGGGCAAAAACTTGCGAACTGACATTTACCTAGAAGAATTCAGTCTCGCCAGACAGTGGGACTACACTCAGACGGCGTTATCGACGGACCAGACACGATCAATCGCGGGGCAGCGCTTTCCAATCAACGATCGCTTTCGTTTTCCTCCGCGATGTCTCGTCGGAACGACGGACCAAGGGTTCCACGCGGCTGGCAGAAAGTTCGAAAAGCGACGCGATTCGAAAACGCGAACTGCAGAATTGGCCGCTTCTACCGTACTCCTTAGAACGCTCCCAATCTAGAAAATCGAATCCTCCCCCGAAGACAATCGTGACTGGGTAATGTCGTCCATAGCAGAGATGTAAGTGCCGGGTCAAACGGCTACGAGCAGACGGAAGATAAAGCGAAACGTGGTTATTTGCTGGCCGGAGGGGATGAAACTGGAATAATTACGTCGGGTGGAATTAAATCGTCGTGCTATTTTACTTTTAATGAAATCGTTTAGCGACCGAACGCGATCAATTAGAAACAATAAATTACCTCGTGTGTTTTGCAATCAAGGAAGTTATATTATTCAATGATAGTGCATATGATTATAAAACGACCGACGTTATCCATTTTGACACCGAGCTTTTATTAGTTAATTGAGGCTAACCAAACGATATTCGAGAGTGCTTCCCTTATCAATTAAATTGGATCTTGTGTGGGAAGTCGTTGCCACTTTGCAGCAGATGCTTATTTCGCGAAACACTGTGCTTCAGCCACGTTCGATTTTATGGAAAAACAGTTGCTAATCTACCACCAATGGAGTCCGCAAATTTGTTTACCTATAAACCCCAGTAGCCTGTAAACATTCAGTTTGTGATTGTATGAGGGGTTGCCCATTAAACTCGTGTCTCGGATTAGCGTCTAATTCCTCGCAGGCGTCGCGTCCAGGGGGCGAGGATTAGTTGAAGATTAAGCTGTTGGACACGTTATATTGGCCACAGCTCGAGCTGCTGGAAGAAACTTGCCCGGGGTTTCCTTACAAAAGCTTCCTTCCTTCGCCCAGGTTAAAGTTATCGACGCCACGCTTCGGGCTAGATTGGTTAAGCATTGCGGGGCCACGACTTCCTACTGGGAAAAAATGGGAGGCGGAACCCAGGCCACAAATTATTTTTTATCAGGCAGCAGCCTCTAAATACCACTCGTGGTCTCGAGCGAAAATTGGGGTGTCGCTGTGTTTAATCATTGTCCGAACGTGTTTGTCGCGTACGCGTACTAAATCCATAGAAAACTATTTTTAAATACGACAAAGAGACAAAACTGTATTCCTGGTGAAACGTCGTCCGTTTTAATCCAACGTATTCTAACTCCCGCCACGGCGTACAATGACATTTGCGTTGAATTCATAAACGTCCGTTGCACTGTCTGCGATTTCTCATTATTTTTTGCGACGGCATGCAATGTCACTTCTCCACAAAGGATTCGCTTCAGCGACGCTCGACGACTCGATAAAGGGGTATTAATATACATATACAATTCGAAAACGTCGACACGCCGTCGACAAGAAAACAGAAAAGGTCGGAGAGTACTTTTTACTGTTCCGCACTAATTTCGTTTTACAAAAGAAAGTGGGTCGATGCGGAAACCTGGTTGACTGAAAAAAAAAAGAAAAACGAATCGAGGGAAGAGCTTTGTGCGGCCGCGCTGCGGTAGATCAATATTCGACGGACATATTATAAGATTGACGTTCGGAATATATCTAAAACACAGACGCATACGCTCGCCTTTAAGAAAAAAGGATGAAAGCCTCGGAACGAATATTTTCTGTGCGCACACATGTGAATAGTGTTCCTTATCGAGAATGCTTTCTCGAGAATTTCTCGAGAAATTTTATAATTGGTTATTTCTTATTTCTCGAGAAATACTATAATGTCTCGAGAAACTTAAGTCTAGGAAAAATATTATAAATCTCATTTATTTTCGTAAATGAATGTATTACTAGTTAATCGCGAACGTATAAACACATCTACAATTTATAATACATCTTATTAATAACATTAGAACCTATATGAATTCCAATAGAAAATCACAGTGCAGAAGATTCGATATTATTAACTGCTGACGGTGCTCTTAAATTGTTATTTAAAAATTTAGAAAAATTGTATACTGAATTAAGTAGCTAATGAGCTTCTTGTGGCTATTAAAGAAGAAATATAGAAAAGAGGAGATAATATTATTGTGTCCCGTATAAAATTTTTGCATGATCCAGAATTTTTTCCAAAAGAGTCAAAAGACGCATTTTTTCATTTAACAGCCAAGATAGATATATATAAAACGTCAAAATATAACAGTAACAGATTTTGCCACAAAAATGAAATAGATTCGCCGACGCTACATTAGACGCATTGTGCTATTTAAAAATAAATATTAGAACCAAAAAGTAATGCTACGTTTTGTACCAATTTTATATTAAATAAATAAATTTACCAATTATATTTAATATCTATTTTTGCATTTACACAAGTTTTGTATAAATTAGACAGGAATAATCATTTAGCTAAAGTTTTCTTGTGTTTTTGATAAATATTATCAACATTATTCCAAAACTGATCTCATTTCTGATTTCTCGAGAAACAACAAAATATGGAGAAATCAGGACCACTACACGCGACGACAAATATTTGTAATTCGAGCAGAATGAAAAATGATTCAAAGCAACGGGCACGAAATTTTCCAAAATGTGTCCGCTCTCGCATCCCTGTGCCTCTTTTCTCGGCGAACTGCGTGTATGTTAAAATAGCTGTCGATTGATTAAAAACGACCAAAATCTCTCGACGAGCGAACACGATCAAAGCTATGCTTCTTTTTTTCTTTCAGCGTCTCTCGTTTTTTTTCCCCCGCTATTTGTTTAATGCGCTTTGCGGTGAAATCAATCCGCCGAAACCGCTGGATCAATGGACGATTCTCGGATCGGGGGACACGACAACAATCGACCGGTTGTAAAATTGGATTAAAAGTACACGTCGTCGAACGCTTTTGCGGGAACTGCGCGCGAACCAGTTTACCCACACGGTCAAGCTCGACGGTATTAAATCGTATCCAGCATATATTACGAAATCGGCCACGGAGCTTAACTGCTTACACCGAAGCTTAAATTAGGTGGCGCTCGCCCGCAGGCTCGGAACAGCGTTAACCAATTTTATCATGGCCGTTAGACATGTAAATTAGCTGCATACAAAATAAGCTAATGTAAAGCGGAAGCGATCGTATTGGCGGAAGAGGGGCGGGGGGGGGGGGAGGGGGAGAGAGGGGTTGGAGGCTGCGCGCCCCGGAAAGGGACGTTCGATGGAGAAAGAGCCGGTCATGCAATTTTAAGCCGCGTTCTTACGGAACAAGGCTACACGTGTTTCGCCGTGAATTCCTGTATCGATCTGTCCGCGATTAAAGGCTCTTTGTACACAGCTTTTTGCCGACCTGCAATTTAGAAACTAAGGGGGTGACAAGTACAAAGACACCCTTTTTTTTCTGCAATTCCAATTTCCTCTCGGGCCTTTGAGTTTTAAGAAACCCAACAATTCTTAAACGACTAATTCCTCGACGTTTTCTCTATGCACTGGTTACTGATTAACGATCCCCTGTTCACGAGCTCGCAAGCGAGTTGCAATCTAAACGCAGAGGAAGCTACGAAATACATTGAGAATCTTCCCCTCGGAGGTTGAGTACCGTGGAATGAAATACGTTCAGTTGAAACGGCAATTAATCGTTGTCATTTGGAAAACACCTGTCGACTGGGGGGTTTTGCGCCGGCGACACGGAGATTACCGACTAATAGTTTGATCCTTCGCGGGATTTTCTTTGCCGCGACATGAAGCCCCCGTTTGAATGTACGAATTCGCGGTGAAACGCGAGCGCCAAGTCCCCACCAGCCCACCACCCGTGGCTCTGCATGTTCTTTATTGAAACACCGAATGGCGAGATTAGCCTGGGCTTATAACGATTATGCGTTATGGCTCTGCCGAGGAAACAATTTCCATTAACATTAATTGCGGTTTTATATGCAAAAACGCGGCGGGGGGCAACGGGCGACGACACGACCCGGTTTTGCGACGGTGGAGGAAAAAAAAAAAAAATAGGAATAGAGGGAAAAGAGAAAAAGAGGACGAAAACACGCCTCACGCAATGAACAGGCGACATTAATCTTTCGAAAGTTGACGGGGTTGTCATAGTGTTGCCGATCGCGATCGCGGCCCACCATTAATAAAACTGATCCGACGAACGATTTCACTTGTAGCCAGGCCTGGAACGCGTACACATCGCGGCATTACATCAAAGTCACACACGGAAGTTTATAGTTCGTAACGAGGTTTACCTAGGTTCGTGCGCGGAATGCGATTTATGATTTATGATCTGAAATAATCGAACGGCCGAAAGCAATTTTCGCCATCCCATTTCCCTTTTTTCCTTCGTGCGCGCGGAATGCTTTATCGGCTCAAGTATTTCTTCAGCCATCGGACGCAATGGCAAGTGAGGAAACCCGAAGGTAATTCGCGGAAACGCATGGCGGTATAAACAGGGTATAAAATATTCATAAATATTGCATTCCATTATTTGTACCTTTCGTGGGTTTTTTTTTCCGCGTTTCGAATTCTCCTTCAGTTGGCAGAATAGTGGTCGATCGTTCTACCCTTCTAGCGACGTGTTTCTTCGGCTTAACATTGATCTCGGGATAAAGCTTGCAGTTCCTTAATGGGCACGTCTTCGTTTGATCGACCGGCGATGAGAAAATAAAATTATGGGCGTCCAGATGGTCACCACGTGCTTGGCGATGAACGGAAGGATTCATCGCCGGGGAAAAAAGGTTTCCTGGGCGAAATTGAATCGCGAAGGTTGTATCGAATGATCTTTGCCACGCGGATCAATCATTCGTTAGGTCACACGCGGAACGAAATAAAACTGTGCGTGCGTCGAGGCGTTCCGAAGAAGCGAGGCCGAAAGACTCCCATCTCTCTACCCTTCGGTTTTCGTTGGAGCATTCAAGTTCTGACCAACTGTCGAACAAAGTTTGCGCCTGACTTCAGCTCCAGTCGCATTTCTATCGCTTTGATAACTACCGCAGGCCGATCGATTAAGTGTTGGCTGCACGTTTAAACTGTCCGATCATCTCGGCCCTAAATGCCAGCTAGGAAATACCCGTTGGCAGCGATAATGCAACTATTATGTCTGCGGCCATACCTCGAATCGGAGTTGGCGCGGCTAACAGCCACCAGACATTGCAAGTTAATTTAAACTTTCTCATGCTCGGCCGGGCATCTTGAACTCCCCGGCGCGTAAACTTGCTTTGAAGTATGGCAATTCTTTCGCACAGATACACACGGCATACGGAATTTAAATCGGCGAAAGCGTTTCACTTCTCCCAAGCGATTCTGTTCGATCAGAAATCTTGTAAAAAAAGGAAGCAGCGACTGGTCAACCAGTTAGGTATCAGCCAGAAACCAGTTGTCGAAACATTCACTCGCAATCGCGAGTTTATTTACTTTCCAGTACCTACTCGCTGAAAGTTATTCCGATACATTGCATTAAGGGGTGGTTCCCGTCTAAATGTCGATTTTTTGAATGTTCACGTAAAACTTTAAACGCGTTTTTCTCGAAACAGTGTTCTCAAAACGGTGGGACTTGTATCTCTAAAAGTTATTATCCGATTCGACTGAAACTTTTTTTTACTTGGAAGAATATACTTCTGGCTAGGAGGGAAACCAGAAAAAATACAAAAAATTGAAAATTTATGATTTTCAAAGGCGATGAAAGGATGAAAAATACAGGGAAAAGTGATTTCAAACTTGAAGTGTCGTTATTTTCTAAAAAAATGTAATTTTGTAATTTTTTAGCCCCCCCCCCCCCCATAGAAAGAAGAATAGTCTTCAAAATAAAAAAGGTTTCAGTCGAATCGGATAATAACTTTTGGAGATACAGCGCCCACCGATTTGGATCAATTTTTTGACGCCTTGACTTTAACGGTTACCCAGGGCCGTCTGCAATGATTAATTATAAAACAAAAAATATATTTCTATAGTTTAAGACATCTTTAATACAATGCAAAAAGTCCCATTAAATTATATATAGTAGTTTTCCTTTAATTAATTCCTAAATATCACCTATTTTTTGGGGGCTCTAGACCTCCCCTTAAGTATGAGTTTTCATTGCTTTTTATGATTAATCGGGTGCTGGCGAAGGGGAAATTTGTAGCAGAGGTTGTCTAGCAAGGATCGTTCAAATTTTTTCGAAAGCTTTCCTAAGGTGCCCTATCGCGAAGGGTTCATACTTTTAACGAGCATTGCCATCAGGAAAGTGGCAGCAGTTGTTTGAGTTCCGGTCAGGTACCATCCCGAGGGAATTGGTGGAGAGGCGTGTGAAGCAGAGGATAGCGAAGGTACTTCTTAATTTAATTGAATTTTCTACCTAACGCTCGGGTGCGTCATGCTCGCGACGCGATGAGGAAATTAGATTCTTTTCTTCGCCCCTGGAGGCTGTTTACGATCTGTGCTATTCTTTAGCTATTGCCGGTGGGATCTTAAGTCCACGATACTGTGGCTCTCTTTAGACTTCACAGGAACCTCCCATACGGTTCCTTTTAACGAGATCTTTCCAAAATTTTCGCGAATATTATCCCTGTTAGGGTGGTTCTTATTTATACGTGTCGAAATTGTTTTTCTGCATTTCTTTGCTCTCACCCCCTAGAAACGGTGCCATTGGATAAAAAAAAACAGTCTCTGAAAAAGTTTATTGCAATCGGACAAAAGGAAAAGGTGCCGACCAGGCCTTAAAGTTTAGAACTCATCAATAGTTTGGATTTAAAGAATTTCTAAAAAATGGTAAACCCTATCGAAATTTTGTTCAAACAGTATCAAAAGCGCATTCAATTTTCTACAATTACTGTGTATATCATTTTTTCCTGCTCCCAACCATTTTTTAGATAATACCGTTTCAATAGAGAGAGGTCCGCACTACACGCGTATAGGGTATGACGCGCGAAGTGCGGACCTCTCTATATTCAAACGCTATTATCTAAAAATTGGTTGGGAGCACGAAAAACTTATATACACAGTAATTGTAGAAAATTGAATGCTCTTTTAATACTGTTTGAATAAAATTTCGATAGGGTTTACCATTTTTTAGAAATTCTTCAAATTCAAACCGTTGATGAATTCTAAAATTTAAGGCCAGGTCGGCACCTTTTCCTTTTGTCCGATTGCAATAATCTTTTCCAGGGACTAGTTCTTTTATGAAATGGAACCATATTAGGTGGTGAGAGCCAACGAAATCGCAGGTTGAAAATAAGGGCCACCTTAATCCCTGCAGACATTATCCGTTCAAATAGCCTGCACGTTTCAGCATGATCGTCACGTTGAATCAATAAATTCTCCGCGGACAAATTGCCCGACGTTTCCACGGCGATACGTAGACCGTAAAACTAACCTTAGCAGCCCCCTGCTAATCGCAACCAGCCATCTTCCTTGTTCTCGTTCGGAGGACACCAAGATTCGGCTAGACTTTAATGATCGTAAATTCCCGGCGTCTCGGAGATCTGGAACGACATTTGAGTTCCGGTCATGTAGCAGCCATCCCCACGAGAGATACCTGACTGGAGGAATAGACAGAAGAGTTACTATACCCGAACCTCCACCCACGAAAACGGTAGTTTCCTTGCTAATCCGCTGATACCTGGATAGAGTTCGCGTTCAAGTTTCGCGCGTTACTTCCCAATCCTCGTATTCACCGTCTTCGAACTTCTTCCCTTTACCGATTCTCTCTTGCCAGGCCTCCGGTTGCCTCGTTCGAGGGCATTCAGGGGACATGTCCCGAGCAAGACGACGACGTCGTTCGGTTCTCCCCTCACAGCCTTTCCACCTATCGTTCACCGTGATTGGCCTCTTTCCCTCGTTCTCGCTCGGCCTCTGTTCTCCCACGTACGCACACCTCCGCGGCGAACCACCCCTACGTGCGCGCGGAAGTTAAACGAAGAGCAAATATCTCGGAATCAGCGATAGTTCAACGAAGTTACGGGTGAACAACTCTTTCCCGCTTCCGCACTCGGGTTATCGCGCATAATATATGATCCTCCACCAGAATATCGTATCAACCCTTCGGTGGCTGAGTTGATACATGGATTTGGGACATTACGACAGACGGGTGTGCTTTCTTCTTCGGTTGCTCTCGCAGGTGGCGGGGTACGTGACTGGCGTCGACTAGTGAAGATCCAATTACTTCTCGAGAACGCGTATTTCGTAGTTTTGAACGTTTTTCAATATTTCGAAACAGAGAGCTGTTGTTAATTTTGATGTTTCTGTTTTTAGTATGGTCTGAACTAAAAAAGTGTCCCCGGTAGGTACCTTACGCGTTTGTTCTCTTTCTTCTGTCAAGCATCTGGAGCAGTGGAACGAGTTCCACCGAAATAGACAGCTCAGAGGGTCGCAAGAATTGACGGTTGGGATATCATATATACGAGGCTCCTCGGTATATAAATCTCGTCCTGGCGCCAAGCATCGATGTGGAAATGTAGGCCACCGATTGGATTCCATTCCATGCGTGAAAGCGCGCCGAAGAAATTGAGAAGCCACGTTGCATATTGCAGTAACCTTGTCCGTTCAATCTGTATGCGCTGTCGGCACATACCTTGCGCGCCGTTGCGACGACAGTCCCCAGGGTATGGCTGGAGATCTGCATCATTACAGAATTTTATAATACGAACCTGGAGACCGATATCCCGAGGGGTAGGGGCAATTAATCAGCGCGACGATTCATTGCCAATCCTTCGTGATTTCGTAAATTCTAATTCCAAAACAATAGGATTCTTGTCTGACGGTCTTTAGAAAAGGTTGCCAGGTCGTTCGGAAACTTTTTCTTATTCCGGAAGGAAAGCATTTTACACGATAAAGTTATATGACGAAGTCTGTGCTCCACGAACATTTTGATAGAAGAGAGTAATAGCGTAACGCAAATGACCACAGCGAACGTAACGCTTTTGCACTTTTTTTTCCAGCGGCATTAATAATTATATATTTTCAGAGGGCAAAGGTGTTTTTACACGCGCACCCGTGTAAACGCCCCCAGTTCCTAAAAGCTCGGCGTGCTACCGTTCAGAATTACCGTGGGAACGAAAAACCCCCATTTGCCTGTAATCTTCTTTGCCGTGAATTACGCGCTCATCGAAGCTCCCTCTCGCGCGTTCCTCCACGAAATCCTTGGATTAATATATGTTAAGACTGTGCAATCCCATGAGCTTGCGGCCAAGGACGCTCGGCCACGGGGTTCCATCATCCCCCTACGGCTTTTCCCTCTGTCCTCCCCCTCATTCCGTTGGGTTTTTCTCCGCTGAAACGCGGCTACGCCAGTAACAGGTGTTACCGCGGATAATGTGCTAAAAAGCTTCCCATCGCCGGCGTTAGTCAAAGCGGCTCGAACGGCGGCGGCTTTTCGCGATCCTCGCCGAGACAAGAAGCGACAATGGACGACGCGCGGGTCCTGAATAACGGGGCGGAATAGCCAAGCCGGCGTTATCAATTCTTCGAGTGGAGACACTGCCGCGGAAAGTTGCCCGAGCGTTCAGGGGGTTACGTGGAGACGCAGGTAAATGAGAGCAGATTCACACGAAACTGTAGACAACAGGCCAGTCGCGAGAGTATAATCGCTGTTTCCGCACGGTGCTTTAGAACAGATATAAATTTCGCGGTTCAAGCCTGTGGCTGTTTGAGCAGCAATTAATAATACGAATTTACGAACATCAGGCGAAATCGTGTACTCCAGTTTGTATATCTGGGAGCTGCGTAGATCGATCGCAAATGGTAGCGGCGTAGGTCTGCTCTTAGGTGGAATGCTACACAAGGTGAATGTCCCAATTTCTGCTCATGAACCCCTTTTCTGCTCATTTCGTGTTTTTCTTATTATTGTATGCGTTACGTTTGTACTATAGTTGCAACAAAATAATTCTAAATTGTTTAAACATTTAGCAGAAATACGGACATTCGGAGCATTATATATTTAATTACAAATTACTAATAGTTAAACATCTTGAAATATCTTTGTTAAATAGTTTTTGAATTGGTTGATTTATTATTAAATAATTAATCAGTTACTCTGCAAATTTTGATCACGAACAAATTTTTACATCTTCCTTATGACGAGTTACCTCTTAAATCAGCAGAAATTGGGACATTCACCTTAGTGCAATCTTTTTGGCCAGAAATGTGGAGCATCGAGGTGTTCTTGTTTTTGTATATCGGTGGCTTAGTGCAGAAATATTGTACATCCACTTTTAGCGTTTTCGAGAGAAATAGGTTCAAACATGCAATGGTATGTAAGATTCAGGGGCTAACGATGAACAAAAATATTATTTTTGCCAAATTTTTCAAGTACATATAAAGCGTAACTGCGATTTTTAAAACTCAAATTTCAGAAAAGGCGGACTAACAGTATTTGTGCGCTAAGCCATCGATACGTAAACTTCAAATGTTCAAGCTTTAATTCAGCTGCAGGAGTCAGGTTATATTCCATTTATTATCTAGGTGAATCCAAATATAAATACTCAGTCCGTTTTTACAAGTCCGAAAGTGTTAATTCAAGCGGAAGGAGCATTCTCGCGGACAGAAACGATGACAGGGTCGATCAAAGTTTGTCAAGTAGATCGTTCACGACTGTTGGGGGCGTTAACCCCCGAGTACTTACTGCAAGGAAACTTCGGTATTATTTTATGCAAAGCGTACCAACTCGAAACTTTCATAACCCGACGGGGACCGATATCGCGGCTTCTACCGCGCGATTCCAGCGACGAGTATAATTAATGCCCATTCGCCTCGTCCGACGATAGTTTCGAGCTGTCCTTGCCCGTCGAATTTATAAATTTCCTCGACTCGTTGTCAAAGTTGATTTCCCATGCATGCATGGCAATGCGAAGGAAGGCAGCGACGCGCGGAACAACGCCGCAGAGATGCCTTCATCAGGGCCGCGTTAATAACGTTACAAGTTGCGAAATCTCGTCACGTTATTCGAGTGTACATATATATAAGTGCGCGTACAATTTTAGATAGCTACAAAGCACAAACAACTTGAATTAAATCCGACGTGCCTCGTTTGCCCACGATTGACAATCTTCATGTACTTAAAGAGTTTTAAAATACGAAATTCATACGCCCATCATCGGTTATCGGTACACCTCCGTCGTTGGCTAACTTCTGACTGAGGAGGAGGCCAGCGATTTCCGTCGATTTGGTAATGCAAACGGGCAGTAATGTCGCGAACGGCAGTGGTAGTTGGACAAAAGGTGAGCCATAAGACATGCACAGCTCCTGGAGCACAGACAACGGAGATATCGCGAGTGCGGTTCATATGTTTCATTCGCGCGACTCCACTCTCATCAGGGCAGGTATATTTATAGCTATCCACGAGCAGGTCTCATCAGCTTTTTACAGACACGATTTATGCGCGCGGAAACGCGACAACTTTGGAATTCTAATATCGACTCACGCACGGAAACAATGGCGAGGATGGCAAAAATAATAACGTATTTGGGTCACGTCGCGGTTTCGCAGCAGAAATAACGCTGGGGTCGATCTTCCTTGACGGCTGAGATGCTTATTTCATACTCTGTGGGAGCGAAGGGAGAATTTGAATGAATATCAATAGTCACAATTTTACTACTTAGGAAGTAGATTTCTGTAGACTTCGTGTAAAAAGGATGATCAAAGAGAAATCAAAATAATATTATCCCAGGTGTTTGATAATAAACTGTCTCTGTGAGAATTCCCGTGAAATTCCTCTACAAATTGCATTAGAATGAAGTCAGCCCCGGTATTTTGTTCAAACCTGCTGGGAGCAAGCTCACGCGATTTCCTCGAGCCGGAAATCGATTCACCCCTAAACCGATGCGATCAGGGGTTCAAGCATCCGCATAAGAATTCACCAGTCACAGAGCACCACGGTGTGACGACGGTGCTCCTCGATTTCTCCGGCGGGCGAGAATTCAATCAGAGTCGAAAGTACGGGTGAGTCGCGTGGTACAGGGCGCGCGGCGCGATAAAGGCAAAAACATATTCCGTTCCTATTACGCGGCTCATTCGTTGCTCCAATCCGTCAGTCGGTCTTCCGCAGGCTCGTAGACGCGCCATCTCCTCGTTCCCTTTAACAGACAGAGCCTACAAGCCTGCTGAATAGAGCCGTTTGCGCCGCGGAGTGGCAGCCACTCTTCCGGTATTCGCCACTCGATCTTCAATTTCCACGAAATCTGCGCTATTTCGCGCTATTCGACTCGGCACGCCGCCTCTTCTTCCACCCTTTCGCCTGTACAGGGTGGACCGGAATAGATGGTATATCCGTGAAGGAGGTGATACAGCGTCTGAAAGCGGGTCGAAACGATGGGACAACTTTTTTCCATAAGAAGCTTCGCGTTCCGGAAAACCGACTTCCCAGATCAATTACGAACGCGTGTATTTAATTGGAATTTTATTGCAGGCTACCGTTATAACTTCTTCTCCAGATAACACGATGTCATGTCGTATCAGTATAAAGAGGAAATAAAATTCCACCGTTTCGATTCATTCTGAGATATAGACTCGACACTTTCTCCGCCGTTGCGTGTATTTCGGCTCACCCCATATTTGCCAGGCGCACTTCCTCGTTCGCCACGGTTCACGGGGCCAACCCTTTCTCCGCCGGTGTACTCGAGGCTTTCTGAAAACCGTACCAGCTCGGCCGTGCGTCATTTCCACCCCCCCCCCAGCTCTGCCAACGGGCTCGCCAGAATCGTGACCATCAATCTCCCCTTGTTCCTCTTGCCTTCGACCTTTTCTCCTTCGCGCAACGGGCATCGAAACGAAACCGAAACGGCTCGCGCAGTTTCGACTTGGCTGGCCATGCTCCACTTCCACGATCCTCTTGCTCTCTGCTCTTGTTGTTGCCCCCCCCCCCGGGCCGTCTTTCAGCGTTTTCCCGCCTTGTTACACGGCCGCCAGCTTATCCGACCAGCTAAATGGCGGTTGCTCTCCTGCAAGTCTTTCCCGCTGATTGGATGGCTCGCCCCGTTGCTGCACGCATGAATGAGTCGATGCTGGGAACTTCTGGATCAATCGGGGCTCTCGCCGAGGCCGATTCGATTCAAAGCGCATAAGGTATTCGTTTTCGCCTCCCGTGTGTTCCATGACCTCTGTGTGTGCACGCGTAAATCCTGGCTCACCTATCGAGCCACGGGCTGATCCCCGGGTTCTGCCACTCTTCAATCCTCTTCCACGCCGTTACATATCCGCTTCCTGGTTTTCGGTAGCCGTTCCACGAATTGCAAGCCACGGCCTCGCGCGATCCAGCGCGCCTCCGCGTTTATTTATCGGGAACGTGAAGAACATTCGAAACGGCAGCTCCCCGTCGAAGGAGAATGGGGCAGGGAAAGATGAAAAATAAACGTAAAGGGTTGAAGAGGCAGAGGGAAGCCAACGGTTGATAAAAATTCTGCTGGGTCGAATTGCGCGACGGCTCCATCCAATCGTCACGTCTGTCTACCGACTGCGATTTCATTTTACATTCGAGATTCACTACCTGCGCGTGCTCCGGCGCACTCTTCACTACTCTTTACTTGTATGGCGCGCGAGAAACTGAATTATATTTTTCAAGGAAATTTAAGTGTCAGGCTAGTGTGTGTGTGTGTGTATAGGTACCTTTCATTTGCGAGAGAAACTTTGCTCTGGGCGCCGATGGCTTTACCAAACCGTATTTATCAATTGAGAGGCCCAGTGGGAAACAGGTACATGTCACTATTTTACGATTTTAGAGGAAAGTAAGTTGAAGGAAAAATTGCCTTTGTAGTAAATGCGGTGCGAAATTGTAATCACCATAAAAAACTTCAAAGAAGTAAAAAATTTACGCCAAGTACATGAAATCAAATAAATCAGAAAAAAAATAATAATTACAAAATAAAAAGTATGTGAAATCAAAATGAGCTGCAATAAGAATTATTTAATAACGCAAAATAATGAAAGTATACTCATATTATCAGAGTTTTAAATTGACAAATTATCTGAAAGCTTATGAGGGGAAAGGTATCGGTGTCGATGAATGATCTTGGAATTATGTTAAAACGCAATATAATGAAAATGTACTCATATTGTCAGAGTTTTAAATTGACAAATTATCCGAAAGCCCGCGAGAGGGAAGGTAAGGGTATTAATGATCTGAGAATACGTTGCGTCGCCAGGCCAAGTATTTGATTGAAAGCACCTTTATGTACTTGCAGCTCATTTCGATTTCACATATTTTTTTTATTTTGTAATTATTATTTTATTTTTTTGTGATTTATTTGATTTCATGTACTTGGCGTAATTTTTTTACTTTTTTAAAGTTTTTTTATAGGGATCTCACTTCTTTTTACAAAGATAATTTGCATAGGGAATGACTTCAGATAATTTTTAATATTATATCTTCTATAAAATATGTACAACAGTTTACAATCTTCTTTCTTTTAAACTATTTTTTAGAATACTCCAAAGAACGAACCTAAATAAATTGTATTGCATTCAAGTGCTAATCCATACTCAAATGTAGAGAAATACATATTTTTAACAGTAAATATGGTGTATCTTGGATTCTATGTTTATTAAATATTTTCTAATTAATCCTACCTTTGACATTGATTAAACATGTAAATTATGTTATACGTATTCAGTGGATTGGTGGAATTGGTTTAAATTTGAGTTTTCAGATATGAAACAAACATACAAGAAGAAAACAGAGCGTCGAAGCTGAATAAAATCGTTTAATTATTAATATAATACTATGTCACAATAAATTTTTTTCTCTGACGTAGATCACACTGTGTCATCTTCTGCTTCGATTATCTGTAAATATATATATACCAAGAATTTTTATCAACTAAAAAAATGTGGATTTTTTATACATATATCCTAAAAATTGATACAAAAATAAGCCGTTTATACGGGGTTCTCTAAAAGGCGGTGGAATTAGACTACATTGCAGAAACGAATTAATGGTACGAAAACACGAAAATGAATGCATATACTTGTTTTCCACTGCGCTCCTCAATTACCATTCCTGCAGATTTTCACTTATTCCGATCGAGCAATGGAAGCTGTGGCAAAGAACTAAACATAGACTGGAAATGGGGATGAAGAAATATCAGTGGAATGCCAACATCCGTTCGCACAATAATCCGCACAGGACGGATAGATCCGCAATTTATTATCCTGTAGATCGCGATGAAATAGCTTTCCCAAAGAAAGCCTGGAACAGGGGTAACGAAACGGGCGGAGTCCAATGAACGAGAGGGGAAAGAAACGTTCGAAAGTACGAGTTGGTGAAACGAAGGCTCGCCGGGCGCAATTGAATCGGTTTCGCCCAATCAGCGACGCCGTTAATGGCAATCAACGGTCCTTCCTTTTCGCTCTTTGGCAAACGATCGGACTAATTACTGATCGGGATAAAACGCGCGCGCGCGCTCTCTCTGGCAATATGTGCACAGATATCGGACGTGCCAAGCTCGCTTCCTTCCCTTACCTTTCTCTCTTCAACCCTTACTCCCTTACCATCCCTCTTCGACCGTCTCTTCCCCCATAGTTTCCCCCTTTCTTCGTTTCCCTGTCAGTGGACTTCCCTTTTCTTGAAATCAGGTGGCTGGCGATAGGAAACACGCATGCGCTACCTGAAAAGGAAAGGACAGTGGGTGGGAAGAGGCAGGGTAAACGAGGCACGATAGGGCCAAGGGGCAAACGAGAGGGATGCAAAAGTAGGAGGGCGACGAGGAACGGTGGAAAGGGATAGAGGGGGTGGGTTTTCACTGTGCGATAACGACTGGCATCAGCAGCGCGCCTCTACCTACCACCTTCGTGGCCCTGGCGAGCTTAATGCACGTAGAAATGGAGAGGGTAAGACTGGAAAGGGTGAAGTAGACAGAGAAAGAGGGAAGAGACTGGAGGAAGCAAGGTGTACTATACGTCAAGACAATAAGTACCATTAAGATAACAGTGGGGGACGAGGGCTTAGATAACCCCCGCATGAACTCCGGGGGTCCGTAATGGAGGATTCCATTTTATTCCAGCATTATTTTTACCATATCCACCGGAACTACGCCGTGTCCCTGGTTTGCCGGTAACGATCCAATCGTTCGAAGGCTGGATAAGCCGGAGTTTAATTCGTAGGCGCACGATTGAATCCTCATTTTCACTGCGATCCCTATCGAAGAGCAACGCGTGCGCGTCACAGGTGTCCCATAGAGGAGACGCGTGACCTTTCTTTCGTCGAGCATAGTCTTCTTTTTTCTCGCTCAGGTACCTACGACGCAACGAAAGGATATTCATACCCCCGACGGCGAATCGCCGTGCATTACCAAGAAGCTCCAAGTTTTATCGTCTCGGATATCCATTGTTCCGAAACTGTCTCGCAGCTTCTACTAATGACAATGATTAATATTGACCCACGTGCACGTTGAAGGGAGTAATACGGTCTCCTGGAGAGACGTGGTGGGTAAACTTTAGTGTCTGCCAGCCCCACCTACGCTCGAGTCCTTAGGGATTCCGCAGTTCGTCGACACGACAGTCACCGTCAAAAGCTCGGATATCTCGTCCTCGGCGGCGCAGCGTTTCCAGAATTCGAGGGGTCCGACCTGGGTGTTCTTATCAAGCCTTTCGTCTGCTGCTAAATTCGAATTAAATGGATCTACCGCGGAATCCGGCGCAAAGTAAGGAAAGTGAACGCGTAATTGTATTAGCAAGTCGTCTGAGGAACTTTTCAGAAGCGTTAAAAGGGTGCAGCGCTACTTTAGGGTTAGAGGGGTCGTGAAATTACTCCGCTCGCGATTCGGGTTCCTAGGCAGCTGTGTACGTCGTAGTACATCCTGGAGTAAAATCACGTCATCGTTATTATTAGCTCTTCTCGATGGGTACCAATTTCATCCAGAAGAAACGCGTAGCACTCGGCACATTTCGTTGCAAAATGCACCCACACTCGGCACACACGATATTCGCAACTCAAACTTCGAATTCCATTACAGGCACATTAATCATTCGAATGGAAATGCTTTCTTCCTTATTTACTCCGTTTTATCTATTCCACTGGGCTATAGTCGACGCTAATGTCTACGTCGCTTAGCATTATTCATTAACGACACTTTTCCCTTACCTTCTTCGCGTAGGATGTGCGCCCCCGAGTCGATATAAAGAACAATTATGTACAGAGGAGAAACGGCAAGAGGTCGAACACACGAATAATTCACCGGGGCTGGTATAAGTAGCATGGTCGTAAACGGACACATGTGATTCCGAGGGGATCCCGGATACCGTTGGATAGCGAAAGGTCTTCTAAGTCATTAATTATACAAGTACCGTACATACTTACCCGACGGCTTGCTGACGCGAATATTCAGCCGCCCCTGCATAGAGCGCCAAGGGGGTTGCACGGAGAGCGGGGGCAGGGCCTGGGACAGGGTGATAAACCTTGTTTAGAGTGGCATGTGCACCGTTCACTTTTAATTTTAGCCATCGATCAAGCTGGCCGGCTATCTCGGCCTTTGTCTTACCTCCCATCGGCTAACTGTAGTTAACAGGCTAGTAATTTCGGATAGTTCCCCAGGAATGCTCGATTCCCCGCTCTATTCAGCTCCCTAGTAAAGCTATTTGACACAATTCCGCGGTGGCTTTAAACGATATAGCAGAGGGTTAAATGGCGGGCCGTTTCTCTTCCAACGATTACGTTCGTTGCTTTTTAACTGGATGACATGCTAGCCTCTTTGGCCTGTATTGGACGAGAGAATCGATAGTGAGATTGATCGTAATTGGCCAGTCTTCTTTCCACGAGGATGAATCGGTACCGTGGTTTTCGTGGGACCGTAGAGGTAATCGGCTCGATGAAAGTAAATTGCCCTGATTGATCCTATCAGCCGGTTAGTTCCTTCTAAATTGGATCCCTATAAATAGTTCGGAACTCGTAGATTACAGTCTACATTTGCTACAACCGAAGCCCTAAGTAAAACTAAACACTCCGTATCTACGCTGGTAGCTCCACCGCACTCTGACTTCCGGACACCTCTTTTCAATAGGATCGAATCCTCGCGAACGTTACATGCAAACAGCACGGTGTCTTGGGCTATTTCGCGTGGCCCTTAACGGGATCCATCGGAAGTTTCGGTCGAGTTTACTCCTTAATGACTGTGTACATACCGAGGGAGCGTGCTCAGGTACCCCAGTGGCCACGTATTCGCTGATGTTGGCTCATCGGCATCAGGTTGATGAAGACAGTACCGGCGACACGACGAGCCAAGCGATAGAATCTTGTTAGCCCGAGTGTCTCTTTTGCAGCGTGACTTGTCGGCACACACAGCCGCGTTCCAATCAATGGTCCCTCATGAATTATGTTGGATCAGCCTGCGAAACGGGGCCTCGACGCTCTGCTCCGAAGCTGGAAAATAGTTGCTTCCTTTCGTCCCTGGCCGACTCGAAGCACTTCGCGAAGTCAACCGTCTCATCGTTCGACCCGAGATGGTCGATTAATTCAAAATTGGAGAATTCATCGAAATTTCTTAGGCAAATTACGCGCCGCGGGCATTTAAATTTTATCGAACGCTGCCCGGATATCATCTAAAATTCAATTTGTTTCGCCAGCAACGCCGGCCAGCATGGAAATAATACAGCTCAGCCAGGCAACTTGTGTATCTTTGCCATGCCGGTACACGCTTTAAAGTCATTATTCACGGCCGGCGCGGGGAGCTTTAATCGCGAAAAGTTTAATCACGCGATTCTAAAATTATCTCCGCCGGCGCGCGCGCGTATGATTTCGTGGACTCGGCGAAGGTTAAAGGCTAGGCGCGGTCGGTTGAAACGAAGAAAAACGGAGGGTGGAATGGCTCGAGCTACGGTCGGTGGTGATTCAGTGCTTGGTACTAATTATAAGTACAACCGCCATCTTTTGTACACTTCCCCGGTTTCACACAGCCTTGCTTGCAAAATAATTAGATTTTGCGTGGTGAAGTCAACTCGAAGAAACCGGGAATGATGGCAGAAGTTCACAGGGTGCGGGTTGTTGCGCCGCGCAGAGAATTTTGCAGAGGAATTCGACTCGTTTAGCTGGCGCAACCCGAGCTGCGGGCGTCAAATTCGAATCTAATCGATCTAGACAGCTTGTAACTACATCATCGACAGCTTCAATGGGACTGTGTTACAGACGACGGACTCGCGGAACGATACTGTGCATATCGCGTTCCAAACGATGCGAACGCGCGGAGCGCAGAAGCCTTGTGAGATTCACACACGCGTTGAGAATACTTGAAACGGTTGAAAGGTGATCGAATTCTCTGACTAAATGGTGGTTGGCTCTTCAGAGACACACCGTAGACGTTCGCTTACCATGAGTAGGCACATCCTGGAACTCGAGGACACCTCTTCTCTGAAAAGCAAAATCTGCTAATTATTATTATTATTATTATTATTATTATTATTATTATTATTATTATAATTAAAGGGAAAACTAGACTAGATCTTAGCAACTATAAATTAATCAAACGTGTAGTTGCTGAGTGGCTAAATAACCTCGCTCGAAAAGAGCTGAGCGGGCCTACGAAAGAGTCCACCTCATTGAAGTGCAGATTAGCATACCGCATATCCCTATTAATATGGTGAATTGTATAATAAGAATATACTATACTGTATAATTCACCGTGGCGGTCGTTCTACACGCGAAAACTACCCTAAAGCGGAATCGCTGCAAATTTATCTATTGAAAAATAAAAAAGTTCCGGGGGCACTAACTAGGGAGGACGAGTCCGAACTGGGTCATTTGACATGGTTGCGGCCGCGGAAACCCATTAAACAGGGAATCGACAGTAATTAACGCTGTTTCCCTGAATCACTCGACGCCGACGTAAATATCTGCGGCTTCCGCGAACTTTGCCGCGGTTTCAAGCACAGACCGGCAGCCCTGCTAAACTCCGAACGACATTGAAAGAATACAAGCGCTGGGCGCCGAGGACAATAGTCCCTGCTCTCGAACGACGCGGACAACGAAAGCGAGGGAAAAAAAGGGAAAACTGCTGGCGATGGGCGAAAGCGACATTGGCGGTGCGGCGGCGGGGTGGCGCGGGAGAAATAAGGGTTGAGAGAAAGAAGAATGGGCTTGTAGCTGGGAGAGAAGTAAGCGTCGGAAGTTTGAAGCCCTTAATTGCTTTTTAAAACTTTCAAGTTCGACTCGGACCCCTCGTCGTTCCTCATCCTCGTGCCGCGGCCTGGTCGCACCCTTTGCATTCCACTTTGGAATGTTCAATATTAGTTTTCCCTATCGGAGTTGCAAACACGCTCGCCACGGGGTGGGGGCGAGGCTCGGCAGCGTTAAGAGGGTGGCGATGCGCAAGAAAATAGTGGGAAAGGGAAAGGGAGGAGAGACAGTTCGAGGCCCGTCGATAACTAGCCGCGCGCCACTCGGTTTTTGCACTCGAAGCAATTAACGTTGCCAGGGTAAAGAAGCTGCGGCACCCCCGGGTCCCTTCTATTGGTTTGTCTATCCTCCGGGCGTCGAGCTCACTTTTCTCCCGCGAAACTCCGCGAAACCGTAAAGTGCCCGGCCCTCCAACTTTCCCACCCCCGCCGCGCCGGTCCTTCTTTTCTTCGTTCGGCGGCCACGCGCGAGGGAACGAGCGAGCTTTCAATCCGCCGGATACTTTTATTGGGTCCGAAAGTTTCGTCGCGGGAATCGCCACCATCCGGCGAGAGCCTCGTAATTCGGTTCGTCAGCGTTTGGTCGATCAATTGCGCGCGAACCGGCGAAATTTTATCTTCTTTCTGCAGCCCTGGCGGGATTAAAGTTTCACGGTGCCAGCTTTTATACGGAGCGGTCCGTGACTGACGGTGCAGCGGAGTTGAGACAAATTTCCAGAATGTAGAATAATATTCTTCTCCGGCGGGGACCTGTTTTCCAGGAAAGCACTTGGAGCGTCTGGAAACTATGATTAATATAAGTATAATACGTTTAAAAAAGGGTTCCCTCCCTTAGCAAAAACACCAGGTTGATTCGTCTAAAAATAGGGAATCAACAATTAGATTTTCGTGCTTCCGTACATTATCTTAATACAGATTCCTACAGAAGATCTGCACTTGCAGATTTTATATCTTAAGATCCCCAATTAGTAGTCCACTCACGAACCATTAGTGCAGTCAATTATATATTTATGAGTCCAACTGTCTCTCCGTATAACTATATGGGTATCCCATGCAACTTGTCAAGTCCCGACCTCTGTCGAGCATCTCCGGCCCACCGAAACATACACAAAGCTTACATAAGTAATATCGATACGATCGCGGAGTTATAAGACGTCCAGTGTCGAGCGATTCCCCTTTTCTCACGCGCGACGGAAACGCGAGCCGTTTCACGGAGGATCTTACTTAACCTACAAGTAACGATACGCGTTTAATCTGCATTTCGATCCATATTGCATGAGCGCCGCGGATGCTCTCCAAGCCGAACGTCCATTCAAATGCGAGGCTGAACGGTATTGCGAAAAAGGGGGCGTTTTGCAAAGAGGGAGAGACTGCTCGTATCTTTTCCACTCGGAGCTTCCACTGGTCGACTGGGAAGCTCCGAGGAGGGTCCGACCGAATACCTCTTAACACGAGCTTTTTTTCGCGGAAAGCGAGTCGTTCGCCACCGATGTCTCTCGCTCCTCGAAATTGGAGCACGCCTCTCGCGTTCGGCCGTCGTTGGCGAAAGGTTAATCGCGAGCCATGGTCCTCCTCGGTTCGATGGGAAAGGTGCCGGGGAATGGGGAGGAACAATGAAAGGGGAAACTAAAACGAACTTAACGCGGAGCTGGGAGAATCGCTTTGACAAAGGACTCCTTTCACGCGATCCATTATGGTTCGTTATATTCGGACTTCTTGACTAATCCCTTTCCTCTCTGGTATCGCTTCGACTCGGGAATCTTTGCGACTCTCGACTCCCGGTCCCATTGTCACGGGGATATTGGAAATTTCCATCTCGATCGCTTTGCAATTAAATCGAAACTTTCCTGCTGTTTTGTTAGAAGCACATTTAAGCAGTACAGCGTGGTTACGTCATCCACGATATTCACTTCCCACCCCCCCCCGTCGTGGACGTGTTCAACTTGGAGGAGTAAGCGTGGGTGGCTAAATCTTTTATGGTACGGTCGTTGGAGGGACCGGGGGCCATTTGCTCGCATCGCGAGTGACATCTTTAACTTTCCAAATGGGATCTCGTCTACAGGATTCAACGACTATTGGAAAGGATAATCTGGAGCTACGGGGCCTCATAAGATAGACGCACGGTCCGAGGATGGGATGGGTAAGGATCGAGGGGTGAGCGCAGGCAGAGCAAGAGGGAGTGATTTCCTCGGTTCAAGAGCGAAGAACAACAAAGTTTCTTAATGAAGAATAACGTTTCCACGAAAGGAAAGATATTTCCACTTAACCGAAGGCCCCAGTCGTTTCTCCTTTACTTTCTGTCGACTGAAATTGCTCTCCATTTCTTCCTTAATCTCTCGGTCGTTGTTGGCAAAATGCTCCGCCCTAACTTACAATTAATGGTGCTACCGCTTTCTGATCTACATTCGCCCACCGCTTTAATTCAATAGCAGGCTATGCACTCGACATTCTTAAGCAGCGAAATGAATTTTCGTCGTAGTCTCTCAGAGTTCGCCAGAAGTAAACGTCCTACTTGTCCCTGTTCTGCCATCGCCAAGAAACTTAAGAAATTCAGGACACCACACAGGTGAACTCTCGAAACTCGCCACAGAGAATTTCCGCGATTGAAACTTTTCCACGAGCTTCTAGTCCCCCGAAATCTTCGGGAGCCCGCTTTTATCTTGGGGGTTTCATCTCGATTGGAGGGACCGTTGCTTCGGAGCAGGCTCTTCATATGGATCGTTCCCTTGCACGCGACACGTTTAATTTTCTTAATGATCAGCCTGCCAGAGAAAGAGGCTCAGGCAGAAGCGTGGCCCCGTATGACGTCGTCAAAGAGGCTCTCCGATAGCTTCGGATCGCGTGATTCCGTCCCGACTTCTCACGCGATGCCCATTTCCTCCTATCGACCTTCCATCTCCTCCGCCCAGCCGGAATCTCGATCTCGCGCGGCGATCTAGGTCGGTGGCTCTCCCTGTCTCTGCACCTATTCCGACCTATCCAATTCAGGTAAACGGCGCCCAATTGTCTCAGTCGGAATGAACGTAGGCGCAGGGTACCCGTAAGCTCAATGACTCCTGTGGCCCTTGGATCGCCAGCGCCGACGATTATCGAAGAACGTGGATGGCTGACGCGTGAGGGGACTCCGAATCCCTGCGTCACTCGGCCCCGACGACTGCGTAATACCGCCGTGCGCTGAAAATTACGAGGCTGCCGTGGATCGGCGATTTTTCTCTGACTGCGCACGTCCCGCCGTTACGTTTAAGACCCCGCGCTTTACCTTATCTATCGTTATAAAACGGTAAGGGGATAATTCGGGCTCGACTGCTGACTGCGGAATACCAATGCGGAGAGCTGGTGGCACGGCGTGCCGAAATTTCGGGACTGGATTGCGGAGATGGTTGAGGAACTCCAGAACGCGCTCAGAGTGTCAACTGCTACGGTCTGTGTACTTGGTATTGAATACAACGTATACTCGGAGCACTACACATGTCATTGACTGTTGGGAACATTAAGTACTTGGTAATAGGTATAACGTTAAGTATCATACGCTAAATAGGCGTGATATTCGACGTTATTCAGTGGAAGCCACACCATGGGAGTTAACTCTCCTACCCAACGAGCAATAAGGACCCTCGGAACAAAAGATTGACCGTGGCAGGGTCCACGCGACGGAGCTCATCATTGTAATTAGTTTAGGCCTGCTTGATAAGGGCTGCCCGCATTCGAATGAAAGATTAACGAGACTGCATCTGGCCAATGCTCCAATCAAGTGTGATTGTTCGAAATTGTGAGTGGAGCCGAGTACCCCAAACATTTGGCACATAACGCGGATCGATGTACATGTTTCGAGGTCGACCACCACCGGTGGATAGGAATACCATCGCCCGGTATTGTGTAGGGCGCGCGGGATCGCCATCCTCGTGTCTCTCCTGTGCCCCATCTTTTCGAGGGTGCAGCCTGCGCGGGCACACGACAGGCACAGATTATCGGTACACACAATGCGGAATTGATCCCTGAGGCATGCCTCCACGTAAAACCTTCCGAGATGAAAATGCTACGGATTGATTGCTCCGCTCGCGTTCACGTGGGAAAATTCAGCCCGCGTCATGTGAATAAACCGGACACGTTTGTTGGCATATTTATTAAACACGTGGAACAAAGGAAGGGTGGATTAAGCTGCTCTGTAACAGGCTGACGGTTCTGTATAGAATTTGGAGTATCGGGACAGTGATCAACAAACAGTCGCTATAATCTCGTACCAGGCTTGTGGATCACGCACTCGTATAAAATGACAGATATCGCGATGGATGCTCGTTACCCGCCAAAGGCGCACGCAAGAAACGTCCTGTAACGTGGACATTTCAGTCGCACTTTTCCAAGTAACCGACTCAGTCACGATATTTAGTGCCAGAGGAGCTATCCCCAATACGTTTGGATGCTTCGCGGTGGAGTCTCGTGGTTGACCCAGCATTTCAGCGGAAGATACATTAAGTGGTAACGTACCACGATGATAGGTAGAAGAAGGTAACTTTGAAGGTGATTTCAAAGAAATTAATGAACTTTATTAAAAATGTAACATAAGCTGCTAGGTTAGTATAAAGAAGAACAAAAAACTTCTTTTTCAAATTTTTGAAGAATAAATACCGGCACAAGCCGATACGTATTTTCCATTTGAGTCATTCCGCGGTGGAATTTTTCACGTCCACGCCGTTCGACCTAGAGCAAAAAGCAAAAAAGTATTGTAATCTACACACTAAATACTAGAGAAGTAGTTAAGAATTCGAAAAAATTTTGACTTTTGAAGGATTAGCGAGTCCAGAAATTTCATACATTTCTTTAAAATCACCTTCAAAGTTATCCTCCAATTTTTTCCATCGTGGCTGGCATCACCACTTAAGGGGTAAAACCACTCTAGAGGCAGAAAAAATACCTAAATTTGACAATTTATTTTGGGAGTATGACAAACGGAATAGAATTCCCTTTCAGAGGGTTTATTTAATACATATTGAAGAACGAAAAACAATTTTTTTATTGTCATTTTTATACAAAATGGTGGCGATAGAGCTCGTCGTCGAAAACAGTTTTTTTTTAAATAACACCGCCACGGGAGGACGGATTTCTCGGCATGTATGAGTCCTGGAACAAAAAGCAAAAAAAAATATAATCTATACACAATTGGCTTTGGAAGTACGTAGGGTTTTTTAAAATCAATTTTTGTGGAAGTGGTGCACTTTTTACGAAATGAATCGATTTTTTGCCCTAAAAAAATGAGCATTAAATTGTTTATAAAAGAAAAAGTTTACATTTAATCAAAAAACGGCTACGTACTTCCAAAGAGAATATTGTTGTGAAGCTACTGTAAAAATTTCAAATCGATCCATGCAATAGTCTCCGAGAAATCCGTCCTCCCAGTTTGAAAAAAGTGGTTTCGTGAAAAACGCGTTTAAAGTTTTATGAACACTGTAATCTTTGAAATTTTTGTTTACCTCTAATCTGCGATGCCTGCACCATACATTCGGCCATCCAGGCCGAGGTTCGTCTCCTCCTCTTCCTTCCTAGATGCTTGTAAGGATATTCGGGCCTTTTTTGCGGCATCGCTAAGCGATCTCTCGGAAAAGTCGATGCGGCGCTCGTCAGTTTCCACGCAGAAATTATAACAGTTCGGCCCAATTATCATACCCAAATTCTGCATGAGCCTCGTGACAGTTGATAGGCCGTCATTATATATGCCTGCACTAATATAAACTGCCGTGTCGAGAACATGTTTGCCGCTGGAAGTCGATTTCGGAGCCATTGACCAGGCTGTGGCGTTAAAGCTCTCGTTGCTATTTTGCGTAAAGCTATACTGACTCACACATACACGTTTGTTATAGTATTAGCGTACACTGGTGACCTCTCGAGGAACCCTAACAACCGTTTGCTTTGTAGTTAATAGGTTAACTTATTATTTCGAAAGGTAAAAGTAGTACAAAAGCGAGGAATCACAGCGCGCCGCGTGACTGCTCAGCGCACAGTCTTAGGCGCTGCGGCAAAATCAGTAATTGAACCTTTTAACATTTGTTTTCCACTATAAATCAAATGGCATATTGTTTTTATGACCCTAAAGTATCGTTTAAGCAAAAAAAATCGATTTTTTTAAAATTCTAGAGTGGCTTCCCTTAATTACTTTGCTCAGCGTGCAAAGCAGCATACCTACATGTCAGCTATTATGAAACACTATTTCAAGTTCGCATTACTCGCAACCAGTTTCGTGCTAGTGCCCGTCGATTTCATACGCGATTTCATCGGAAAGCTGCGTGAATGCGTACGTTGGTATAAAACCAAGCGGGCACTATTTTCTGTTTGGAGCAGCGCCAAGAGCCAGGTAAATACGCGTTTTGCGGCGATAACGTTAGTCCGGTTTTGAAGAGGTGAATCGTAAATGAATCCAGCCGTTCTTAATTCGAAATCGAGCGGACCCGCGTGACCGACTAGTCCGGTTAGCGAGATATGTTTATCGGCGCCGGGACGTGCACCGTCTGCACGCTCAATCGACCAGCCCGACGGTCCGTCTTTCCACCCAATCAATTCTTTCGCGTGTTGAATTTTGAGCATCGAGCAATCGACTCGCGGATTAATTAATTTCACCCGGACTAACGGGGTGTATCTCATTGTTCGATCGCCGGGAAAGGTGTCGATTTCAAGGATCGGCGTGGGGGGGAAAGAGCAGATTTGGCTGGTGGGCGAGTGTGGCTATCTAATTTCACCTGGTCGATATATAATCCAATCGCGATAAATTCCACGCGAACGACTCCGAGGGAAATATTACTCCGGGCAGGCGTGGTCGTGGGCTCTTCGAACGCGGTTCCTTCGATTCCGTGTTGTTCGCCACTCTATTACACAGCGACTCGCTAATCAATTTATGTGGAATTCTATTTTAATCACGCCGCGAAGGATAAAGGAGAAACGGACAGAGGTGCAGAGACTTGGCGCCTTTTCAACCGAACGCGCTCTTTTAACTGGCGGCTGGTATCGAGGATCTGGCGTTACACCTACCATCTTTTGTTTTCGCATGCATCAGACGCTATGACGGATCCCGAGCGATGTGCGGGGAATGTGCGAATGTGAGCCGAATGGCAGCCGCGAGCAACCCGAGTGCCCCATCTGGAAAGGCCCTTAGCCTGAAAGAGTGGAAGTCATCGATAAACGGGGATACAGAGGTTACCGCGCGATGTACACGGGAACGCTTTTCCCTTTTCGAGCGACCTCGTGGAAACACTGCAATATGCGATTCGCCGCCGGGGATATTGCGAAATAAAAAGGGTTAAATTAAAAATTCTCGGTCGAGTGCTCCGTCCTTCGCCCGGGACTCGAGAATATTCCTGCGGAATTTGAACGTGAAAGCACGAAGAGGGCCCCCCGCCCCCCGCCGACCGCTCTGACCCGAAGGCTTCGACTTTTATAGCAAGCTGGATATAAAGGCGGTGGCTTTGTGCCTCCGTCAGCCGGCCTTATCGATATTTTTCGATAACAAAAATGAACGAACAGGGCCGCGGACTTGTCTTGACGCGACTTCACTGTTAGGTCCAGGACGTGGTGTTCCACGGTGGTACCCGATTACTCGAAGGGCCGCTAAATTCTACTGTTCCAAACCGATGTGACTTTACCAATTTCCATTGTAACAAATCATGCTCCACTATCAGGGACGAAAGGGGTAAAACGTAAATGACTTAACTACCATTTTCCAATATTGTAAGTTCCTTCTATTCGCTGATGATTTAAAAAAAGACGGCTTCGGCCCGTTTATAAATAAAATAAATAAACAGATAAATAAAACCTTGAGGATCTCAACATTGAACCTCCTCGTAGAGTCATAGACTTACGCTAACGAGTATCGTTGCCCTTTCTGTTTCAGAACGACACGATGCAAGTAGTTTGGCAGTACCACGCGGAGGAGCCAGTGTCAGCCGCTGGTGTTCTGCCCGGCCACGGAGCGGTGCGAGGATCCAGACCGCTCTATCTGGTGCAGAGGGACGCGCAGCCGAGGCAGAGCTGGCGCAACCAAGAAGCCGAGCCGTCGCTTCAAACGTGGGACATAATGAACAAGGTTGGTATCCAGTCATTTATCCACGTCCACTGCGTGGCTCCCAGACGATCAATTACAGTGCACGCTGTATTTTATCCTTATGCAACGAGGGTCAGCGCGTACGGGCGAGCCGATGCGAACCGAAGCGAACCGCTCGTTCGACGGTCGATGATGTGCGAAACCGGGCGGAATCGCGTGGGCGGAAAATTATGGTGTAATACGAGCCATTGCGTGGCGAGTATCCCATAATATGATTATACCACGGAGGGAAGAAGGATATGGCGCGATGTAACGCGTCGTATGTATGCATAATGATAGACCGCGGGCGTAGGTGGTAATAATGTAATGTATAGGTGTTCAAAAGATTTTGGGTGTTAGGAAAATTGACGGCGGGGAGAACTGAGGGGCGGGGGATGATGGAGGGGCTTGGCGGATATCTGGGTGTACATAACGTAACGTGGTAAGTGCTTTATGTGCTTGGACTCCGCAGTGTCGATTTTTGTTCCTCAAGTTTTTGTGGCGAAGCGCAGGCCACTCACGGGCGCTTATTTCATTTGGAGAGTGTTGTTGATAGGATCGTGTGGGAACGTGCGAATATGTTTATCAGATTTTACGCTATTGAGGTCGATTTTGTTAGACCAATCACGTTTATATTGGTAACTTGGTTTCGCTATTGATTAAGTGGGCATAGCCACCTCTCCGGTTCGTTACCCTTGTTACAATATTAATTTCAAATTACTGAGACTCATTCTCGTCTGACCGAGTTTTGTAATCACCCCCAACTGTCCTCCGGCTCGATCACTGGAAACCAGAACAATCGAATGGAAGAAATTCCCTTTGCACGCGGAGCCAGTGAAATCAGAAGGCTTCTACTGTATGGAAAGCCGCCCTAACAGAATTTCACCACATGGCCGCTAATTTCGTTGGCCCATCGGCTCCGTCCAGCTCTGGCCGCAATCTGTTCGCGCATAGGGGGCCATTATTCGTCCCCGTTCGGCACTCGAAGGCGACGGTGGCCTGATTTTAGTTGCCCGAGCTACGATACTATGGCAAAGTCGATTTAGTCACGCTTCTGTTTCGCGCGTGCACACACAGCCGCCGAAGAAGAGGAGCGAGAGGAACGAGGACGGCCACGGTGGGCTCGGTTGCGCGTGAGATGAATGTTCGAAGCGCGTTTAACGTGTTCAGGCCCGGGTGCGAGTGGATTTTTATCGGATGCAAGCCGCGGCAGCATTGTGCCGCCGAATTTATGACGGCATAAATCTTAACCGGGTCACATCCGGCAAAAACTATTCGTTCATTAGCGTCGCCGGGTCATAGATTATGGGTCGACGCTATCGCTGGAATCGGACAATGCTAATTCCACGGGCTGTGCCTGGCTTGCTTATAGTTTGCACCGGGGCGACTCTTGGCTCCACGTCAATACTGGGGGGCAACTATCGAATCTAGACTAATCTCCGCTTCCTAATTTATAATTGAAATGTAGGGGAGAGGTGCTATAAAAGGGACGATCTCATTTAGCGTCCATTTCTGATAATAGCACGATAGGTATTTAAAACGCAAGTCCATTAATAGAAAGCATGTTTATTGGCCTCCAATAAAACTATCTTGCAAACTCATTAATGATAACAGAAAATAACGAAATCCTGGATTTTCAAATAAATTGAAAATGCCCTCTTCAGTCTTAAATGGGACGTTAAACGTCGCGAAAGGAACAAGTTACTGAAAATAAACAAAATGAGAGCAAAAATGAAAGCAATTGTTAAAATATCATTAATGGCACATGGAACAGCAAAAATTGAATGCACCCTTTATTTCACATGACTCATTGGCTCATTTTCCGCAAATTTTACATTGCAGCCAATTTTCTTTACAGGCAGCAAAGTTTTCTTTACAAACGCAGCACTCATTATTTTCAGAATTAAGACTTCTTACGTTGTCCCGTTTAAGACTATACACGACCATATAATAAAATAACCACAAACCACTCGTTTCAGGTGAATATTGGCTCCTTTAATGATATAAGACTTCCACACTTAGCGTATAACTTTACCTCGCAAACCGCCCCAGAAAAATAAAGTAACTGTAGCGAAGTTTACGTCAAATAACTAAGTGGACACTAGTATTGTCTTAAATAGGAAAATAATTTGTATGTGTAGGTAATGCGTTTAGAATTTTGGCAATATGATTTATCCCCTTTGAAACCTGACCCTTCTACATATAGCATCTCTCCCCTATACAATTTATGTATGTAAATATACATATATAATATGTTTAAAAAGGGGTTCCCTTCCTTAGCAAAAACACCAGGTTGATTCGTCTAAAAATAGGGATTTTATTAATATTTACATAAGTAATTATCGCATCCTTCCCAAGTGCTACACTAATCTAAAAATAGGGAATCAACAATTAGATGTTCGTGCTTCCGCACATTATCTTAATACAGATTCCTAGAGAAGATCTGCACTTGTAGATTTTATATCCAAAGATTCCCAATTAGTAGTCCACTCACGAACCGTTAGTGCAGTCAATTATATATTTATGAGTCCAACTGTCCCTCCGTATAACTATATGGGTATCCCATGCAACTTGTCAAGTCCCGACCTCTGTCGAACATCTCAGGCCCACCGAAACATACACAAAGCTTACACATATACGTGTTAAATGAAATTGTTGATATGAAAGATGGAACGAGATGGGCATTAATATCTTCTCAGTGATCTTGAGCAATTTAATACCGTGCTCATTAGAAAACTTATTAGGACGAACGTATTACAACGTAGTTATCATCTATTACGAACAATTGTGTAGCGAAGAAACGGGAGGAACGGACGCGAAATCGTTTCATTTGCCGGGCGAACGAATAATTTCTTTCCAGTCGGGAGCAGCAGTAATTTGTTACGGCGTGATGAACACCGAAACACGCCGGTTCCATTCGATATAAATTGTAAACAGAGCTGATGAAATTAGCTTCGTTCGGTTTCAACGGCGCCCCGCCAACCCTGTAATTCCAATTTATTATTTCGTCCCCCGTATTCTGATAATGCCACCCCTATTCCGTCCCTCTCGCCGCTTCCATTACGGGATCCATCGGCACACGTCGGTTGATTGAATTATTCAAAAATATCGGACGCCTCATCGGGCGGACAAAATGTATATTTTACGGGGAGCGTCGATGGCGGAAGTTTCATGGGCAACGAACACAGGCGCCCTGCAGAATTCACGATTCTCGCGAATCGGGAGCACTAAAGCGAGAAAGACCCTCGGAGGAAAGCTGACTCGAGGATAGTTCCGATTTTTCTACCCGTATGCGCGTTTGTACCTTCCCCGTGTACGCTTCTTATTTCCGTATTTTGCGAATTGCGCCGTTTTTACGGCCCCATATACGTCCGAACTCGTCGAACCGAGCGTTTCCTCAGAACACCGCGGAAAGTATTTCCATCGCCGATGGAGCCAGGCTCCACGGCCGGCAGCCGACGATTTTTCCTTTATGCTCGGTTCGCGAGTGATCGATCTTCTCCCAGAGAACGTACGTAGGTGTACGACCCGTGCAAATCGGTTTCCACACCTGTCCCGATGTAGAGCAACCGAGCGTACGTACGTACTCCTTAATTACGTGCCTATTCTTGGAGGATACTCCAGCAAGTGAATTCCACGCGTGCTACGTACAACTTAAACGAATGCTTGCTATACTCGGGGCAAAGTTAATGGGGTTAACGAGGGAGAAGCCACCTCCTCTCCGCCGTTTGGCTACGTCTGACGTGATTTACAGCGTGGCATGCGGCCTTGAGCAACCAGTCGACTTTCCTGCGACTATGATACTTTCCGTGCCTTTCTTCCCTCGCGACTTCAAGTGCAATATCTCGACGCGCGTCGCGCCTGTCTCCTGCGCGGGAACTTTTTAATTCCGCCCGCGGTCGATTACTCGACACACGTTCTCGCGCTGTTGCGGAAAGTTCCGTAATGCGCCGCAGTTTTAATCGTCTCAACGAAAGCAGCATCTTCGTACGAGACGGACGGCGACGACATTAAAGTCGCCAGTGCTCGCCGCTTATTTCACCCTGGCGACTTGTCTCCCCGCTCCCCTCGCGTCTTTCTTATGCGAAATGCTACTTGTTCTTCCCTAACTGCGCGCGCGGAAGTTTCCCCGCGGTCGAAATAACTTTTGTATCGCGCCGCGATGAATATGAATGTTTGCGGGCACAAAGAGGGGGCCAGCTTGTTACAGCGGGTTTGCATTCATTCGTTTCCCTTTCCCGGACCGACAGACGATACCCTTTTTCGCTAGCATCATTCTCGCGACGAATCGAAAGCGAAACTTCGCCGACGAGAGGTAGATTCGCCTGCGGCGCGTTGCGTTCTCGTGCGCCGCCTTTGCAGACCACCCTTATGGATTCCTCAGCCCAAGTCTTTTGTATTTTCGCGAGGAATAAGGCCCGTGTAATTGCCGCGGTGCCTGGATTTCGGCAGGCACTAGTTCGTAAATACACTATCGCCTTCGATAATTCGATATTAAACAGACAGTCATAGTTCGTTTCTCGAAAGTTAATTATGCAGCAGCAATCAAAAGCCTGAATAGTAGGGGGCATTGAACGTTCCGCACTTCCTGCTAATTGAAACGTTGATGGAAAGGTCATTTGACAACTAATATTCGGGAATTTGCGCGGGGAATTTATTCAGTTCTCGTGCGTCTCGTTCGTTATCAAGCACACCCCGTGGCGCATCGCATTTCTCTCGTCTTCCTTTAAAAGATCAATAAACTTGCAAGTCTGTGCCTAGTGACCCACTTACGTAACATGCACACATCGCGCCGTACCCATCCACACAACCTCGGCGATCTTTAATACACTTTATAAAGAGAAAAATGCAAGGATCCTGTGGCCTCGTGCTGCGTGACGTTAAGACGGCGGCGGAAGCGAAGGGACGTGTCGTTTTCCGAGGCTGAATTCCTCTTCTTTCATCCAATTCGACACTAATTCCTCCTGCGCTTCGCGCGGATTCCGAGCTACCGGAGCTTGAAAGGGGAGTGTGACGCCGTTATTAGCTATTTGTACGAGCAAATGCGCGGGTAAAAAGTTGGCGCCGCGCTGGGAAACGGGAGAGGGCGAAATACGAAGTGGTTGCGCGAGTGAGCCAGTCGAGAAGCATAAAACGCGTTTTTATGTGGACCGCCTGTTCAAAAGATGCCTCCCATTTGAGCGCACAGTACGCGAAACGCGGCATACCCGGTGGATAATTATCGTCTCCTCTCATTCCAAGAAACGGCACACGGGGGAAAAACCGGCCGAGGGTGAAGCGCATCGTGAATCGCTCGCACGTCGACGTTTGCTCGCGACAAATTCACAAAAACAAATTCTGCGATTCTGAAAATGGGGGCGTACGAGGGCTCGAAGTCACTCTCCTCCATTCTCATCTCTATTTACCCCTGGAACGAAATTATTGAAAAGTTTCCAGTTTGGATTCATCTGGCAGAGATGCGTTACACTGTGGCGAGAAAGAGGTACGCCAATAGGGGCGCACCAATCAGAAGCCGTGGAATCGTAAATGCAGCTCGCGAGCCTAAATATTCGCCCGCGGGGCGCGTTCAGCATATTCGACCGCAAAACAATAAACGCAGTCGTCCCTCTCGGTAATCTTGACATCGATAATTTCGCAGAAGCGCGTGGGAGAATCTGGCCGCGCGTTGCGAAGAGCTTTAGGGCAGCCCGAGGAGCACGGCTGTGAAAAAAGAATCGCAATTTTCTTCGGACGCCTCGGTCGCGCACACACCCCGCGGCACTGGCTCGAACGGACAGCCTTCGTTTCCTTCTCTTTCGCTTCTTTTTTTTATATCTGCAGGGATCTTTTTCAACGGCAAACTAAAGACGATACTGATCGACACGCGGAGGCTTTTCATTGATCGTTAAAACGCTCGAGATTCCGAGGAGAGCTTCATCCGTTCGACGTCTAACGTTTGCATGTACTATTAACCAGTTTCTTGATGTTCGCGTGGGTAAAGTAATAATAATAATTGTAATAATAAAACGTCTTTATTACACCTCTTATAATAAAAACAACAAAAAACAATGGAAATATATGCTTCCGCTTCTTCAAAAAAAATTAACGGAGGGAATTTCCGAAATATTAATTTAAAATAAAATGGCGGCTATTTAAAGTTGAAATCATGATTTTTTCGCGGGTTTTTTTATAAAAATATATGCTTCCGCTTCTTCAAAAAAAATTAACGGAGGGAATTTCCGAAATATTAATTTAAAATAAAATGGCGCCTATTTAAAGTTGAAATCATGCTTCTTTCGCGTTTTTTTTTATAAAAATATATGCTATCGCTTCTTCAAAAAAAAAAAAAAAAATTAACGGAGGGAATTTCCGAAATAATAATTTAAAATAAAATGGCGGCTATTTAAAGTTGAAATCATGATTTTTTCGCGTTTTTTTTATAAAAATATATGCTTCCGTTTCTTAAAAAAAATTCACAAATATTCGCCGCTTTTCGGCCGCCTGACTAGGTAAAACCCCAATGCAATGGAAGGATAACGAAAATAGAGCGTTTGTATTTTATCGCCACAAATAGAACGCTGGTCACATCGAAATCGATCGAGCGCGTTCGTTTACTTCAAATCAATACCGAACTGGCAGGAAAAAGTGGAGGCAGAAGTTTCGAAACTACCCCGTCGGCGTACCCTTTTCAAAAACAGCGAATAGTTGCGCCCGCCCCATTCGCAATTGCGTCCCGGGCCCCGAAAATTGTTGCCCGGGTTAACTTCGTCACGCGAACTGTCCGGGGATACGAGGAACTTGTACGAAGACAGTTGCAATTAGAAAAACAGTTTGGAGCCCGGCGATGGCGCGCGTTGTAGCCGCGCTAAATACCACGTTACTCCATTAACGGGTATAGACAGATTCCGCCGTTCCAGGCAGCTTCGTGCACCGTCGGATGAGTTTCCAGTCGCATTGTACGCGCGCGAACGGGAGGATGGGCTGTACAGAGCGTTAACATTCGAGAAGTTTTGAGAAAGCATTAACGAAATTCCTCGCGCGTATACGGCCAACAACATCCACCTACCCTCGTCCAGCCGTGATTCGTTCCATCCCCTCGTTTCGGCGCACCGAGAAAAGCGAATGGCTTCTCTGTCTGCAGCCATCATTCGTGCAGGCCGTTCCTAAAAGATTAATCGTAACTTTGGGTATGAGGTTGCCGCATCAAAACAAGAAAGGGCCTCGTATCATACGTGAAACGTGTTTGTCAGACGGGCTCAAAGGAATATATGTTTGGAATAACTCTCGCGGGTGTTGTAGTTGTCCTCTACAAGCTTTGATACGTGGACACTTATTATTTCATATTGATAGATTATTGGGAAGTGTCTGTAGCTGGTGGTCATAGAGTAACGTGGCAAAGCTCCCAGTCCTACACTGCGTTCCATATAAGAGCGTACCAACGCACCTACCGATTTCTGACCAATCTGCGCAGCTCCTACGGATCTGACATACGCGATTGGTAGTAGCACTTTCGCGATTGGTCGTAGCACTTTCCCTGCCGGTTTACTACCAGTCAACAGTGTATCCCTGCGCGAAACGAGTACGCTCTAATGTGGAACGCAGTGTGCGCGGAACAGGAGCTATGATGATTCCAGTACACAGGCCTAAACTGTATCCGAGGAGGGAAGTACCTATTTCCGAGCGTGCGAATTCATTTTCTTCTTTCAATACTTGGAACTCTTAGCCAAAATTTTAATCAAGAACACCGCTCACAACGAATTGCATTCTTTTAACCAATCTTCTTCGAATTACTTTGCAGGTTCACCTACCTGTGGACCAAGACACGCTACTCTGGTGCCGTGTTCTGAAGATGCCAAACATCACTCGCAAACACCACGTTGTGAAGGTAAGATCCCGTAGCTACAACCCACCTGCTTGCCACCCCCCTGAGCCATACGCATCCAAGCCCATCTAAACTTGATTAAACCCGGGAACGTAGGTGCAGATTCCCGCCGACATGGGAGCACTCGAGCTCCGCGTACCCCAGTTTCCCAAGTAGAGATACTCGCGAGTTCTCGCCAGGGATCGGGGCAACCGTTTCTTGACCCTATTTACGCGTAACATCGCGGGACTCGATTACCGTGAATTCGACGGCCGTGATCCGGCGCGCTTTCCTTTCCAACGGACTAGCAAATTATTCTCACACGTGTCTAGGCGTTTTACACAAAATCAATCTCATTCGTACGAAGTGATTGAGAGGTCGTTGCCGATCGCGAACGCGCCGCATCGAAATTGCCGGATTAGGTACCTACTTCACGGTTTTAGTACCTGCACCTAACTCTGAACGGGAGAATCAACGAGAGTACCTATGCGTCGATCGTAAAGTTAGTCGCCACGGATCGTTTTCTTTGGGAAACGGAATCCAGCGCCGATCATTTCATCCTTTCATTGATATTGCTCGGTAAAATTCCAAGTGGAGCAACAGATTTAACGGGCTAATATATTCACGCTCAAAGCTCTTTCATTGTCGCGCGAGTCATTAATTCATGCTCTCCATTCACCGTGATCCGCGGTCGCGAGCGAAGTACGTGGAATAACTCTCTGGACCTCGAAACAATGTCGAATCGATACAGCACGTATCCAGCGTGGGGCCAAACAGCATCTCGAAGTCAATCGGACGTGACGGTGGTACGCGATCGGATCGCATTGCGCGAGGGATGATTAGCTCCTAGATTCCGGGAACTCCCGCTATTCGAAGCGCACCCTTTGTCGGAGTCCCCGATCGAAGTAGGCGTCTAAAATCGCGCGCACCCGATTTATGCCGGCGACGAGGTACATCTATCGATTCGTCGAAACATCCCTGATCCATCCAAGTTGCCGGCGCACGCTCGCGAGCCTTTACCGGATGAATTAAGTTCTTACGCGTACGCGATGAGTCGCGCAAACCGCTCCCCTTGTGCTCGCCAGGCGTTGGATGTAATGCGCGTGGTTTCTTTTCCAGTACGAGCCGGTGATACAACCCGGAAGTTGCGAGTACCTGCATCACATGACGCTGTACGAGTGTAGCGGGAATCAGACACAATTGAACGACGCGGCGAAGACGTCCGGCAGCGATTGCAAGCAGCTCAATCAGCCGTCCCTTCAGTGCAACACAATCGCGGTTATCTGGAGCCTGGGCTCAGAGGTATGCTACGTGACACGTTTATGTAAATCACGGGGGATTAAATAAATTTCCGTTACGCTCGACCGGCCGACGAAATGAACTTCGGCTTAAAGCGGACCGCTAAATTGAATTCGTTACCGAGACTCAAGTAGATCGTACGGGGAAATTGGTAGACATTTATATAGACTTCGTATCGGAAGATTTGAAGGAGAGTTGCTTCGATCTTGTACCGGTTGACGCGCTCGGAAGGGAGTGTTTTTCTTCGTGCTTCGCGCGGCGAGCAGGAATATTTCATACGCGCGATTAAATCGTCGCGGGATGTCGCGTGTGAAATTACGGTGCGCCATCGCGCGATCAGACGACGTCTTCGCAGGACGCTCGTGTATCCAGCGACCGCGGAGGAACGAGTTTGCGGTGGCCTTACCCTCGCATTGGTATGCATTACGTGAAATCCAAAGTTACCTCTATACACCCTGATGTTACTCCCCTGTCTCTTACGCTTGTCCCACGTTGACGTCAGATTAACATCCGGCGACGGTGATTTATCCCCGTGTAATTAGTCGCATAACTGATTCAGATCTCGACCGTATCTCAAACACGATTTACGGCCGCTATTACGCGGTCCGCCGTTATTATATTTTAAATAATAAGAACGGTAACGTTGTAAGTGAATGATCAGCCCCGCGAATCAGATTTCTCGTCGATGGAACGTCGACCGTGGCTCATCGACCTCGGGTAGAAATCCATAGTTTAATGATTTCAGTATCGTTTCTCCCGTTGTGTTCGATTCGAGCTACCAAGCTAATCGTGCTTGTCTGTCTGTTTTCTCTGGCAGGGCTTCAATTATCCTCCAGAGGCTGGCTACGCGCTGGACCCAGACGCTGGGCCTCGTTATTACATGCTGGAGACGCACTACACGAATCCGCATATGGACCCGTTCATCAGCGACAGCTCAGGCCTGCGACTGCATTACACGGATCGTGTGCGCAGCCACGACGCCGGCATCCTCAGCATCGGCATCGAGCCGAACTGGAGGCACATCGTACCCCCCGGCCAGCCGGAAGTGGTCTCCGAAGGTCACTGCATCTCGGACTGCACCGGACAGACCATCCCCAACAGCGGCATCAACATATTCGCCGTCATCATGCATACTCATCAGCTGGGCAGGAAGATCCGATTGCGTCAGATAAGGTCCGGCGAGGAGCTGCCACCCATTGCGTCTGACACCAATTACGATCCCAGCTATCAGGAGTATCGGAAGCTGCAGAAGCCCGTCAGGGTCTATCCGGTGAGTATTGGCTCCGTGAATTCGTGCACGACACGCTCCGTGTGTTTCATTAGACGGTCATTTAAATAGCGATTTGAACGGTGATTGAAATAGCGATTTGCTGTACGGAACGGTAACGAAGGACGAAAGGTCCAATTATCTTCCCTCGACAGGCTTCGTGCCATTATCTCGTACCACCGTAGATCATCTGATCTGTGTAGCACCCAATTTAACTATTTTTACACGTTCGCCACTCGCTTGGATTAACACGAGACCGAATGCATAGAAATGGCATGGAAATAAAACAACCGTCCATTATAACGCGTCCTCGCGGACCAATCGTAGACATATATTTTGCTTTTTGTTGCAGGGCGATCATTTGATAGCCGAGTGCAAGTACTCGTCCGAGTCCAAGGACGCAATCACGCTGGGCGGCGTAACAACGAAAGAGGAGACTTGCTTTGTGTCCACGCTTTACTATCCACGTATCGACTTGTCCCTCTGCTACTCCCTGCCCTCGTTAGCCACCGTTCTGCAGAGTTTGGGAATCATAAAGCTGATACCGTGAGTACTCGTCAAAATCATACGGCGCTGTTTCGATTTGGCCTGCGTCTGTTTTGCCTCTGTTTTCCACGATCTTGATGCCACGCGGGAATTGTCCGGAGTGTCATCGGGACGTTCGAGTTCGGCGGACTAATCGCGGGCTCCCAGTTTCCAACTCGTTCGACGCTCGTTTTTGCTTTGATTCGAATTCAAAGACCGCCTGATATTAATTTACACGGTGGCCACAACGTTTGATACCGCGCTAATGATCAACGCGTGTCCCTACACGCACGTACACAAAGCGAGCAGACGTTCTCGCTCCTTTTACTCTGATTACTTTAAATTGGCAATTAGGGACGGCGATGGCCCGTGCGTCACGACCGCCACGACCTGTCGTTAGTTCAACGAGGGCCGGTTATATTGCGCCAGACGCATCGTTCATTGCATTACGTAACGTTACGTATGTCACGAAGACGCTTCCTGCGACGTGTCACGAACTTTAATGTAACAAGCGTCCTGTTTCGCTAAACACACGCCCCGGCCACATTGAATACCGTAGCTAAATTACTGTTATTACTACCACTAATATCGGCAGGTCGCTGGTTGCTAGTTGGGTCGTTAACTCCGACGGAGATCATTGTCATCGTTGCGTGACATCGGTACTGGATAACCTGATCCAACGAGTAAACGAACTTGCCCACGTTAAGTTCAATCCTCCTTTGTATCGGGTGATAAGATTACAAAAGACAGGTCACCCAGAAAGATTGCTCGGTCAAGAAAAGCATGTGCTCCCTCGACATAGACCCCGCAAGCTTTGTTCCTCAAACGAGCACATTCGTGGTGTAGGTCAGGGCATAGACTCTGCCTTGAAAACCCTTGACATTCCTTAGAGTATATCGGTACACTGAACCCGAATATGTTCGATTGAAACTGGCGAACCCACAACCTAGACCTCCGCCTGCGAAGCTTCGACTTCACGCCCCTTTCTTTCTGGTTGCAGGAGCTCCAGCCCGGTGCAAATTCAGGAGCCCTCAGACTTGTTTGGCATCACGCTGGAGAACCGTTTGCTGTTCTACGACTGGGAGAAGAAATTCCAAAGCTTCCAGGAAGTTACACGCGGAGGCACGTTCAAGCCTCTGTGCTCGACCAGCCAAGGACCGTTGTCAGGCACCGACAACCTGGAGGTGCACTATCCGAGGATCCTGAGGACGTACGAAGAGACCAGCCTGCCCTGCTCGAAGAAGCCCCTCAGGAACAAGCTGTCGATGCTGCTGGACGAGGACGGGGACATCGGGCCGCCAGTGGATCCTGACAGTGACGAGACTAACGCCGTCGAGCGGGGACAATTGGTGCGCAGCAAAGTGTCCCGCAGCAGTGACGGGCCCACCGCCGGAAGTTCCTCCTCCAGATCGGTATCCGTGGCTCTGTTCCTGGCCACGGTGACGCTGATCGTCGGCGCCGCGTTCAGGTGAACGCTGGCCGGTCGTCACGACGCCCATCGATCGCCGACAGATCGATCGTTCCTGTTTATCTAGGACGGCCGTTTTATCCTCTTGTTGATCGCGCCGGATCGGGGAGGAGATGCATGTAAGTAGGTGCCGGTGTGTACTCTCTCTCTCTCTGACGCGTCACTTAGGCTAAATAACTATTGTCGTTCGTTTGGTCGTTGAGCGAGGACAAGGTGATGAACGCGCCCGATGTTCCGTTTCACGGTTTTGTCGCTTGTCTACGTTTGTCCCCAGTCATCGAATACGTGTCCGTGCAATTTTTTAATATACAGAGACCATCTGTTTTCGTTGACGCCGAGGAGCGATCGACAGAGCGCCCAGATCTTTGGGGGAAAGCAGAGCGTATTTTTGGCGGCATTCGAAACGCGATCGAGCTGGACGAATGGAATTCGTTGACGACGCGCCGCGCGTAGAATTGCCAGATATATTTTCCCATAACGAACATCCATCGCGGGTCCACGCTGTCCTCGTTCAAGGACCGACCCTCCCCTTTCGCGATCTCTGCTCGTGCACTATTGTTATGACGTATCGCGTGCTTGCACAGGACGTAACGTTGGATATCTTTCGGTTCCGAGCGCCCGAGTCGACGACTTCTGCATCGGTCTAATTTCTCTCATAGATATTAACGAAACTGTTTGGAACGTGTGCATGTGCGCACGTGGATGCACGAACGTGGATGCATCCGTTCGCCCGTATTGACACGTGGATCGAGTCCACGGGACTCGAACATTCGACATACAGATTCGATGCTCGAGAGCTGCTCCTTGAATTGGGCACGCTGACTTGCCAGTACGATCGAAGAAAGTCAGTCGAAGTTGTGGCACGGTGTCGCTTTTCCCACGCTGAAAACGTTCAATTGGCTGGTATCTCGCTTTTAACGTGGTAGGATAAAGAGAATAACGCGTCGATACGGGTCGGGAATCGCAATCAACCCCCGTAAGTATATTATACTGCGCGAAGTATAAGATCGGCTGACAAGGGAAGTTCGGTAAGCCGAAAATTCTGAGAACTATGCAATTTTGTAAGTACAGTAGCTCATCCGTAAGACAAACCTATTTTTTGTGTGCCATATTGCGGTTTTAGGGGGTGAAATCACCCCTTGAAAAAAATTCAGAATTTTCTCTTTCGTGGAATATCTCAAAAAACGGCGAGAGATATCAAAAGGAGGTTTAAAGAAAAGTCGCACCTTTTTTTATATCTACAAAACTGCGTAAAAATAATTATCAAAAACTTCATACCTGTCAAATCACCCACATCACCAATCCTTAGTTCGATACATATTTTTATGCGGTTTTGCAGATAGAAAAAAGAAAGCAATTTTTCATTGAACTTCTTTACGATATCTCTCACCGTTCTCGAGTTATTCCACGAAAAAGAAAAACGCACTATGGCACTACAAAAATCACGTTTGTCTTACGGATGAACTATTTTCTGAATTTCCGGGTTGCCTAATTTCCCTTGTGAGTAGTATGTATGGTCACACGTACATGTTCATTTAATATTGATAGTCGAGCTTAGCTGGCGTTCTCTAAGTTGACTAGCGTTCGGAGGACGCGATTCTAGCCAGATAGATGGAAAAAGAAGAGGACCCAGGTTTCTAGTCCATTTAGACGAGCGACGGGTTGCGAAATCGAACACTCGCTCGTCGTTTCTATGTTAAGAGCAGCTTGTGCACAGTCCTCGTACATACGTAGCTATGTACGTGTATCATCGGTGCTTGGCCTCCTTTACCAGTTGACGACCTCGACCGAAAGATATCCACGAGAGAAATGTGACGCGGGATCCTGTCGATCCAGTGGGATTATTATATTCTCGAGATTCTCGACTCGAAAGAATTTATATTGTTGGCTGTTTATTTCTAGAGCCGAGGGCCAGGCGATACGTTGGCGATTCTCTGCCAGAGATCTTTCAGAGTCTACCTCCACAGATCTGTAGACTCTGCTTTCACGAGAAACGCGCGACATTGCGTTTCGATCGATTCCCTCGGATCGCCAGCGCGTGTCGCTTGGTCCCTGGCAGAGTCTGTATATTCTGTTACTATTAGAGCTGCGAATAGATGCGTTTTGTAACGGAGACCATATAAACGTTGGTTGATTCACACGGGGAGCGCAAGAAATTCGCGCTTTCGCGAGACACGTCGTACTTTCCCCCGTCGTTCCGCCGTGTCACTCGACCAAAGTTTGCATGGGGCAAACCGGCGGTCCTTTGTAATATTCTGTACAGTTTATTAAGTGTAACGTTGTTCGACAGTGTGCCCGTACCGCGGGCCAGCGATTATTTATTTTCTATTTAATTGTATAGAGTTATTTGCCACGTTAGGGCACAGTTCCGCCTGCTGGCACGCCAGCTTGCGTTTTTCTTTCGCCGCGTGCGTTTGTATTCCGCGAGCCACGTCCACGAAGTGCGACGGGAAGCGTAGGCTCGATTTCTTCATGCGTTTTTCACGCCAGGGTGTGCAGGGTACACAAAAATTTCAAGGGTCGTTAAATATTCCCATCAGGTTCGATTCGAAGCTCGAAAGTCTCTTTCCGCGCGAGGCTCTTTGGTTACATACGAGTTCGAGGTGCTCGCAGCTGGATTCTGGATGGACTTTGTGCGACAGGATTGGGTGATCAAGCTTTCGAACTTTTATTGTTTCAGTCTGTCTAAAACACACTTCAGTTTCCCACCGATTTCAGGCGCCAAATGCTGATTCCGAAATATTTGACGAGGGAAAAGTTTGCGAAATGATGAAACTGTGGAGGACCATCGAGCTCTACACGAAAATGATCATCTATGGTAAATGTGGCCCTCAGAATTCAAGTACCCATCCCGAATTGAGCTTGCGCTGACTGAGAAAACTCTCTGCGACAGAAAACTTTCCGCATCCGAACTCGTGCCGAGCAGATCAGTGGCTGATGAAAATTTTGAGTACCAGCGCGTCTCTGGCCTCTCGCCACCGGGGACGCTTGTCGCCGCGATTCGATCGATTTCTGCCTGATTGAGCCCGTCCTACGGATAACTCGTACTTCCATTTCTTTGCGCAACGTTTTAAAGGGGCGCTGCTCAACGGAGAACGCTCGAAACCCTGTAGGAGGGAATTAACAGTGACCGATTGCGTTTTCTGTTCATGATTAATTAAAAGTTTTCAGGGCATGGCTGCATTGAAATTCGCCGCAATTCGACCGAGTATCAAATATTTTTATTCATCTGCACTGCAGGCTCGGTTTCATTCATCGCGTAACGCGCGAGATAATTGAAAAAATTGCCACTGCCAGAAAATTTATACTGCCAGCTATCTGCCGGGAGTTAACGGAGTCGCGCGGGGAGGAGAATGAACACTACCGTAAACGACCGCGTTTACGATCGTATTCGTGAAAAAAAAATAACCAGTTACAAATTAGTCTTCTCTTCGGAATACGCGACAACAATCTTGCTGATCATTCAAACTTCTCCAGTCAAATTACAACGTTCTGATTCAGTCACAGATTCTCTGCCCCGATTGAATTGAGATCGACCTATCGAGGCTCGTACGGTATCCGATTTAAATCAACTCGCTTCTTAACTGCGTTAATTCACATCAAGCCCGACACTTCGGTGTCGTGTAATCGATTAAGTCTCCGAAGCACTACTTTAGGTATTAAAAAAAAAGAGAGAGAGAGTGAGAGAGTGAGAGAGAGAGGAAAGAGGAAGAAAAGAGAGCTCACCCTCTCTCTCTCTCTCTCTCTCTCTCTCTTTCTAGGGGAGTGGGGAGAAAAAGGAGAGAAAAAATGACGTGCACGTTGGCGTGCAGCGAGAGGACTTACGCCGGAGCACGGCTGGATCGATAGCGGCACGTTGTAGTCAAGAGTCCCCTAACGCGCGCACTTTTCCTGAATTCCATTAGCATTGAGGAAAACGCAGCTTACGCGGTGGGCAAAGACACCAGGAATCGGGGAGGAGCCTTGTAAGCGCGTATCTTATCGAACATTCACTGGGGAAATTCTACGTTTTGATTCGCCACTAAAAAAATTGTTCACGCCGGTCGTCGATTTAAATCCAGACCGTCGATCGCGGATATCGCGCCCTTTCGATCTTCGCGGAGGTCCGACACCCCTGAACGACGACCGGCTCGTCGACGGCGGAGCTCTCTCTCCCTAGCGTAGCGATAAAAAAAAAAAAAAAAGAAACCTCACGTAGTCGACTAAATCGGTAACGATAACGCGTAGCCACGTTTTACAATTTAATACTAACGGATAATTCGTAAATGTCATAGGGGATCTGTATGTGTAGAGACCGTAGGGCAATCGAGCGATTACCTTGCCTCGAGGAGAACAGATTTTAGGCGCTGAACAGGTCCGTTCCCTTCGATCATCGAACGTGCTCGATGTAAATTTAGTTCACCGAGAGAACTGCCAATCGTCGCTTCGCTAATGTCAGCGCTCCCAGTTCGAGATGCAAGCGTACCTTTCCGTTTCTGTTTTTAATAATCGAAGTAACTTGGAGCCATCGTGTCATCGTACACAAACACACACACACACACGTACACATTCACACAGAGTCAGTTATACGCGAGATAGGAGACAGAAATTGCCCGCGAACGGGACGATGAGGTAATTGTCCGACGGTTGGAGGAGGAAGACGAGAAGAAAGGGGGATAATTTCGAGGAACGCTCGAACGAGAACCGCCGCTTTCTCTCCCCTCGAATTTCTTCGCTGCGTGTACGTAACCGCAGGTACGATCCGTCGAGGGATAAGCGATGATTTATCATCGCCGAACGGACACGTTGTAATCGGCGGTGCGAGGGGGGGCGAGGAGGAAGTCGTTCCGTGACTTCTTCGGCCCCCGATGATGTCGACGCTGATTCCAGCCACGGCGACCGCGTCCTGACGCCGTCGCGTCCGCGGACGTCGCCGTTGGGCAAGAACAGGGGGTGGAGGTGTGGGCGGTGAAACAGGGAAAGGGGGTTGAATAGGAACTGCCGGTGATATGACCAGAACAATCAAGCAAAGTGTCACAAGTATAAATGTCATTTACGCTGGGATAAGTATGTTAGATACGATAGGGAAACGATATTACGCATTTATACTCAATGATCTTGCATCGTGTGTACGTTAGCTGGTTCGTTTTCGCGCCGAGGCACCTGGCGCCCACCGTGCTCTCGTTGGTATCGTCACCGATCCACGGGTCCACATTCCTTCTGTCGTTCGACAAGCATTTTCCACGGGTAACTTCTCCGCCGCGAGCGTTTGTTTGAAAGTTGAAGGACAGCGTCCAGTACCTGAGAAGAGGAACCCTCATGCGAGGGGAGACGTTGATCGATCTCCGATCGGTTTGTATCGAAGTACTTGGTCATTACAGAAACAAGGTGCGCCGAAGACGTTCGCCTGCGCTCGTTGGGGGGCGACGAATTCGGTAAATGTTGAGAGTTGGATCGTGATGACAGATCGAGCGGCGGGAACACGGCGGGGCCAGGAGATCGGAGGTGTATGTACTGTATGTAGGAAAGATTAGAGACGGTCGGGAACGATAACCGTGGGCCATCGATAGTATGGCGATACGGCAGGTCGAGCGACAACGCAAGCAACCGAGTGGATTAAGGAATCGAGCGAATAGCGTATGCGTGTACATAGGTACCCTGTATATAGTTTTTAGATTTAAACTACGTCCCGGACTCTTCATACGCACCTACACTCGACTTCAAGGTAGCTAGCTGGAAAGAAAAAAATAGTATCTTGTATCTGTATCATTTACGTGTAATCATGTTAAGCTGTACACGGTGTGCACGCGCGCACGTCCCTCAGGCTGCTAACGAGCGCGCGCGCACAGATCGTACGCGTACCCGGGCGCCCTGTCCTTCCATACCGCTCTTGTTAGATTTATACCTAATTTACACTGGATATTAACGTCTAAACGCTACACTATCATCTACACTGTAACAAATTGTATTATATTTTATATATATAAATATGTAAATGTTTTTCTAAAATGAGCTTAATTCGTTTACTTCCCCTTGGTCTTACGTTCCCATTTGCCTTTAAATATCCTATTATTTTCATCAGATCACCGAGCAGCGTTAAAGTGTACTTGATTTAGTACAGTTATCGCGCTGCTGAGCTATTCAGAAGGATTAATTAAGGGGTTATGCCTACCTGTGAGGTCTGAAAAAAAACATGTATATTCGGGAATTTTTTGGGGATAAATTTGAAGGCTTTTTTAATCAAACCTTTATATATTCGAAAGTGTACGTGTTAAATTACTTGTAGTAATTCTTGCGATGGAAAATATAAATAAATTAAAGAAATATCAGCGATCTCCCGACAGAAATTTTTTTTCTGTAGGCTGTAGACTATTCTAAATTTTATTTCGTTCACCCGAAATAAAAAATTCGCGCGAATTTAGTTACTACATTAGATTATCTAGCCCTTAATCGTACATTAACCCGAAAAATTAATTTGCTACAAACTGGCGGCTTCTCATAGCAAAGGTATCGATGTTCGCCACAGAATCACTGTCATTTTTCATCATTTTTCATCTGTAAATAAAAACTACGCAACGGAAATGAAAAAGCCACGATTAAGGACTAGATAATCTAATACACTAACTAAATTTCGTCGAATTTTTTATTTCTGATGAACCAGGTCAAAGCTACAGTGGTCACCGTAGTGCTTAAATAAAAAAACGCTGCCGGGAGATCGCCTATAATTCCATCACTTATTTAGATATCGCATTGCAAAACAATCTACAAGAATATATAACCGTTTATGTATTAAAGCCTTCAAGTTTTTATAAAAAAAATCTCGAAAACATTTGTGTTTCCAGACCTTACGGGTAAGCATAACCCCTTAAATCTCAAGGATTTATGACATGGTGCATATTGTATATTGAATATGTAATGGGTCAGCACCTGTAATAACTCATTGTCCAATAAATTAAAATACTTGACCTAGTTCGCGTAGTATATTTGGGAGCACATCAATATTAGGAACGTTTCAGTTGAAAATAGTAGTGTTGGTCAGTGATATCTGACACGGTCGTAAATCAGTTAAAACGTCTCAAGAATTTTGTCGGCGACATGAAAGTCTGAGTATCCAAAAACGCTCTGTCTCCCTGTGCAAGGAATAGACGTTACCAGAGTATGCCGATTCACACAAGTGACCTTTTCCCCAGCAAGCACCATCTCGAGTCTCCGAACGTTCCGTATCGACCAAATTCGCCCCCCGAGTTTCGACCCTTCGATCGTCATGAATTTCTGCGAGGACTGGATAACGCGGAACGTGACTCGGCAGTGACGAGTAATCATAGAAACGGTGGACGTGGCCGATAGAAACGCGACACAGGGGCCAATAAAATTACCATGGCCAACGACAGATCAGCCACGACGCACGTTATCGGGCGCGACACAACTAATTACAAGCGTGTATATTAGTTGCAGCCCAGACCCTTCGTAACCGCCGCAGCTTGGAACAGTTCGGCTGTTGCTGGCAGTTTCAATTGCCGTCCCGATCCAGCCGTCAGATTACAACGTGGATTTACCAAGGCGTACAAGTCCCGATCCATTAATGAACAAGTTCCCGGGCTAAGTTCGCTAATATTCTGCTTGCTCCCGCTGCCGGCTAATCAAACTTCCGCCCACCGCCATCGTCGCCGCCGCGTTACCTTTAACGAGACACGCGCTGAATCTTCTTTTCTTTCGCGGCTGAACGCGTTCGCCGCGCTGAATTTACTAATTGCGAAGGCCCTCGGGGCGTTCCTGTTGCAGGAAGTTTCGGGCCCGCCAGACGGATGTTACACAAGAACGAGCGTGATCGAGGAAACTGGGCGATGAATAGGAGCTGGTTAACGCTGTTGCGAGTTATGGGAATTTTCTCGGCGAACACGAAATTGCTCCCTTTCCATTATTACTTTTGTCGGCGTCATTACAGTCTATCACCGTTTCTTCGCAAATGGCAGGTGTTTCAACCGGTCCCGAGACAATTTCGTCTTCAGCGAGAATACACAGGTTGATTGGGTCGAACTATATAGCGCGGCTCGTAGCACAAAACGATTGCGTAGGGAATTTTCATTCAAATGAAAGAACACTTGAATTAATACTTTTTAAAAGAAATTAATTTAGCCTGTATTCAGGACTGAACGCGGAACAGACTGGTTAATTATTTCTATGGAAAATAGTTGATTCCGTGGAAATCCCCGGGAAGTTAAGTTTCGATTTAGTATAGAGGCGTAACGAGAACCATCGATCCTACACCGCGATTCTCGTAGAGGAGCTCATTGAAGCGAGAGACTCCGTCAGCGCGCAGCTCCTTGTGGAAAAGTAGAATAAAGGGTGCACGTTTGATCATTTTAATTGACTAGCATTTTCATTATCTATTGTTTCTGAGTGCATGATCGATGCGTATAATATAACACGATGGTGTGCGTAAGTACTATGCATTAATTACCCGTAATTTCATATCAATTTTATGAACTCGCTTGGCTATATCTGTCCTTCAGCCTGGCGAACCTCGTCGTGATTACGCTTTTGTGAAAAACATCCGTCTGAAACTTCGTCCCCTCCTTGCAATTCGATGTCAGCATCCTTCATCCCTACCCGTGTGCTTCGTTTGATGACGAGATGAAAAGTTTATGAGGAATCACATACCTATTTATTTATATATATATAAAATTCATTTTCTGCTTGTTTGTTTGTTCGTAATACAAATTTACATCGCTGCGCGGATTTCGTTCAAATTTGGCACATGTGTTTTATCCGCCCGAGGGGAGGTCACTGTATAGGCTTCGTTGACCTCGCCCACTTTTACGCTCTGTTATTTAATGAGAAATGAATACTCGCGTGGCGTTTCGATACCGGCATGGCGAGGTACAGTATACTTAAGTCAAGTTTGTTACAGATCACAGGGGTGCATGTATCACATTTAGTAAAATTTCTGTTTAGACATGTGTTTCTGATTAATTTGTTGTCCTAATGACAACAAATAGACCGTGAAAAATACTATTGCCTTTCTCGCTAACTTTAATAACGCTATCAACTGTTTTGCCGTCTACAATACTGTCGCTTTTATTTTAAACGTTGCATTAACCCGGGTAACGCCGGGTATTTCAGCTAGTAGAATGTAGAGGAAGCAAGCCGTCTAGGGAGTCTCCACTGATGAACAGCACTTGCGCTGTTACACTCCGCATGGAATAAGGTACCCTCGCGTTCCGTGGCAATTAAATAACGAGAAATAGGTCGATCAGCTACCAAAGGCCGTGAAGTATCCACTATTTCCTGTGGGCTCGGGGTGAAACGAAGTAATACCTCCGTCGGAGGACTCGGCGCGATCGCAACCAGCCCGTTATAGTCGGATGCACACGAGCATGCACTCGGTCGCAATAACGAGGGCACAATACAACGTTTCTCGAATCAATCCGTGCCCCTTGTGCACCGTTCTCAGCCGCCTCTCGTGTCGGTTTTATCGAGTTTATGTAAAGTGCTCGGGCATTATTACTTTTCCCAACGCGAAGTTAATTAAAATCTGCCAATGAACAGCGGAAGGCAATATTCTGACGCGCGACTCGCCTCGCCTCTGGGAACGGGAGAAACGTTCGATTATCGGGGAATGTCACTCTCCTGTAACGTTTGTTACTCGCCCGAGCGGACCCGGCGCTGGCCGATCGGTAAACAAAAATGTCTCGAGAACGAGGCGGCAAGGAAAGCTTAATGAAGCAATTTTCGTTCGACGAGGGTGCGACAGGCATCGTTCTAGCTTGTATCGGGCAGATGGGCGCGATCTCAGTAGCCAAGAAAATAAATATTTCAAAGAGAAAGGAGCTACTCCTTAATATACAGTAATGTCTTCAGATTAATCGGTATCATTGTTAAGGCGCTGAAACTTCGTTTAACCCTTCGTCGTCACGCGGGGTGTATCGTACCCCAAGAGCAATTTTCAAGTTAAAAAAATGCCGCGCCTTTACGACTTCCAAAGGGGATTTATCTAAAAAAAGAATCTCTTTCTTCCGAAACCGTGGAGGTTCGCTTTTCTTGAGCTACAAATTTCATCGTATCAGACTTTACATTTCTAGAAAAAGACTATTAGAGGATGACTGTATGAGTAGGGGAAAGTGGGGCAAAATCGGGTACGCGGGTCAGAACCGGTATCATTGTTTTTCTAAGACAAGAGCTGCGATATACAACCAACGTATGGTGTTACATTCGGGTGGACCTCACGACGGTACGAGATCAATCGCAGCGCTAAGACCGTCGTAGTTTTTCATCCAGAGAAGTTTAAAAACTTCGAGTTGAAAAGTTCCAGTGTTGCGTTGGTGAATTGCCTTTTTTATACCACTTGGATTTAAAGAATCTATTACGGTAAATACTGCATTGTATTCTGTAGTCGACGGTGCAGATTTGTCGTTCCAAAGATTTTACTTATGTTACAATTTACCCCGTGTTACAACCTACCACGGTCTTCCCTATTACGAATGTACAATTATCACTGAAAAGTAAAAAGATTCAAAAATACGAAAATGCTAACTCAAAAATGACGCTGGGGGGTGCAGTGAACCCTATGCGATCAATTTGTGATTATAAGGTGTTACCAAGGAGGGTTAATATAAGATCTCGATGTTCTCTTGTCTTCTTCTCAAACAAGGATCAATTTTTCATCAGCAGTTCCCACAATACCGCCAGGAAATCCACGGCTCCTTCGTATCTCCTCCCACCCCCGGCGCTCAAGGAACTCTCCAGAGTATCGCGTAGCCCAATTTACCAGTGAATCGATGGACAATGAATAATTGGTGCCAATTCACGGCCATTGATCAGCAATAACGCGAACGTTAGCTGACCGATGGTTTCGTTTAATGCAAATCTCGTGCCGCCGGAACCAATCAACGGGACACTGGCACCGGAATTTACGTTTCCGTGGGCAGCGTGTAACGATGGCGCGGCAGACGAGAGACGGACGAGAGAACCAATCGGCCCTCGGCACCTTCGACCAGGTAGCAATAAATATCTAGGGGGTAGGACGAAGTATGCGAGCGACGCCTTCAATGAGAACGGCCGATTGTGTATTTCGGAACTCCCTACGAGCTGGCGTCGAACGGTGGAGGCCGCGTCGTCGTCGCTGCCGTTGATTGAAATTTATGTCCGATGGGAGCACGCCAATTCCAGCGGCTCGCAATGGACGATACCGTCGTTGCCCGCCGGCGGATTTCGGCATTCCCGCGATACACCCTGGAGATCCTACCCGCTAAACTTCTCGTTTCGCCCTCCCAATGTCCGACCACCCTCGCGTTTACCCAAGTGTTTCGAGATTGAATTCGCTTTGGCCGCTTCGATTTTCATCCCGCACGATCCCCTCCTCCTTTATCCCTTCTGCCGTCTCCTTTCCCCGATACCCGGGCTCCTCTATTTTTATTAACACTTGCGGGCTTCCGGGGAGCATCGAGGGCCAGTAATTATAAGTGCGCGGCGATTATTTCTCCACGTTATTGAAGACAAGTAGTTTTAAGGGAGTGTCCTGCTTTACAAAGTCCAAAAAATAATGATTATTTCGCGAATTTTTTTGAAAGAGAAAGGAACAATTGATGTTCGTAAACTTTTAGGTATATTTAAACATATATTCGAGGAGTACAAACAAATTTTTTTTCTCATAAAATTATAAATTATGGCGGATTCATCAGCCGATTCTCGGAGCGCTTTGCCACTGCAGTCTCCAATTGGCGGGAAGGATTCTGGTTGTAATTCTTGTCTGGAATGAAAAAATCAAAATGGTTTCTAATGCTCATATATTTATCTGCCGGGTGAACTAGCAAAACAGAAAGAAGATAGGGTCGAGAATCGCGAAAATTCCCGAAATCAGCGATTCTCGACCTTATTCTGCGATCTATAAACGTTTGTAGCTCGGAGCAACGTTAACCGATTTTGATGAAATTTTAGGCACGTATACAACTTACTGCAATCTACAAACGGGTTTTTTGAATTTTCATTACAAGCTCACAAAAAAAGTTTAAAAATCGACCTTTACTATTCTTTTCGCTATTCCAACCAAATACATTTTTTTTCAAAACGCCGAAATGCGTCAGTTAGCAAACTAATCCTTCTAGCTTCTAAAAAAAACTCAAGTTGTTTGGACGAATTCTAAAAAAGTTATGCGATTTTAAAAAGTGTCCGCATATTAATGCGAGCCACTGTATGCTTGCCGCTTACCTGCTCTCGGTTCTGTATCTTTAAAAATACTTCGAAATGGCCGCTATAACTTTGTGAATACATTCTTGGATAGTTTATCTATCGATTTAGGCAATAAAAAAATCGATTTCTTTGACCTTATAAAGCAGGACACTCCCTTAAGCATCCGAGGTATCAATATGTTTGCTCCTTTAACTTAGGTGGCAAGCTACGGTGTGCCAAATGCGCGGAAATTGTGAGCTGTGTTAAATGAATTCCAGCAAAAACTCCCAGCGCCATTCAAAAACAGGGTCAAAGTTTCAACAGGGCGGTATTTGCCCGCGCGTCGTACATACCCACAGTTCTCATCCTGGAGATTAGAAAAGTTACGATCGTATTTTATACGTTGCACAGTGGCGACGAAAAATCGTGCGGGGGCGATACACGTAGCCGCTGCGATCCACTTGCGTCGTGTTTCTCGCCTCGGTATAAAAGTCGGCTTATTTCACAGCTCGGTAAGTTGGAACGGTTATCCAAGTGTTCAGCACCGTTCCGCCGTAATTATGTGCCCGGCCCACTTTGCATGATAAAAGAGAGATTATGTAATTTATGAATCCCATTGTGCGGGTCCACAATGGGTGTCGTATACTCCGGGGATACAAGAGGTCGTGCACTTCGACGCATCGTTTGCATCTAAGTCTTCGACTCCCGCGGCCGCATTGTACGTCGGCGATCGTGCTGCGACGATGAACACCGATAGAAATCACGTATCTTATCCTTTTCAAACCTCGGCGACCCAGTTATCCCGCCAAGGCGGAGGGACACTGACAGCCGAAGCTCGGCAGAAAAGAACGGAACGGGAAATATCGCGACCGGGTTATTTATATGCGAATTACCGCCCGTTATTGTTTCCTCCAGGATTGAAATTTTTCAATTGCACGCGTATTCCGCGGGTAAATCCATTTGTAGATTAAAGTGGGTCACGTTGTGTAATTAATGCCCGGGGAGGGCAGGGTTCGCGTTGGTGCACAGAAGCAAACGGAAATACACGCTTCGTGATTTAATAAACTCTTTTCCCGTGGCCGTTAAAAACCCGCAATCTACCTGGCCGCGGTATCGGGCTAACGTAAACTCGCGGCCCGGCATATTAAATCGATACAAAACGCCGTGCTATTTGATCGATACCTCCCCGAGGTAGGCCGTGCGCGTGCTGTCTGACCATAGGCTGTCTCGCACCACTGCGCGGGAAACAGGAAAACATTAACGTCGAAGGATGGCGGTCATCAATTCCCGGGGACGAGTCATCGCGCGGATACGGTCGAAAACAAGCGCGGCCGTGGGGGCGCAAATCACCCGGCAAAAATAGTTGGAAATACGCAACACAGAAGGAGATATCTGCCCGAAGTAGAAATACAATCGACCGGCCCCCCCAGTAATTCGATGTTAATTTATGGGCTAATTAAACGATCGAACTTCCAACACAAACAATCGAAGTTCCATAGTTGAAGATGAAAGTAGGTCGGGAAATGGGACGGGAGGGACGGCGGAGAACTAGATAGCGGCGGGGGCGGGCGAGGGAGACACAGGGAATGGTAACAAGTACGATATCACGCTGGTGTAGAGTTGGATTTCGTTACAGGGAAGGGGTGGGCAGATTTATACGGAACTGGCGCGCTTAAGTTTGAGCTTCTCGACGTTTTGCAGAAGCGGAACGTATTATGGATGCGTAGTATAAACGGGGCGCGCGCATCTTGCGCGATTTCCCCTCGCGATTCAAAGTAAATTGGCCATTTGTTATCGGCGACGAATAAATGGCTCGTTTAGGGGGCCGCGTGTGTACGTAATCTGCGAACGAGATTGCACACGATCCTGGAGAGTAAAATTATTTGCAAGGACCTCCGAGCGGGCTTGGTACTCCGGAGGGATGTATTAGTTTGTAAAACACGCGGATATCGCTTGCTGCGATAAAGAACCTTCCGCTGCGCGCTATGTAAACCTTGCAACTGATTAACTCCGGCGTTCCATCTAAACATGTCGGAAAGAAATTGGTTTCTCATAGCATTACGTTATAAAAATCTTGCCTTTCCACTCTCCTACCAATAGGCGTATTTTTGCTGACAAGGAGAGTATTTTAGGTGCGCCTCCGATCATTTTGATTTTTGGATATGTTATAGAGGACCGAAAAATAAGAAATGCGTGTTTTTTTATTTTTCCCTATTTTCATATTTGGGGGTGAAAGCTGCGTTCAAAGTTAGGGTTGAAAAATCATTTTTGTGGAATATCTCGAGAATTATATTAGAGATAGGGGAATTTCGTCCATTGACACTATTCCCCTATCTCTAATAGTTCTCGAGATATTCCACAAAAATGATTTTTCAACCCTAACTTTGAAGACAGTTTTCACCTCCCAAATATGAAAACAGGGTAAAAAAACACGTATTTCTTATTTTTCGGTCCTCTATAACATATCCAAAAATCAAAATCATCGGAGGCGGACACCTAAAATACTCTCCTTGTGAGTATTATAAAAGAAATGTTGATTTTAAAACACTGGGCACAGATCTACAACCGATGGCTCGTGAATTTAAATGCGCGCTGGTATTTATGCGTTCCTACGCCTCGATCCGCGTCAAGCATGTTTCGTTTTCGTGTTATATACTCTCGCGTATCAGCGTCGCTCTACCTCTGGCTTTGTTTAATATTAGAAGCAAATGAATATACAATTTTGCGGAATCGTCTCTGTTGAATCACGGCATTAATATTTATCATTGAAACATACAATATCGAGCTGGAATCGGGAATTAATGCGAAAATCGGCAGATCTCGACACTCGCCGCAGGAAGACAGAGGGGCCATTTAAGTGGCTTATATCAGCAGAATCCTATTCTTCCGCCAGCTCGGGCGCAGTCGCTCGTTAAAGAAGCAGACAGTCCATTACCTCTTAGCTTCCCAGACGGGTTCCCTCACGGCAAATCGAATACGCCTATTCCAGGATTCGTTTGTCGGTCGTTTCGGGGGCCCTGGACCAGAGGCGCGCCCGGAGCCGAACTTCCCCGGGAACATTTCTTTATTTCGCCCTCGCGGAGCGCGATCTTTCTAAAGTTTTGAAACTGCCACGAGCGGCGAAACTTATGACTGCCACCGGCAGACAGTTCGGAATTAATGAGATATTTGGAAGTTCAAGTTCTACGTAAAACCGACGGCCAGCCGTCCATCTTGCAAACTTATACACCTCGCCCCGTAACGCTGCTGCACGCCGGGCCCTGCGTCGCGCATTTGTAAAATTCACGTGCAGCCCTCTCGCCCTCGATTTTTTATTCGGGAAAGCCGCGCGGAGCGGGAACTTTTCATGCAGTCGAAGTAAACGCGCGCTTCATCTAGTCGTCGGGATTTCGCGTGTGCGGAAGTTACGGCTTTTTTTCTCGTCTCTGTCCACCTTTCGACCCGCGTTTCGTTACCGCGGTAATCGAATGAAGGCGGTTCCATCGACCGACTCGGCGCCGGTCCCCGTGACCTTTTATTCCGGCAGGTGAGAGGAGAATAAAAATGTGGGTGAACGGGTGGAACGAAAAAAATATAACGGCCAGCGGTGCGACCGAAAAATTTGTGAAATGTATCGATTGCTCGTTTACGATAAATCACTGCCACGTGAAAATACTGGCCGTTGGAATAATTTGCTCCGCGACACCATTTTTCATCGGGCTTGCATGCATCGATGTGGATTTACAGTCAACTACGCTCCACTGTCCCTGTCTGTTCTCTTTTTGTTTCTTCTGCACCTACCGTCCCTCTATTCGGCGTTCCAGCCCCTTTAAACATGTTTATTTTTTCAGGTGAAATAATGATTCACGCGGATGCATTGAGAATATTCCCATGAATACAAATTTTCAGGAAATTCGCGGGGGCGGGAAGTGATGGAAGAACCAGAGTTAAGCTGGCGATGGGAAGAAAAGCACGAAGCTCGGCGTCACCATTTTTAAACTTAGTTAAAACCGGATACATTGGCCCTCGGGGTATGTTGCTTGTTCTCCTCGTGTTTTACACGTTCGGCCTGGGATTTACAGTAGTTTTCTTCCCTTTTCGCTTTAAAATACCCGCGAGCTTTCTCCCCGCAAACGTTCGCCGCTGGAGTAAATAATAAGTAAACGGTCGCGATGAAAAGCGAACGTATTGACCCTTTAAGTAGACGAAACGGACGATGGAATTTATTCTTCCACTTTCTAAGCGAAAGCAGAAACCGAGATTTCAAAAGCTTGCCGGAGTTAAAAATTAATTTAAGATTCCCCTCAATAGAGATATTGTAGACTCCGCGATTCTCTTGTAGCGTTTCCATTTTCCTTGCCGTTTCGCCGCTCTGCCTTTCACGTTCATCATAATCAACCCGTTCATCAAATATCCCAATTGTGTCTAAGTATTCAATGGACCGTACGCCTTGTTGTCGTAAACAGTGGAGCATTGTTTATATTTGCATAAACAGGAAGTCTCGACCTCCTTCCTCCCGGTAAGAATCCACCCTCCGCCTTCGGAGACGCCTCCGCGCGAGCTCAGCGTCGCCTTCCAGCACTTTTCATTACACATTTTCCTCGCCTCGGAATATTTCCCCCTCGCGAAATACAGCAGTAATTTCTCCCGCGACAATTTTTCCCGCGCAGAACTCTCGTTCCATCGGGCACGCCTCGAATAATTTAATTATTAAAAGCGGGTGGTGCACCGGCGAACGAAATCAATACCTACCGCACAAAGTCTTCTGCTCGTCGCGCCATCGAACAATAATTCAACGATTCTTTTTACCTTAGAGATGGGCCACTTAAAGTCTTCGGGAGCCCCTTCAGTTGAAGCGGGAGTGGAAACCACCCTGTTGTAAAATGTAGTCACGAAAGGGATTCGACGGGGAAATAAAATCACGGAATGGTGGTCTTCGGGAGGGAGGAAACGGGAGCCCATCTCGTGATCCTCTGGGGTATTGGGCCGTGCGCTGCTCGTCTAAATAGTCCTCTCTTCGATAATTCTGGTGCGCGAGGGAAAAATATGGTGCACGGTGCAACGACTGTTGAATGGATTCTAGGTGCGCGCGTTATGCACAGAAATTCACAGGCGCCTGTTTATTCCTCAGAGAAATTGCCAGGGACGTAAAGGAGCCTCCCGATGTCTCGTACGAAGCTGTACAAGGGAAATCATGGAAATAACAACGCATCTCCGAAGCCGTACACAGAGCGATACGAACGTGGACGGCCAATTGCCACGGAGGCCATAGAAAAGTCGTGACAGTGTAAGGAGAAGGCGCTTGGGGGAGGAATAAAAGCCAAGGGGGTTTGAATGGTAGGCGAAGAATGGAGGCCGCGGGAAAAGCGCAGGGCTCGTTGTCCGCGAAGCGGGAGGTGGCGCGACCGGTCTAGAAATTTATTAGCCTAGGACGCACTCGGCCACGGCACGTCACTGTAAATTAAACAGCGAACAGAGGAACGAAATGACCTCAGTTCTTCGAACTCTTTCCCTCGCTAGCTATCGTCCTCCTACCCCGTCCCCCCATTCATCCTCGGCCGTGGCTGTTGGTGCAACGTGTTCGCCACGGACGCCTGTTCGACTATGAATTAAAACATAAATTTCAATCAACCGGGCGGGGACATTTATGGCGGCTCCTCGCTCGACACCGTCCCCGCTGTCGTTCCGCGCGTTCGCAAAGCGACCGGGCCCGTCGCCGTCGATTGCACACCGTACAAAGGGGGACAAAGAGGCAGGTATCAGCGAATAAGCGATTACGAGGAGCCTTGAATCGATTAAACGGGTATCGCTGTCTTCGTTGGCCGCGCAACGGTTTCAGCTTGTCGAAGAATATCCCTCCCCGCTTTGAGGCCGTCGAGCATCGCGCACGTACGCGTTTTCAGCTCGTTCCGCCCCGTTCCAATTGTTCTCCGTTCTCCGGAAAAGTTGTTTCCAGAACGCCGCGGATAGTAAAATGTTACGGTTATCCCGGGGGCTGCTTCTTCCCTGAGAACGGGTTCATTAAATCCCTTCCCTTTTAAAAGTTACAAGACGTTGCCGGGGCTAGTCCGAGGTCTTACAGCCGTGCTACGCGGCTTACCGTTATACGAATTTACACGGCAAGTGCAATCTTCCCTTATTAAAAGTCTCGATTTTAATTTCGAGTAGCTTCTCTGTCCGTGCCTTGCCACTGTTATCAGCGTTATTGCAAATTAGGATCGTTATACGCCGGAACTTCAAGTAATTTCTTTGCTTTTGATCTAGCAGCAACTTCTTATTCCTGATGGTAGATTTTTTTTCCCTCCCTATTACAAGATTCAAAGGGACCTAAAGCCCCGGAAGAATATTTAAAAATGTATTCCCCTGGGAAACACTTCCCTCTCGAGATCAAACATGAAGCAGCTCCGCAGACCTGAACCGCGGGTACTTTCCTCTTGTTTTTTCGAAATTCCTTTAGCCTTTCTTCAGTTAATCTTTATTGGGTAGCCGCCTATGGTGCATCGCGTATAATAGACGCCCAGGAATGCGAAATATCCAACCTGTCAACGGTATCGATTCTGTCGACAAACTTTGCCTGCCGTGTCGCCGTCGTAGTTGATATTACTTTTAATTACAGGTAGACGGGAGCGAGAGCGACGTCGGCGCGGGCGTTGTTTTTGTAACAAGCCGACTCGTTCGTTAATTATTTCGCATGTACGCGCTGACCCTGTATAGTTGTCGGCAACTTTAAACAACAGGCCAGTTGGCAACAGGTAGCTCGCGATCACTTGTAATAAGCTAATTATTCCGCCGCGTGTAATAGAAAACCATTAGCAAGTAGCGCGCCACGCCATTATTAACTGCATCTCTACGTCAAAGCCGACACCACCGACGACCGGTCCCGGGTAATTGATGAACACGTCGCGAATACTGATCGCCGATACGCGGGAACTTTGTGCCGGGGCAAATCATCGGGCCAAAGTATGCGCTCGGAGCGAGGCCTTCGATTAATGAAACTAAGAATGTAGGTACGCAGGTAGAGCGAAATCACCGAGCGAACTTCGCGTAAACTCCTCATTTTTCCTATGCTTCATTTTCAACCTTTGGAATAAGGTATTTACAAAACGCGCGGTAAATTGTTGCAGAGCTACGACACGGTTGCCGGTATTGCAAGCGTTTCTACCTGCTCCCAGGAAATAAGATAAAATTGTCTGCTACTGCAGAGCGAGGCACTCGGGGATGAAAGTTTACGCAAACATTTTAATTCTCTTTTAATAGGACTTCTTCTTTTATAGAAATTCCTGCAAAGTAATAGTCCCTTCTGTGAGAAATTCCAGCGAGAGTAGTATTTATAGAAGGATTTTTCTGCAAATGGCCGCGTGCAATGCACCTATTTGGCAGACGGTATTGCATAATTTGATAGCCAACGAAATGAAAGAATCTAGTTGCTCCTCTCGGCAAATAGATAGTACCACGTTCGGAAATTAATAAATGCAATTCGAGGACATCGCGTATTTAGTTTCACTAGCACTCAGCCATGGCGCACTGGTTAATGCTTTCGACCGAACTTCAAAGCGTTTTCGAAGAAACATACAGAGCGGGAGCGGCGAGGGATCGAGCCAAGCACCGTGGGGATAGTTTTAAAAGAGGGCTTTTAAGAGCCGTAGTTTGTACCTGTTCCACTCGCAGCCGTATCTATTTTGCCCCTGTCCAGTCCCTCAGATTGCATTAGCACTTAATGGAACGGTGCATCGGAGCACTCGCGGTATAACGAAACGAAAGTGTCGAAAGTGCAGGATCTTTTTCGTGCTTTAATAATTAAGCTCGCCCCTTGATGGACGTACATTAATCTCGACGTATCTTAAATCCTCACGGCCGCCCGTATAAAAATTAATCGAACGCTCCGGAGCCTCCATACGCTATAAACTTATTAGCAGGGATCCGTACCGCCGCGTAACCCTAACCCTTACCCGGTTAACCAAGGGAGGTTTCTGTAACCCATACTAACCGCGAGGGAACGGTTCTTAAATTCTAGAAAGAACCGAAGTAACCGGGTTAACCCGCTACGAGCGGGTTACTAGTAAAATAAGACAGTCTAGCCTAGACTAGACAGTCATTTACGGCAAGTCAGTGATATGTGAATCTACAGGCAATACATATTCAGATCAAATGAATACACAATGTTTAAAATATACGAGTATATAATCCATGCAGGTTTGATTAATTTTAGAGGGTTGTTAGAAACGGAATTTATACTTTATTTCTTAAACTTCAAGAATTACTCAACACCAATATCTTTTAGCATCAATATCTTCTACAGCCGTGTACGCGTTTCGCCTTATAGCTTCCATTTTCTAGCATTCGAATATTTTCGACACCTAAACCTTAGACAATAGGCAAAGGTCCCGTCATCTGGTCGACAGTCGGTCTCGTCCGTGCGGCAGGTACTACCGAAGCACCGAACAGCCGGGTCCTAAACCCGCACAGTCTAGACGGTGTGAGATTTTGGGAAAAAATCGCTCGACAGCGCAAATCTTGACCGATTTCAATATATTTTTTTTTAAAATACTCGTAAAGGATTTAGCAGTAACGGAGCACTGCAATAAAACCCATATCTGTTGGTCTGATTCATAGAAAACACTATTTAGCGCAACATAACATAAAAACATAAATTATACAGATTAAAGATATTAAAAATTATTTTTTTACAAATTTAATATTAGCTGTAAAATAAAAAATTTACTTTACATTTACAAAATTTATGTTTTAAATAAACTGCATAGCTGATTTGAATATTATATTTTTAAATTATATTTTAATTTTATTAGTTTTGATTTTATTTTTAATATATAAATTTAAAAATAACTTTATAATAATTGTAATTCAGTATAATTAGAATCGAATATTTTACGGTAACTAATTTTACAATGTAATTTATAAATATAAGATTTAAATCAGCTATACAGTTTATTTAGAACATATTTTTTTGTAAATTTAAAGTAAACTTTTATTTTATAGTTAATATTAAATTTACAAAAAATTAATTTTTAATATCTTTAATCTGCAAAATTTATTTATTTATGCTTTTATGTTATGCTAAATAGTATTTTCTATAGATTAGACCAACAGATACTGGTTTTATTGCTGAGCTCCGTTATTGCTGAATCCTTTACGAGTATTTTAAAAAAATAATATTGAAATCGGTCAAAATTTGCGCTGTCGAGCGATTGTTGTCCAAAATCTTACCCTGTGCGTCGGCAAACGCTCGCGATTTCGGCGCGGCCAAGTTAATCTTTGACCCCGCTTATTTATTACTTTCACGTGCATGCATCACCCTACCAAGGAGTCTCCGATATTAAAATAAAATTCATCTGTATTTGGAAACATGGTTGCAACTATGTTTTTCACCGAAATACTGTAACCGCATTAACCCGGTTAACCGGGTTACTTGGGTTACAGATGATTTCTGTTACCCGGTTAGGCGGGTTAGTCGACGATACGGCGTACCGAACCGGGTACGGGTAGGGTTCGGTTTCCTGCTTATTAGCCAGTTTTGAATGAACAGCCGTGCCCGAGCAATCCTTTCTCAAGCACAAAGAAAGCCATCGTCACTGGCGCCTACAAACCTCTTACACTCTCGCAATAATTTGCCCGCTTATCTCCATATCCCATAAATTCTTGGAAGCCGAAGAGTAACGTCGGCCCGTTGCTTACGTCCACCTCGGAATACACCCTGACTGCCGTCTCGCGACCAATAACCGGCTGAGAATTATCGCCTGGTGGCTGCTCTTTGTATACGGGCGATGATAATAAAAATAGTTGCTGCGGAGGTAGAAAGGAACGAGGTGACACGGGAAAAGTGGCCGCTATGTGTCCCTCGACACCGAATGTACGTGCACAACCAGGCAACCCCTTCGACAGGGAGAAGTGGCCTGCCATTGGAACGTGCACGATGGCCACCGCAAGGGGAGGACGAACTCCGGCCAAGCTTCACCTCGGCGAAAGAGTGGAGGCCAGGTTACGGCACGGAGCCCGATTCAATCAGCTTTCATTGTTTAAAAGTGCTGGCCGCGATACCACGACGCTCCCACTACTATCACCAGCGCCAGGACAATCGCCTTTCCCGTCCAGTTACACGGGTTGTTGCGCGAAACGGGACAGGGGTGGCTCCCTGTGCAGAAATAATTTCTTCCTTCGAACAACCTTATCAACTTTCGCGGGTTCTAGCCATTCGTATGGAAATTTCAATAACTACACAGAGTACATCTCTGGGTTTTTAACGCTCTATCGACCTACCATATCTCATCCACTCACCATACTACTAAATTCAACACACCCTGTATAATACAGATTCTGATCAGCGAACGTTTTAGTAAGCACCAACACCCTCGCACGCGAGCGCAGTGCACAACTGCCGGACCGAGTTTTCCGACCGCTCCCGACTTGATCGCGCTCTCTTCTTTCGACGTGAGTTACATTGACTACGCCGCACATTAATTACCATTAGAGAGGATTGCTCTAATTCCACTTCACTCGTCCCGCGCTCTTCTCCCGGCTCCGGCCTTGTTCCACCTCTTCCTGCTGCCGGCGCAGGGAAACCGAGGAGGGTGGTTGTTCCTACTTCAACTTCCTGCTCTCCCATTGAGCCAGCGGAGAAGCGTTCCGCAGAAAATTGCGGTGGCACCAGAAACGCGCGAGGTCGACCGTAGTCCCGGGAAAATTTATTACGGTCACCTTCGACGCTGACTTTAACGGTTTTTTCCCCGCCGTTTCATTCGTGGCCAGGTGAATTCTCAGGCCGTTCCTCTCAATGGATCATTGCTGCTTGAACGTTTCCTGCTGGTCGGTCCACGAACCGTGTCGGCTGGATTAGACGTAACAAGCAGAGCCGGGCGAAATGAAGAAAGGAAAAAGAAGTTGTGTCGGGGAATCGCGTTACCCGCTTGTAGAGTACGAGCCCAAGGCACCGGGATTGTAAATAAATTAAGGAAACATTTAATCCCACGGCTTGGAAGAGACGACTGACTAGACAGCTCTGATAAATCTGAGATTTATTATACTTGTTGACCCGTGATTGTAAAAGAAGGTGAGAAGAAGCGTGCTTGAGCTTCGTAACTAATGCGAGTCGCGCTTACAATTCTGGCGCAATTTTCTTGCGCGGGTGTATCTATTCTATTTCTATCTGGAATTACCTTCCGAAAGATTTTTCGCCCTCTCGGTCGCGATACGCTGCGAAGATCCCTCGCTCGCCTCGCGTGCGTTTTATTACGCGATGAGCCCGGCGTAATTCGCAGCCGTGTATCAAAATATTTATGGCGCGCAAGCGCGTTATAATCTCGTGGAAAATAATACTTCTAGATACTGCGAAACGACTGATTTACAATGGCGCGCATGAGGCGATGGCAACAGCGGCTGCTAACGTGGCCGGAGGGATCTGGCTCTCGTGCTATTTAGAAAACGTTTAAATAATCCAGTAACAGGGCCGACACTCGTTAAAATTTACGCCGGGTGAACCATCTAGATCAGATCGGAATCGACCTTAATTACCGTCAATTATGCATAATTAAAAAGCTCGTGCCGCGTGCGCGTTCGTATTAATCTCCGACGTAATATGTTGCAGTCTCTCACGAGAGTATTCTGCAGTCGAGCATGGGGGCTTAGAAAAGTCGAAAATTCCTTAGATATAACAAACAGGTGTATCGTAGTTTGACATTAAGGGGATTAACAATAAGTAGGCAGTCAGATCGCGCGAAGATTAAGTATTTTTTGCGAATTAATTACGAGGAGATGAATACAAATTGTGACTAGTACTTTTGGGTAATGTTTATTAATACTACAAACTGTAAAAAAAAATATTAGTAATATATACAATATGTATATGACGACGCTACAGCCGTCTGATGTTTAGGCGTTTTTCTGCGGTTTTACCCCGAAAAATCCCAGGTTCCGATTGACTTGAAATTTTTACAACATGTTCAAAATATATTCCTTTCTGGATTGTACCTCAGCATAAACTGTAGAATCTCTAGTTTCCGAAATAAAAAAAGCAGCCATCTGTGCACCGCGAAAATCGACATTTATCGTACAAATCGTCTTCTCCTAGTCGCTGTTTTAATAATTTTGGTTCAATTCTTTTTTCGATGGCCGCCTCTGGAATTACAAGCTCTATGAGAAACATATTCCAAGGGAATCGTTGTATCTTTATTTTTAAGCTCAATATCAGGTTAAACCCAAAGACACTTTTTCTAAACCACTGTATAATCAAGCTCGTGTGGTGTCATGTGTAAAATAGATATGTTGACAAAAAAAACTGTATAAAAGTATATAAAAAGTAAAAACTCTACGTGATAGTAATAAACATTGTGTAACAGGAAAGGTTTCTGCTTGCTTTCATCTGCTCGTAATTAATTCGCAAATAATACTTGATTTTCGAGCGATCTGACTGCCTAACCCCCTTAACGCTATATCTGCCAAAGCAATTTCCAATTCGTCACGCGAGCATTGAAAGACCCTTGGAATTCGCCCTCGGAAAAAATTTAAACCGGCTTGTTTGCGCCAAACTTCTGCAACAACGTCCAATGATTAACGCATAAATAATTGACGAATAATCGATAATGCCCGCGCCAGTGGTCCACTTTGAAGCAGGCAAATTATACACGAGTGCCCTCGAGCGGCGAGCATTACGAGCGTTTTTGAAATTCAATTTATCGCGATCCTTTGTAAAAAAAACCGCGTAACTAATGCAATATAATCAATAACCGATCGCCGTGCGAATTCTGTATCGTTTCCACGATTATAATCCACTTGCACTGGCACACGAATACGCGCATTAATTGTTCAGAATTTTCCAACCTCCTCGAGCTTACCATACCGTGCGATAAAATGGTGATTAGTAGTTGAAACATTCCTCCACGTAACAAAGAAGTATTCTTATCGCGATAAAAGCGACTTAGCTAACATTACAAATTTTAATTCCCATTAGCATCCCCGCGCGTAAAACAATATCGCGTGCTCCAGTTCATTCGGACGCGGCGGGGTAGCTCTTTTGAGGTAACTCATAAAATATAACGGTGCAATTATACCTGAAACGCTTGCCCGTTTGAAGACACTACACGGTGGCCCGCTCTGTTTAGAACTTTTATGGGCTAAAGCGGCCGGGGAGCAAGTCGAGGCGACGGGGCGAAGGTAAAAGCACCCTCTCGACCCGCTGCTCTCCATGCGGTACCGCATGCCGCGCATTATTGAATCCGCGTGTACATATGCAGCTATTACGAAAGGTAATTACCGGTCGTAGTAAAGGCTGGTTGCCTGAGTTTCCTGATACACGTGCAACTACACGTATGCGCGAGTCCCGTTACGGCGGGGAATCACGCTCTGAACGGTCCTCGTTCCGTGGACCCGGCTAAATATCCAGCGAGATTGCACTTGAATTCGATGTCAAGAGCCGGCAGACGTTGATGGCCAATAGGAAAATCCACCCCTCGGCGGGCCGGCGAATCATATCGCGTCTTGTTTACTATTTAAATAAGAACCGCCGGGTTCCGGAAGATAAACATTGCCTGGAACGCGAGATGAAAATATTTTCCGATTAAACAGCCGCTGAACGTAATCAAGGCACCTATTAAACGCTCGTCGGCTTGCAATGCTGCATACGCTTTTGGACGTTCAGGGGAATTATGGCGCGAGAGTTCCTTAAGTTTCTGCCACTGTGCTTGATTAAATTGCCGTTGTTAGTCACAGTGGGAAATGGATCCGCTTGTATCGTTTTATATTCTCACAGAGAGCGGAATCAGTTTCGCCTGTTCAGGTTCTCGTCAGTGCACGTTTCAAGGGATTAATTGCAGTGGCTACGTGTTAAAAACTAGCGGATATCTGCCAAGAGTTGCACAGATCGTGTTTTTAAGGACTGCAGTCAGTGGCGGGTCACCGACCACGGTGAAAGGGAAGACGTACGCGAATTTCGGCGACGGCGGATTAAAGAGCGTAACATATTTGCGAAACGATCGCTCTAACTGCTTCCTTCCGATGCTTTACGGTACTTTTTCCGCCATCGAAGCGGGCACCGCTTGGGGGTGGGATTTGGCAAGAAACAGAGGAAGAGGAAACGGGCAACGAATGGGGGATGGAAGCGCGCGAGGAAGAGGGAGAACTAAAGAGCTAAGTTATCGTTTCGGAAGTTGGAAAACTTGCGGCGATACGTTGTGGATCGTGACCAATCTATAATCGGGGTGAGTCTGACTCGCTGGTGTATCTAATTCAGCAAATTGCTAATGCACTATCTAGCCAGCGACTTGGAGTTTGATTAAAATTAACCCAGAACGCTTCGCACTTATACTAATGCTGTTCAAATTATAATCGCGGTAATTTTAGTGTTTAAAGAATCGAAGCTTAAGAGGACTACTTTGCCAAGGGAATTACCTTGTAATTAATTCGCAAAAAAAGACTTGATCTTCGAGCGATTTGACTGCCTACTTAGTTCCCCTAAGCCTCTGGAATTATGTTGGAGAATACCAGTGCCTCCTGGCTTATGAGATACGATTGAAACACCTGCCAAGTAGAGGAATCTGAAATTGGCGAGCCTAAAGTCGTTTGACCCAATTCCTGCGATCGCGAAGAACCCTAAAAACGACCCTCCAGGTACCTACGCTAGCGGCTATTGTCCACTAGGGGCAATAAATAATACCGCCCGGTGTCCACCATCGATTTTACTTCGCTTTAATGCTGAGCTATTGTGGGCCGTGTATACCGTGCACGACTGTCACGACTTCATAGACATCGTAAACGGTATCGATCGCAGCTCATTGAGAATCTTACGCGATAGAGATCCACTGTGATCCGCGCGCAAGTGTGTCCACGGTTTATGACGGATCGCGGCGGGCGTAATACTGATCCTTCGCGAACACCGAATCCCGGACGTCACGGAGCAAGGACCCTCGTTGCTGCCAGGACATCAGCCACGCTTAATTGCAATATCGTTTCTATTCTAAAACTTTGAGACGCTCTCTGTGGAAAGAACGGACTTTCCGTCTAGACGAAAGTCGACGGGGGTGTCCGGAAGGTAAATAAGGCTATCGCAGTGTTGGCAAAGCAAACAGCAACCGAGTGATCAGTAATTGCTGTTGCCGTGAACCCTGTTCTTCGATGGTAGTGGTAGAAGACCGGTGCGCCTACGAAGTGACCTGGTGAATGGGTTGTTAGTCGAAGATTACCCCGACGCCTTACAATCACGGCACCACTTTGAAACGCATGCTCCGGACCTGGCTGCTAGCTATCGACTCGCATGCCAATTAGTGAACTAGTTATCTTCCCTTCAACTATTGCGGCAAGCGTACTGATTAATAGCGGATTCAGCAATCTCGAATCAATCCTTTGCGTCTCGATGCCAGCTGGAACGCGTTAATCTCGTCAATGGGAACTATTCCCTGTTCATGAGCGAGATTTTAAATAACGTTAGTCTCGTTGAATAATTTCCGGCCGGCATGCAATCGATTAATTCGCCAACCAGCGGCGTTTTATTCTCAAACGCCCAGGTAATGTCCCGCGAATGCCGCGTGTTTAATTAAACAACCCGCGCGTTTCATCGGCGACACAAACAATTCCGATGTTCTTTAATTATCTCATAACAACAGGTATTCGCGCAAGGTCGCGGCTACATTTCGCTAGATCCACGCCGGTCGAGACCGTCGCTGGTTGAAGATAGAGGGGAACATCCGCGCGCGTCAGATTTTCGGCGCGCGTTTTAATGAAATAATATAAATCTGCACCAAGGGAATCGCATACCGGGAATTAAATCCCGCGGAAAATAAAACGCGTAAAAGTTTCTGTGTAAAAATAGAGAATCCGCTGCATCGAATTTACACCACACGGACTGTATTTTGGAAAATGGTGCGGGTTCGGTAGATTTCCGTGTGATCGCCTTGTGTGCAGAATGACATTTAAACAAGAACATAACTGTTTAAAGATACGCGGTAAAATGAATATAAATTTTCAAATCCTGTCGGGGATCTAGAGACGCGGTAGCGTCTCGACGCCAAGTACATGAAAGACACCCTGTATATGCCGACTCGTCGCACGGCTATTCCAACCTAACCTGAAAATTATTTCATTAATATCTCATCACGCTTGCAATATTTTCTAAATTTAAAGGCATTTTTCATATGTAAACGTGTTTTTACAAATATGTATCGTTGTACCATTGAATTGCAACCGAAATGCAGTCTCAAATACAAGGTAAGTTGCCGAAATTAGAATTGCGACATGTTTGAATATCATCAAACTGTTTTTCATTTGTAACTAAACTGAGGATTTTATGTATATTATAGATAATCGAAGCGTAAAATGATGCTGTGACTGGATTTATCCTTAATTCTGTCCCGTGATAATTTGTAAGTTATAATATTAAAAATTACCTGAAGTCATTCCCTATGCAAATTATCTTTGTAAAAAAAGTGGGATCCCCATAAAAAAACTTCAAAAAAGTAAAAAAATTACGCCAAGTACATGAAATTAAATAAATCACAAAAGAATAGAAGATAACAATAATTAGAATATAAAAAAAAGATGTGAAATGAAAATGATTGCAGCTCATTTTGATTTCACATCTGTTTTTTATATTCTAATTATTATATTTATATGTTATCTTCTATTCTTTTGTGATTTATTTGATTTCATGTACTTTTTTTACTTTTTTTACTTTTTTTAAGTTTTTTTATGTGGTTAACGTCTACCGTGCACGGATGTTTCCGTGTACTTTCTGCGAATATTATACTCCCATAAATTCGCTCACTCTTTGCCTTAGATGACCTTGCATGCCGCGGCGCTGAATCGTTGCATGGAAAAGCTGCGCGAGCGTTCTCGTCCTGTGATGGAAGTGATTGTCAGAGGATGGAAGATCGGTTATCGTGTTGTCTCTCTGACGAGCATTTGTATAAGTCCTGGTTGAAAGTATCCAGGACAAAGGGCGATTAGGGCAAATAAATGCTTCTTACCGGCAACCGTTGTGTCTTCACAACCCATTTGTTGGAGGTACGAGCGAACGGGGAACGAGTCGAAGACCTATCTCCTCTTGAATGGCGCGGCCGTATAGAAAGGCTTGAATAGGCTACGTATGAAATGATTAAGGCTGGAAGAAGGAAGGTGGACCCTTGAAAGGGTCGGATAAGATTATAGGTTCTTTGACGGGTATAATGGTTCCAATGCCTCCTTTCCTAGATCACCGCGTTACGCGTTTATGAACTTTAGCGTACATGCTGGCGTTAAAAGAGAAATCGTCCGCCGTTAGGATTTTTATTAATAACGTCCTTTATTTATAGACGTACAGATTCATCTCCACCCAATTATCTGCGCGCCTGAAGTCTGGGGTATCCCAGTGTCTGCAATCTTTACATTCCAGTCGATTCGAATCTTTTTCAATGACGTCTCCTCTACAATCCACCCTCCCAATTTCCGTCAGCTCAATAGCAATCACGAATGTTTGTCCCCCAATTACGATAATTTCGCGGGTTATCCACCGTTCAGCCTCCGCGTAAATTACTCGTCGGCTCGGCTCGTCTAGGTTCCACACCACGAGTCGCATCCCCGTGGTATTATTTCGATAGGAATCGCGAGCCCAGGGTGACGGGATATGAACTGGTTATTTATTCCTCATAACCTGCGAGCTGTTCGCCGCAGGGTCGGGGGAACAGCGACGGGGATACGGTGATCGATGGTAGTTGAGGGTGCGGTAAGCCTGGCTCTCCAACTTTTTATTAAAACCCGCAGGGTTAACAAGGACGCGAGCAGCAGCGTACCGCCGGGCGGGAGTGTGAAACGCGTGGCCCGCTCGACTCGTGAACGAGCCGAGGATATCGTGGGTGGCTGAAGAAGTAACCGTGGCGAAGCTTGGGCGCGGGAACGAGCGCGGGAGGGAAGAGGAGCGGGCGGAGCGGCTAGGCCTGAAGTTGGATGGAAAGAGGCGGAGATGGAGGGAGGCTGACTCGGGAGGGATGCGAATAAAAGAGGTAAAAAGAGAGAAACAGAGTGAAATAATAGCGTGGCGCTGAAACGGGACAGACGTAACGTTTGAAATATGTCGTCAGATAGGAAGACAAAGGAAACAGAAAGAGATATGAAAGAGTGAGATAAATAGGGTGAAGGGAACTCAATGGCGGGGTCCACGGGTAGGGGTGGGGACGGGTCGAAGCGGGGGACGAGGTGGAGGCGCGACGAGCGCGAACAGAGAAAGACCGAGTGGATAGAGATGAAGACGAGGATGAGGTTTTAGATGAGCACGCAGATGGGGGAATCGAGAACCAAGGGAGAGAAAAGTGAAGTGCAGGGTGATTTGCAAATTCCATCATCCCTCGTCGCATTAGCCCCCTTGCCTTCCAGGAAGATGCCGAGATACGTATACCTATATATACAGTCGCCATCGTGGCGTGATTGCACGCGACAAAAAGACGATTTGCGGCTTTTCCTCTGTCGTTGCTCCTGTGGAAGAAGCTGCTTTATGTGCGTACACATTTGACGGATAACGCGTTTCATTCGGCGGTTAATTTACCCTTAACGCTGCGCAGGGGATGATACCGTCTTCGCATTGACTAGGGGACCCTCAAGCGGACCTTTTTACTGCGTTATTTCTGTATCAACCGCGTCTTCATTTTTGTAGAAAAAAATAGTAAAAGAGCCTCTGCTTCTAAGCGTATTAAAGGTGAATAACCTCTCTCGCTTCTCCTTTCTGGCATTTAAGTTTGGGGCGCTGGCATAACGGGGAATAATGCGTTTTATTCTATCGCATACCTTTCTTTGCGAGAAGATCAACAACTTGTTCACCTATATCCAGAACATCGTTCATCTCGGTTGGTATGCCTGTTATTTTACTCCTTTGTGGTTGCTGGGCTGCTCCTTAACGGGCAGTCGTTCCCGTCTTCTATTCATGTCGATTTCCTCAAGCGGTCCGATAGCGGCGCAGATACTGAACGCGAAATAAATCTGATAAATGGTTCGACTCCTAGCCAGTCGCCATTACGATGATTCCCGGCCCGGGGAGCCGTTCGAGGTGCAGCCGACGGGGTACGTGAATTCGACTGTGGTATTGAAAAATTCCTCGATTACAACAAGGACCGAGCGAAGAAAAGCTGGTCCAGCACGGAGGACAGACCGCCCCAAATGAGGCCAGCGGATTTTTCGATTTTACTCGCATGACCGTAACTATTCCACCCTGCATTCCGTGCCAGCGTTGACGCATGCACATACTTGCACGCGCGAATGTGCAGATGGGCAAACGGATGGCGCTGGTTTTGCATAAATCACGATTACGTTAACGTTTCCGTGGCTATAGCTAAATTAAATTGAATTGAATCGTTGGCATTAGCGGACGCGGCACGCGAAATAATTCAACGCGGTGGTCAGCTGATGGATTAAAAACTGCGGCTCGTGATAAACAAACGGCGACGCGACCATCTGTACATTAAACAAATTGAGGGAATCGTAAATCATGCAACAGTCTCAGTGCGTCCTGAGGCTAATGAAACACGACATTGGAAGAGGATTAAATGTCACAGCTGACACGGTATGAATGATATTACATTTATAAAGTAGTCAAAAAAGGAATTAGAGAATCTCGCGTCAGGAGATTCGTTTTGCATTTACCGTCGCAACAATTTTTTACGTCTTCATTCGGTACTTTTAATATTATATTTATGTTTGGATTAATACCACCCTGTTACATTGGTTTCTCCACTGATACTCGTTTCCCCCATTTACCCGAGAGCTTTTTAAATCAATCCCCGCCGAAATCCCACTCTTGTCGGTGCCCTTTTACCGAATGAGACCGTCGAGTTTTGGCGAATCGGTGTGGCTGAAAATGTATCTGCCAACATGTTCAAGCTGAAACGTAGTTTTTCGACTCGGAAAGAACTCGAAACGGAAATTGGTCCTACTGAATGGACCGGTCAAAGAGCAGCCAGCATTTTACGTGGGGATGACTTTTAGCGTGTTCGTCTACTTGGGTTGCATCGACTGTCGAGCAGTCATCTAGCTGTGTATACACGCGACCCCTCCCCCGCGGGCAGCTTCGTCGCTCGTCGCTGCATCCATCTGCCCTTTCAAGCCTTTTATTTCCTACCCTACCTGTTCAGAGAGGGACCTTTACCCTCAAAGTATTCAGATACCTGTGCACTTCACTTTACGTCCAAAACCGTCCTAGTTCTTTTTTTTTTTTTTGCCCCTTCCCGCTGCAACTGCTGCGCGTCCAAGAAGAAGAATGGCAAACAGCGTTAAGAATGCATGCACCCCGGGAACGAGAGAAATTCGATTGTCGACAAACGGACCGTCGATGTTCGTAAATCGGGAGATCGTATAAATTTATACGCTCCTCACTGTTGGCAACTTCTACTCGAACGCGAGGACATAAACAGCCACCCACGTGCTCGAATTGTGTTTGGTTTAATTGAAACTAGCAGAGGCCGGTAATTTACCTTTATCCTCAGTTACTCACGCAGGAGAGAGTGAATATTTAATCAACTTTAAAAGATGCAGATTTATAAGTGATTCGATTTAATTTCAGTCGACATGCGACTGCATAATCGCGTTTCCTTCGAGGCAGGAGCAGAGAAATTCCCCGCAATTCCGCGGTCGATCCCGTAATACGAATTTTACAGATCGCAGTTCACCCGATAAGGAATCGTAAGGGTGTATTTCCGAAAGCGACTCTTAGTGAATTTTTCATCGCTACGCCGCGCTACCCCCGTCCTTTCAGGCCTTTTATTTCGCTCGCTACGCGTTCGTTCAAACCTTTCATCGAGCTCCGGGTACGTACACCACTAGGCTGACCCAATTCCGGCGAGCATGATGCACTATAGGGACTAGATTCGTCAAGAAAAAATTATGTGGCATCTGGGCTCCGCGTTTTTCGACGTTAATGCTGGTAAATGACAGTAGAAGCTCGAACCGAGAAATGCTCGCGAAATACGTGGAAATGTTCAACATTTTCGTTTCTGCTTTTGCGGAATGAAACGCGAGGAGAAATTGCAGGTAAAATTTCGGTCCTCTGTTCCTCCTTCAATAATTATATTCAATGTTTTGCGGCAAGCTACTTTCACGTCCTTATCGTGCAAACTAATTTCGCAATTTTAATCTATACCGATCAGAGCTACTCGTTTTCTATGTTTCCCTGATGAACGAAATATATATCTATATTGCGAATAAATCGATAGGTTTCCGAGAACAGAACTGGGGTCTGATTCAATCGTATTATTTACATCGCCATGTATTTCCCCTGTGTTATTGCACAGTAAACTGGAACGACGTAACGTCTCAATACTTGTCTTTCCAGGAATTCCTGCCATGTTATTTCTCACATTTCTTATTTCTTTCTCGACGAAACTCCGCTATAGCTAGTATAAATACATGCGCTGCGTGTTTACAATTGGCAGTTTTACGGCGGCTCCTTAAGCTTCGCTTTCTCGCATTTACCCGTTCTCATTGCTCCTTACGGAATTGCCTTTCCACTTATCGGAAAGGCTCTCCCTCCGTCGTAATTTAAAGAGGGGAACGATTCCACCTTTTCATTTCTTCCTACGCCTTTTCTAGCCCGGTCGTGTTTCGCCGATTCCTGTTTCCTGTGTAATACAAGAATTTCCGAGGGCGTTTGTTATTTCTTTGCAGACCCGGCATGTTGATGTTTCATGAACAAACTATTATCTCCTGTACCGGCGTCTGAAACATACTGCTCCACCTTCGACTCAAGCATCACCAAGGACTATTTAATTATCCATTTCGGTTTCAAGGGAATGCCAAGGTATTTATAATTGCGCAGAAGCAACTGGCTGTACCAAAAGCTTTCGAATCTCCTTCCCGTGTCTCGCTAAAGAATTTCATCAGCTTCGAGATATTTCCCGAGAACGAAATCTCTCCTCTGCTCAGAGCCAGACATTCGCAAGTAACGAAGGAGATATGTGAAAGCCAAACGGAATGGAGCCCCGATTGGTTAACTTGGACCGAGGATTTAAACCCTGTGCGCCTCAACCCCCCCGAGTAATTACTAACCAGCATCGGTCGAAAGGGTCCGAGACCCTTTCGCGGGGCGCCGTTTGGCAATGGCAGTCACTTCGATCGCGCTGTTCGCGCGCGACAATTACTCCCGGCGCAAGAACCGACCGAAACGTGATCCTGAAAATCCGGAGGCGCACAACCATCCAGAGGAAGACTGCACGGTAAGTGCCGTCACTAACGGAGCACTATATACGGGGAGCTCGTTGCACCGTAACCACCCTAGCTACTCACCGCATCGCACTGCATCGTGCTCGACGAGGAACCTGAGGAAAGGGTGTACCGTTCAACAACCTCCGCTGTTTTATCGTTCCTGAACCATGGCCCTCTTACTCTGCTTTCGCCTTCTTTTCTACACCCCCTTCCACCAGTTTTTCCCTTTCTCCCTGTTCATCCCTCTCGCTGTGCCACTCTTGTTTCCCTCGGCTGTGTTCCCCCGGTTTTTCCTTCCTCTACCCCGGCCTCTCAGTTCCATTAGTAAATTTCTAACGTTCATTGCTCATTCGCTTGTTTTCCCTTCCCACTTTTACTGCTCCCTCTTCTTATCGTGCGTTTTATACGGCTATACTTAACCCGGCAACTTTCAAATCGCGGAAATCTTTATTTTAACGAGACGGCGTTTGTTACAGCTGGATCCTCGTGCCGCTTTCTCTCTATCTCTTCAGTTATTTTCTCTGCGAATGAGAGTGTTTAGAGCATTTTTTACGCGGACGTAATATCGATGATAGAGCTAGCTGTGGTGAGTGGAATAGAACATCTCATTTGGCTTTCTATTTCTTTAGAATTAAGGGAGCATGCCTACCTAGAACGGTCAAAACAACATGCTTCTTTGGGATTTTTTTCTAGAGAAACCGATAAACTTTTATTGTTAAACATTACTCTATTGGATAGAGTATATCTTATGGATATTTCAGTATTTTTTGTGGGAAAAAGTATTGAAAGCTTTATGAGTTACAGGCGATGCTCGAGACGTCCTTTTTTAGGCGCTTTACAGTGATAATCGTAGCTCGATGTAGGATCATCCAAAATTGAAAATTCGATATTTTTTTTAAATAGTATATGAAATTATCTAGGTGCTTTTGGGCCCTATTTTGGAAAGATTATTTTCAGACAAAATGGTGGCTGTGTAAAGTTGAAGCATCGATATTTGGCAAAAAATCGCTCGTTTTTCGAGTGTAAAAAAAAATCTAGGTGAAAAAAAAGATAAGCTCCCTATAGCGTTTAGATGTTTAACCCTAAAATAAGTCTGCGGAAGCCTCGAGTAAATCGGTTCATTATTTTTTGGGTTATGTGTTATGTGTGTCACCGACTTTGAAAACATGATTTTGAGAAAAACGCGTTTAATGTTTTGGGTCTGAGCGCTACACCGAGGAACACCTACCTACTTACACGCGTATAACTTTATCAATTTTGGTCGAATTAACTTGACAGTTTCAGAGAACATTTTCAAGATATTGTACTTGAAGAAAATATAAAAATTGATTTTTCGAAAATTTCTAGGGAGGCCTCCCCCTTAAAGCCGTTTTTGTTAAAAAAACTGCTTATCCAGGGCATCAGTTTTCGTCGTAAATGAAAATACTGAACGATTGTTTATAAAATTCCAGTGGTAATGGAAATATCTTTCTCCTAAGACGACAGTGATTCGGTCTTGAGTAATACCATCGGATCCAACACTCAGAGTGGCTGCACAGTAAGTCCGTCAAATAATTGCGCGTCCGTAGGTACTTAATTGCGCCGCTCAACAATAAATTACAGTCGGATTCCTGTTGAAACGCCCGACTAAAATGTCTTTCTACAGAAAGATGCAGTGCGCTTTTCATTCGGCCGTGCCGCCTCTTGTCCGGGAGAATTAAATTTCTCCATTCCCTTTTACATCGACAAAAGGCTTACAGCTCGAAGCTCTCCCCTCGAAAGTTTAATTAACATTGACTTGGCTTATTTTTAACAAGCCACCTCGAAATATCGTTAGCCCAAGGGGCATCCTGGGCGAACTTCCGGCATCGTTGCGTTCGGCTACACGCGTTTCGCCAACTTTAAATCTGTCCGCTTATTAGCCCATTATCGTTAAGACCCAGCTTCGAAAAATTCTACGAGGCAGCCTTGCGAGGCGATGCAGTTCCCTATTCCTCGCCCTTTCAGCGAATTACACGGATCCTCTTGTAGCCTTTATGTCGCGCTTTAAACGTTCGGCTAATCCTTGCGCACATAATTACAGCGCACAATTAGAATTGATCCGGGGGGCTGCATTCATTTCGCGCGCGCGCAAAAAAAAAAGATATTTAAACGGCGGGTAAATTCCCGGCGAAGCGCGCGTTCCCTCTTGCCTTTCATCGGGAAACTGCGCGCGATCCTTGAAACTCTCGAGGAGGCCTGGATATCGCCTCGCGCTAATGCGACCGTCATGAAAATATTTGCGCGGAGACTCGTCGCGCGAAGTTACGTTTTTAATTAAAATTCCCGACGCTAATTACGGCCGTACAAGTTTTTGGAAATGTTAAAATAAATCGCGTTACTCAGTCGTATTCCGGCGGTATATCTGGTGGTGGAACGAGGACGCGGCGTTTACTGGTGGGACGTCATTATAAGCGCACCTTTTTAATGGAGAAAAGAGTTAGTAAGTTCATTCAATGCATTTAGTAAGCGTTGATAATAATTAAGTACCTGCAGTAATTGAGCTTCCGATATAGACGTTATCATATCGCTATTTTTAACAGTAATTAACTTGACAACTTGAAAGGAATTACTATTTTATGACACAAAAAAGGCGAAGGCTTATAAAGTTCTCAGAATGTGGCTCTTCTTGTGCGGTAAGGAAATCTCCAGCTTTTTTTAACACTTCGCGCAAGACGCGACCTACATATTTAAGGGTCCTGGCAATACTTTCGATTCGTCTGGAATTCAGTTCCCGTCGTCGTTAGGTCGAGCCAGTAATTGCTCGAGCGTATTACACAAGTAGTAAAGCAAATTATTAGTCTGAGACGTGAGTGGCGTATATTTAGATCGGATATGTGCTATTGCGTCAATTGGTTTGGACCCGCAGAATGGGCGCCAGTACTATTTCATTAATTACGAGAGCAAATTGAAAGGTAACGAGCTTGATGAAATACTATGTGTTGTAATGGCTCGGCCGAATATTACATGTGCCACCATTCCCAGGATTTCTATTATTGAAACACGTCGTAATAATTCCAAGGCAAGCGCTCGTCGTCACTGGATACGTCTCTGTTAATTTAATTAAAGTAACTGTAACGAATTTAATAACATAATTGATCTCTGTCACGTAATAAATATATTTCATTAAGTAAAGTAATCATCACATTTACTTTCGACTGGAAAATTAACTGCGATGCGTTTAAATGTAATTATATTTCGGGGCAGACTATGCATATTAATGCTTGGGCAAATAACTGGCAAGATAGAGAAAGAGACATGGTTATTTGCCCGCGGCCTTATAAGGCGACACCCTTCATATTCCTCCCGAGTGGCACTTCCTCTTATCTCTCTTCCGTAACACAGGAGTTTCCATAAGTTGATAGAGGAATTATGATGGAAGTTAATGCGGAAATACGGCAAGCCATTGAGTCAGTTTGACAACGCGCGCGTCCCCTGCGGTTTTGCGCAACGCTTTAACAATCGACCGCACCGTTTGCAATAATTTTCCGAGTAAAATATCACCAGAGATAGACTAAATGGTGAAATATCTCCCGTCGCTCTCACGTTCACGTCATTTAAGATTAATAAACACCCACCACCAGTGAGGATCCAATTACCGAAAAGTGTGCTCCCAGCGTGGCTTCTTCTCCAATTGAACGTCATCAACAGAATACTTTCGATTCTCAGAAGTACCTAAAATTACACCAATCATATGAAAATGTACACCACAACACACATTCTCAGAAATACACAGTTAAAAGCTTTCGGAGGCAAACAGATTGAATATAGAATGGCTTGGGTGCAGGTGAAATTGAAGCCCACATTAAAGGTAAACAGAAAATGCTCGATAATACTGTGAAATTGAGAAATTGCGATGAATAGTGAATTACACATGTCGGGCAAGGAATATATGGAGGGATGGTCGTGATGAAAAGGGAGGACGACGTAAAGCGCGAACTGGAGAAATACTATTAGGGTAATAAGCCATTAAATTTGCCAGGGAAATCTCTTGGCTTCGAGTTATCTACGGATTGCAGGTGTAAAAATAATACCTCGCTCCTTAGCTTGTGCATGCCTCATCTTTATCGCTCCCGACGGGTGCGCGTGCAAGATGGCTCAGCGAAAGCCCCGTCGGTTTAAAGCTCGATATATGTAGCTGCGTGCAAGTCGTGCCGCGCCGGACATCGTGATTTTAAGCTTCGTCCGATGAAAAATGGCCCTAGCCACGGCTCCGCGTGCAATTACAAGCGGGATTCGCGCGAGCTTTTCGAAAGGCTTTCGCGACGCCCTGTTAACGAGCAGACAATGCATTTTTTCGCCATTGGGGACGGATTGATAGTTAACTCCGCGCGATGAAATTATGAATTCATGAAACGTGACAATTACCTGTTTTTCAAAAAGATCGAAGTACCGCGTGTACTTCTGCGCGAAAAGCTTCTCCATATTTCGTAAGTATACGATCGCACGAACCGATTGCAAGCATTTGCAAGAAATTTTCGAGCTTTAAGATCTCGATAAGCCGTCCGATTTTCGAGGCATTGAATATTAAATAACGATAATTTTGCGACTGTACCATGAGGCTGCTCGTGGGCGGGCAACTTTTTCGAAAGTTCCGCAGTGAGATCGGATAACCGTATACTTTAATACTCCCTGGGCCGAAGTTAAAATTCTTATCGGATGAGATACCTCGGCTATCTTTGGACCGAGGAGAGAGATAAAGGGAAATCCAATATAAAAAGATGAAACGGTTCTGGAGAGCGAGGAGAATGAAACTTAACATTCAATACCCGTTATTCACGGACGTTATTCACCGTTTCTGTATACACAGTCGTGGCTGTGTTGGTAGCTCGCCGTGACGCAAAGGCGAGAAGTATTATTTTAATCAGTGCTCTTAATTCTTTGAGAACCGATCTATTTTCACTCTGCGTGGCCAAACCTTCTTCTAATTAAAAATTGGCCGCATAGAGTTCACTGCAGCTCAGCGTCATTTTTGAGTTACCATTTTCCTATTTTTTAATCTTTTAACTTTTGAGTGATAAGCGTACATTCGTGATACGATCACGCTCTAATAGTCTTTTCCTATAAATGTAAATTTTGATATATTGAAATATGTATTTGAAAAAATAGTTGTTTGAAAAAACAGTTCACATTTTTAAATTTTATTATTATGTAAAAATTTACAGAAATATTGGCAAAGACATATCCCGGGGTGCGATACACCCTGTGTGCCCACGAAGGGTTAAAGATGACAATTGCGATAGTAGTACCTCTCTGTAGATTTTGGAAAAATTATCATTTCAATTAGGTACATTAACATGAAAACTGTCTTTAAAACAACGAATTGTAGCGAAGTCCAATAGATTTCTGTAAATTGAAGAGCAACGTTGACATTCGCTTGATTTGCAAAAGCAATTTCTCATTTAAAGACAGCAGTTTCCGTCGACATTAAGTCGGCAGGCTATCGTTCGAACGTACTTCCCACGAACTTTACAAGTCCCCCGTTCGCAGGCCGCGGAACAGGGGAAACCGAGACTTTATCTTAACTCAACCATTCCCGTTGAATTCGATAAATCCTTTTCAGCTTTCTTTCTCCCTCCCCGGCCGGCCGGGCGGTTTTCGCACCTAATCGATGGAAGAACATCGATTATCACCATGTCCGGGTCGCTCTGCACCGATTCCACCTTACCTCTGGCGCGGGGATTCGCCGCTCGGTAAAATAAACTCGCTGCCGCGTATTCGGAATCCCCTCTTATTGTAATACGGAATAGCGAGACGGGAGAAAGATTACCCGCGACGCTTTGACGTTGAATTGGATCAAGTCTGTCCGCGATATTTCATTTAAACTTCCACCATCCGTTCCATTTTGTTATTCCGGGCTTGTAACGCGTTTTGTAAATGAGCCTGTTACAAAGTCGATGAAAGTGCTCGTGTCAAGGAACACGACTCTCAGCCGAATCCCATTTCCCCTGCGTCCCTCTCCGCGTAACGTTTCATCGTCTAGACCAGGGTGTATATATATATTTTCAGACGTATCGTTGCTAGACCTCTGCGTTTCAAGCATTTCATTGAGTGTGTCTTTCAATAGTCGCTGCCATCAACAGTCGCCTTCCTGATTTAAGTTTCAGTCGAGGTGTTATCCCCAGGATGTAAAGGAACGTAGAAACTGATGAAAATGATCAATCAAAGAGTTGGATTTTCTGTTAGTCTCTCACTAGCAACGGTCTGTCGTCGTTTCGCAAGAATGCCCCTGGTGGTACAGACTAAGTTCTTGCGGGTGCACATTAGTACGACATCTTTTTGTCGACATGATTACTAGAGCATGCTGAAGTTCGCTTAAGGAATTTAGGAACGATCTGTATATTCGACTCCGGACACCGAGCTGGAACTAACACGGTGAATGTGTTTTGCTCCCACGCACAGGCATCGCCAAGCAACGATGATGGTTTCTTCGGTGAGCAGAGGGCTGTTAGTTCCTTACGAACCGGTCCAAGTAGTGCTGGAGGTGAAGAGAGAAACCGTTTGTTTCCTGCAATCTGCTGGACAGTAAATTTCAGCCGACTGGCGTGCATGGCGCGCTAGAACTGCAGGATGGGAATGGCTTTTGGCTGAATATAGGGGAGTCGAAGAACCTGAGCTGCTGGAACTTAGGGGTAGAACTATCCAGAGGGGGATAGGTGAAGGGGTACGTTAACTGGAAGCCACCCGGGGAAACAGCTGATCTTCCAGCGTCTGCTTGCTGTGGTTTCTCATGTACAATCGCTATGGTGCGCTATCGAATTCCTGCGATACCGATTTCAGGGACGTCATTATACGGTTCGCGAGAAACCTGACCATGGTTTACCATGGCTTCCTTAGCGACTTGGTTGACGTTAATCCTCTTATGGGTAATTGACGTTACGCAACGATAATTTACTTGCGCATACTTGTATACACCCTGTAGCGAGTTAATTACTGCTCGAGGAGGATTCTGGGTGAGTCGATGGCGCAACGTCATCGACGGAGGCTGCTCATCGCTCGTGAATATTGAAGGACATAGGTACTCGCGAATGCACATTGCGTGGTGCGCAACGCGATAAGGAATGGGAAGCACAGGGTTAGGATTTCGAAATTCCTCTGAGTAACTCCTGCAGAGAGGGTTGCAGATTGGGGTAGGAAAATATAATGCGAGTCGCCTAGCAGTAGGATCTAAATCATCTCCATGTTACCTTCCGCGTTATCGTTTAATATAATCCATTAAATCGCACGCGCTGATTAAGGGGTCATTGTACTTTGATCGGCCGAAAAATTAAGATAATTTGTAAAGATTTTTTTCTCAGTAAATACAACATATAATGAAATAAATCTTTTAGGTATTTATTAAGTTACTCTTATACTATACAAGAATAATTTAAAAATAATTTTTGCAATTTGTTTTAATTATTTTTTTTACAGTGTCAATACGGCACCTAAAAAAGAGGTTGTTGATGGCGCAGGTGATTTCCCGGCTCGGGCTTATCCGAAACAAAAAATTCCAAAAGATTCTTAAATCTATATGAGACCCCTAGCTGGATTAATAATTTTTGTCGAGAAATAACCGAGATTTTTCTCATGTAACACGCGAGATTACAACCTTTTAGGTGTTTTGTCAAACTTTTTTTTCGAATCGGCGACACTTTTTTACTTTTCAATAAAAATTGTTAATTCACGAAACCGTAAATTGGTAATAATCTTCGCGCGTGGTTACTATCAACGTACGCGACTCAATTCACGATGATTCGAAAAACCGTGCGTAATGATTGGCTACGGTCGGTCGGTGTCCATTCGGTGGGACGATTTCTCGTCGAAAATCCAGCTGGTCGCGTCCGTTCCATGACGGTACAAAGACAGCTCCGACCATTTTCCAATTACCCTCTGCTCGGATAAACGCACTGAATGCAGTCACACTCAGGAAGAATTAAAGCCCAGCTGAAATCGAAATATTGATTTCGAATGTTCATTTCGCGAGCTTCTCGGATTATGAATACACGCCGAATTCGCGGGACGTAAATTCCCTCGCGCGAAATCAAAATGTCCCAGCGAGTGATTACGTGTTTTGTCCAACCTCAACGAGAGAGCCAGACTGTCGTCTATTATTCGGCATTATATTTCGCGTTATTCACGACGCAATTCCGCTGGATTTACCCTTGGCCGTGTCGGGGGAGGGAAAAAAATAATTCTGACATTCGCGATTGGCCTCCACCGGATTGTGGACGCGCTGTCGGAACCTCGTGACTGAAAATTGGTCGGTGGCCAAATATTTGTGTCGCGAAAGATCCATTGCTTTATTCCTTCCTTTTTAACGAGTAGGTATCTATAATAACTATTCCATATGTGGGCTCCGAGAATATGGCTAAATTACGAGATCGGTTCTCAGTGAAAGCACAAAGTATCGAACTTTAAACCGCCACCTTCGGTGGGGTGGTCTCCTAAAGTCTGAAGGACGCATGGCAGGAGTCCAGTTCACTTATCCCGCGACCTCCCTCCACGTTTCCCCAGCTTCCTATACTTCATAAATGACTGAGATTCAAGGAAGGACAAAGCTCCCCACCGTAACGCGATATAATGCTTAGACCTCGATTTATAAGTGATCATAAGAATCTATTACGGGCTAAAAAGGGTCGCGCTGTTCCGTTCACTCATGTTTATTGTAGATTTGCATGCGCTTCCTGCATGGCCGCAAAATATAAGACTCGGAAAAGTCCCGATCCCTCGGCATACATGGGCCGCATTCACCTCGCGGCGCAACATCAAAGGTAAAAGTACTCCCGGCTAATAAATAATTAAATACGCGAGCCGTATGGCGTTTCGCGTGGAAGACATCTCGTTAAAATATGCAGCATTCCCTGGTAGACTCGTGAGACGTGCCGAGTCATGCAACATTCCGACGTCCCTGGATAAAGAAAGTCACCGATGGGGGTGCAAAAGAATTATGACGATACTCGCGAAGCTTCGATGATCCCCAATGAACTTGAAAAGTAGGAACTCGACGAACAAGTACATTTACCTGAATGTTCAGGAATTCCTTCTTCAGGGAAATCAGCTGCAAAAACTTCTTGCGCGGCCACTTTTACATTGCCAAAATCGAGGTAAGTTGTCAAAGGAGCCACTTTCTAGAAACTACATTCCCGCGGTCTAAAAGGAGACTCCTACAGACTCCCTGAACAGCACAATCTGAAAGCAATGTCTATTCGTTTGAGCACATCTTGCATATTCGACGGTGTGTCGCTTGTCTACGTAATCTTCGCCACAGAGGCCAAAGTGGATCCTTCAAGCAGCCATTATATCTCCATAAATCATCAAGGTGTCTGAAAGGGTAACCACGAGATCGAACGTCCCGACGAGGAGGAATTAACGAAACAGGCCGCGTCCGTCGCGAAACTCAATTACACGTCATTAGACGCGTCCCACCGGCATGGCACTTGGATATAAATTATGTCCTCGTAGTATGCAAGATCAGAGGATAAGACGACGCCGGTAGCATTAATGACCGGTGCATTAACCGGCGCACGTGGTTCCTCGGTCGCAAAGGCCGCGAAAGTCCCTTCTTATTAAAAGACGAATTAAAAGCTGCTCCATTAAAACCGCTCGCCGCGGGACGTTTTGCATTATTCATGTCGTTGGAGATCGTGTCTTTGTGACCGATCGGCCGACGTACCGAGACAATTTAATTATCCACCGCGAAACGTTCTTTCGTTTAATTAAAGGGAAACGCGTGTACCGCGTACCTCGGTCGCGCCGAACCTGTAAATGAGTGACTCAAAAATCCATCCCCCGCGCCATTGACGGTGGAACGTGCACTGCCGTTTATATCGAAGCCTTGCACAAGCTCTAGGCAATTATTCCCGCCATAATCGTTGCTTCTAACACGATTCCCCACTACCACAGTAACCTAATTACTCAGTTCATCACACTTTAATTGAAGTTTCTCGACGATCTGCAAGTGTTCACCCTTTTGTTCGTGTTTCGAGCTTATCATTTTGAACAACTCTCATTGGATGGAATTTCTAAAACGGTGCACGTTTGCAAACTTATAGACACGTGTAGGACAAGGTGTATCAGCTCCCACAGTGTGTCTGACCATAGACACTCCTCATTCCCTAACCCAGACACTCTGCATTTTCGCGTCGCACCAAACAGACTTTGCTCGCGTAAACAAGAGCTTCATAAATATGTAGATAATATGAATCACCCCACGTAAGATTCTCCGCTCGATCCATATAAAACGAAAGAGGTATTTGTACGACGAGGTCGTTGAAAAAAAAAAGGAAGCCAATTCAATCAGTTGATTTCACATTCATGGAAACTCTTTGCAAAAAGGTCGGTGTATAATGTATCGAGTTGAAAGTAAATTGATTCCAACGGGAGTTTAAAGAACTAAAGGTCTATAGGACTCGGCACTCCATATAGGACGAACAATACATCGTAATTTGGTCGGTGCAATTAAGGCACGTAGCGCCCTAGTTGCTGCGCCGGGCAGGGAATAATTAAAATTTTCCTCTCGTTGCCGAATTAAAATTAAGGTGAACTTTTTCCGATAATGCGGGAGCACGATAATTTCCACGGGACAATATTCCGACAGCGCGTCGTCCCCATTCGCTCGGCATTTCCCTGAAGCCACTTAAGTGTCTCGAAGTTAGAAAGCAGGTTGCCACGGGGAACAAAAATGCAGCTAATCGCGTTTGTCCGGGTGGCAGGTTAATAAGAAGAAAAAGCGAAGGACGCTGAATGGGTTGCCTCTACGGCCCAGGAGCCAGGACGGTGTCTTTCCGTCGTATAAAAATTAATTAGAAAATTTCGTTAAAAGCGGAAGCAGGTAAGTGGCGCTGTTGGCTAATAAAATGCAAACCGTTCGCCACTTGAACCTACTTTTAATCACGATCGATGGTACAGTGGCGAGATCTCGATAAACATGGCCCACGACTGAATGTCGATACGCATGATTCGTACAAACGCCGGCAAGTTTCGAGCGTTCAATTCGAATCAATTGAAACGTGCCACATTCCGCGACGCGCGCGGAAGTTCAGGTCGGCTGTTTTATTTTTTCACTTCTCGCAATGTACATTTCAACGCCCTGGAATCTTTTAATGATCCGTGAGAATGGAGCTGTGCATAATCCGATGGTTTCGCCTCGCGGAATAGCGGGGGCATGAGAAAAAAGATTTGCAATTCTAGCTGCCGGATGGGTGAGATAGATAATGAGATAAAGCCTGATTTTGTGAAGTTAAAACACACGGTGCATTATGCAGATTCTCGTTAAGCATTTCCGAGTACGAGATTCCGAGTAAGAGTTTTAATTCCGCGAGATACCAGAGTTAATAATTTTACTCACTAATCTACTCCACTAAAGGGCAAAACAAATTGTTCCTCTGCGTTACTATCGGACATTTTTCAACTGCCTACGAGCGGCTCGCATCATTCAGCTCGGGGCAGCGGTGGAAATTCCAGCATTAAGCTCATCAGTTTAAAAAAGCGCGACTGACGGGCGGCGGGGAATAAAAAAAATGCGGTCATATTTTTGGAAGCGATTCTCGGGTGAATTCCATCGGCCGCGGCGCGGAATTTCGATCGGAACGAAATAAACTGCAAGCTGTCGGGACGATAAAAAAGCGGCCGCATTACATTTCGGGCGAATTCACGTGGCAGAAAATACCAGTTTGGGAAATTCCAGCGAGCATGCCAGTGGCCTTACCGCGCCACATATCTGGACGCGGAACACGCGTCAACGGGATTCAGCTACGTATAATCATTCCCAACGACTATCTTTACAGCTGCCTAGCGAAACAAATTGCACCGGGACAACATCAAACAGAGTTCTCAGCGGTGAACGGTTCCATTATGCGGAAACAGCGGCCCCGGGACGTTTAGCCCTGCGATGACGATAATGGCAACAATCGCAATGCTAAATGAGGTGTTTAATGGGAACGGAAAAACACAAAGTTGAACCGGTTACGCGAGCGAATGCAACCGTGGAAAGCTTTATCCAAGGAACTACAATCGATTCCCCGCTGGTTGCAATTAATTTCGCTGCGCCGATTTTTAAACCTTCGCCACCTCCCCTCCGACGTCCTCTGCAACTACGCCAATTAATTGTTTCTTCGTCGACTAAAAGGAGGAGAGTTGGCGTTTAGTACGTCGTCTGCTGAAATAACAAAACACTCGCAAAGGACGGAGCACAGGGAGCCGTAGGTATTAAAAACCGTTTCCGAAGTTAGTGCTTCGTCCTCGCAATACCGATCGAAGCGTTTCTTCCACTAAAGGAAAACTTCCCGGTCGGTTTACCGGCGGGCAATGGAACGAGGAGGGTGGGAAAGGAAAAAAAAATAAGGACGAAACGAACGGCGGAAACGCTCTGGGAATCTATGCGATCGCGAGACAAATGTTGCGTTGATCAAAGGGGAATTCGAAACGGTTCCTATCGTGAAAGCGGCGCGAAGATTGCAGAGAAAAGGGCGAAGTAACGGATCCGTCTGATCCGGCGCCGAGTTCGACTACTATGCCGTACCTCGCGAGACGTATTCCACTTCGACATGGCACGCCGCAAATCCGTAAAGCTCAAATCCCACGGACTCCCTGTGGATTTGGCGGTGGAAAGGGGAGTCTCGTACCGGCAACGATAAAAAAAGAAAAGAAGAGAGGAACGGACGCGGGGAGGAGTCGGAGGGGCTGGGGGAGAAGAAGAAGAAGAAACGAAAGAGAAAAGGAATTTCGAGGCTCAGACGTCGCTCGATTGGAAGTACAATTTGGAAGACTGAGGGTGTACACAGCCAAGGGAATTTGTTACCGGTCGATGCCATGAATATTCGATGTATCCTCCCTATCGACGCACAAAGTACCTGTCAAAACAGCAATTTCGAGCGTTAATGCCGTTGCAAGGACAGCGTTTACCAAGCAAATACTGCGCCACACTGTTTGCCTCTTATTCGTGAGCCTTGTATCGTACTCGATATGATTAATATTTTGGTATTGATCAGTCGCGCGAAGGGACGGGGTTGCCATTGCGAGAGCTTCGTGAAACTTAATGCAAACTCGACCGTTCAATTACCGTTGCGTGATGGGCGCTGGGCTTCAGCTGCTGTATATCCGTCTGCGTTCGATGGCTGGGAAGTTTGACAATAACACTGCACATCTTGCAGAAGTTGAATTATTATTCAGCCGGCAAAGGTTTGCGGGAAGATGCGTGACTGACTCGCTTTCAGAGAACATTCCGGGCTTATGTCTGTACGCATTATGCGCGCTACAGAACACCATTACGAGGGTCGATTTTTATGGTTCGGCGCGCAACGTAGGACCCCGTACCGTAGGAAATTTTGAGTGCTCGGCGCGCAATGCGCCCTGTTGCACATGTTTAACCGCACAGTAAGGGTACGTTTATGCTGGAGCTGCGTCGATGAAGCGTCGAAATACATTATATTGTTTCGTAATGGAACTGTTTACATTGGAGCAGCGAGCAGAGCAACGCTTATTAAATGACTAACGATAAAAGCGTCGAGAAAGAAATATTTCTTTTTCTTCGTTATTACCGCCGATCTCATATAATGACCTTATTCACCCTTTAGCGCCCGCACCTAGATCGCGTTGAAAGGAGAAATATCCTGTTTTCTTTTTATCATTAAAAATGGTCTGAATTTATATATTTTTATAATAAAAAAATTATTTATGTTTTTCCAGATGGTAAAATGCATAAAACTAATGAATACAGAGTTCAGGTAGGTCAAGCTTTTTTCAGTGAATAAAATTACGCTAAACATGAGTACTACTTAACCTGTTGCAAGCAGCGAAATGCGAATGCAAACTGCGAAACGGCAAAACGGCAAATAAAAGGAATGTATCATGTATGATACGTTTGGCGCTAAAGGGTTAACGATAGATATTCAGTAAGTACTTACATAAGTAAGTTTTAAATAAATCACGTACGTTTTGGGCAGCACGAGCTGGCTTACCAAAATCAGGCCTCACATTTAATTGCCTTGAAATTTCTCGTAAATCTACTAATGATGCTGAATACCTTCTATATCAATAATTATTGTGTTATGCAAGACACAAATAGCTTTAACAATACCGTCCGCTACATTATGTATTTACACTGTAAGGTTTCAGTATTGCACTAGTCCTTTTTTTAGAAATAGAAAACAGTTTTTTTTAAATCTTATCCAATATGTTGGACAAAATGTAATCAATAGTTTCTATTTTCATTCGCATGTATTCAAAACAATTTTGAGGATATTTTCTTAGGTCGTTATATAAACGATGGAACTATCCAAATTCATATCTATTAGTATTAATGGGATGCATACCTACAATGTTTATTTTACAGCGTAGACTTCCGATGTCCCATTTTACAGCAGTTGAAAATAATAATAATTCTTCTTCAGAATCGCTCATATCTAAATGGTTCATCTTCCCGAAACCTTAAACGACTGAAATAGTTATATAATGACAGCTCCACTATAAACACATCAAAGAAATATATTTACGTGCAGCTTTTATCGTTGCTCTGATCGACGCTTTTATAGTTTCTATCGCAGCTCCAACATAAACGTACCCGTAGAATTGCTAAGACGGGACTGCGAATGTGAAAATGTATCTTTCAGCTTTTTAGGGAGTTTTTAGAGGCAACATACACGGGAAGTCATAGAGAGTTCAGCGAACTTTTACGTCTTGAGTGACTTTAAAGAGAGAGAGAGAGAGAGAGAGAGAGAGAGAGAGAGAGAGAGAGAGAGAGAGAGAGAGAGTTTCAACGAGTGCTCTAATAGAGGGATGTTTCTAAATGTGTTTACGCATTTTAATTTAAGTTCACTTTATTCTTCTACCACCTTTACTTAAAGATAACAAACATCACATTTTGCGAAATCCACATGAGAAATCGAGCGGTGCAAAGGCTGAAGAAATTAGAATACTTAAGACTGCGGGAATATCCGCTTTTGTACTCGCCTCACGGAGTTCCCGAAGACTCCCAGAAATTATTATGTATTTACGCCGCTATGACTGTGATAATTCATAATATGTATTAAGATATTAATCTCGTGCCGTCGACGAACAACTGAAACGTGGGAGGTCCCGATTTAAGCATCAAAACGATGTTCCGCTCGAAGGGGCAGACTGTTAATAGCGGCAGCTAGAGAGAACAGATATTAGCTCTTCCTTAGTATATCGTTTAAATTAATGTTTGTGTATACCAGTTCCCAACTTCAACCGACACTTGAACACAAGCAAAAGCTCTATTTGCCTTTGCACTGTATTCTGTGTGATGTGCGCCGCGTTACGGATGTTTATAGAGCGGATATATGTACGGCGGCGTGCCCGCCTTCTCGTACGTACACGGCAACGCGGTGTTTTAATATCGCCAGTTTACATTTAAATGCACGCAGGACGGAAGCCCGTTTAATATAAGCGCGCAAGTAACGCACGCGTTACGTCACGATTACATGAAATGGATCGTGGTCAAACAGCGGCGCGCTGCGTCACAAGGCCCGACCGGAAAATTTATTCGATTGCGTGCCCAACGTGCGACATAGTTGCGTTCAATCTGATTAAGGGCGAAATGAAATTTTTACCGTGGAAAAAAAAGTTGCAGCGAGCACGGGAAATAAAATTTGCCTCCCTCCGCAGCCTTTCTCGCGCGTGCTGTCTGGTCATCGACGCAGCATCGAACGCGAATTTTTCATTGCCGATTACTCCCGACAGGCTAACGCGGTTAGCCCAGCACTTTTTCGTGGTAGCTGTGAGCAAAGCTTGCCAGGTTCCTAGCGGTGACGAATCGATAGTGCAATAAACGCGAGAGCAGCAGGAACAATTAATTACGAACGCGGACGTTCTGGGACCCCTTTTCGTCCTCCACTTATCTTCGCCACTGAAAGATCCTTCACTGCGTATATGCACGTCCCACGGGGTCCCGTGAAAATCCTCGCGCCCGCGTATTATCGTTTTAATTGCCACCTTGTTACGGGCGCCGCGTTACGTGCGTCGCCCGTACAATGAGCCGGTGCCGTCAAGGAATTCGCGTATCTTCGGGCCGTTCAGACACGTGTGACCCGGTACGCAAAGTTCCTACGTGGAGTTTCTCTCGCAGGGTAATCCCTGGGTACGTCGCGCGATAAGACCGGCCAGAAGAATATACGGCGGCGTAAAGTAAGCCAGAGTCGGCCAAAGCCCGCCGCGGAAGATTCATTTAAGGCTCATGAAGGGAAGCCCCCTTCGTCTCCGCGCGTCTCGCGCAGCCGTCGCTTCGTTTCACCGAATATCGTTCGCGGGCAACGAGGGACTCCGTGATAATGGAGGAGGGCCGCAGTGGAAAGTTCGTCGCGCGAGAACTTGGGATATTTTATTCGATGCCGGAATAACTTTTAATATCCCTCAGCCCCTTCGTTCGCGCTTCTAGGTTCATAGCGCCGATCGGACGGAGGCGAGGGCGATGGCGAGGAGAAAGAAAAAAGGAGAAAGGGTGAAAGGTTGGAAAAAAGTGGGCTGTCGCGGGAGAGGTACTCAAGCCTTGCCCTCCCTCCACCCGCGCTCCCTCTCACGACTTTTTAGCCATCTCTAGCCCCGGCGTCGCGCTCCACCGAGCTTCGTGGAGTTTTAATGAAGAGTTCGGGCTCTTATTGGTTTCCCCTTTAGGGCGAAAGCAACCGCCCCCGCTTCTCGCCGCTGTCCCGAGGCGTTCGCGCGTTTTATTGCACCCTCGGTCGCGTATTTTCTCCTCGATCCATAACGCCAGCCCTCCCACAGCCTCTCTCGCCCCTGGCCGCCGCCACCGTATCGCGCTCGATGCTTAAGTCGAAACGGAGCGGAGATGGAATATTATATACGCGCGGCTGTAATGTTAACTAGTTGGAAACTCGAGGACCACCGACCGACCGGGGAGCAGGAGGTTATTCCTTACGGGCGTAAGTTCCCGGAAGTTTAGGGAGACGGTAAATTGCATGGGATACATTGTCCCCCACCCCTGGAACGCGCCCGGTGCGCTGATGAAGTTCGGATGTCGAACATCCGTGTGACCGATTTCTTGGGCGAACGGCTTTGTTGGCCGAGCACACCCTCTGCGGGTTCACGGATCAGGCAGAAGTTACTGGATCGCGAGGAAGTTAAGGCCGCCGTCTTTTGTGACAACACGCACCGGTGTGACCACCAAGAGTTTAGACCAAAGGGATTCGTAACGGTCTGCATACATTCTCGGCGCCTAATAATTGACCACTTTTGGGATTTTTTTTTCTCGGGAGGTGTGAAATAAATCGAAAATTTTATAATTGTATCCTGTTCTTGGGACCTTCATTCATATAAAAAAATTTATGTGACACACTTTTATCGTATATTACTGTTCGTTTTCTGCAACCTCTGCACCAAGCAGGGGGCCTTCTTATCAGCATGATAACTTCTACAATTTACAACCTTTTTTCATGAAATATGCGTTAATCTATGCAGAATGATATTCCCTAAGGGCCATCGGGCCATTTTTTGAAATTTTTCATTTTTAATATTTTTTTTTAGCATTTAAAGATCGAAGTTGTAGACGAAAATCGATTGCTTTCTTCAAAATGGCATAATTTTTCTATTTTCTGAAAACTCAAAAATTTTGGTGCAGAGGTTGCTGCAGCCTCAGAAAACGAACGGCTTTATATGACAAAAGTATGTCAAATAATTTTTTTTATATGAATAAAGGCCCCAAGAAGAAGATACAATAAATTATAAAATTTCAATATATTTCGCACCTCTCGAGGAAAAGAATCCCAAAAGTTATGAATTATTAGGCACCGAGAACGTATGTAACCCCTTAATACGTTGTCCACCACCTTCCTCTTGACTTCTTCTCCATTAACTCGCAGGATATCTCTACGAACGTTCCAAGAACCCATGCATCCCCAGCTTCAACTAATCCATAACTCGTAGCAAATAATTACTTGATACCTCTCCTATACATTTATCATCCGCACCTGGTGCCCGCAAGACTCCCACGACCGTGGAACACCTTCCTCTGGCCTCTCCGCGCGCCACAATTTCCCCGGGACAAATTCAGTTTCGCGAGAAATTCTTTTTCATTTAAAGCGCTTTAAATGTCTTCCACGCTGTTTGTTACGGCGGAATAAACGTCAAAACGCTCGTAACCTGCTGGCTTGCGCGCAGCACAGCTCGTTGCAGTAGTTCAAACGGCCCTTGAGAATAGGTTTTAGGGTCAAGGTATGGCCATATGAATCGCGGGATAAAAAAGTCGGAGGAAACGACTGAGCGTCGTAGTCGCGGTACGAGCGAGTCGGAATCACAGTTTCAGAGTCAGAATGTCCAGGCGTCGCGCGTCCAAGCGTGAGAAAGTTCCAAGTTTTTAAGGCAAAAGGGCCCAGTAACGGAGAGAATAAAGTGCGCGCGAAAGCGGGTATCAAGTGTCCGTATAGAGCAACGAGTTTGAATTGATACATAAAATTAAAATTTCCAACTGGAATTTTATCTGCCCGCTCGCTCCGCTCGTGCCGTTTCCCTCGCGAGGTAGTTTCGCGCGTACTGCGTTCTAACGTAAGCGTGGGGCGGTTTGCGCCCGAGAGCTGCGAGGCACGTTTCAAACTCGAGGTCGGCGCCATAACAAATTCGGGATGTAATCGCGTCCAAGTTCGCCGTCTCCTTAGCTGTTACTTAGTTACGTAGTCTGCCAACGCGTCTCGGCAACTCCGCTCAGACGAAGTTTCTAATCCGCAAATCGTTGCCTAATATACACACGCCGGCTCGGTGATGCATGCTTGAGAGGAACGATTTACGTGCCGCAACTATTCGGACCCCGGTTCTTCGGTCCGGCGATATTTCGGCGGGTAATATCGTGGCCGTCCAGAGCAACCGGTGCGTTTGACGCGCCACGAATGTTCCTCTCTTAGAGCTGTGTCATCGAATAGAGCCATTCACGAAGAGCCACCAGGGTCGTCCTGTTGAGATCTCGGAAGAACTTAATTATTCTTAGGATTCGAATTACAAGACGGCAAGTTGGCTGAGAATTATGTCGCTCTAACGATCAAGAAAGCTGCACGAGTATGTTCAGCGGAGCGGTTCCTTTGTTCCATTGGAAATCATCCCGGCCTCTTACAACCTTGCCGCGACTAAGCAAAGCGCGGCGGAAAGTTCGCGGAACGCGAGGTGGATCTTTGCTGCAAGAAACCTGTAATTATAACTTCGCAGTTACGCTCGTAAAATTGCAATCGTAAAGGTAAATCGCGGCGCTTTGGACGCGGAGAGCGAGCTGGGTGGTTCCAGTGAATCGCGGCGCGGGGCAGGACTGCGCGCGTCGTCTCGGGAGCTCGCATTTAAAATGGAAGAATTCACTTAGAATCTTGCGTGATTTACGGTGAGATTTTAATTGCGCTTTTGCATGTGTCTATGGGAGGGTCGGTTTGGCCGCGATCAAAGAACGAAACGACGCGCCGTCTCTTTCCTCGAAGTAACGAGGGCGAAAGAGTAATTTTCATCCGCGAGCATTTCGTCAACGGCGGTCCCCTCTTTTATGCAAATATCGCTTAAGCAGCGTTCAATTTACCCTTTTAAATTCACAGTGAAATCCGCGGCTCCTACGGTTTTATTGTTCTTACAGAGGCCAGAAAGCCGCCGGTGAGGAGACAAAGGAGCTGGATCCTTGATGGGACGCTTTCCTGTCACCTCGTTTAAAGGCGAGTATTTGCATGGGCTTGAGGCGCGGCGAATCGGAATTGCGTCGAAATTCATTGTGGATGCGCATTTAAGCCGGATGTCTTTGGGGGCATAACGAACGGACAGGCGAGCGTGTGCGAGTGTCCGTGTACGTCTATTTGCGCCGAAACTTGAGCGCGAAGCGAGGAAGGGAGGGGCGCTGGTAGAAGAAGGGCGGGCAGAGACGGAGGGAGGAAGTTGTCATTACGCAAATTTAAGGCCGGACTATAACAGACGCGAGGAATTTTACGCTTTCTGCTGGCCGGGAGTTCGCTCGTAAAAAAGGAGCCTGTATTAAAACACATTAAGTCCACCTGCCGGTAGTTTTGCCCGTATCTACGTACGATGTTTTACTACTCATGCCAAAAATTTAATAAGTTCATGCAAATGAGGCCCTTATGTAAATCTGGAAGATTTCATGGCCGGCAAGATCCGTGGATCGTGGTACATATTTTTCGGCTGCCCCTTATTACTATGGTAAATTTCGCCCGGTAGTAACGGGAACTTATTGCGTCAGGGAAATACAGGAATTTGGTTTCGCGTGTCCTACAGAGTGTTAAAATAAAGGATTCAGGTTTCGGAGGAAATTTAGCATCCGCTGAGCGGAATGGGAAGTATGACGGAGCCTCGTCTGTTTAAATTAAATGGTGAACGCAGGACCGAGAGTTAACTTGGCACAGAAGCGTCCGTCCGCAGCTTCATTTGCCGCTAAAGAAGCAATGTTCGTTTCGATATCAAAGAGCATATACAACACATCTCATATCGCCCGTTCAATTTTCTATAAAAATTGTCTTGCCGCCGAACGAAAAGTCCCAGGTTACTTAAAGTTCGCCGAAAGTTTCCCATCAACTCCGAGGATCCTCCGTTCGAATCTGCCAGCCCGAACTTTTCATTTCCCCGTAATATACAATTCCCCTCTTCAAAAGGAGCCAACCGCCCTTTCTACCTCTCGCTCTTTCTGTGAAAAAAAAATATCAGATCTCAGCACATTCTGTCAGAATCAGTCGAGAGAGATCAGGATTCTCTTTGAAACGCGTATCCTCTTATTCGTTCGAATGAAAACGTCGAAGGAAATAGAAAGTAGTATCTTACGGCGGGAGAAAGGAGGATGGGCACGAAGGGGGCGGTAAGAAAGGTGGAGGGTGAAACGGTGCCTCGACGCTTCGAAGATGGGGAAAGAGGAACACAACGTCGGCAGAGGAACGAAGTGGAGAGGGAAAAATAAAGAAGTGCACGGTAAGGGGGCAACTTTATCTGCGCTGGCAGGAGCGACCCTTGAGTTCGATTTTGCGCTAGTCGCTAAGTTACCCGATCTGCCCTTCATTGTCTTGCGATAACTTCGCGATACCTGGCCGAGGATTTTCCTTGGATACACCGTCGCCGGCGCACTTACCGCGAGAACGGGGAAGAAAGACGAAGCGCAGGGCTTAAGTCGTGAAACTTCCTCAACGAGCTGTGCTCCCTTCCGTTCGCGGGGGTGTTACGAAACTCGTATATCCGCGAAATGATCCCAGCCGGTACTTCCGCGTGACTCTTGTTACTTCAACGAGGAAACAATGCGCCGTTTCGTTTATATGCTTTACGATACGGTCGCGCGAGCGTTCGCGAGTACGTAAACACGTGTTCCTCCAGAATGAGGGCTGCGAGCGATCGATCCGGGCTATATACAGTTACGGGACAGATGCCTCCATACACCGAATCGGGAAAACGATTCGTGTTTTATTCACTTGTTTGCCTATCAGCCGCTGAACATTGTTATTAGCAAGTCTGTTGGGCAATGTAGTAATTCTATTCTGAGATTATTCTTGGACAGGATCTTCATTGCGGGGCGAAATGTCGGGGAAAGAATAAAATTCCAGGCGAAATTCGTGCGAGGATTATTTCATCCCCTTTCATACACGCGACTAGACTAGTCAGCGTAGTTGCAAGTATTATTTCAACGGTAAACCGTTATGAGCTCATTGTTAACTTAATTAATGATTTAAATGGAATAAAGCATTCCCCGCGGTGGTGTATTACGGCCATTGTTTTTTCACCTTCCTGTTGCATCGACCTTTGTGCAACTAATTACATATTATCGCCGGCAGATAATGAATTGCCGGGCCAGCCCCTCGATTTATTTATAAATAAACCTTGGAAGAACACTTTGTTGTACACATTACCAGTGTAAATTAACACAGTGGTTAATTAATAATTAATATACAGTGCACTTTGTTAGCGAGAATGGGATTCTCGTTGCGCGACTCGTTTGATTAAAAAATGAAATGGCAATGGATGGAAATAAAATTACTGTCGTCCGAACGTGGCGAGAACTTTGATGTGCCTCGAACGTTTCGGTTAAATAGTAAAATGATATTTATCGGCGCGGTATCGATGTCGATGTTACAGTATTGATTTCCGTATTACTCCCAGCGAAGACTGCTCGTTTTTTCTGAGAAGCAGCGAAGAAAAAGCGGAGGATACAGGCAGAGTTTACTTCACGAACGGCCGCATCTACTTTGACGTGTTTTCAGCAAGGTAGCATGACGCGGCGATGTGTAAGCTCATCGAAACTTGAAGTGTTCTTTCTTGTTTTACGAGACAGAAAACAGCTTAGGTACTTAAGTGGTAATTTGTCAAAGGGAACACGGACGACCTGGAACAAGCTACGCGGGTTGAAACTTAAGAGCAACATTCGGTAAACCTTCGGCAGGAGAATTAATAAAACCTGCAGAAGTTGTGGAACAGAACGAACAAAAACGCTGGCCTTTTTCTGTCATCGACGAATTCAGTTTAGGAAGTATTAATAGTCACACTCGGCAATCGATACAGGGAGTACCGGTACGAAGGTGATACTTCAGTTTATCGCTTTGTATGTTATGTGTGAATTTTATCGCTCCATGAAGTGGCAAGCTCGCAGCACGTCGGTCACGAGAAGTTGTTTTCGTTGTTAAAATTCTGACATGAAATATATTATGCGCTTCCAAGTCTTATATATAAGCGAGAAGGACAACTGTACGTTATTACTAAAAAAAAACATCAGGAATCGACAAGAAGAAATATGTTTCAGGGAGTTAAACTTTTTCTCGTAGTCTTCGTTGTTTTCATGGTAGGGTACTTCGTAACACCTGCAGCAGGAGTAAGTCAAAAGCCTTCTACCATCTGATTCGTAGTTAGAACTGTTGCTAGAAATTATATTGATTTTATATGATTTTATTTTTACAAGCAACTAGATTGTGGAAAAGTCCGTAAACCCTGCCACAACTTTTTAATAAAAGCCGTCTGTAGGGTATGTACGATCAGTTCCACCATTTTCTGTCCCCATCAATAATAGCTGTTTAATATTGTTTCATTTCTGTTTATTAGAAAGAATGTGAGTTGTAGTAACGAAGTAATGGACTTCAACAACTCGGAGTAAACATGGACCTCGGCAATTCACATTACTATCGTGTAACTGAATATTCAGAGCAATATCCTTTTCCCTCGTCAGAAGCAGCGCGATAATGGAAAGTGAGTGAAATTTCAATTGACCGACATCGACGCCATGGAAGAATATCAAATTTCTTTAAATTGGAGTAATTTCCAATACAATACTGTTATTAATCGCCAACAATTGTGTTCTTCGCAAGTGTAATCAGATCGATAATAAAAGAATAATTTCAAAACGCACGGTGTGTCTGTAACTATGGAAGAAGGCATTTGTATTGCTAAGCAACCGTTACCCTCAATATTCCGCAACATGGAAGTCCTCATGATCCACTTTTGCAATAAGTATACTGTACGTACGTATTCCTCCCCTCGTCAGCGTATCAATATTTCATTTTGTTCTCCGTCTACCCGTTTCCCCCCGGCTCCCTCTGCTTCCAAAGGGAAAGGGAGAAATGTAGTCAGTAGGAGGAAGTTCGCGAGGACGAGCGACTTTCCGTCGCGCGATGAGGTAAATCGCAACACGGGATAAGGAAGATTACAACTTGCATCGGTGCTTGCGTCTAACATCTGGCCACAATCCTCGGCATATTACTTCTGTTTTCTCGAAAATAGAAGGCCAGGATGGCGGAGCGCCGTAACGCGCTCGGAAAGATTTTCATGAATATTCTTTGGGTTACATTAATGCGCTTTATAAATATGTATTAAACCCACGGATTTTACTATCTCCGACAAATTAAGCTTTCCAGCTGCCTTAACCCTTCCTGTTCCTCTGCCGGCCAGGACGTTACCGCTAGAAAGATGCAATTGGAATAGTAATTTCGAACCGAGATCTGCATCGCGACCTTACCCGTGCTATCCCGCCGGCGACGTTTAATATTCTACGCAATGAATTTATATTTTCTATTACAAGAAGTAGTTGGAGGGTAAGAGACGACGGCACTGCGATGTATCCGGCCCTATTAAAGTCTTTCGGCGCCGGATGATCCTGTCTTCTGACGCAAGAATTCTGAGACTTACCTGGAATTACTGCTAGATAAGCGCGCAGCGGGAAGAAGGAGCTGCTGTAATAGCGAATTTGCCGAAACAACACTATTCTCATGGGTAACTCGAATTTTTGTGAATCCTGCCTCTTTCTTTGCAGGTTTTGAGAAATTTTATCCGTAACCAGCTATGAAGTATCAAAATCGTGTCTTTTTTGCAGCATGTTAAAAACAACATATAACAATTTCAAAGTCGGTCGGAACCTCGATTTTTTCGCAATCGGGGCATCATGTACATGTATATATTGGTAAAAAATCTTTTTTTACAGTTTGTATCATTAATAAACATTACCCAAAAGTACTAGTGACAATTTGTATTCATCTCCTTGTAATTAATTCGCAAAAAATACTTGATCTTCGAGCGATCAGTCTTCTTAATATGCCAGAAAATGTCTGTATTTTTGTAGTACAAAAGCTGTCGAAAAAAAGTTATAAAAAATGTTAGTAACGTTACCGTGCATTTTGGTGATAAAATACTATATAAACTTGCACAACATGTGTAATCTTTACTGTTCGCGGTGACTGACTGTTGGCGGAATTATCTACTAGCGGTGGGGCATGCGTACACTCTTAGCTATTTGAAATGTGTGTGACTGTATTATGTCGTTATTCTTGAATTATACGAGCATCGTGCGATAGACATATCTTCAGTTTCTTAATATATCAATTTGTGATAACGATGTTAATGTTATGTTCGTCATTTGCACAGTCCAGTAGTTGCTATCTGCGTAATAAGCAAGAAATAGCGACAGCTATTCAAATTTTATCACACATTTATGCCAGAACCTCTGATACTGATTGCACTTAATATTTTATGTGATGTTTATTACCTCACGAATTGATAAGTTAGAAGCACGACAGACATGAATATTTGATTATACTGCTGAGATTGACACGCTGACGTTCGCGTATCTCCTTCTATTCTGTCCACCCTGATGCAAGATCCTGTAATTAATGATTACGTCAAACGTCCCGTTACAGTAACAACCCAAAAAAAAATTATCATTCAGGCCATCCTCTATCGAAACTACGGAATCCCTAGAAATTTATTTACCCGGAATTACAATCACGTTAAAGGCAAGCTCTCCGTGCTACGGGGACACAGGGAGCTTCTTCGAATGCGGGACTTACGCACGCCTCTCGTCCAGACGGGGCAGCGCATTGGGGATACAAATCACGTGAGCATGCCTTCTGACGCGGAACTAATAGAGGCGCAACAAGGTGGGCAAACAGCAGCGAAGGTTCCCCTGATTGCAACGAATTAGAGTGGCCTATTCGGTCAACCGAACTCCAGTAGCAGGTAGACAACAGGCGCGGTCCGGATGAGCTGCCGCGAATCTACGAGCATCCGCAAGAGGACCCGAAACCTTGTTTTCTCTCGGCGGCCGTGCAAGGACACGGTAGTCGAATGCAACGGTTAATTGCCCTGGCCACTGTAACAGGCAGTTCCATTCAATTCGAGGACGAGAATCGAGGTTTCCGCGTCGCGGACGCCTGCGCTTGCCTAACTCGGACGGTCCGGTCAGGGACATCTCGGGATTCGTGAACGCATGCACGCTTGTGAATCGGAACGTCTCATTCGCAACGCGACAGCGAAATCAGGGATCGGGGTCGACAGCTCGCGACGAATTTAATGATAAATTGATTCGACTTGGTTAATTAGAATTATTCGTCCCCAGGTGGGAATCCCGCGACGTTAGGCCTTTGACACGGTACACCGTGCACTCAGGAAGCCGTTGGCGTGTCATCCGTCTCGAGACGTACCGAACACCTCCGACTATCAAAGCTTCCAAGTCCCCTCGAGAGATCCAACACGCCTCTAGCAGATTATTTAGTAAGTTTATTTAGTAGTACGGCTCTTGACGTTTAAACGGACTTTCGGTAAACATGGCGCTTTTGTTTCTACAAATGAAATTACCGACACGTGGAAATAAAATCACTTGTAATCACACTCTGTCACGTTTTCGTTTGAAAGTGCATTTTTTTGGAATAAAGGTTACAGTGGACCGTGAAACGTGAATTGAATTACTAACGCAGTGGTGTGTGTTTGAGTAGTCGCGTTGACTTGGTCCCGGAGCTTTTCCTTGTCAAATCAATGATTTTTTTCGAAAATTAGGAAGCGCGCCGAGGTCCATTATATTTTCTCGGGGTGTGCTAATTAAATGACTGTCAATTACCTGGAGTACGTTAAGATTGACTGGAGACAGACCGATTGACGCTTCAGCGGACCGCTCGCGGCCGTTTAATCTTCATTGTTTAGGATGCAATGATGGAGGCACTCGACAGACGGCGCGATTTTCGTCTGCTTGCGTAAAATCCCTTATTATCTGTCCGCCGCTTTCCTCGTTACTTTCCTATTTCCGTGGCTATCGTGTGACAGACGGAGGGGAAATGCGGTAGGTAGCTCAGCGTCCGTTCCCCGTGGAAACTCACAAGAGAGTCACGCTTTCGGGTAATTTCAGAAAAATACGTATCCTTTCAGTCTCGAGCACGCTGTCTACCCTCCCCCAAAATAATTATTCAGAACTGCTGAGTGCAAAAATGTGATTGAATTCAGCGAAACAGCAAAATTGTAAATCCTGCTGCGAGCTCGGTTGGTACCTAATACCGATATCAAAGTTTGCAAAAGGAAGGGTTAATTTTTACCCAATTCACATCCTCGTTGCGTGTAATACGTGAGAAACACGTGATTCGTTTATCCAACTGGAAGGGCCGCCAGGCTTCCGAAGCAGGTGTGTTTCTATAAGATCCTCGGCTGAAGGCGAAAAGTGTCACGATCGGTTATACCTGGCACGATCGCATAAAACGATTTGTACCGGAAATATGTGCAATGACACGTACGCCGCGGACGGAAGACCCTTGTCAAAATATTAAACCCTTTCCCCTTTAAGATCGAGTTTCGAATAGTTTCATGTCATAACAAATCCGATCCTTTTTGCGGGCATATCTCGAGAGAAAGGTGGGACATGAACGGGAGCCGGTGTTGGAGGGTTCAACCGGCCAGTATCACCTTACAACAGCTTTCCACGCGTACCCCTCCACCTTTTATACGAACAGCCCGTCCCATATTTCCATTTATTTTTGGCCCATCTTTTGAAATCATACACCCCCTATTTTGGGGTTTTGTGACTGCTATCACGTGGACGTCCCACAAAGTCTTCCCCTTGTATTCTGCTTCCATTGCCACGCTCTTACGCCGACTGCAAATGAGAATGAAGGAACAACATGTCACTTTACCACGTCGAATATTCCGCGGACAGTAGAAACCCGTCCAGGAAATTTGGTAAATGTAAGTTTACATGAGGTTTGGCTGACGTGCACTTGTTAGAGCAGCAGAACTTTAGAAAGTATTTACAGTAGGTAGGTACTTTACAGTATTTTATACACATATGTACCGTCAAGTACCCAGTTTCTGATCAGAACCCAATTCCTGATCAGTTTAGGAAAATAAAGCAAATAATAAGCTCATTATGATACAAATTTATTCTAACAAATTACTAAATAATTCTGAAGTATTTTGAAATTTATACGCGAAATTTGATAGCTCATAGTAAAACGTGTGAAGGTGATCAGAAACTGCTCCCTTTGCATTTTTCACTTTCAAAGTTAAATTATAAAATAATTATTATTACGTGTGCACTTTTTTTAATACCAAATTAAAGATAGACCATAGATTTACTGAAATAACAAAAAATCTTTTAAATTTGGTTAAGTTTTCCCTTTAGACGCTTAAAACCCCGCGGTAGTTACTCTTAAGTGATCACGAACTGGGTCCTTGACGGTAGGTGTACAAAATGATCGTTTAGTATGCCTTCACAAAAATTGCGAATAAAATATTTAATTGATCAGGTAGCTGAATTTGACCTAAGCCAATAATAAGGTAGATAAACTAACTCGCAAAAACTACTTTACTTTTATTGAAATAATGTGCATTTGTGTTGTTTACATGAATTACGCCTTAAGGAGATCGTTTTAGACAACTTTTCCCTATATCTGAATACCAGATAGCGAAACATGTGATTTTTCAGAGAAATTTGTGCGCCTCTATGTAAATTATATTCAAGACTCGGTTCAACTATTGTGGACTAAGCAGTTATTGTTAGAAGGAACACCGCGATAATAGCCGCCGATCTATAGACATTTATGAGAGCTGCATACCTGTTTTACCTGTAACAGGATATCCTAAAAGGCAGAGCTTCAGAATACCCTTTGCTAAGCTTGTCCTAATATTTTCACTCCATTTGCCTTGGAGAGCCGCGAGCATGCGTCAGGAAATAATGCAATACTCGCTTCCTTTTTAGTAGCGTAATTCAAGACCATCCAGTTAACCGCAGGCTTCTTTCACAGACATTTTGCCATGAGCAGGGGACACGGAACCATATTTACTTTGCCTGATGATGTGCAGTGCTTTCAATTATACCCCATACAGCTTCAATCAACGTTCTATCGAAACAAGGGAACGGTGTATCCTGTACCATGTACCTACGTGCATACCCACATACCTGGACCGACCTCTTCGCCTCAGTTTACCGACATCCTCCCCGGTGCCCGATTTACGAGCACAGCTGGGGACAGTTTAAAACGATCATCTGTACTTATTACCCAATGTGTACGTGCATCGCGCGCGCACAATGGGCGCAGGTAGCGGGGGCAGAGCAAGGGTAACCTGGCCGGTTGAAGGGCCGAATGCCCGTGTAGATCGATAACACTTTCCGGCGGAAACTAAGCTTAAGTGACGTGCCTAACAAGAGGAAATGAGGTAGCAGATCGGGAAGGGGTTAGTTTCGCCAAAGAAGATCGCGGTTGCCCGTGGGGACGGTGCACGGCGAGGATCGCTCCCCAGCGGGCGAAAGGGTTGAAGCAGATCGCGCCAGTCAAGGTGTTGGTTCACACATTTCGGCATAATCCGTGCGCGATATATAACAACACGGGCTTAGGATCACCGTACGGGCGGCGGTGCGGTTTCTCCCTGTACCAGGGGGCGGTTCTTAAGCTTCCGGCAGCTGGACGGTTCATGGAGTTGGAAACGACCCCGTCTGTACGATTCCGTACCGTGGACACGATAAACGTTCGCTGGCCCGGTCATTCGTTAACCCCCCGTATACATACATACGTACGTACGTGTCGTACAATTTGTCAGGAAACGGTTAAAGCCACTATTAACCTACCAACGATTATTGCCGCCTCTTTTCGCTACGGCGGCTATTTTCCCCTGAGACCGAGAATGTTACAGGGGGCCCGTGCTAGTGGGTCGAGCTGTAAAATTAAGAGCACTCGGTACGGATTTGGAATTCGCTCGGTGATACGGTGCTTTCGGCGGGATCGTTTGCACGATCCTCTGCGCTGTAGCCGGAAGATGGGGAAGGAAGTCTCTGCTTATAATTTTGATCGATAGTGGTGCTTGAGTTCGATTAGTTCCAGTCATTTTTAATGGATAATTGAGAGCAGTGTTGGATATTTCGGGTTTGCCGTGAGTGCACGATGGAATTTAAAGCTCAAAATTATATCAAAACTCTAAGAGGAGATACTGCGATTATGGTTTATTGTTTCGAGAAGGAAAGTTGTTCCTTTTCTGATTGAGCCGAGTGGGCACCGATATTCTTTCTCTCTGCTCTCGTTGGGGCCATTCGTTCTCAGCGACTTGACTATTACAGACGTATATTCCAAGTTCTTTATAAACCCTTCGTGGTCACACTTCTGCAAAGTTACGCGGTGGTCACACTGAGGCCAATGGACCCGGCCGGTTTTTAAACAGTTACTGTTTAAACTGATCTCTAAACTGATCAAAAAGTAGTTCCTTAACGGTACACATTACATTTTATTGAAGTAAATTTCGCGATTTAGAGTAGAATAAAATTTTTTCATTTTTCGATCAAATTTACGCGTCACACATGGTGCGATGGACCCACGCTCAAAACCGATGTTTTTGTAACGGCTACCACTCACCAACAAACTTTCTGATTCGAAAACTGACGGTCTTTACCGGAAGAGGAAACCTCAAATCTCCGTAAAATATCAGGTCAATGCCATTTCAAAGCCAGGAACTTACCGGTATCAAGCTCCAAAGTTGAAAAGCGGGTCCATTGAACCCAGTGTGACCAGGAAGGGTTAATTAAAGTTTTAGATTGTAGTAACAGAAGACATGTTTTAATTAATCACCTACTCGAAATACCAATCAGCAACTATTCGCTAAAACAATCACTTGTGTAATGCACCAGTCAACAGCCGTGCGATGGTGGAACCGTTCGTCAATGTATCGGTGACTCCCTTGGTTGGAACAATAAAGGTTTCCTTCAACAGGTACCGTCTCAGAATTAAACGTAATCGACTTCGAATATTCAACGCAATTGACTTGGATTGCTTATCGATGAAAGAATATCGTAATACCATTCTGTGGTTACTGTTGTAGGTACTTCCCTCTGGCGTTGCGATGTAAGTGGAGCACAGAGAGAGGTCCCTGCCGTTGACATGATCGAATAGGACCCGTGATTAAAGATCTTGCCAGCGGCGTTTACGCGTTTTTTGCGGCATTTATTTCCGCGCCATAAATTCCGCATTACCGGCGTTCCAACGTCATCGACGTTAATATCGACATCTACCGTGACACCGAGTCACTTAGGTATAGGTGATCAATGAATATTTCAATGGCAGAATTTCCCTGTAAAATGTTAAAGATAGTCTTCTGATTGAAACTCTGCAGGCCCTTTTCGATGAGTTCTTACTCCGGACAAGTTTACTTTTGTCCATCAAACGGTGTCGTTTTCCAACTGAAAGCTTTATATTAATATGATACATGAAAGTATCTACTCGCAGAAGAAGCTTTCAATTCAGAGAAAAATACAGAAGCCAACAAATAAGGAAAATGATGACAAGGAAACGCATGAAAATCGTAAAATCCTTCGAATGAAGGGTTTAAAAATCCTTTTTGAAGAATCTCCTCGTATTGGAGGGTCTGGATGCGATTCACGCGCCCGCGAGAGCGCTGCCATTATTTAAAGCTGCCAATGTCTTGATTCCAGAAAGGAAAAATGTCGATGAGACACAATGGCCGGTCGCCAAACACATTCTTGCGGTGTCTGAACGTTTACTTCAGTAGCAAGCCACTGAACTCTCGCAGAAGCTACCTTGTCTCATCGACGTCATTCCCTTCTAGTGGAGGAGACACTGACAACTGCGTCCATGATTTATCCTACATGCAATCACGAAGCATTGTAAAGTAGAGAGCAGTAAACGGTCCCAATTCCATCGAGCTCATCAATATTAAGCCAAAAAGAAGAGAGGCCAGCAAGGAGTAGAAGGAACTAATGGCACTTTAATACGTGCATCCGATCGGATAATCCAATCGTCGAAGGATCCGCGAAATAGAGCTCATAATTCACCGCAATATCCTGGACCGCCATTTGTCTCCGGGCGCACGACGGCCATCGACGTGGCACGGGCTGCTAATCGTGGTCAAATAAAGTTTCCCTGCCGCTCCGAGGAAGAGATATCGAACGGAAATTTCGAATAATTGCAGGGGAACGGAGAATGCCCGCCGAAGGCAACGACGGTAAAAACAGCCCGTGGGCGAGCAGTTAAGCTCCTCGACGTCCCTCCTCCGGCCTCCTTCCCGCAGCCCCGCGCGATTTTCCGAATAATCCTGAAACCGGGGAAAGGTCAGCGGCGAGAGCAGCAATGGTTTGGACCGGCGGGGAAGCAAAGAGCATTGGGGAAAAAGGGAAACGTACACTTGAGGAGGGGGGCTTCGAAGGACGAGGAGGTAGACGTCGTATGGCGAAGGATATAAAGCCGGGGTCCAGGAGAAAGAATCGAGGACGTGGACGCGTTTAGCCGGTCGAAGTCTTCCCTCGCTTCAATTGAGCTTCAATAATTTGTGGCCCCGCGCCAGTGGGCTGGGCGGACGATAAAATGGGATGGGGATGCCGGGAGGGTGCAGGGTGAACTCTGGTGTACGCGGAACGACAAGTAGAAGGAAGGAAAATCGGTGTAGAGAAAGACTCCGCCACTGGAGGGTAGTCGGGGCAGTCAGGATATGCGAGGCAGTTGAAAAGTTTACACGCTCCGACGGTGATGTATGGAGATTGTGCGTGCGTGACTTGCTTAGTTCTGAGCCAGGAACCGAAGCTCGCTCACTCTTCCTCTGTCTCTTTCTCTCTCTGTCTCTCTCCCTCTCTCCTTCTCCCGGTTCACCTCGTCGTCGCTCTGATAACTGCCGCTTTATCGGTCCGCCAGCAGGGATACTGGTATTTCGCTCGATCGGACGTGTGGATGACTGGGACGCATGGCGGATGGTAATAACTGGTTCGAACTTCGTAACAGAAGTGGCCCGTTTTAACGTGATAAATGCTCCGTCGAGAACGTGGCCCACTTGCCCGGGGTTTCTGGCAGCCGAAGATTAGGGAATATTGATTATAATTAATTACCCCGCCTCCTCCTACCGGGTGCAAACGATTCGTACTTGGCGTCCACCAAGACGTTTCACTTACACCTGGATGTTAATCGTGGGTAGCCCTCGTGGGTGATCTACTGGGTTTCTTGCAAGCTTGTTTCGCTGTCTTTAAGGGTCTCGCAGTGTAATTTCTCGCATTTCTTTTAACAATTAAAATGTTTATCATGTACACTCAGCAAAGATGTGCAGCCGAAGTATTTGCCCTCGTCATAAATCAGCTAACAGAAACGTCGGTGGACACGCGAACTTATACTACTTAGGCCTCTAGTTCCATCGGGCAGAGACATCGCTATTAGAATGAATCGTTATGGTTTAATCCTCTAATCGCGCAGGCGTGACGTAGCGTTGCGCGCACGACAATTAAAATCTTCCAATGGCGCGAATTAATCTCGTTAACCTGTAACACGACGGTAAACGTTTGCAGTTTGCCCGGAGGAAACACTTGGGCAAACTTCGACGGGCCGATTAACGGGACAATACCCCGCCCGTCTCTGTATGCACTTCATAACGGTAAGAAGGACGAATTCAGAGGCGCGGTACCTTAAATAATTATGGTGTTTACTTAAGGGCTGGTTGCAGGGGTAGGAAGGGGTGGGGGACGGGTCCTCGGGTCCTCTAATTCCTTGGACGAGGGTGAAGGGTTAATTGAAGGCAACAATTAATTTACGATGTTGAATGAACTTACACAACTTTGACAAACTGCCAACGGTGAAGGATGAAGCGAAGAATGACGCCATAAATAAGGATGAAGCGTGGTGAGGTGGAGGGGGGAGGGTTAGGTCTGGGCAGGTTCGGGGGCTGGCTGCTCGCGAGCTGAGCGGAAGGCCGGTGTGCAAGGGACAAGGGGAAGTCTTAAGCCATGGAACTAGCGAACACTGCCGTATCCTCGGCTCAAATTAGTCCCGCAGGATTTACTCGTCGGCGGATCAGTTTTTTAATCTCCCCGGGAAGCCGCAAATAATTCAACCGCGTGCAAAACCCGCCCGCGGACCCTGTTATCCTTGATGAAAGTTTTTGAAATCGCCTCCCCGATGAGCATTTGCATCCTCCCGCGATCGAACCGGAACGAACGCCATATAATACTTCCCGTTTAATCCTCAGTCTGGTCCATTTCGCTTCGTATCTGTTCGTTCAAGCGTGTCTTAAAACACCTACGCTCCCGCCGATACAGGTGCTCGAATGAAAGGAGGTTCGCAACCTCATCTCTTATGCGTGGGGTTATCTAGTTGGTTAAACGACACTTGGAATACGCAGAGTGTTCACAACTTCGGAATGCAAGCTTTGCAAACACTTAAGGGACGATTCTCGTGTAACAGCCCCCGAAATTTATGAATTTTATTTGAAAAAACTATTGTTGATATTGCATTAAAATCTTTTGGGATATTGGGGGGCATCTTTAAACTTGCAGAATATATTTTTTTATGTCGATTCTTCTTATTATTTATTAATTATTGTGCACCACCTGCCACAGTCATCTGATTGTAGAAAGAAAAGAATTTTCTTAAAGTTAAACAAATTACGTCGGTACTGGACCAAAATTTTTAATTTTAGTTTTTAGTTATAATACTTTTTTCGTCGATATACAGAATAATATGAAAAATTTGTCTAAGGAAAGAAGTTATTTGTTCTTTCAAATGCTATATCTAACTGTTTCAATTTTTCATTTATTTTTTTTAAAGTGGACCAATAACAAAGCAAACTATCTAGCTTTAAGAATCTCCCGCCAACAGGAGTTACATCGTCGAAGAGGTGGACAAGATTCCACAATAATTAATAAATAATAAGAAGAATCGCCATAAAAAAATATTTTGTGCAAGTTTAAAGATGCCTCCTTATTCGAAATATTGATTTGGGAAAAAATGGCTAATGTTTAAAGTAAAAGTTTCAATTTTTATCATAAATCTTGCCTGATTTTCATCAATTCAAAGAAAACTAAGCATCGGATAAAAAAATCATTCGTTCAAATACTAGATAATATAATATAATAAGTAAATTCTTTTGAATTTTTTATTTTAGATGATAGACTTTCGAGCAGCAGTGGTCACCGCAGAAGCCTTTTTTTAGAGAATCTTCGAGTAATAGACAATATCTCAGTCATTAATAAATATTTTTAAATAAAAAAAATACGATGCACGGTACTAAATGCAATCCTTAAAAGGGAAAAAAAATTTTTGAGAAATGTGTTATAGCTTTTGAGTAAAAAATTTCCAAAGATCACCCTTTTTTCGGCCTCCTGACTGAGCATGACCACTTAAGTAGTATCTACTCATCAGATGAACCCAAGACGAGTATGTATTACACTCGGTAACGTATTCAATTGCTTTAGAGGGCTTTGCAATAAATTACCTAACTTGTTTTCTCCAAACATCGAGATAAACAGGGAAAAGGGGTGAATATCGAACCTCTGAACCACCCCGCAACCATTCACCCTGCCCCTTAACGAATAATAAATCATCCTCCCTGTAATCGTAACGTAGTCACATTTTCACGCCGTTTCTTCTACCGAAATCGAAGCTGGCAATGTGCGGAGGGCGTGTAGCAAATTTTTCCTCCCCATTTGCTGGCGTGTGCGATAAGACGATAGGCGAAACGCAGGGACAATTTTCAGGGAAAACCTTGTGCCCTGACGTTTTCTACTTTGCCTCCTTGTTCCCCTTTCCGCCCCATTCCCCCGTTGTAAAGTGCCGCTCGGCTGACAGCCCTTATCGGCACTTCACACGGAATCGATACGAACACAGGGGGGTATACTCGATAGCCCCCGGCACCCGTGCCGATTTTGGTCAATGCACCTTTCGTTGGTCGCGCGAGCGCGTCATTCTCGCGCGATATTTCGATGCAGTTGCACGCCATACGTCTGCGTATCGTGAGTGGAAGGAGTACAGGGTGGTTTAGAATGCAGGTCGAATATTACTCTCTACTTAACGTTATCATTCTTTATTGACGGTTTTAGTGAAAGTATTAACACGGAGTTTTGCTCTGTACCCTGTCAATGAAATATCTCAACACGGAAATGATAGACATTGATTGAAGTGTCTGTCAAATACTGTACTGTATCACTACCACTCGTAATGCAGCTGGAAATGTGGCCAGAAGCTGTAGACAGCGGGTATTAAAGAATAACATCGTCATACTAATTTTCGCCATCAATTACTCTTTTAAATTTGTACGACAGAACTCGTGTGTAGCTGTGTCAGCGCTGGAGTTTCATTGTGTCGTATAACACGAGCTTGCACGCGGGCTTAATGCGCACGTCGATAATTCTGCTGTGTAATATTATTCCGACATGTATATTGAAACACCGGAAAGGTAATTTAAGCGTCCGACAGCGATGTAAACTGTGCTTAACGCTATAACGGCGATATAACTCTTTAATTAACTTCCAATCGGCTTTTTAAATCGTAAAACGAAGGATTAACTCCGCACGCCAGGGTCCGTGTAACTATATCCACACGGAATTGCAGAAACGTGGTTTCAGCTGGGGCGGAGGCCGCTGAAGCTTCCTTAGCAGCGCGTTATATCAAACTAATTAAGTAGCCGCGAATATATCGCGATATCAATTGGACACGATCTCTTTTCAGGCATCCTCTACACTTTCCACGTAATCCTTTGCGATCGTAGAATACTAAGGGGACGCGCGCACAGTGGATACATCGCGCCAATAAAATCCCGCACACCATATTTCCGAGCGGACGTGGCTCGGTGCTTCGCGACACACCTTCCGGAGCTCGTTGGTGCGTCGTTAAACTATTCGAATCTGTCAAAACGACGGCATAAATTCGGCTTAGGCGATATGACACGGGTCCAGGGCGCCATAATGGATCTCTCGTTGGTCGTCTCTCGCGTACTCACCCTCTATTTTCGAAAAATTTATTTACTGCCCCGCGGCAAGTCCGCTCGATGGGGTAGTCGAGGCAGCGAGGACCAGCACCTGTATTTTTAAGACGAACCGCCGCTCCGCTGTCTCGCCAAAGAATAATCGGTCTTTATTGGGTAACGTTCCGTACTTTATATTCGGGAGCACGCGCTGCTCCGAACTGAAATTGGTATCTTGAAATATCGCCGATTTTAACGCGTGCACACTCCAGCCGTTCCTTTTCTAACGAGGCCTCTTTTATGTCGGATGTAGCCGCAGTTCTGGTCTGTTCGTGCCGATACGAAAGTAAAAATTTTCGCCTGCAAATTTCTGTGATTTCTTCTCGGAACTGATTTGCGGGCTGCTTTTCAAACGCGTACCAAGTAAAATGAATGTAGGGCTGTCGCTTAACCGCTGGATACGTTTGATAATTCTCATTGAGCATGGATTAACGCGTGCACGAATGGCGGAGCTCGCGAGCGGGAAAATAAATACGGCTTTATGCCCTGGAAACTCTTTCCTTCCCGCGATGTAGCTGGACTGTTTATATTTTAGTTCATTTAAAATATTTTTAATTGAAACTGTACATAACAAGCCCCGCTGTTGAATAACATTTACGTGCACGTAGTATGCCGGATTAATGCCGGAGCTAATGCAAAATCCATTATTGCTTTTTATCCGCGCTATTGTTCGCTTTGTTTGCGAGAAACATTTAAATATCACGAAATTCTCGTTGCGCGATAACCTGCGCAATTAAACTGTACCTATTTGCAGCGCGGCTCGAGGGACGCGAGAGTAGGTAATATTGCGATACAAGATGATTTACAAAGATCTTTGATGGATGGTGCGTTCCACAGTTTGTTGCATCACTTTTGACTAATATCGAACGAAGCAACGGGGCTGACATGCTTGGTACGGGATCCGATCATTCATGTGCAGTTCAAGCTGAGTGTCCCAATTTCCTCCGCGTGATTACCTCGATATAGTAGCCGCACACCCATCACGATACCTGGTGCGGTTAACACGGTAGGACTACGTCGACCTAATGTCATTTCTCCGGTACATCATATCGTGGGCAAACTACGAAGCTGAAACCCCAAGGTAAACGAGAGCAGCTAAATGATAGCTCGAGCAGCATGGTTTACGGTGGCGAACTGTCCATCTTTTAGAGTTACGGAAGTTGGGGAAAAAACTGAGTTAAACCACGCTGATATACGGGAGCCCTACTCTGCGTATTCTGGGCTTATACGAGCACCTAAGAGTCGTGAGTCTGCAGACCCTGGAAAGCTGCAATTTGGGTCTCCTAACTCCAGACTGGTTTGATACGAGTTCCATGACTTCGGAATGGCCCAACTCTGGACCAATCAACCCGAGGTTTTCAGTATCGAGTTCAATAAGTCCGTGGCCGTAGAAATTCGAGTCCTACGGGCACTGGGCTTGCTAACAGTGTATCCCTAGTCTCTGGCGTGGCCTTAGATTCCCTTTAATGATCCTACACCCTCCATAATGGTTCTAATGGCCTCGATGTCTTCGGTACCATCTCGCTTAATCTGTTATTCTTATTGAACTTGCTCCAACGTGCTTAACCTTGGCGGCTTATGCGCGCAACATTTCCGTCTCCAGAACCTTATCTATAATTTCCGCTGTTCCAGAGCAACCGCTGACGTTTTACCAATGAAACGGTTCTATATTTCAATTCTGATGCTCGGCTAAGGTGTGTAATTTCATGGTAACGTACACTCTCGGAAATATGCGCAATGTATTAGGGTAATCGTGCGGTGGGGATTGGGATATTCAGATCCAACTGCTTGCGAATTATTGAGTCGCGCAATATTCATGCTGTAGACCCACACGGGCGACCAGATATGATCGACTGTCCGATCGTTCGAGGGAATATTATTGAACGTGTCAACACGGTGATTCATGGTAGGCATTAGCAACACAACAACATTAGTCGAACAATTTTCGTTCACACACATCACATGTACAGCGACTCGCATTAATATTCGGACACTTTTTAAAATCGCATAACTTTTTTAGAATTGGTCCAAACGACTTGAGTTTTTTTTTGAGAAGCTAGAAGGATTAGTTTGCTAAATGACGTATTTGGTCGGAATAGCGAAAAGAATAGTAAAGGTCGATTTTTAAACTTTTTTTTGTGAGCTTGTAATAAAAATTAAAAAAAAAAACGTTTGTAGATTGTAGTAAGTTGTATACGTGCCTAAAATTTCATCAAAATCAGTTAACGTTGCTCCGAGCTACAAACGTTTAAAGATCGCAGAATAAGGTCGAGAATCGCGAAAGTTCCCGAAATCAGCTATTCCAACCAAATACATTTTTTTCAAAACGACGAAACGCGTCAGTTAGCAAACTAATCCTTCCAGCTTCTCAAAAAACTCAAGTTGTTCGGACGAATTTTAAAAAAGTTATGCGATTTTAAAAAGTGTCCGAATATTAATGCGAGTCACTGTATGTACATTATGCTTGCAAACTACTAATAATTAACGCGTGTTCGTCGTCCTTTATCGAAATACCTTTACTGGCTTCCTTGAGCGAAATCGACATTTGATATTAGTGGGTCACATCGGTAGAACGAATCTTCGTTTCATGTCGGATTTTTGATATCGTGCGTTAAATAACGACTGCCTCGTGTTCCTCGCACACCCTGTATATTGTATATGAAACTTTAATGCACCGAATTGCAGTGGTGCGGGAGCAGAGCAGGTAACTGCGCGATAATGCATCCCCCGTACGCACTTCCGCGCGATCTCTGCACGTAACTCCCTTAACGGCGCATAAGCGGAAGTGTACGTAACGAGGCGGTTCTTGCGGCGGTTGTCGAAACGCGGTTAACTTTCTAATTGGACCGTCTTGCAGTTTACAGCGGGCCATAAAGGCAGCACCCACCGTTTCCTCACACAATACGGTATCTCCGTGAAATTTTCACGATGAATTAAGACACGCAAATAAAGCTTTCCGGCGGGTGCACGTACCCAGGTGCACCAACGTCTATGTTTCACCCCCTCCGCGTACACCAACGTCAGCCCCAAACCGCGTAACTTTTCTATTATTCTCCGCCGACGATTCTCCAGTGTTGCGTGGCAAGTTTTTAAACAAGCTGCCCGCAATAAAGCACAGCAATAACATTACCACCCTCTACCACCCGGTCGTCCCGTTTTCCCTTCCTGCTTTCCTCACCCTAGGCTTCCTCCGGTGTCCTGGGATTCTAATGAAAATTCCACGACGAAACGAAACGAGCCTCCGTACTTTGACGTTACACACCGACGGCGAACGTTTCCCACGGAATAGATTTATATCGGGAAGATTTTGAAGAAAGGGGTGCAAGGAGACATGCTGTACTTAGTGGTTAAAGGAATCAAGGATTCTCTCTTCCTGTACCTGGAGACTTAGAGAAAAAGAGGGAGTCCTGAGATTTTACACGAGACTCTTCTATCATGAGGCGAAAATCTCAGCAACAACTAAACGTAAAGGTGCCAATCCACGATGAGATTTTAAACGCGAGTTTTCTGTGATGAGACAAAAATCTGAGCGACAACAAAATGTCAATAATGGAAATAAAAGGATTGTAATAGTGGAAATTAAAATCTCACGCGAGACACGGTAGTTTTGTTTCGTCGTTGATTTGCACCTTTAGGGGGGAAGATTCCATTGTCAGTTGCAACTTTCACGCGTTGCACGTTTCCAGAAATTTATTACCGATAGGGACGCGGGTACGCGGCAGCGTGGTAAGCGTTTCTTTGAGGGGAGGTTTAGTAGCCCGCCGAGTTAAATATTTCGCGGTGCGCGGCGAGTTTCTAAACAAGTTGGCCGCTATAAACCGGCAGTAAAATTTTCCAACGCGGCCGTTCACGGTTTCGGGCCGAGCCCAGGGAAAGCGAGCGCGACGCTCAGCATATAAAATGCATTCGTAAAGAATCTCACGTTTCCCGCGCTGGTTAGGTCTGGGCTAGGATGGGGGTGGGCAGCTTTGCACGTAGCTACGCAATACTTTCTTGAGCCGCAGCCCCCCCCCCTCCCCCCCCCTCGTCGATATACTTTATAGTGGTCGACTGTACGGGGCGGTTATCAATTCGCGGGAAATATTGATATCTCCCTCGGTATTCCGCGACGTTGGAGCGCTTCCTCGGAAGGGAATATTGGCACGTACCGGGCGGGATCTAACGCGGCACACGCTTTGAGGAGGGCTTGCACGAAAGAGAAACGTCATTGTGGCGGGCACGGGAGCTCGCTTTGTCCGGGGAAAAAGGAATTTGCGTGCGTTCCAGCGGTCCTTTTTTCTTCGCGCGATATAGAGGTACACGGCTTCATCTTTTTTTGCTCCTGTTGAGAAATTGCAGAGTTCGTTTGCCGAACTAGTGACTCTCCATTATCGGCATTTCATTTAGATCGCGGGGCAATTTTTGCAACCGAAGGAAATTCAATAGCGGAGTGCTGTCGTCCGACGGAGGAATTGGGACTGATGCTTTGGCCATATGTAACTAGTTTTATGACGTGGGTGAATGAAGCGTAATTCCTCTTGAATAGTCACGTGCCCTTGTACTGTAAAAAAAGAAACTAGGCTCTCACTGAAGAATTCGTATCATCTGAAAACGTGCTCGGTCCCGTTTGTCGCAAAGCTGATGCGTGCATATAAAATATCTTCTCACCTTCACGGACCCCACTAGTAAACACATTTTCGTGAAAACGTCACGTCTACGCGAGCACCCGTCTCATAATTCACAGTATGGACAATTTCTTACGTGTTCGTTGTCTTACACGAGGGTGCGCATGAATTCAACATGAAGGTCCTTGGGTGCCGGGTGCTTCGCTATTTGCCAAGTTCGTAAGGTGAATTTATGTTGAACACCGTTCGTGTGCCGCCCCCTACCCCCAATAGTCTCCCGTCCATGGACAAACAGGGCGATGCACAGCAGAATAAATAAGCGACACGTAATGCCGCGTGCCTGTATTCGTCATGATGATTCCCCGCCGTACGAATTCGAGCAGATCCGGCAAGGCGAAATATGGTCCCCCGGATATTACTGGCTACAGAACGCACAGCACGAGATACGTATCGCGCGGAATTGCTTGGCACAAGACCGTTTCCTCGCAAAAAGGTCCGTCGCTACCCTCGGAGATATGTCCAGAAAGAATTCCCATCATATTTAAATGGGTCAGCGTTGACAGTCGCGATATCGCTGGCGCCGATGCGTCGCCCCCCTGGCGTGATGAACACTCGCGCGGACAGGCTGACGTTTTTCCGCTTTTGACAAAAATCAACTTGCACGTGCCGTCGAAAAATAATCCCCTTAACTGGAACACGTACCAATTACTCAGGTTATATCTGTTGAAAATAAGAGACAGCCAGCTTCTGTTATCTATCCGTCTGTATAGCTGTAAGATGTAAGAGATGTAAGAGAAACAGTAGAGTCTCGCGATGAAATAATAAAATGCGGAAGTCCCGAGCAAGGAAACTTATTCCTATCGGATGTCACATAGGGAGCGACCCACTTTTTCCAGGACTTAGCCCTCGAAACTCAGAGCATCTACTGCGAGCCTGAGAATAGTGCAAGTATCTCCCAATAATTTTCTTTCCCTGCCGTTCGCGTTTCACATCCAACCGGTCAAATTATTCAGGTCCATCGTTACCCCACCCTTCACTGTATATCCACTGTATTAATTAAGCCGAGGGAGCGCCGTGTTCCCGTTAATATCGTTTGCTCTCAAATCGTTTAATTATTATGATCGCCGCGTCCCCCGGGCCCCGCAATTTTGAGATGTACACGCGGGACAACTGTATATACCGGTGGTTTATTTCAGCGCGACCTCTCCGGTCAGGGGCTTAACCTTTTCTCAGGGGTTCAATCTCGTTTCCGGCTGTGGCGGGGCAAGTAGCGCGTAAGCGAAAAGAGGAGGCGGGAAGTAGCGCAAAGGCAATGCGAGCCTGCGGTACAGGAATTGCTATTAAGGTTACGGCTTCGGGTCGCGCTGCTCGCGCGACTAATCAATTCTGCGGCCGCTCCAGTCGATAGTTTCCAACTGGGATTTATGGACGTCGTCTGAATTTGAGGCGAACAATTGCGTTATATGTAGTCCTGTCGTGAAACAATCATCTCAAGCCGAATCAATACGGAAGCTTCCGTCCTAACGTTATTAAGGGGGTATGCCTACATAGTCAGCTTTCGAAAAAGAACGCGATTTTCGGGAATTTTTTTATGGAATATCTACAGTATATTTTTCTACAACTATACGCTTATTTTAAAAGTACATGTATGTAGCAACTCTCAGTAATTTTGTTATAGAAAAACATTAAATAATGAACGAATAACAGCCATTCTCGTGGAAGCTGATTTGATAAAGGCGCTATGCGGCGAGAAAGTCTTCTCTGAGCCGGATTATCTAAAATTAAAAATTCAAAAACATTCTGTTAATATATGGTTGAATTCAGTAGACGAACCACGCTTTTTCGATGTCCGAATTGTTCGTGTTTCGTTAATTAAAAATATAGTTTTTGTTAAAATAAAAAATCCTTCGTTCATTTGCTAGTCGTTGGTATATAAAAGAAGTCTGCAAACGTTTAGATTAATTTATACAGCGGTTTCCGAAATATCTTGCTCACCGATATCAATACAGCTTCCGCGAGAATGACTGTTATTCGTACATTTTTTAATGTTTGTGTATAACAAAATTACTGAGAGTTGCTGCAAATATGTACTTTTAAAATAAGCGAATAGTTGTAGAAAAGTATACAGTAGATATTCCACAAAAAATTCCCGAAAGTCGCCTTCTTTTTCGAAAGCTGACTATGTAAGCATAACCCCTTAATCGAGAACGATGCATACTTTGTCCTTCTTCTGCAAATTTCTTTTCGAAAAAGAGCCCCGCGCCTTGGTCAGTTAGCAAGCGTGGCTGTTCTCAATTTTACTGAAATTCGGAGTAGCACAATACACACAGAGGCAAATTCTATTTCAAGAAACTGCAGGAAAACAAGGACTCAGAAATACGATCTCAGATTCTGGAGCTGCTCCAACTCATCGATGAGGGCCCTCCCTGTAAGTGCAGAATTCGAAAACGGCTATCGTCCACATTTCACCTAATTTACATGTGAGATTGCTATCGACAATGATATTATAAGCAGGACGCAAACGCTATTTCGGAAAGCTCTGCAGCATCAGGTTTTAAAATTTAATCATTCGTTTTATTTTTACCACTAACCGTATTAATTCAGTCATTCAAGCCATCCACGTATTTTTAATATAACGTTTCAATTAACGGTATAAACTTTTATATCATAAATTCGTCATAAACTTGATAATAAAATAATACTCAATAACATCCGGAAGGTAATGAGATTTATCATCTTAGGAAGCCACGCTATACGTAGGGTAAAGCAGCCGAATATGAAAACCTCTCCTAATATGAGACCCCAGCTTATCTCCTCCAGAACTCTTGAATGTCATAGCGATGCTATTTCTTTACTAACTAACCGTGTATTAGTTGTTTCGTCCGCACAGTGGCATTGTAATCAATTGAGCGTCTTGAGCAAGCACACATTTCTGAAATACGTTGCAGAAAGTTTTTCAAGTGGTTCGATTAAATTACAAATACCTCTAAAGTGGTAAACGTATAATGATTTTCACAAGTACTGTTTTATAGTGCTTGCAATGGAGTTTAAGGCTTACGAGTTGTACATCGTTAGGTTGCTAAAGAATACATATTCTACTTTTAAAACGTGTATCGAATTTTAATAAAAGTGTTCTCAGTCAAGAGTTCTTATGTTCTTAAGAAATGGGTCTCATATTCAGCTACTTTACCCTACATGGAGAGACCATAGTGCTCGGAGGATGTGTTCCCTTCCATTGGTCTCAGTTTTGCGGCCCCGTTGTTTAAAGTCGCTAAAACTGCGATTGGCGGAGGGTGTCGTGAATAGGGGTCGAATCGATATAATCGGGCGGGCATACGCGGCTCCCTTGCGGGTCATTGGGTCAACGATCGCCTTTACTTGCCGCTCCTCATCCGCGGATGAAGCCAATCGCCCGGTATACGACGTAAGTTTTATCTAAGGCCCGCTTTATCGGACAGAAGGGTGCTCGACTACGGCCGAGGAGCATACACCTACCTGCCTTTTCGTTAAAAATGGATATTGAGGGGCGGCGCCACGATTACAGGGGAGAAAGGGGCTGACGATGATGCGACGGGAAGCGACATCCCCCGGGCTGCTCCATTCTTGCTTCCCGCGATAGCCGGGATTCAATTTTGAAAGGGAGCCGTGAATCAAGACTAAACGCAGCACCAGCACACCGTAAAGAACATTGTAGTACCTTTCATTGTTCACATATTTCTCAACTCGCTCCACGGATCTGAATCTTCATCCTCTCGGCTTCCACGACGCGGAATGGTCGCCAGCGGAAATTCGATTACTTTCTCGCCTCCCGTGACTGGGGAAACGGGCGCCGCGCACCAAATGCTCCTTTAAACTCGGTTAACTATTAACAGGCTGTTGGCCGATCATTAAAGCGCAAACAAACTGAAAGAACAACAACAACCGTAGCTGGGAAACATCTGCGACCGTCGCTCGTGTAATGGTAATGTAACCGTGCCCGGAAAAACCGTTTCCTCGAACGGTCTTATTATTTCACGAAATTGGCGTCCCGACGCGGCAGCATGGGCTGCACCGTTAATCCTGGCACCGTGGAACGCGCGCCGCGAAAACGACGTCGTTTCTCATCCGCTCATGATCCGCGGCAGCTTCATGCCGGTCAGCTCGTTCCCAACGGTCTACCAATCAGGAAATATCTCGGCGCCGATGCGTTCTACATCATCTTACTACCTTGCGCTACGAATTTACGCGGGACCGGTACGTTGCACTCGGATGGAGCGTGCACCGAGGTGTTTAGTTTGTTGCTTGTTTCGTTATTAGTCGGCGTATGTACCTTCACTCGTGACTTCTGTACGTCGATGTAACGAAGGAAGTTTATATAAATTTTGGTATCGATTGGTCCTATCAATGTTGATATTTTCTTTCACGCGTGCTGCATTTATTATTATTATTATTATTATTCGTCTTTATTACTTGACACATCCAGAGAAGAAAATAATACATAAAGACAAGCGAAGTAAATGGCGAGGCTGCAGTACAATACTGTTAGAAGCCTAACCATAACTAAATAACTAACTGAATAACTAAAAACTAACTAACATTAAGAAACTAGAAAGTTATTTGACGCATAATATAACCATATATATCGCCGAGCTTTACATTTAAAATCAGGAAACGAATTTAAACCTCGAATATCAGGTGGGAGGGAATTATAGTAATGAGCCGAAATATAAGCAAAGGATGATTGAAATTTAGATGTCAAGTGTGTCGGTATGGAAAGGAGACTTTGGTGTCGAGTAGAAAGAGAATTAGGCCCATGGTAAGAAAGATTATTGCGAAGAATATTATAGAGATATTATAGAGATTTATTTAACGAAACACCCTGTACATTGCAAGCCGGCGAGTGCGCTTTAATGCATCTAGGACCGCATGCATCGGGACATGGTAGAGCGTATCCGCTGCTTTCGCGCGTGTGCGTGGATTTGCCTTTCGTTATTTTATAGGTTCGTTGCGCTGTGCACACCCGGGTCGACTCGAAACGTTACGACGCCTCTTCGTCTCGCAATCTACAGCAGGCCGTAAAATTAACGCCGGATGTTTCACGGGCGATTTAAGAAGGAAGAGATGCGCTTTTCAAGGCGACGTCTAAGGATTTCGTTTTTATGCATTGGACATCGGCGGATTTTATTTTATTCCGAATATGCGTGCGGATGTATAAGATTGGAATACCAGGTATATCGAGGATCAGCACATACGGTGGGTTTATGACACGGGTTTCCCCGCTACTTTTTATGTCGAAAATTTATCCGCACCATATGGGTAATTTCGCAGTTGAAAATACAAAAGTCCAATCAACACTTGAAGTTTTCCAAAAAGAACTGAAATAACCAGTTCGTCATCAATTAAAATCCTAGGCTCGTCGGATATTTATAACCTCGCAGGATTAACTTTCCAGTTCATTCCCGGCAGATTTATTCCTCTTCCATTTTGTGGATTACCACAATACGCGCCCGCGCCACATTTTTACCGCATCATATCCCTCTCGTACAGGAACGCGCTAGCATTCCACCCAAGGAGGTCCGGCGCGATTTCAATTTTCAATCTATCCCTCCCCCGCAACTTACGTAATTGCGCAACGAGCGCCATAAATTTTTCTCGCGTACGCCGGGGCGAGCACGCGGCCACTTAACGCAGCTGGAATATAAGTGAAAACGCTGGCCAGCGTGGGTGGACGGGCGATCCGACGAAGATTCAGCTATTATCGAGCCCCCTGGACACCGTAGACCACGTACGCGCGTGAGCCCGGGCGCGCACGCTGCTTGTACCAATCAAGAATACGGGGCAAAAGCGTTCCCCCTCGATAGCCGCATTCCACGGGATAAAAAGCTGCTTCCTCTTGGCCGCTATTTCACGTGGAACCCGTTTTTCTCATTACCACTCGTTGCTACGTTCTTAATGAAAGCCGTTTTTCTCGGCGCCTCTCGTTGCTGCATTCTTACCCCGTGCGCGCCAGCTCTTGAACACGCACGCCGCACTGACGAGCGTTTTACGAGCCATTATTGGGCCGATCTCTTCCCCCGCTGCGGGCTACTGATCCCTCGATGAGCACCGAGGAATTAGAATCTGCAGATTTGCGGCCCATTCGTTATCCTCCGACGTACCTGTTCCCCTTAATTCGCTGCATTGTTCTCTGCTCTCGAAGCACGTATCATCAAACGGCTCCGATAAAAGTGTACCATTAACGCTTCACTTCAGAACCTTCGGAGTACTTTGTCGCGAAACCGGACGCAACACTTCTGATAAATCACAATCGATTCGTTAGTCGCCTAATTACCCTGGCCTCATCCGTCTGCGCAGCAGTTAATTCTCTCCGCGAACGCAGTGATCGAGGATAATACCCAGTAAGCATTCCCAAGCCAGAAGCAGGGACGTTCGTCGCTATCTGGCTGCGAAGACTCCTAAGATTCAGCGAATAGTGACACGTGGAACGGAAGGAAGCCCAGCCGTCAGCTATCTGCGACACCGTGAAAATTCTCTGGAAGATACGCGAGCGGAAAAATATAGCCGAAGTATGCGAAGCAGCGGAGGTATTGGAATGCGATATATAAATGTAAATGAGTGGCGCTATCGTGGTATGTGCAATTAAGAGGTTATGAAATTCTTCCCTGTCGGAACATCCTTCTTTCGTCTCGCACCACCTTCTCCTCCACCATCTCGCCGCTTCTGCTTCCCTTGGCCCTCCCCCCGTATTTCTAGCTTTACTCTGGCCTCCTCGAGAAAGCGGAAGCTCTAAATTCTACGATTTGTGGGCGTTGGGACGCCCGCGACGGGATTACGTGATTAGGTCGTTACGTTAACCGACGCGGGCAACGATTCTCGCCCGCCGGGCAATAATAGAAATAAAAAACGGTTTTATTTATATTTTTCGCCGCGATCACGTGGACCATGCACCCGCTGCAACTGCGGTTTAAAACTCCACCGTGCCAATTTCGGCAAATGGCCTGCGTACTCGTGTTTCGCGAATACATACCCCCCTCGGCATCACCCCCCTCGGGATGGAAGCCAAGGTATCATTGTTCATATGTTTCTGCAGGTTTCGGGTTCGCTCTTGTTCATCGAAACCGTGACATGTGCCATTTTTGTTCCCCGCAATGTTATCCATTACTGTTGGTAAGGTTTATGACGATGTCTCTCGCAATGTTTATGAACTCTGGGCCGTGCTTTTGTTTTGTTCCGCTGACGCAAATGGATCGCTCTTGTTGTACCGTGAGTGACGCGTTACGGTTTCGGTAATTAAGGAACGTCTATGAATGTGACGACCTGATAGATCTTGAGTATTAAACACTAAGGGATTGACAGTGTTTAGCGTAGGGTGTATATCGCGTGACTCTGTGACTTATGAAAACGTGACGCGCCGGCAGGAACGAGCGAGCTGGAATTCATTGAACTCTTTTCATCGAGGACATAATGAAAAGTAATGCGCGCTCAAATGACCAACGGATACACGAATGCTCATAGAAATTGAAAAGTCTGTTTAAAAGAGGATTCGAACGCGATCGAACGGCCGCTGACCCACATTCGCACGATAAATACCTTTGAAAAAAGCGGAATTAAACGCCCGCGTTCTGTTTAATATCCCTGTAAATCCACGAATCCTTTTATACACGATGTAATCAGTGAAATGTGTTTACATACGGGAATGTACGAGGCGCGATAGCACTGGCATTGCAACATTTATTTGCTGAAGAGACTTATGCCGTCTTTTTTTCTATGTTAAATCCTTTCACTTAAACAACTGCAACGCTATATAGAAATACTGTGAGAATATATTTAGCATTGAATAGGAGATACGTCTAACGCGCATCGGGAAATCACACACGTATATTTGGAAGACAATTTGCGTACCGGGAAGCGATTAATTAATGTGGCAACGTCCTTTAAACCGATATGCCCATGATATATTATCGATTACAAAGGTATCGTTTACGCAGTACCGAAACCGATACACAGGACGATCAATCTTAGCTCCGGTGGTACACCGGGAATCATTCAAAGGACGCACATGTAACGTGGTATTAGATGCCACAAATTCCGATATTCTGTCAGCTCGAAATATGCAATAACGGGTAGATATGCATTGGGTTGTGCCATGTCATTTTATCAAAAACGTCTATGTGGCGAATCATATACAATCTTTGATACCTATCTCCCTCGACGTTCTTTGATTACATCTAAGGGTGCCAGTAGCGCACTTAGGACTTGATTTTGGGGGGAGCCCAGTTGAACGGATAAAAATATTTTTAATGTAAATACAATAAAATTTATTAGGAGATTAGACACAGAGTGACCCAAAAATGAGGCCTTTTTCACCTCTTTTCGGTCCCACAATTTTGGAACTGAATTCTATGCCAAACGATACCTTATGAGGAGACATCAATCACACGAAATTTTCAAGTTGAGGTGACAATTTGTTTCTGAGATATGGGAGGTCAAAGAAATGAAAATTCGTTTAACGCTTCGCAGCCTGATAATTTAAATAATTATTTCCAGGGGTTTTGCTGACTGCTAACAACGAATTTCAGCTTCGATTTTCAAATTTCACAATAGCCGATTCAATATGGTGGACGATATATTAAAAAAAGCACTACACAGACATTTATATTTCTTGATTTTGATTTCTTATTAGTGATTTTTGAAATGTCTGTTCAAAATCGTTGTTAGCAGTCAGCAAAACTCCTGGAAATAATTGTTTAAATTATCGGACTGACATAAAGGTCCGTACTTACATCGAAGCGTATGGGCTGACGCGTTAACGAATTTTAATTTCTTTGATCTTCCATATCTCAGAAACTAATTGTCACCCCAACTTGAAAATTTCGTGTGATTGATGTCTCATCATAAGGTATCGTTTGACATAAAATTTAGCTCTAAAATCGTGGGACCAAAAAGAGGCGATTCCTTGGGTCACTCTTTACTTAAAGAATAAAATCCAGTTTTCTTTTATTTTTACAAAGTTCTTGAATTACTTCAGTCGTGGATGCATCAATCTTCTTTTTCCATTTTCTTTGGGCGGTGTCAGGGCACCTTGGCCCCCTTCTGGGTGCGCCACCGACGGGTACAGCGAACCATAACTACCATAACAGCTGACGATTTTGCAATGCAATTTTCTTATACCACTAAGTACCCAGCAGGAAGTTCAATTCGACTCCATAACGTAATACAGAATGTATCTTATGCCTCATCGATAGCCACGATAACAGCGTTTCTAAATCCTCAACCATCCTCACCTATATCGAATCAGCTAGGCTTCCATCGCGATTTCACGCGCGCTTGCTCGTGACCGGCAGCGTCGCGGTACCAGCAACCCCAGCAGATTATGAACCGCGAAATAGAAAAAGTGAACGGTGGAGGTTACAATTAAGGGCGCGTCGCTGGCCCGCTGGAATAGCGCGCGGTGCGTGCATACTAATTACGCAAATGAATATTTATTCAATTGCCGCAGGAAACCTCAGCTAGACCGCAGGACAAAGAGACGCGGTCGCGAACCGTCCAGCACGCATAATATGTTGTATGCCGGTGCACGATCTCCCGGCGCAGACCGTGCCTCTGTCTCCTAACATTTATTGCGTAATTTTCCCGGCACGATCGCCCGCGACGCTTGTCTAATTGCGACATTCAGCCCGCGGTTGAATCAAGTTACGCGCCCCCTATTTTTGCTTAGACCTCGCAACCTCGCGACGGGTCCCCGCAGCGGAGATCGAGCTCGTTTCATGCCGGGGCAAAAGTCGCAACCTAACACGACCCAGACCGGCGTCCTGGTTTGCTTTAATATCGGCATGGCGGAGGACACGGCTCGCCTCTCAAAGGATCTAACGGGCTAGTGTACACACGTACGTGTTTGCTTAAACGCGACGGCATGCACACGCTAATGCGGGCACCGCACTAATTTTCGCCGCGGCCTTTTCAGGCGGCGACCGCCCCGGGAGCCGCGTAATTTTCTACCGCGATTCCCGCGTCGCAATGCCGCGAAATTTACTGAACGCGGCCTGCCCGTGCCAATGGGACACGGAATTCTCCTTTTTCACCGCTTAATCGTACGTTCTTGAAATTAATTTGCGTCCACGGCCGTCCTTCGCGCCACCAGATTTCTGGATGTAAACCCTGGGCGAAACGAGCGAAGGGTTCAGGGAGTGGTTGCGCCTCTAAAACTAGCTGAAAGTAGGCACCGCGGAAGGGAACTACGTACGCGCCTTCGTCCGGCTCGCCGCGCAGGTGAAGGAAAAATATTTTCTTTCCTGTTTACGTATGAACAATTTAATTCTGCGGCGGTGCAGTTTCATGAAATTCTGTGCTGCGGTGAACCAGTTTCCACGTGCTTCGGTTTGAGTGCTTGATGTTTCAGTGGCCCCGTGTTTTTAGTGGTTTTGCGCATTGAACATTCAAAGGCGCTTAGAGATGTTGAATTTGTAGGCTCCGAATGTAGGAGATTTCAGGACTTGCCCCAGGATTATGTAAAATTTCCCATATTAAGCACCAAGCATTGCCTGCTCAATCCTACAGTGCACATGAGAGGTCTGACAGACCCAAGTGAACAGTTCTCATGATATTGAAAAAGATTCAGATAACGATAAATCGTAATGTTATAAAGATATTTGTTCAGTATTTCATTGTGTTATTAAATATTTTTGTTAGTAAAAATTGAGTGTAATAGATCGCGTGCAGTCTAAATTCTTTTTCTCAAAATATATTTCTTTGCATTCTCAAAATGCATTTCTAGATTTGAAGATATGAGCCTGCGATGCCCAACGTGTGCAATAGGGTGGCCCTTATTTTCAACCTGTAATATCTTTTGCTTTCAACCCCTAATATGGTTCCATTTCATAAAAAAATAATCCCTAAAAAAGATTAGTGCAATCGGACAACAGGGAAGGGTACCGACCAGGACTTAAAGTTTAGAATTCATCAATGGTTTGAATTTGAAGAATTTCTCAAAAATGCTAAGTCCTATCGAAATTTTGTTGAAGTAATATTAAAAGAGCATTCGATAGGGCTTACCATTTTTTAGAAATTCTTTAAATCCAACCTAGGTATTGATGAATTCTTAACTTTGAGGGCTGATCGGCACCCTTTCCTATTATCCGATTACAATAAACTTTTTCAGGGACTATTTTTATACCAAACGACACTGTTCTAGGGGGTGAGAACAAAATACGAAAAAAAAATTTCGACACGTATAAATATGGGCCACCCTAGTCTGCAATGGTGTAATTTTAATTTACGTATGTACTGTAAGGTTAACCAATTTCCTTTCAAGAAATCGTTTCGCAAAATGTTGCGAATTTCAAACAAGAATCGATGATCCAACTACCTTCTTTGGGACGATCTCGTAGTATCACTCACCGCCCACGATTCTTGCATTTTCAATTATTAACTGGACGATAACCGACGGGAGTAATGTTCCCTGCGTACCACGATCCCTCGCTTAATTTCACGCGTAAGGCCCATATCAATTTTGAATTTCCGCCAGGGCAACCAGGAGGTATCGATCGATGTAATGTACCCTCGTTTCGTGTTTCATCGTTCTGTTCCAGGATCCCGGTGCAAAATTCACGAGCACGCTCGTCGAACACCGATCTCCCTCGGTCCTTCCCAATTTCACGTTCCCGTGAAACGTACGATCTTCTATCATACGAACGCTCGCAGGCCCTTGTATACGTGAATCCCGTGCGTTTCACATCCCCGGCCCGTGTACTTGACAAGATTCCAAGTTGGTGGTGCTCGTTTTTCCCCGCCGCCGCTCTTTTCCATGGCACGGCTGAGAGGAGGAGGAGGAGGAAGAAGGGAGGAAATCGACGATGGCGTAGACACGGGGTCCGACCGCCACTTCTGCGCCCAGCGTGTATCCGTACGCGAGCCGCGCGGCCCGAATCGCTCGGCCATCGTCTAGAAAACTCGCGACACAAGAGTCCGGGGGCGGCTGGCAAAAGTTTGCGGTCCAATTAAAAATATTCCCCGGCTTTTTTGCTTGCACCGCGGCGCCGTTAATGGGGTCGACACACGGATGCTCGGGCGGGCTTCTCGGTACATTCGTTCGCAACTTGAACGCGGTAACCTGAATTAAAAATGATGGGGAACGCGGGAATGCTGTGTGACCGAGTAAACGTCCCTGGAAAACCGAGACCGCCCATTTCGCGACTTCCAAGCGTTCCGTGTTCACCGTTTCCCTTGGAGTTGGTCACTACCCCTGAATTCGTCTGCCAGCCCGCCTCATTTTCGTCGTCCCGTGCTCCTTGGCGGGTTTACCTTTCCCTCAGCCTTAATCGTTCTCTGATTTGGCTATTGCTAGGTGAAAAAAATAATTGATGTCGCTGACTCATTTAATTTTGGGAGGCTGTTCAAGTGAGACACGATATTCGCTGGATCAGAATTCTTCCACTTCGAATTACATAATCCTCGGGCATGGGATTACGCAACTAGATGTACGCGCCAGCGATCGCCGGGATTCATTAAATATTATAAATCACTGTTTGCAGTGCAGCGATGCAAGCTGCTACGGCTGAATACTATCGTTTGATTTGAGTAACCGCGTCCATTTATCTTCCACCGTATAAGGTGTACGCTACATTTGCACGGCGAAGCGCGGTTTACTTTAACGCGGTGGGGGGAAAAAAAAGGGAGAAAAAGCCGTCGATGTACTTACTTAGTTTGATGCAAAGCCAACCGCGCCGGTATCGACGATCGACCTCCGTTGAAGTAAATTTGTTTTTATTGAGGACCGTGTGCAGCTCAACGAGAGCGTTTTGCGTAACTGCGGTGGAAGCTTGCGGGGTTTTTTAAGACGAAGATCACAGAGAATATAATTCTGTGCCGAAATCAATTTTGTAAATTAACGAATAATTGCGTTTACTCGATTAATGGAGGAGTATCAACGAGCAGCGCTACGTTTCACCTCCCCATTTCTCACCTTATTGTATTATTCTTCGCTGATGAATTAATCACGTTATTCGATACATAATTTGCAAATGTGCCGTGGCTTCATTTACCATGTCTCGTTACGGGAATTAATGACTAAAAGTTTCATAATCAACTCGCGGACAGAGCGCCCCATAGTTTTTTCAGTTTGCATCCCCTGGGTCCACGGGCACGGTAATTACGCGGATAAATACAATCAATTTGTCGCAATTGCGTTAGCCTCTTCACCGTGCTCCAATTAGTCAGATAGCCTGGAAATTTAATTAGTTTAATCCAGACAAGTAACCAACCGTTGTTCTATCTTCCTTATAATCCGCGCGACCTGCTAACGCGCTACTAATATCGCCGCCATTAGGTACGCAACGCTACGACTGGCGGACATCAATGGAAATATCAATTCTCGTTGCACACGTGGCTGCATAACGCGTACTAGTACGTATAGCATCCTTTAGGCATTCGACATTTGAGAACGGCTTATGGTGCGATTGACATAAGTGGCGCCCCGTTGGTTTCGGTACTTGTAGAGTCCGGAGAAGAGTAGCATCGGAGGGTTGGCGATGGGCGAATTGGTAACGCGGCTGGTCAGTAAAGTCGAGGAGCCACCGATCTGGGGTTCGAGTCCCATCGCTCGAGGTTCACTTTTTCGCTCACCATTCATTCATTAATAATTTTAGTCAAATCAATCGTCGCTTCACTAGGGTAGGGTGGGGCTAAAAGTCCGGCAGGTAAAAAAGGTCCCCAATGGAAAATCTCCATTCGTAAACGATCGATTGAATATTGCAGCATAACTATGTTGATGGCAAGGGTAATGGGGAGCACCGCTGAGTCGCCGTCAAAAAGTAAGTACGTCGTTGTTGTTGTGTTATTCGAAGTAAAGCACAGTCTAACAGCGTATAAGGTGAATATGTTAAGATTGTATGTTCTTTTAGTAATGTAAGGTACATGATATTGTTTATTTCTGAATCATAATATTTTCGAACCTATGTATCGGCGAAACTATAGAGATACCATTGGGGCAAAAAACTCCCTTACTTATATTTTTTTTTTTTGTTATACAAGTCATGTGAAAATACTAAAAAGTGGTTGTCTTTGTTGAAGCAAACCAATTAGCAAAATCATAAATTATTTATCTATTTTACTGGTTTTTTTATATTAAAATAATTTGAGTTTAAGAAATAAGGACAAAGTGCTTGAAAAAAAGTTATATCTTTATGTTGAGTCAAGATGATTGTACAATTTTTTGTTCAAGTTGAACCTGTGTCCTGTATTTTCATTCTTTGTTTAAAAAGAGGTTGCCTTAGTATTTCCTTTCCATATTGTATACCAAAAAAAATTGGTTTAATAAATATTTGTTGATTTCAAAAGTTTTTTTTACTTATTTTGTTTTGTTACACAAAAGCAGGTTAGAGGATATTAATGGGGGCAAAAAGTCCATTTCGAATTGACACACATTTTGTGATATAACTCAACAATAAATAACACTATTAATCAACAACTTTGTAAAAGTAAAGTATAATAGTTGTAGTTTACACAAAACAACACCGTATATCTCGAGATTGTTATTACTAAATTTTACATAGGTTTATACGAAAAACGGGACTTTCAGCCCCACGGACGCTACCCTACTCTTGAGGTGCGCTAAATAAAACTAAATTTCGTAGTGAAGCACCTGCTTTGGCATTATAGCAAAGGTATAAGGTACCTATTCGGCAATAAATAACTCTAAAGGCAGTCAACGAACTTACTAAGCGAAACGATTCCATGCCGTCTAATCTCTATTCTCTACGATGGAAGTGTAGAAACGTCAATGGTGCTCGTGAGGGTGCACGGCACTTGCGCGGGTTCTGTTAAACAATAAACCCCAGGAGCATTGCAGAAGGGATGCAAACGTGGACTGCTCCTTCAGTCGGTAGGCAAGTGAACAGAGGGCAAATTATCCCCGACTCGTTTCCCACGTCGTATGCAGCTTTATCGCGACTACGAGGCTCCCTGCAAATTCCGCTGTAAAAATAACGAGCGCGTTTCGCGTTACCCTCGCGAAGGCGGCTGCACTCGCCCTGTATCGCATCGCGCGTCGTAATGCGCGTAGGTGATCACCGACGTTGTCGCCCCCTGAAAGTTGCAACGGAGTGATATCACCGCTGTCAGCTCGCGGCTGTTGAATCGGACTAGCGTGTATGGCAACGCGGTATCTTGCAGGAGTTAAAGATTATCGCGCGCCGAATCTCCGATTCTGCGGGCATGCGAAGTGCTGGAAGATTTAGCGCTCCTTGGCTCCCGTTTATTTACTGACCAGGGTTCGGATAATAGCGAAGACGTTCGGAGTGAGACGTCGTCATGGTAGAATAATGGAACGGACGTCGTCGCTTCTGGAAATCAATGATTCTTAGTTCGTGTTGTTTCGTCGGACTGAACGATATTGATACCACTTTCTTAAATTGTTTCGTGGCGATGCTCGTCGAATTGCTCGACACAAGAATTTCTATTCTAAGATCTCTTTACTCCACTGTCTTAAAACACTTTTGCAGCTCCCGCACCATGAACTGGAACTCGTGTAATTACTTCTGTTTATAGCTACGCGGCCCCCTACTGCTCGATGCAATTATTAATCACAATACGCGTTATCATCCACCGTGAATCCAACTTAGACAGTTCCCTCTCATGGTTTTGATTCAATTCAAATATCCTGCTCGCCCCCCAGGAAACGCAATTTCACGGGATCGCGGAGAAATCCTGAAAAATCGAGTTTACCTCGGATTCGAAAACAATCTCGGGCACGGCGCCCTTCCACGCACCACGCAGCCGGCGAAACTTATTTTCTCCATCGTAGATTAGATTCTGTTACGTTAGTCGATGCGTCTACCCGCTGGGTCACCCTAGCAGGGTCCGCAAGATAACAATGGCCCGTCGTTTTACCCGAACTCTGATACGATAGAATCGAATGGCCAACCGGATCAATGGAACTACATAAAGTAACTCATCGGCCATAAATGGCTAATAGAAATAGGTCGACGTGGTGGAAACGAAGGTGGGGCAGCGGCAGGGTCTCGGAGAAAGGTATAGAAATAGATATTGGCTGATCATTCGCCGTTTCGAAGGAAATTGTCCCATCAGGAGATTGAAAGGGGATCGAGAATAAAGCTCTTTCCATGTATTGGCCGGCAATGATCGTAGCGGGATGTGATAAAGGGTAATATTTCCCAGGCGAAACCGAGAAAACTTTCCTTTTCCCCCACAGCATCCGCCGCGGCTGATCCGATCTGCTCCAAGACAATGACTTTCCTAACCACCGTTGCCCTTGGCTCCCGGAGACTTTCTGCAACTTTCCCGATCGAGCCCCCACCCCCCTTTTAACGAACCGGCCAATCATAATTTCAGCCTTTTAGCTAGATTAATATTAGCAGACGTTCGATAGGCATGTCCTTTCCGCGGCCGTATTCTTACCGAGCATGACTCATCGAGGGATGTTGTCGACGTTCGATCAATTCTTATTGCAACTTGTTGCGCATACGGATTACTCTACTTCTGCATTACTTATCTCCTTAATTCAGTGTTGCCCCGGTGTTCTTTCAGTAGGTAATCCATTCGCGCACAAAAATCCCTTTCTAAACTTTCGTATCCTTGGACACCGGTCGTCAGCTCTTCCACCCCAACTTCAGAAGCAAACAAGTTTTCCGCCGAGGGGATATAACTGGAATCTAACCGGAGTAAACAAGTAGAAATTCGGTTGCCTTTAATCAAGGGTGGGTTAATGAAAATAACCTCAGTACACCCTTCCGCGGAGCCCAAGGCTCTTTTCCCAGTCGAAAGTTTGGTATTTTGTGGTTTCATTAGACAACGGTACGAGTTTGTCATACACTCCCTCCGCGCGCCTGGTATCCGTCGCCATCGATCCACGAAAGGTCCCTTTCGGTTGTCTTTCACCCCGTTGCCTCGAGCCAGAGCGTAATTAGACGCGGAATAAGGGTTCGGGAGGTCTTTAGTGGATCCATGCATCGGACAAAATGCGCGCCGGCTATAATTCACAGGGATACGAGCGGAGGAAGTATCGTGAGGGGAATTGAGAATGAATTATCGTTCCGATTACACAGCACCCGTGTAACGCTGAAACCAATGCGCCGCAATAATATCGCGAAGAACCTAGGAGATTAATATCGGAAAATTCAATTAACAACCGCGCGATTGTAATTCCTATCCGACAATCCTTCAAATCGCACCCATTCAAATCTCACCAAACGAAGCGTCGCGTGGAGTAATAAGTCCGCGTGCGATGCAAATTAGTCAAAGGCATCGAAAGCATTTAATTACTGCTTTTACCGACCTCCCTATGCTCTTTGTCACCCGCGATAAATCGCAACATCGCCATTTGGTAATTGGAGCAAAGAAGCCGACAAGATTTCCATTCGGGGAATCAACGTCCCTTTAATAAACGATGACGATTTTGAGCGACAGCAGCGAGCGGCGTGGTGGTGGGAATATTTTTTCAGCGACCCGAGCGCGGAAATGTGCGCCGGCTCGGCGAGTGCAAATTGCTTTCGGGCCGTTTCGTCTGCCAGGAGGCCATTTGTCATCGCGGATTCTGGTCGCGCGACGTATAAGCCGGCTACGCTAATAATGACGCCGCGACGGCTAACTACAAGCTCATCGCGCGTGCATTCATGAAGCAATATACATGCATTTACACGGCCCTACAGCGCTCTCTCTCTCTCTCTGTCTCTCCGCCCGCCGGGGCTGGCTCTCTCTGTCTCCGCGGAGGGTGGTGGTATTCGTTGTCACTTGGTCTACAGCGGCGCGCGTGCACGGTCTTTACCCGCTGTCTAAACTGAACAATGAGCGTTACCGTGTCAACGCCGAATTAATACATTCAAATTACCCATTGTTGCAGGTAAGACCAAAGTAATAGCGATGCAAATGGCGCCTGTCATCGATGCAACATGCAACGAGCCTGTCCGCGGAATTGATTGGCTATCCCTGCGGGGGTGGAACAACGTTTTTGCGTTCCGTTCGCGTGAACCAGTTGTCACGGTGCCCCGTGCCGGGTGAATGTAATTTAAAATGATGCCCACGCTGTGCCGCGTCCAGCCCCCGTGGGCCATTATTTTTAAAACATGTTCTTGCTGCCCTGACCGCGTTTCTACTGCGTAATTTCATTTCGAGAGCCGCCAAGTCACTCCTCCATTGGCGTTTATTAATTCGTTAAAGAAACCATTCTGGAATAGGAACGAACACATGCCACGCGGAAGTTTCTTTTATTTCGATCTGGTTTGCTTCAATGCGCGCGGGAATAATTTAGATAAGAAATTAGGAATACCGATCCCCTCGGCTCGTAATTTTTGCTGGGAATTTTGTTTGTCATTCTGGACAGCTCACGCTGCTCGATGGCTGACAAACCTGCTCCGTCACGCACGGTGACTCCTTTTTTTCAACAGATCAATGAAATTGCAAACCTGTGCCTGCCTCGCTTGTACACACGCGTCGCTGTATTAATCGCGTTTACATGCTGGTTCCATTGACTCCGTACGGTCCGCAGGCTGAAAAGGGAAATTCCATTATTACGAAGAAAAGTGTCGGATGTAACGAATCCGCTTGTGTAATTCCCCACAGTGAATGCACCTTGTAATTTCGATGAAATCGCGGCGAAACGAATTCCAGGACGCGGTTATGTATTCGCGGCAGGGCAGCGGAGCGTTTTAACCGCATTATTCGATGATTCCGAGTTTTTACATCGCCGCGAATCTGGTTAGAAGCGGGCGACACTTTTTCCAGGTGTGAAATTGAATTTACGCTGTATTTATTAATACAGTACATTTCATACAGCAAATTTATTAGTATAGTGTCCCAAAATTCACGCAAGATTTGAATTTGGCGCCATTTGTGCAGTAAATTATTGCCAACGAAAAACAAAAGACAGCGTGACAACTGACAGATCAGGGTTATTAAAAATGGAGGGCTACACGAAAGAATAACGTGTTCAGCAATATTTTAAAAATAATGAAAATTAAAAATAATGAAGGTTTGGCAGCTACAGTTCGCAATTTTCGTGCAAAGTATGGTCGGAATAGTGATTTAACTTCATCAACTGTGAAGAGATTAATTAAAAAATTTAGGGAGACTGGATCAATTAGTGATCTTAAACACTCTGGCCGTCCTTCAACAAGTTGTTCAACACAAAACATCGAAGCAGTTCGTGAGAGTGTTGCTGAGAGTCCAGGGAAATCAATTCGGCACCGTGGTCAAAAATTGGACATTTCGAGGAGCTCTCTACAGCGTATTCTCACGAAAGATTTGCATCTTCATGCTTACAACGTTCAATTGACTCAAGAACTGAAGCCTACTGACCAATAAAAAAATATACAATTTGTAATTATAAAACTGTGTTTTCTATCAAAATTACTTCTTGCGTGAATTTTGGGACACCTTTTATATCCCTGGGGAAGACTCATCGGGGATGAACCTTTCGGACGAACTTCGAACCCTTATCGATTTAAATCATTCAAATCACTCGTGGCCTATTTTCGAGAACTATTTTCACGTGGCGTTCGATCGCTTCTTAAATCACTTATACAGATTGGGGACCTATTTTCCCGTCGCATCAAAGGGTTCCTTAACCGAAGCGATCGATGCGCGTTCAAATTGCAGGCGAATAAATTTGTCCCAGCACAAGAGTTAGATGTTAATTTTATCCGCTGATTGACTTCGTGGGAACAGAAAATACACTTCATCGCGGCCAGAGACGAGAAACACTATAATCTATGAATGCACCTAATAATCTATTAAATGCGCATATCTATTAAAAGCGGATCTTCCAGATCCTACGAACTATCAATACCTACTCCCGTTGGCGAGATCCGAACATTTAAACGTCACCGTTCAACTATGTACATTTATTCCGGAGGATATACACGTCCCGTGGAACAATGGAAATTCACCGGTGTCGGCGATAATAGTTAACAGACGCGACAATCTTCGCGGGAATTACTTGGCCAGAAAACAGGACGATGGGAAGGGGGGGGGCGGGGGGTGGAATGCTGAATTATTGCGACGGCATGGCGTACCCCCGGTACGCGAGGTATCACGCAGGAAGGTTCCGTGAAAGAAACAAGGAAGTATGGGAGCGTGGGCGCAGGAAGGGAGGCTGAAAAGGGGGAAAATAAAGGAAGACACGCCGCGAGCGCGAAGCTTCGGAGACGGTGCGTCGCGGTGCTGTACAAGAAAAGAAGGATACAGGGGATGGTTGGGGTAAGAGCCGCGAATACGTCACCTGAATGCCAACGTAATGTTCACAAAATGCCGGAAATATAAGCAAACGCGCGCCTTCTACGCTCTCCCGGGGGAACTGTCGTTTACATAAATAGCAGGAAAGGCCGGATTTCAACGTGTACCCCGTTCACCGGTCCGTGCACGCAGGTACGGGGCGTCTACGTGTCTCAATATTTGACGGCAGAGTTTCCCTGCATTTGCCTACCAAATGGAAGCCAAGCACGCCGCGGAGGGCCACGCGCGTGGTCCCTACGTATCCGGGCCGTTAGGACGCCTTCGAGACATCGGGAGCAGATGTAATCGTCCGGATTGAAGGTTGCTTTCGGTCGTCGCGTTGTCCAAACGCCTTCATATTACGAGGATGGCAACGGGCGGGGAGGAGGTTGTTGTCTGGGCCCCGGGAAATGTCGAGTAAGCTGCCGTGTTTCCACCGGGAAGAACCGAGTGTTCTGACATTTCGCTTGGGTCTCCGTCCCACACCGTCGAAGTGCTGTCTGTCTTTGTACAGTGGAGGGCAAAAGTTTCCGCGCGTGGCGAAGGCTAATACGCTGGAGTAGCGACATCGCAGCCAAGTTTTCGTTCTGTAATAAGTCGACGGCGAAATTATAGGGGAGTTGGCGCGGTGGTAATATGTGGAAATGCGAGGAATAATACTGCGCCGTTAAGGGAAATTTGAGATTCCCGTTACGTTATTTGATACGCTCGCACAAACGGATACTCCGCCGAGCATGCTTCAGCTGAGAAATATTTTCACGAGATCACCGACACCATTGTTCGGTTCCGGTGTAACCGGCAGAAATTACGCGCGAGTTTATTCCCGTTTAGAAATATACTTCTCATTTCCGCGGGTTGCCGGGCTGCTGGGCGAATATACCTGCCGAGAAATTTGTGCCGGGAAAATACTGTACACGCGAGCTCTTTCGAGGAGAACGCCATCAAAGTTTCAACGTCGGCTTTAGAAGCGCGCAGTGGTAACTGCATATTATGAGAATAAGTAACAACCGGGGTCCCTGGAAAATGCACTGGTGTGCTTTCTGCCGCGCGCTAGATAAGTTCCTCTCTTCTCTTTTCTTTTTCCCCGCAGTATAAACATTCGCGTCATTAGTGACGACGGGACGGCGGCGGTATAAAAACATTTCTGCAAGTATATAAAGTTACTTGTTACGTGTCGGTGGCTACGCTCCCCACGGATGTATCGTTTTTCGCGGATCGCTCTTTGTGACGTAGTCTTTCTTTCTAAATTACGAACTTTATTAGAACATCAAACGCGGACACACGAGCCGCTGCACGCCGAGGGGGGAATACGTTACGAAGCATGGTAAATCGTCTCGCGAAGACAACGCGAAAGTTCCGCGAGTTTACGCAAGTTTTCCCCTTGTCTCCGGAGTTATTTCTCCGCCGTATCGATTTACGACCGACCAAGGCGACACGAATTTCCACGGTACGATGTACCATCGTGTTCTAGCGGGCAAAGAAAAAAGAATTATTGCACGTTCTGTCGCGTTTTACGCGCGAGAAGTCTCATTTCCTTGCGCGAGGCCGTAAATCGTTAACGAACCGCCAAAGAACGCCTTCCAAATGATCATTTATTTAATTACACCCTGGCTGTTAACCAGGGCGCGGCTGGATCCCTTTTTGCGCGGTGACGGCGAATATATTGTACGGAATAAAATGAGCGTACTTAATTAAAACGCTGCCAGGCCCCCCTCCCCCCACCTACCCGTAAGTTCTTCTAATGTTTCGTTCGCGGAAATGAACAGCGACAGTAAGAAAGACGGTAGAAAAAGCAACGGTTGCTTTGAACCAGAAATGAAATAACAAAATCACTCTGGCACCAGCGAGGCGGCTTCGTCTTCTCGAGGGAAACTTTAACACTTTCTTCAAACACTGTTACGCTAGCGTTTAAAATTTCATGAGTCGTAATTATTTGAAACGAACGGAGACTGGAATAGTTTCGTGCGTTTTATAAGTCGGGAAATCGCGAAGATGGAAGCTCGAGGAGATAAACCAGAAGAAAATTGAAAGGCAACATTTGAAGACGTTTCCGATAAAAAAAATTAAACTTGTATTTAAAACTCAATGTTTCGTCGTTTTCATTATATACGACGTACATCTTAAAGAATCACACAAAAACTGTGAAAGTTGGGTGGTTCGGCGAAGCAGTAACAGCCACGCAATGTCGCCATCGACTCGCGCAATAATCTCATGGATCCCAGCTGCTCTTCCCGCATTATGCGATCTTTTACGTCGGTATGCAGCCGGTGTCGTGGATATTTTATAAGAAGGGACGTCGTGTCCGTGCACAACGCGGAAGAACGAGGAATAGGCGACTCCTCGAGTGGAGTAACGTTAGGGGGGTAGGGAAAAAGGTCAGCGGCACCAGCGGTACCGCGACCTTCCGCTCTTCACCTTCCCCCCTTCGGGCCTTACCTACGGCAAGAATGACTCGTCCTTTTTCGATCTTCGCACGGCACGTCTTTACTCGATGAGTTTTCATTTCTTTAACCGCCGCCTTCATCATCATGAATCTCCGCGGCGTTCCGTTCCTTCGACGGACGATTCAAATGCGAAGGCACTCAGCATCCGGGCTCGTTGTACGTGATTTGCCGGAAGCCTTAATTAGAAGAGCCCCACTACCGCGGGATACTCTGCTTTAATCCTGAACCGCGGTTTTGCATCTACAGCGAGGCTCCAGTGGGAGTGCTATTCACGAAAGTGCGAACGATCAATAAACGTAATTATATGGTAGGGTATCTACATAATAAGAGTCTTTGTATTGGAATGCCTGATGTGTATTAATGTTCCGTGAATGGTAGGGGAGACCGGGGCTAGTTGACTAATTTTTAACATTTCTAATTTTTAGAAATAGACTATTGGTATTTCGTTGACTTGCTGCACACCAAAAGTTTACAAATTTCATTAGGTATACAGGCTTAATTTTTTTTAAATTGTTTTAATTCAGTCTAGGTCGTAGTTTTTATTGTATTTAGAGTAGTGAGACGAATAAGTCAACAAACACCGGCTGTGGGGTTAGTTGACAAATATGATGGGTTTAGTTAACTTGACTCGGTCTCCCCTACTCAGTATTTTGATATTCTGCGACGTTGTATAATTTACGCACAGCTCCGTTTTGTGCAACAACGCGTTCGAGCTGATTCTAAGAATAAATCTTTGAAGTAGCGCATTCGAAATCTTGTTCAATCCGTGTTCGTGTTTCTGGTTTGCCCATCGGCGTATAATAAACACGGTAAACCGTGATCCAACAGTGCTCTGCTCAAATAAATGGTCGATCCGCTTGCGTGTGGGATCGCAATTAAAGTTTGATTTACCCACGGCCATGCAATATTTAAATTCATAAACACAACGAATTGATATTATAACCGTTGCAGAGAGGGCAATGGCATTGTTGGGGCTGCAAATTCGGTCGGCGGTATTTCGTTTGTTTGTTAATAACGCGTTGTGCCGGTCGTTAGCATAAATATCTAACCCCGAACAAATTCAACGGCGGACCTGCTCCCCTATTTCTGTGACCGCCAGCTTTTTCGAGATCCGCGGGAGCGCTGCGAGCGCGCATTATGCGATTAACGCGAGCGATGAATAAAAGGATCCGTCCGAGGGGAAACAAGGATTTTTATTAACCCTCGAAAGCTGGTGCTCGGGTAAAATGAGGCTTTGTCGCTTCATAAAGGTTACCATGATAATTAGAGAAACCCGGGGCGAACATTGCGAGTATTACGCGAGGATTTCCTTTAGTCGCGCCCGCGGGAAATGAAAAGGTCTTTCGCGGCGTGCGTTCAACAAATTACTTTCCTCTTTCTCTCTTTCACTCTTGTTTGCGTTATTAAACACACTTTCCGCTAGCGGATCCACGGTTCTCAGCGGATCGACGCGACGGAGCCCTGTACCGATCTAAGAACCGCTGGCTCCATTTCGAGAGGGCGCCGCGGATGCAGCAATAGCTGAGCTGGACCGAGGGGATGTAGTCTGCGAACGCGCAAAGCCTTGAAACTGCTACGACATCAGTCTGCGGGATTGGAAACGTCCACGGCATCCGACGTCGAGGGATGTAAAACGATGAGCGTGTGTCGTCCTCCTCGAACGCTTGTTTTCACGACCCAGTTCGATTTAACGAGCTGCGTGGGGTGGGGACGAATTCGTGGCATGATCGAGAAAGGGACGTTTTTGCGTTCGAGCTCTTTGTGGTTGAGAAAAATGAGTAGTCCATTAGCTAGAGAATTACTGGAAATTGTGTGCGAACGCCGCACAGTGGTCGGTCTTATTGATGGTCTAGCGGGACAGAAGTCGAAAATCATGATCATGCAAAATGAATGAATCTTGGTTTGCCCTAATCTGAGCTACTGAGTCAGAGATATCGGAATGAGATATGCAACTTTATACGTATTTCATAAAGGTAACGATCGGCGAAACATACGCGACTCGGCCACTTAGTAACCGATTGTTCGAATGCGTAAGAATCAGCTACAGTGACTCGCATTAATAATCGGACAATTTTTAAAATCGCATAAGTTTTTTAGAATTGGTTCAAACGACTTGAGTTTTTTTGAGAAGCTAGAAGGATTAGTTTGCTAACTGACGCGTTTCGTCGTTTTGAAAATAAATGTATTTGGTTGGAATAGCGAAAAGAATAGTAAAGGTCGATTTTTAAACTGTTTTTTGTGAGCTTGTAATGAAAATTCAAAAAAAAAAACGTTTGTAGATTGCAGTAAGTTGTATACGTGCCTAAAATTTCTTCAAAATCGGTACAAACGTTTAAAGATCGCAGAATAAGGTCGAAAATCGCTGATTTCGGGAATTTTCGCGATTCTTGGGGTTCTTTTGAACTTTTTCTTGAATTTTCATTACAAGCTCACAAAAAAAAGTTTAATAATCGACCTTTCGCTTTTTACATTTTAAGAAACCCCGGAACACGAATTTTGGGTTTAAAAAGCCCTTGGAGGCTGAGGTGAAAGTTTCGAGGGTGGTAAAACAATGCGGACCCGCGACTTTTGTCCCGCTAGATTGTTATTGGGCAAACCACTGTGCGCCGAGGGGATATTTACATCCTGATTTCCGCCACATCAGACCGATCTCCCCGATGAAGGACAGATTCCTTGGGACTCGGCGTTTTTCCGTTCGAGTACAATTTCCTCTCATTATCCGAACACGCTTACGCGAGCTTAATTGTAACGCCGTGAACTCGAGCGAACTTCCTCCGTGCCGGTGGCCTTCGTTATATCCGGCGAGCTTCGAACAATCGGATTTCTTCGGAGCACTACTACGGGCGAACTTTTAATTAAATGTAATGGTGTGACGCAATTAACGGCGCCCGTACCTTGTCACGTTTAACGCTCGGTATAATCGAGCATATGTATTTTGAGTAGGAACATGCGGGCATAAGCAACAATTCGCCCTCTCCCTCTGTCTCGTGTGTACGCGCTCGCGAGCAGAGCCAATGTGCACGGGAATGTAGCTAAACAAACGTACATTCTGGGATCACCCTAAGTGTTTGCGCAAGTCGTTGCCTAGTATTGTAACACAGCCGGCGTGGCACGCTGTGCGTCAACCATCGTCAGAATTAGGAAACACATGCAACGCTGCATCGTATCGGTACTGTTGTTGCTGTTAATTAATAAACCTCGCTCCGCTGCCGTGCAGTGGGTCCCCCCTTAATAAAATGCCCCGCGAGTTCCTCTCATGCAAACACATTAACGGGTTTCCGTCGTGCTGTTGGAAGTCAAAGATGTTTTCGATCTTTGCTGCGCGGAGGAGTGCCTACGAAACCCACCCAAAGGAAATAACGTCGAGTATCCGGTGGGCAGTTGGAAATTATTGGAATATTATCGCCGGGTTAAGTACTTGATTTCAGGGGAATTATTGAAATGATAATAATTAAGATTCGGCGCACGCTAATGGAAGATTCTTCCATTAAATCGCAATCGGAGAAGGAATAAGAAACGAATGGAGCGCGCGTCTGACCAAGGCGTTCCTTTTCTACTGTAGAGTTTAATGGCACCCGGTGCGAAAATGCCGCGTGGAACTCGTTTAGTCCTTGGCGGGTTTTATATTCTCTATTTATATTAATTATATTTATTTATATTCTCATCTGAATTATTCGCAATACACGATCACGCGAATAACAAATTTTTCTTAAAATTTGATACAGTGAACGTCGAAGGAAAATGTATTTTCCGGCTCGTGCCAAATTCCCCAACGATACGATTAACGGAATCACTTCGTCCGCGTTATTGCGTAAAACTGAAATTGACAAGTTATACGCGAAGGAAATATAATCCGTAAACATAGAGGCACGGCGCCGCTAAAGTTTGCGCGAACTCGCGTGTAACGGATAGGATTCATTGAAGCTACGATAATCCCCGTTCCCTCGGCTGTAATGGAAACATCGGTAGCTAGATACTAGATACATATGTATTCGTTAAACGCCCGATACGAGACCGATCGATGACAGGAACAATGAGCAAAGTTGCCAGTTACTCTCCATCTATCTGCGTCCCTCTGTATGGGCTAGGTATTATCCCGTTGCAACAACAGAGTCATTCAAAATGTTTCCTGATACTTGACAATGCGGATGATCGCTTAACTGTAATTACCACATTGTCGAGCCGCTCATAACCGGCCAAGTAGGTGAACCATCAGCGATTCTACCTCGAAGCGGATTATGCCGAGGAAGATTGAAACGCTGACTGGTGAGATCACGAGTCGCGAAACGAAGGCACGCTAACCATCATTGCGGAGCATGCCAAACACTGTGCAATAAACTGTACGTACGAATGGAAACGTATACCTAAGACGATGAAGGAGACATTACATGCAAATGTATGTAATACAGTTGAATTTCGTGAAATGTTGGACTCCATAGCATTCTATCATTTCGTAGGATGCTGAGTCTAAGCAGAACACTGTGTATAGGAAGCAGTTATGGTCGTAGAGAGGGTAGCACGCAAAATCTGCATCTCATCGTATCGAAGATTCATGCTAATCGTGGCGGAAGGGATAATCATTAAGGACTCTTTCCAAAGCAATCAATCTCCGTGTAGCGCAAGAAATCACTCGTACAGCCGAGGCGCATCCATTATATACGCCTGTTAAGCATGCATTTCCGGCCGCCACGTGGCTCGATTTCAACGTTTCACGTACAACAGCAGCTTTAATTATCGTTGCACGCGAAGGGCCACGTGGAAAAGGTCGGTGGGTGGCAATTCGCGATAAAATGGACCGACCGTCACTCACCTGTCGGGTTCGCACCCCTGCTGGCCTCAAAGAAACTGGCCGGGTTAACGAGACTACCGATACACCTTGTGTCCAGGGGTAAATATTTTAAACACTTCCATTTTCTACCTTCCCCCGCCTCGACCCGTCGTTTCGGAGATTGCAGGACGATTAATCGATCGAATCCTCTGTCTCTGAACGATACGAGTGTGAAGTGCGTCTGAGATTGGACAATCTAGATATCTGGATAAGGGTATACTTGAGGGTGGTCAGTTCATTGTAAGCGTAGAGCGAAGAATATGGAGTTGAACGAGTATCGAGAAAGTTCCTGGAGGAAAAGTTTAACGTAATGAACCAGTGCAGTAAAAAGTACCCGAAGTTTGATGGTATTATGTAGTAATCCTTTTCACTGTTATCTACGACCCGCCAATTTATTGCATTCCGTGAACACGATACCATTATCAAAGGAACAATACATAGCTAAACTAACAGCTAATCAATAAATGATATTAATTATAATTTCGGGTGTGTTAAAGTGCAGCCAATTAATTAGGTCAATGCTATATTCAACTACCTGGCAAAGTATTAATTAGTTTCTCTTAACTTTAATATTTAATTTAGTAGGTTAAATTTGAACCTTGCATGGAAAGTAGGTGAAGTTTCAGTACGAGTTTACATGGGCCAATGAAATTCTAAACTTTTAACGAATGCGTCATTGTTCCGTCAGATCCGCCAAATTCGACGACCATTTCGTACCCCACAATCTATTCTTCTAACCTGACTTCTCCCATTCTTTCCATCGCCTCGATGGAACGATTGTCTTAGACTCTTTACCTAATTTATACGCTGATTTTCACAGTGGTACGCTACAGAGGAATTTGAAAAGCACGTTAAAATTCAGCCTTGTGCGCAGGAAATAAAGCGACCGTGACCGTAGTGCACGTAAAATCAGACAAATCGTAATTTTCCTTCGTGAATTCCCAGAAAACAAAGCGCTAAATCACGGGGACCGTCGCGTGCATTTTTACTCGCATCGAAACAAATAGACTGGAATCAGCCAACGCACCGGAATTAAAACAGCACGGAACCAAATGACAAAATGATGCGCATGTTAGCCGCCGCGTGCACAACACCGCGAATTATAATCGGAATGTCCATTTCAAACGCGAAAAACATACCGGACACTCCCGGACGTGACTTGTTTTCCCCTGTTCTCTCTGTTACTGGAAGAAACCTGCAATATTTGACCGCAGTTTCCCAGTGTCCGAGCATTGAAAATATAAGGTGGTCAAAGTGACGTGGGCATTGTCCAATACAAAAGTGACACAGTATAGATGACCCAAATAAACCACTTCTGTAAACGACAATCACCGATGAAAGCAATCTGGCTAACCGATGCTGTATCGGTGTAGTGGTAGGTAGGGGAGAGTAGGGTAAAATGGAACGCTTAACTTTGGAGGGTGATAACATAAAATCGAATGGAAAAAAAGACACGGGATTTCAGCAGGAGACTCAAGTGGACCTTAGACTGTAAAAAAATCAAAGCCTTTGTTAAGAAAAATATTTGACAACAAAGGAAAATGAGATTTACCAGAGGTATTGAAACCTTCGCCTCGCTCAAGTGGTAGGGTAAAACGGAGCACCCACTTGAAGACCACGTAAACGTACAAAATCTTTCTTTTTATGACTTAAAAGGTATTCATTTAAGTAAAAAACTATACATATATGTTTCAGGTATAACTATTGCTGATGAAATATAACAAAAATGTATATTATACACATAAGAAAAAATATTTTACTAGAAAACATAAAAATTACTGAAAATAATCAAATACACACGAATTTTTACATGCATAATGAATATCAACACGTGCTTGGAAATTTTTTTAATTTTTAGTGCATTTTAAATAAAATTTTATAACTTAAAATTTTTTTTGTATGTTTCTTTATTATTTACTTTTTAGTGCCTAAGTTTTGATTTGTGGTTACATACTGATTTCGTATCGTTTGGATTTGTAGTTATGGGTTATATATATTCATGACTGGGTAATTTTTTCACCCCCCCCTCGTTTTTTTTTAATAATTGTGTATTGTCTTCATAACTACGTACGCCTGCAAAGTTTCAAGACAATTGGATTGGTGGAAGTGGGTTAAAATTGAGTTTCCAGATTTGAACTAACCAAACAAACATTCATATATACAAACGAACGAACAAACAGAGGATCGAAGCTGAATAAAATCATTTAATAATTACAAGAAAAAAGAGTAATTATCATATTAATATCAATAGCAACAGCATTCTTGGGTTACGTTTTACCACGAGGACAAATTTCCTTTTGCGGAGCCACAGTTATTACAAATCTATTATCAGCAATTCCTTATATTGGTCAAATAATAGTTGCTTCACGTGCGGTAATTTAGTAAACATTTAATATTTACACTTCAGCGTGAGATAAAGAATTGGGTAAAACGTTAAAATCTACCGCAAGGACTATAGAGCCTAACGGTGTTCTTGCCGTTAGAAATTTTATAAATCCAAGTGAAGAAAAGTCTTAGAAACTAAGTACAACGCAACTTCGATACCGGAAATTTTTAGAACACTGTTAATCAAAAAGTAACGTGTGCACGGGTCTATAGTCTGTCACGAAATGCTGTAAAGACTGTCCCATGTCATGCGATACCAACTCATTGGCAGCTCTTATCTAAGAGAAACATTGACGTTCCGTTTTACTCACCCGTTCCGCTTTACCCTACTCTCCCCTATATTCCAGGAATAAAGTACACTTTGGTCCTGTGCATTCCATTCTCGAATTGTTTATCACTTCAAAGTTTGCCTATAATTAAAAATGGCCACGTTCGCTGGGCCAGCCAACTAGTATTTTCAGGAAGAAGGAATTCGTCGAGTAGCCTAGAAATCTCGGCTGATAGAATCGGTCGTCCAGCAAATGAAAGATCTCCGGCTGAAACGGTCCGATTCTTTACCCCGAACGTACCAAGCGACACAGTGGCCCGGGATGGCCGTAACTTTGATACGGCCATTAATTCACGACTCGTTAAACTCCCAACCCTTCCACGGCCGACACTTTTCCTGGCTGGGTATCGACGTTACGATCCAATTCAAACACGGCGACGTCCGGCCAGCGTTAACGCGTAACAATAACTCTGGCCGGGAGCAGGGAGGGACGCGCGGCATCCGAGAAAGGGAGGCCGGAGGATCATGATTCACGCTTGAATTTACATTTTAATTACATTACGTTTGATGGCGGTATTAATTTTATCGAAGCGACCGACCGCAGGAATTCCGATATCTTCGGCGGGCCATCGTCCGCGCAACCCACTGGCACGGCGACGCTTCTGTAATGGTGCACCGTAATACATCAAAGCGAATCTGGCACCAATTAATAGTCCGGCAGGATGATCCGCCGAAGAATTATTGCCGCGTGCACGCCGGCCAAGTAACGTCCTGTACACACAGGGAGAAACAGGGAGGGAACGGCCGAGGGGTACGTGACGCGCCGCGACGCGCTCACCCGGGAACAATAAAAATACAATTCGATACGTGACCGGAGAAAAAAATATGTCGGATGGGACATAGAGCCAGGCGTGACTACGTGCGCGCCGGCGTCTGGCCAACGGTCTCAATATAAAATTTCATTAGCACGAGCCACTGGACAGTAATTAAACGGTACGCGGCGAAGGTTCCGTTGCGAGGACGGCGGTCAACGTCGGCACGTAACCTTAAGAATCCTTCAAAACGCCCCCGGCACAGAAGGGCCCGCGGCGCGGTGCAGCATGGAAGCACGGGGAAATCGGCGCGTTACGAGCCAGAGAGAATGAAATATTCATTCTACGTAAACGGTCGATTCCGCGGCCGTGATTTGCTTTTAATTACCGATTCGCTGACGACCGAGAATTATCGTTCGGCCGGTGGTTCGTGACCCGCCGCGCTCGCCGCGTACCGTTTATCATTGCCAATTGTGTTTCTGCTTTCCGCGTGTTCCCCGTCGAGCACCGTCGAAAATCGTACACCGTATAATCGGCTGATATCGACGTGTCTCGTGGTAATTAGATTCCACCACGGATTTAGACCGATTCGGCTGGGGTAACATAAGGAATCCGATAACGTTATAACTGATTAATTTCTGGGGGACGCCGAGAATCGTTGATGGCAGGTACAGTTGAGGGGGTTGGCGGGGCGGGCGGGGTGGATGAGAGATGGCTCATTAAATTTTCCAATTTGCTCGATGAACTCTCGGGAAAACAGTTATGCAAAAGTTCTACAAAGAAAGTATCTTCGCGTCGGCGTTCGGTCCATTAGTGCGCTTTGCTACAAAGGCCGAGAGTATTTGGTTCCTGACAAGAAAGGCGGCTTATTAAATAAACATAGGGTAGTTACGAACCAGCCCGAAGCCTTACGTAATAATACGGCCTAACATGTGGCTAACGGGCTGCCGTACCGAGTGTTATGGAAATTTATTGTAAAACAATCTTATTAAACACAAGCGAGCAAGTTCGTATGACCGCGGGGTTTGCAGAACGATCCGCCAGCGATCAAAGATACAGGTGGGAGAGAACGTTGCGCTGAAATCTGCCACGTGTTCTAATAAACAAGCTGGCGTTCTGAATCGTCCGGCGCTTATTTTTCAAGCAGTGTTTTTATTTGAATTCTACAGTTGCGTTCTAGAATTTACATTTTAACCGGCAATTTTAACCTGACAACCTAATAAGCCATCCAGGGACAAACAGCCAGCGCGCATCAGCGTCGCGACAGGTAACTGAGAATTCAGAATTACGGCGAGGCCTGTATGCATTTCATTTAATATTTTCTTACTCTTCTGAAATTTTAAGCTCCGCTTCGCGCGCCTTAGCCGGTCGCATGCAGATTTCCAATTTTATCCGCTGCCTGAACGACTCTCCTATGCATTTACGTGAATTCTTAATACAAATTTCACAGCTTTTCTGTGACTTTAAGTCGCAAGTTTATTACGACCCTCGGAATCCGCTGCTCGAGCGTACTGCCCGCGTTTCATTTCCTCGAAACGGTAGACACTCGCGATAAAACATTCAGTGACCATTCGAAGGGAACAAAAAGAGATGACTGGACTAACCGGGATTCGATATTTATTATGCACGAAGCATGTACGGACGCGGAGGAACTGACGTGTGCAATAAGTGCTCCGAAAAGCAAATATGTATCTCGGTGCACATTCAGCTAAATAGAATATTTTATGAGACGAGAGATCCCCGAGTGTCAGCCGTATGGCTTAATTATTGCTTTCAGTCACGCACGAGCCATGCACCAATCCGCTTCCTTCGCCAATAATTGTCACATGAAGAATAGCTTATCACCTTTGTTAATTTTTATTATTAATATTATTATTATTATTATTATTATTATTATTATTATTATTCCTATTCCTCTTTTTTCTCAGACTTGTATCTGATTGATCATAGACAGCACGCGAACCTCGGTCAAGCGTGATTTCTTTATATCTGTTGAGTTATGGTGCATTTAAGAATTTCCGGGCGATTGTACATGTATCGATAATTATTGATTTTTGTAACTGTGTGTATATGTTTGCAGGGAGTTGTAATGCGCGGGTGTATTGGTGAATGTTGTGTGGTATGACTCCTGTACTTGACAGTATTATTGGTACTATTTCTACTTTGTCTTGATGCCACGTGTCTTTAATTTCCTCGGCTAGGTTGATGTATTTCTTAATTTTCTCTGCTGTTTTTTTTTTGTATGTTTGTTGTGTTGAGTATGGATATTTCGATTAATTGTGTTATTTTATTTTGTTTGTGGATAATTGTGATGTCTGGTTTATTGTGTGGTACGGTTTTGTCCGTTGTGATGCTTCTATTCCAATATAGTTTGTGCTTGTCGTTCTCTAATACACTCTGTGGTTTGTATTTATATGTGGGTGTATGATGTTGTACAAGTTTGTATTGTATGGCTAGTTGTTGATGAATGATCTTTGCAACGTTATTATGTTTTCTGGTGTATTCTGTGTTTGCTAGTATTGTGCACCTCCTATGATGTGATCTATTGTTTCTATTTGTTGTTTGCATAGTCTGCATCTGTCAGTTGTTGTATTCGGGTCTTTGATGATATGCTTGCTGTAGTACTTGGTGTTGATTATTTGGTGGTTATTATTATTATTATTTTTATTATTATTATTACTTTTATTATTATTATTATTACAAACGGGGAAAAAACCCTTTAATTTTCAGGTAGCTTTAATACCAAAATGTCAAACCCGTATTGAGTCTCGAGATTACGATCTGCCTTTCCTTCGTTTAAAGCCACTCTCATTAACATAGTTTCGGGTCCGATGATATGATTAGCTGTTCCCAAGCGACGTCTATTAATAATAACGATAAGGACGCTCGAGATCGCGTGCACGAATGATACCCCGTGACAAACTGTACGCCCGTGCCTCCATTTCCCGGACGAAGCGACGTTTTACAGCTTCTTCCCCGGATACGTCGTATAAATTCAGCTGAAACGAGACGCGATTTGACGCTCGGATGCGAGATAAGTCGCAGGAAACGAGAGCGACTCGAATGAATGATAGAGCCGCGCGGAGGAATATCCAAGGTGGCTGTTAATTAATGGGGGCATCCATCTGACGCCATTTTCCCACTCACCGGCCGACTTCCTTCCGGTTGCTCGCTGCGTTTCTGGGCCAAAGCGTAAACCTTAACGCAGCCCGTGTCTGGCCGATGCCACCGGCTGTCTGCATCGCCGACCAGAACGATTTGTAATCCGGCAAACCGTGCCCAAAGATTGAGAGAGCCCGACGGGTCCTACACGGCTTTGTATAAATTAGATCTGGTCGCGTCCCTCGCCAACACTGCCCGCCAATTTCACCTGTGTACCCCGCGCGCCTAACAAGCCGATGTCTCCTCGGGAATTGATGCCAAGGTAGACCCTACCGTCCGACCATCGGTTTAACGATTCTTTCTCGTAATAATTTCGCTCCGCTGGCGAGTGAATACTCCGGGCTGCTTTAAGGCGCGAAAATCCTGTGTCTCCAGCGGTGTTCAGAGGGTTCCTTTCGCCGCTGTTTCGAAGGCTAAACTTTTGTTGATATAGTAGATATTTATGAGTTGTATAGAGCTCGCCTTATAAGTGGAAAAAATCGAGCAAGTTTTTGTTACGTCGAAACAGAAGAAGCTCGAGATAAAAGATCCGAGGGAACGCTATTGCTCGCTAATAATTAACGAAGACGGTCGGTGGGCGAGAATATTTAACTTCGCCAGGGAACGTGTTACGTTACTCAGGTGGGAGCTATAGGGAAAACGCATTATCAAGATAATCCTCTCTCGCCGGCAGGTGCGCGAGCGATAATGTGTTAATAACAAAGGGCACCGCTTTAACGTAATGAAAATCCAAGCTGCCTGGAACTTGCCATGCTTCTGATCTTTGTCAGATAGATAGTGAGGGGAGCGCGATGTTAAATACGACGCGGATGTTGAGGAGCTGCGGGAGGAAGAAGGTTGGTTTCGAGGTAGCAATCTTTGTCGATAATGAAGTGACGTTTCTCGGTACTGTGGCGCTGGTAATCAATTAACATCCGCAAATTCTATGTAAATAATCTAGAAAGGTGTAAGGTGTGAGGAGTCTAATTGCACGAAATTATATCGGATTGAGTAAATCTTTCATGGGAACAATCTTTAAAAGTAACAAGGGTATTGCCATTGTCACCTGTCCATTACATGAATTTCGCATTATCATTTAATCCTCGTTTACACCGTCATTTACAGCGGCGTATTGTTAATTGTGCCACTAATGACGCGCTCGTTTTTAGTAATGGATATTTGAATCTCTGGGAAAAAAGCAATATTATGAAATTCATCCCATATATGCGCAGTAGCAGAAAAATTAGTTTCGGTGGCACAGTTAATAGTGATTTAATGTGATTTAACACTGCTGCGATCCCATTTGGATGTTTCTCGCTATTGTAAGATTCTTATTCTGTCATCTGCCAATAATTAATTTAACGATCATTGCGAGCGAACTCGAACAAATAAATAGAACCAATTATCAGCTTGCCTATTGAATATTAATCAACATAGAAATAGCGTTGCAGAGTACCGATTGTGTGAATCATTAACGATGGATTTGAAGTCACTTTGTTTAGTCTCTTGGAAACGGTCACGGAATATGTCCCAGCTCATTATGCCTAGCTAATCCAGATGAATGTAACTATTTTCACAGGAAAAAAATAAATAAAATTTTGTTTATAAAATCAGAATTTAAATTTCGAGCGAAGCCGAGTAGTAAAGCCAGTAACACGTAAGTTCATGTACAACTGCGGGATGTGATTACATATATACAGTGGCTACAATAACTGAGCACTTTCAGTTCAGTTACGGAATCCAAATGCATGCATAAGTCGCAAAAGTGCGACGACTATTTGGTTAAATAGGGGTTTGTTAAAAAGTAACAGTTTACCGAGTTACCAAGTGTCACAGTCATATGATAAATTAAATGTGGCCCCGGATGGAAAAAATTTGGAAACTCATTCGACTGGTCGTTAACAAGCTGCAGGGAATATGTTTCAAGTATCAACCTCATCACAACATTTCATAAAAGCGTAAACTGCGCTACCATCAGTTTTTTACTTTTGCTCTACTCTTTCTCCCTTCAGGTTTAATTTTCCTATTTGTTTACCAAGCTGAATTTTTCAGCAGTGACTTTTGCTCGCTTTTTCTCCCCGTAATGTACCTTTAATTATGAAAATTGAATTTCACCGGGTGAATCCACCGGATAATGGCCCTTCATTAGCACACTGAAGTCAGGCAAAAGTTTATAACGAAGATTCATCACAATTCCAGCGATTTGCCTGTAATAATGCAGACCTCTCCCCTCCCTGCTTAATCCATAGAAAATTTATGAAACAAATCGTTCCTCGGCATAATGATCGATTTAATAGAATGTTCATAAATAGAAAATACAGCTGGAGAAGTAACAGCTGAGAGCTATGAAAATACTCGCCGATCGGATAGAAACGAGTACGCTTTAATTATTGTTAATCAAGCTGAATACACTCCGTCGTTCTTAAACGAGCGAAACTTAAAGTCCAATTTCAGTCGAAATCGGTTTATCGTTAGACAAGCGGGCTGCCTATAAACGTTATTCCCGCATTCACACAATGAGCCATGTTTAAACTCGTGGCGCTTAGTAGGCGTCGAACGGAACAGAAGGATACAACAGGGAACTAAACGCATAAAAAGCCGTTAATTCGCCCAGGGCGCTCGTTATTTTACTCGATTATGCCACTCGAGTTTCCATAAAGTTGTCCCCGTGCCGCATCGAACTCGCGCCTCTTTACTCGCTGCTTACTTGGGACCGGGGGATCAACTTCAACTTCTCTAGTATACAGCACTGAAGTTTATATTGGCTTAATTGGTTTTAAAGGTGAAACTTTAGCTACGATTTTTGCCGCGACACTTCCAATACTCGAACGTCAAGCATTTATACGAAAGTGTCGTTGCTTGTAATCGAATATTTTAGGGCGTCCTGCTGCTTCTTTAAGTCCCCAAACCCATAGATAGCGTATAGTTGTCAAAGTTGAGTTATTACCGAAGTTTCAATCAGCAGAATATCGATCGTTGTCTTTTAAGCTCCCTTACATTTAAAGTTGCTTCGCCAACTTTCTTTTGTTAAAATGATTGAGTAATGAGAGTATCCTGTCAATCTTATATTGCAAATAATTCCAACGAATGTGCATATATGGCAACTCAATTATTTGAATGACGTGCGAAAGTAATCAATGTAGTCGCTGTTAATCCTAAAGTGGTATTACGTTCAGCACGCCAACATTTGTCAGATATATTATTGTACATATGTATTAATATAGTATTACATTGTATAACCACGAGTACCGTAATAACATTCTGAACAAAATGTACCTATAAGTGCTACATTAGATTAACCAACCGAATCGCCTTTTAGCGTCTATGAATACTAACGCCATGCTAATATGACGAAATGGCGAAAGCTAGTCGCTTTGAGTCAATAGGATATGAGATGGGACTTCGCTTTAATACCCCAAGTAGAAACGATTTATAGTACGAATTGCACCTATGTACCGACAATCGCATTTCAACGTACTTATAGCCAAAATTTACCGTTTCGTGAATGATTTTTGACAGAAGTACCTGAAACTTACTTTGAAGTACTTTGTCTGGTCCGATAGATGGAATTCATTGCCGATAATGCCCAATAACAGCGAGCACGGAACATTTCGGTATTAAATGTAGGTATATCAAAGAGAAGTACAGAATAAATTCCAACGAATTTATTTACACGTGGGCAAGCAGATACGCAAGGAAAAAGAGGGATTGCGCGGAATTTATTGCATTTTGAATTACAAATTTTGTACCGTGCATTCCGTTTCTGCGTAACAGAGGAAAATTATTATTTGGCCCTTTACGCGCAATTTTATTTGTCGCAGCGTTTTTTAAATCATTGATCAGTGCGCGTACAGTACCCATGAATATGACATATTTCCTGTCGCGTGCGGAAAAAAATAAATTATTTATTTATTGCCACCGCTGTCTACCGCGTGCGCGTTCGTTCATGAAATGTTTAATGTTTTAGAATGATCCGCTACACGCTATCTATAAGCATCCAGACGTTATATATTCAACTGTTTTATTTATTCATCTCCTTCTCACAGGCCAGTCTCGTTAGCGTACATTTGCACAAAATACTATTTGAAGCATCGCAGATCATTAGTGAAAGTGTGTTAAATAAGGGGTTGACACGTAATTGTTTTAATCCAGTGTTTCCCAATCTTTTTCGAGTCACGACCCCCTTTTATAATATTCAAATAACCTGCGACCCCCCTCCCCCTGTATAAGGTAAGGTAAATTTAATAAGGTAAAGAAAGCACATTAGAAATAGGTATTTCAAAATATAATTGTAATTCAATAATATTAAAAAAAGAACACAAGAACCGTGGCGCCCCCCAAAAAAACACTTCGCGGCCCGCTTGGGGTTGGGAATCACTGCTTTAATCCACCTGCAAAATAGCTTCGAGAAAAAGTCTACGAGGAAAAAATACATTTTTCTAAATTGACCTGAAAAGCTCAATTTCGTCGCAGGTCTGGCGAAAGAGGGAAAGCTCACAGGCTCTTATACAATGCACTTTTAATCTTGCCACTTTTAGAGTCGAGTATCATTGTACCTACGAGATCAATAACTGAACGGTTCGCGGTACATACGCCACTACTTTCAAGCTTGCAGACCCTTACAGGCCGCCGACTATCGCCAGCGATTCTTTCAAAGTTTCACCGTACGGAAGGCGCTTAAGTATACCTAGGGATGGAAAAGCGTGGAATGATTTCGCTAATAGGACACACATCTGATGGATATTATTCCTTTCATGTCTATACCGCCTGGGACGGAACAGTCCTAAAGACTTCGCTAACAAGCTTTTGTCGGCAGGCCTTTTGCTTGTTTGCCGGCGTTTAATGAGTCTTATTACTTCTGATACTCGATAACAGGCGGAGTGATATCGGCGTAGAAACCGAATCGCGCCTCTTACGCCGAAAGATCGCGTCGAATAAAACGATCGGAAGAACTTTGGTCGTTACGCAAGCTCCGCAGAACAAAAGGAGGAGCCGGGCACACGGAATTGCTCAGTCTAAGCATAGACGAGCTCCGTTCGAAAGTGCAATTGCGCTTGTCAGAACTTATCGAGTACCTGATCTCGTTACTCATCCCACTCCCTTTTCCCTCCCTAGCCTCCTATTCTTCGCCCCGCCGTTCTCCGCCCACCCTTTGCACGCTGTTCTTCCCCCCCTCGCCCTCGTCCACCTTCCTCCGCTCCTCCCTTCGGTTCCTTCGGTGCACCGACCTTCTTTAAAAGTTGATCTAAAACATCCATTAACGAAACCCAGCCCGTGGCCCTCCTTTGCCAGCTTCGAGAACGGCAATTTGTAGTGGTGCAACGAAACGACTGGGAAACGACGGTCGGGCCCCAGTGAAATAAAAAAAAACAGGCCTAACCCCGTTTCGACAATTGGCTGAATGCATTTTCAGTGGTCGATATTGAAATTTCCAGATATTTATTTCACGGTTTCTATCTTATTACCTCCACGTCTCGAGGAGCAGCAATATGCCGGACTGACATTTCCATAAGCGAATTCGGGGCCACCGAAGTTTTCCGAAATCGAGTCGGTCGATTCGGAAAACGAGCGACCGCTCTGATGGAGACTAACTTACTTCCAGCAGCTCCCATCGGCCATTGATATATGCTCGCGCTCTCCCTTGCATTTTAGCGAAAGAACATCCTGTCTCATTGAGTAATGTTATCAAACATGAAGTTTTATCGCTGATGAAAGTTCCTCCTCCAGGCGCTGTTTGCCGCAGAGTGGAATGCAAGATGAACTTCCTCGCGAAAAGTTCCCCTGTGCCTGGGTGAAAGACTTCGGGGGTCTCAAGGTGTAAAATTCGTTCATAAGAGAAGGAAGTTAGAAAATGTTGAGTCGATGGTGATGAACTATTAGATAATACTTTGAATATGCTAGGGTAACTTGGGGTAATATACCACAGTTAAATTTGAAACGCGATAACTTGCAAATATAAGTAGATACAGGGAAACAGATAAAACCATATGAAAGTGCAACTAAAAATTCTGTGTACTGACTAATGAATAGAGATATGTAACTTTTATAGTTCAATGAGAAACGAAATTTCTGGGAATCAGCAATATTTTAAACTATTAGTAACTAATGACAAATATTTGAACTCAATGAAACGTAAAAAATATTTGAAAAAAATAGTTATTTCTTACAAAATAAACAGCCTACAATCTCTACGCAATCTTCATGGACCCTCTTTTTGCAACAAGTAGTTTTTACCCAGTCACATTTAGGTCCTTTTTTATCGTAGTAATATAGTTCACATATTGCACAGTAGTTGCACATTTTCTGCATCAGTTAAATCGTCATAAGAAAAATCTACATTCCCAAAATTTGTTCTGTATTGTAGTATGAGCCTCCTTCACTATTCGAATGGCTTCCCTTAAACTTTTGTCTGACCAAGCAGCACGCTTTGAAGTTCATACATACTTCTCAGGAATCTTAGGCATGGTTCTAATACGAAAAAACAACTCGATGGCATTAAATAGAAAGAGTTATAAAGATATGCCAGAAGTGGCATATTATACCGACAAACATGTGGCATATTACTCCATACGGCCATAAAAAGAATGATTGGAAATCTCTCCACAAAGTATATAGTTTCAACGAATGTGTGAGATGTTATAAAATTCGTTTATTAGTATACTTTATCATAATCTATTGTTTTTTTGTAGAACTGTTCACACATATGTATAATTTGCATTCTAGTTACAGTGTGAAATTAGATCAAGACGATACTTTTATAACTTACCAGGATTTACTGAAAGTAAAAGAAGGTAAAAGCCAAAATCTATTGTCGTCTTAGCAATTACACTAAATTGAACGGAATTAGTGCAAATGTAACGCTACCTGTGCATTATTTAAAAAATTATTAAGACGTGGCATATTACCTGCGGTGTTATATCGGTTAATTAATTAATTAATATTTACTTATGTTCTAGACGGTATAGGCTCTGTTTTATGTATATATCTTCTATATTAAGGGATTTCTCGTTAAATATAATACTAATAAAATAATAATATTACCCCGAGTTACCCTAATTACTTTCAGAAATATACGGTTAATATAACCAGTGAGTGCTATTTGAATCTCCATTCGTGTGCACATCTATTACTCTGTCCCCAATGTAACGTTCAATATCGCAAATTGCGAAAGTGCAGATACGGGTGCTGGGTAGTCCCGAACCTCTCGGCCGAAAGGCGGCAGCAGGCCTCCTTTGCAAGGATGCGTAAAAGAACGTACGTATATGTATAGAAGGACAAGGAGCAGTTAAGCCGTCGCGCCAGCACGTACCTCGCTCCTTTGCTAATTAAAGTTTCATTCTTTTGATCCTGAAAGCGCCACCCGACAAATAGAAGAAACTGTCGATTTTCCGGAAGAACGGTCCGCCGAGCAATTTTCCGCGATAGTTCACTCCCCTTCAGCCGAGTCTTTTTCCCTTCGCTTCGCCGTTGACGTGACTCGAGCGCCTTGGAAAAAAAAATCTATTTCGTTTAAAGGACGACCTGAGCGCGACGTCGAATACGCTGCCACCCCTCGATGACTGGCTAATTCAATTTTATTAGTTCCCCGCTGACGAGACGGAGCGCCTCGGTGTCATTATACACTCATTGAAGGCAGATCAAGTACCAAGGAAGAACGCAAAAGTTTGCTTCGCGATCGATTCGCAGGCTTGGCAAGGAAATCACTGAACGAGTGACCAAAGTGCCTCGGCTGTCCATAGTATACGCCATTACCCGATTACTTTGCAAATAGAAAAGGAGTTATTAGACAAGACGTCAGGAGAGCAATCGCTGGACCATCAAAAGACGTTCTTTATGAATAAATCAAAGCATCCTTCATCTTTCGACCCAATATAACGATTCATTTGCATTCAATTGCGCCCGAGTGCACACTGCCCTGCTGGTTCAACAGAGCGTACCTTAATATTTGATTTCCAACTTCCTTATTTGCCACTCGCGGATTCTTTCGTCCCATTGTAGAAGCAGAGAGTAGCGCGCAACCTCTGGCGACATAAGGAGAGCTCGCATTTATCTGAACCAAGCCGAATAGAGATTCTATTTTTGTATGGACAGACATTATAGTAGGTCAAGACAAGTTGCACGGGGGATAGGAGATTCCTTCCATTCTATGAAGCTGGCGAGAGGGATGGAGCGGCGGGGGCGAGGGGCCTGGAAGGCAGAACTCCAATATTCGGAATTTATAACCCCTCGTAACTCAGTCGGTTTCTGCACCTAATACCAACCGCCCTCCAGCAACCAGTGCCCGCCCCATCCCGCATCCTGCTGCGGGATGCCTGAAATCATCTTATCGCTACGTTTCGAGATCATTATGCTTCCTGATACCCACAGGAAATTGAAATTTCGAACGAATGGCGGCGACAGGGAAACGCGCGGGACTTTTCGACTCGGCTGCTAGCGGGCGCGCGGATTTGGCAGCACGACGGATGTACAGTTTTCGGGCTAACCAGCTAGGATGTTCGATAACGCGTGATTTATTGGCACGGTGCAGAAGGTACAGGAGAATGTACTCACGGCCGCTGGCTTCGCGCGGTATTTAGATGTGGATAATACGAAGGCTAGCAGGATTCCAGGTTTAATAGAAGATGGGCAAGCTTGTGGGATGGAGAACGCGAGCAGGATATCGGTGCTCTGTGTAAAAGTCTTTAGACTTTTTAGTATTCCTTTGAAAGGGAAGGGCCAAGAAGAATTTTAGATACTGTAGACTTGAAGTACGACAAGGCTTCAGTGGGAAGACCCTCAGTGTCGTATCCCATTACGACATACAACGATGGTCAAAGGGAGGTTCAAGATGTGAATACGTAACGAAAACACGATGGTGTGAAATGGGTCATGCGTCCATTCACTGATTACCTAGAAACAACATTCGGTGACGTTGAGATGTATTGAAAGAAGAATCTGCCGGTAGGTTACAGGGCCCAGAAATGAAGCAGGCTCTATTGATTTCGCAATTCGTGCTTAAGTGCGTCCCCGGGCAGTCGGTGAGGTATTATACCCCGATAAATTCGCGTAACCGCATATCTCAGGGCAATCGTGGTACATAGTCAGAGGCGTGTTCCTTGAGAAAAATATAACCTCCACCGGTAGATTCCCCGGGGCTCTATGTATCCGCGTTTTTCTGCGCTTCCGCCTTCGAGGGCCGCTGCGGAGCATTGCTTCCAGCAATTTCTTCCCTCTCCCTATCCGCGCCCAGCGGTTCCTTCTCCTTTCGCGTTTTAATGGGCAGTCGTAAAGTACAGGAAAATTAAAAATTCATACCAGGGAGAATTTAAGAGTCCCCGTGTACGTACAACCGACTGCATTTACCTCGGTCGGGCTCGGTCTCGCGTGTATTTGCACGTCCTCTTGGCCGCCTTGTCGCTCGAGGCTTCTCTTTTCGCACGTTTCTGCCTCCCCGGCGCTCCGTGGCCCCCTCTTGTATTTCTTTTCCTATTCTTCCCCTTTTTTTTCTCTCCCTCCCCCTTGCCGCTTCCCGGAGCGCTCGTACTTCGCCCGCGAAGGAGCGGAAACTCGGCACCGGAAGCCCTGGCCGGTGGGTGGCGCGCGAGAAGAAATACGCGCAAGGTCCCGACGTTTCCGTGGAAATCCTTTCCGCGACCCACTTTCACGCTTTTCACTCGGCCCGCGACTCCCTTGGACCGCGCCGCTCGCCCTCCCTTCTGCACAGGCTTCCGAGTCGTTTCGCGCGAGACCTCACTAGCCCCCGAAGGAATGCCTTTGAGACGTCCCCGACCAGCAGCGATCCTCTGAATCGATAATAATCGGATATTGAACGGGCGCTGGTCTCTCGGAATTTTGAAGTCTCTTACGTTGCACGACTCCCTCGTGTCCTCGGATAGGCGACTTTCATTCGAATTCGTCGAAATCTCGTAATACACCAGCCGCTCCTCCGCCACTCGTCGTTCCTAGCGCAAAACTAATGCATCGAATCTTGCGATGTATGGAGAGACCATCGATTGTTTCAGTAAAAAGCAATTTTGAACGATGATCAGTGACTGGAGAAGCCCCTTCTCTAGATTTTGTTAATTATTATTATTATTATTAACGGGAAACCCTTTAGTGTACAGAGATACAAAATTATTACCATTACTACATAGAAAGATAAAAATAAGAGAAAGAAATAAAATATATATATATATAAAATAATAACATAAAATAAAATAAAATAATATAATATAAAATAAAATAACAAAGAATAACCTGATGTTGCACTCCCACTTGCAGACCTTGAAGTCTCTATCGGTGATTTGTTGTCATTAGTGGCTGGTGATTAAGCTAGATTAAAGTAGCCGTAACCAGCCACGCTTAACCCTGTGGCTTTCCGGTTGGTCTGCGAGGAAATCCGGGATTCGGCAGCCATCGGTGCCAACGTACCAACAATAATATTCCTTGGCCCGCTATGCGCATTTCCCTGTTACGGGCTTGACGTATCTCGGCTACCGTCAGCCTCACCTGCTATTATTGTTGCTACTTAACAGTTATCGCGGGACACGGGGACGTCAGGGGATTATCCTTCATTTTCCGTCGCGTCGGGGGACGACCGATCGAAACAACCGAGACGTCTTGACGCGAGATTACACGAAGGGGTGCGGCTGATGCGACGGGTACAGATATGTGCGACTAATAGTAAGTGGCTTCTGTAATACCCGAAATACTGTGTATCCGTAGATTCTTACGAAATTCAATTGGGCCTGCAATTCATTTAATACCCGGTAACGCACGAGTATCCAACAGAATTCCACCGACTAATGCCAATCAACTATTCAACGGAATATATTTTACAGGTGACTCTACATTCCGCTGAATTAACGGAGCTGCTTGGCTTCCTCAGGTGTGACCTACAGTCCCAAAGAAGCACCCTCTTATCTGAATTCCAGGCCTCGTTAGCGTCGCAGCGAGCGTATCGAGAGAAATTATTGCGCATGCGATTAAATATGCTCGATAACGAGGTTTCAGTGGGCGATGTGGTAAATTTGTCGCGCGGGGAAGCATGCTGGGGCCACCCCCTCCGCGAGGGAATTCGCGTTGCCACATAAATACAAGGAGTATCCATGCATGGCGGCGCCCAACCCTTCGCGATTCTTCTCTTCTTCATTAGCGAGAGTGCCGTTATTATTATCATTATTGCGAGCGCGTGGGGCGCCAGTAATGCAATCAGAAGACCGCGAGCTTCGTCAGACAGCCCAGCTTCTAGAACAGTTTTAATTGGCGGCACCGCCGACGCCAAGTACGCGATCGCATTCAACTTTGAATTACGGGGGGGTTAAATTCTGAATGTGCATCGACACGGGTGGAATTTTCACACTGCGCTCAGCGTAAGCTGTCTGAAAGGGGGTGGAAAAATAAACTCTGCTTGTTCACGTTGCCTCGATTCACATAACGCCTTCGATATCCCCCTTTTATTTTTTACCAGCGAGAGAAATGTTCGGAAAGTCGTGGATGCAGTTCGAATTGGAAGAATTTGTGACAAACCAGCCGTTTAGGGGGATGCAATTTTTCGACACTGCCATTTATCATGTTAACATGCTTCTAACAGCGACAGCCAACAACTTTTAAGCCATAGGGTGGCCGTAATCCCCTGTCCTCCCTGTTCCATGGTTACTTTATGATGCACACACTTGGGCACACACATGCGGCCACTCGCCGAAAATATATAGCACGTCAGCGGCTCGTTTCAAGTGTGCCGCTCGTCCCTATTACCCTAGCATCCCTAATTTAGTGCTTGCATCAACAGAAGGGAGTAAACTCCTATATTCGGCCGAAGGAGAACCCGTTACAGCCGTCGAGCAAGGCGACGAGGATGTTCACATGAAAGAAGCCGGCGTTTATTTCAAGTGAAGGGGGTGGCGTGCTTATTTAGGGTTAACTCTAAATTAGTTAAGTCGCGTAGAGAGGTACATATCTGTCTCTGAGGATGATTTTGAAAAGATTATATTGACGGAGCCTCGTATACTCGATAAGTGGTGAACTATCAACTTTATTCCGATTAAAAATTGTCTTTCATTAAAGGAAGACTAGGTAATTCTTTAATCTTGATAATTATAAGAAATATGATGTAGCAGTCTAACTAACAATAAATATCACGCTGTATCTTTGGAAGAGTTTCTGTAACGTATCTTTGTAACAAAAGGCTGGTGTTTCGACAGTGAGTACTCCCTGTGGACAGATCGTGGCCATCAACAGCGGTGGGGTGAGCTGGAGTTCTATCTTGCCACGAAAAAGGAAGCTCACGTTTTCTCCCAGTAATCGGATTTCAGGCGACACGCACGCGTCAACAGTTCCCCGACGAAAGTGATTCGTCATGGCAGCTGAAACGGTTCTCTCTAAAAATGTCAAACTCATCAGGACAATCTGTTGGACCCGTTGACGCCTCCTGTAATGGAGAAAGTCGGTTGCCTGGCTGAGCGGCACATTCTTCTGGTCCTTAGCAAACGCCAAGGCAGCGTTATTTTAATTAAACCTAAACACACGGGGGAGTGGTTTTCTGTGCTCTTTAAAACGACTATTCCTTCCATTCAAATTCCGACTGCGTGCTCCAGAAGTTACCGGCTTCGTAACAGCGGGACCGCGTTTCCAGCCGCAAAAATAGCGGGAACGTGGATGAATCTCGTTTCGTCGAGGCGGCCATGAATGGCCGTTAATTCACGAATTTCAAATAACTTCCGCAGTCTGTTTAAACTTCCACATAATGGAGCCGTTTAATTTTACGCGTTAATTCGAGAACCAATTATTGCGTTCGAATAGACGTACTTGCGGTACTTGCGGAGGAAAACGAAAAGCGGAACAATGAAACGCGACGGAAGTTTGAATCGTTACTCTGTAAGCAATTGAGGACCTTGCGGCAAGTGGGGTGCAGCTCCATTTTTGACGACGTTTGAGTTGCGACGTGTAATATAGGCCTATGTAAAAAAATTCTACTCCGTTTGGTGCACGCTTAATGCAGATTGGATAACAATTGAACGATTCATTGTAAATTTTGAATCAGCACCCCTTACGGTTTTGCGCATTAGGAATGCTCCGAATTTGAAAAATTCGCCAAAAATAGAAATAAAATCTTATCACCTCAACAACTAGGGGAGACCGGGGTGAAACGAGCTTTCTTAATTTATTCTGTAACAATAGAATATATTTACAAATTTTGGTGACGTAATAAATGTGTGTAATACCACAATGATAATTATGCACATTCAGATATCGAGAAATGGAAATTCATTTAAAAAATTAAAAATGAAGTTTTAGAGACTTCCAATTGGTTTTCTTTTCAATTTAACTTTTTGGATAAATGAGTCTTAAATGTGTTATTTTAACTCCAAATTTTTTCTGCGTATTTATAACAAGCTTATAAACATACATGTACGCGCGTTTGAGAAAACATTAATCCTAACATTATTAAATAATTAATTTTCCACTGAGTACATATTCGGGGTAAAGTGACCGGGGTAAACTGAGCTGCGAATGGCTGCTAAGAACCAATGCGCAAGTGATGTGCGCAATATCCTAACCTGTCAGCTGGCTAGGAAACCACGTGGCGTGGTGGAACAGAAACTAACCTAAAAAAAATGAAAAATCTGCCACAGTTTTTGACAACCACGGTGCAAAAAAGCCGGAAGCTGCCGTGCTACACACGTCATTCCAGTGCAAGGGGTTAATATTTATCTATATCCTTAATTAAAGTTCTTATTTTGTTGCACCTCACTTTATCCCGGATAGGAGTTCACTCTACCCCATATATAGGGTAAAGATACCCCTTGCATCATTTCTTTCAAGTTGATTTTTAATATACTCTAAGTTTATTTTAAGTATTGCTATTCGCCATCTATCAATAGTAATGTTTTAATTATATTATAAATCTATTTCCAAACATTTTTATTGAAAGGGACAAATTTTATTCGACTTCAAACTTTTTCCGCCCCACTTTGCCCCGGACTCGCCTACTGTTTATTTTGTGAAAATACACAATTTTCAATTAGTGTTCTGTTTTTAATGTTAAGTCAGAGCAATAATTTTATAAACAGTTTTTTCTAATTCACGCGAAGTTGGTAAAGACGGAGCTGCACCCCTCTTGCTGCAAGGTCCTCAATTTCAACTCTTCCCAGTTGCGATATTTAGCCAGCCGGAAACCGACCGCGACTTTAAATTATAGATTACACGAAATTGCTGTTCATTATCAATTTATGCACTCGTAACCACCAGATTTCTATTACAGATTGTTGCAACACAGCCGCCGGTGTATCTAAATGCCTGCGTTATTCTTAATTCCGCGTCTCGATCGTAATTAGAAGCAATCATTCCGTCTCGAATGCACGGCCACCGTACAAAGATGCCGTAATCATCGTAATCTTGTTATATCACGGGAAAGAGCGTTCCCCAGCCGCTCGAGGTACCTCCACGGACGGCGCTTTAAAGTCGAATTTCGATGCAGAGTGATTTAACCTGCACTTTACGTCACGACGCGCTTGTCTTCGATACAATTTGCATGCATTCTGCGCGCCTCGTTCCGATACACCCCGTGGACAGGTTACATATTTCGCAAGCGAGGCGGTCGGTTGGGCAGAAAATTATCGAAAAAGAAAAGCGCAGGTTTGAACGGAGGAGGCAGGCTGGCCGAGTCTGTGGCAGCGACGATGATAGCGATAATGAAGATTGGACGTAGACAGGCTACGCGAGTCGTCATTATAAAGCCATTTAATGAGTCGAACACGAGAGCACGCCATCGAATGTTCTTCTTTGTATTCATGGGCCGGTCAAGCTTTAATGCATCCTTCGCCCTGCGTTCGGCGATCTCCATTTAAAACGATCCACGCATTTAAACGTTCTTGTCGGCTCTCGTTGTCGCGTTCCCCTGTTTTTCGCTTGTCCTCTTTGATAACCGTTACGAGCCCGATGGGTTCGCCGTGTAACAAACTCTTCCAGGCTCGTTCCAACCGCGTACCTTAATTACGCATTCAGGCCTCGGCATCGTTCGCTGTAATTATAAACTTCGTCATGGAAGCGACTCGACGGGTGAGCGTTCTCTTTAGCCACCGACTGCCTTTTGCACCGTGTCATCCAGATCGAATCGAACAAAGTGCTTGATTACCTTTCTGCCTGCGCCGGAGGAGCGTTAATATATTGTGTACAAAAGGATGGAACCTGCGTCGTTCTATGTTAAGGGTTTACGCCACCCTGAGACGCTCAAAGCAGCATCAAATTAGACGAACTTTTTTTTATGACACTATGAGGTTGAACTTATTTCTATACTTTTCATGGTTAGAGCATGTATTAATGAATGTATTGTGTAAATATTGTACAGAAATATTAAAAAATGGCCGAGTTATGTGATGTCCCGCGAAACTCGTAACAGGAATCGCTTTTTTTGCAAATCGGCTGGCATCATAACTTGAACAATTTTTATTCGATTCACTTGAAATTTTAATAGTATCTTCTGTTGTAGATTATCTACAGAAGTGCATGTGGATTATATGATTCATTAAAAACTTTTTTGCTACAGGTAATTTTAGAGACAATTAGGCTTAAAATTTTAGGCAAATTTTTCGGCTAAAACTGATATTATCTTCAGATGTCCACAAATATCAATATTTTGATAAATCGCTATTTACTTCTGTAGTAAATGTCATGTAGATAGTGAAAAGTGTCTATTCCAAAAGCTGCCAGAATGGAAGAGCATAGGGAACGTCATTTTGTTTACAAAAATAATTACAATTCTTTGTATATACCATAAGGCATGTAGAAGAAATCCCTTAAAAAAGATTTTTATTTATTTTCTAATTTCGCCCTCAAAAAATTCTAAAACTTACGTATGATTTCCAGGCCCCCAAGGTGGCCTACCCCCTTGAAGCACAAACGCGACACGAAGTAAAATTGGATAAGCACCTACTTCACACCAGGGTGTTAGTCGTACTTTCTCTTATATCCCCTTTCTGGCAAAGCAAAGCCAAGGAGGTGCGCGTAATTGACAAACGAAATTTCACGAATAATTACGCACACAAGTTTTTACGATAAGCACTTGGAGAACCGACGTTTATTCAACTACTCGAATAACGAGTCAGCAATCACGTTGCGTCAGTCGTGAAAATCAATTTGACGAGTGGCTTTGCTCTCTTGGACTACTTTTTCCGCACTTAATTAACCATCGAGGGCTTTACCGTGCAGCCGGAACGGGCAACGTGGATTCGCGGTCTTCGACGATGGTGGCCGCCGGTGAATTTATCGCTTGATTTGAAATGCACCCGCCGCGTAATGTCCATTCATATCTCATCAGAGGCAACAGTGAATGCTGCACCGGTAGAAGGTGGTGCTGGTCAACTCGAATGAATTCCTGGCATAGCCACCGCGGAGTTGAATTCGTTGGATGTAGGCGCAAGCTTTCACGTGCACGCTCGCTAGCATATGGAAATGGTCACTTTGGCTTGGACAAGAACGTATTTGCGCGTTGCTGAGGATTCGCTATGCATGCTCAATCTTCGGCCGCTCTGTTATACAGGCTTTCCATCAGCTGGTCTAGAGAAATACCACGTTGATTACTTCTGAATGGGCCAATATGCTGAATCATGTTGAAGAAAGTGTTTTGCATTCAAATTTCATGCGAAGCTTAAAGAACGCGTGGCGTAGGAGATCGAGCCTTTTTTTCTCAATAGAATTAATAGATATCTGCATAAAAGTATACGTTTATTTAAAATCGGAAATAAGGAGTTCTTCTAGGAAGAAAGGTACTTGGGAAATTTCAATTCTGTCCGCTCTATTGTACTCAGTGGACGTAATGATCGTAATCCTTTCGCAATGTTTCGTTTGAAGTCCTCTTCTGCTCGGAATCCAATCCCCCGGCGTTGTTTACGTAATGATTATTTCAGTTGGAGGGCTTACTAGGAGTCCGGCGCAGAACTTTGTTACATTGAATTAGACAGCAATGTTCAGATTCGCGATTAGTGCGGATGGCAGTGGCAACTCTGCAGCCGGGAACTTTCGTAACTCTGAATCTCCGCTGCTCCGAATGTTATTCGAAATTCTGGACGCGCTTTCTCGCGGGGCGCGACGGGAGCGGCTTCCATTTTCGACGGCTTAGGATGAATTAAGATTTTTCGAAGTTAGTTCCCGAAACGTCAGAAAGTCGCGCTATGAATATCAAAATTGCGAGCGCGGGCAAGCCAGCTGAAAGCTTTCGCGATAGTTTGCGAGCGCGGATCGATCGATATGTAAATACGACGGAAATGAACGTGAAGCGTGGCGGCAGCGTTCAACTAAGGGAACTGACATAATTGAAAGACAGGAAAATAATATTCCTTATCGCGAGTGAAAGCTATTAATCGTGTCTGGAACTATCGCTTGTTCCCCCGTCGAATCGAGATGAAAGTCAGCCTTCGAAAGGCCGAGAAACTCCGGCGAAAATTGAGAAAAGCTTTTAACGCGGATACGCAGGAAATGAGAAAGACTGTTTCAAAGAAAAGGCACCCAGACGTTTACTTTGGATGATAAGTTAAAAACTCAGGTACGCTTCGGTCCGGCTTGAACAGAGATCCGGATTTAAATCGTGCCTCCGTGGAAAATGCAATATCTGCGGCTGATCTCGCGTTCCCCGCGTGCTATAAAAATCAGATAGAATTTATCATCCTGAATTACACGGCTAGATTATCCTTTAGAGGTTTTTTTTCGCAAAAATAGTGGTTTTCAGTTTCCATGTTATATATATATATATATAAATTTAGAGAGAGAGAGAGAGAGAGAGAGAGAGAGAGAGAGAGAGAGAGAGAGAGATACTAGCTTTACTACTCGGCTTCGCCCGAAATTTAGATTCTGGTGTCTGTATATATATATATATATATCACCCTAGTCACCTTATGTAGTGGAGAATGAGAAGACTTGCACAGAGCCCTAAAAGGGGCTTTGCCGGTCCAGAACGGTAATAAAATTTTTAACTTTTTTTAATTTTAAAAATACAGTATGTAAGGGGGTGTTTGATACTGCTGATCACGAATATGTAGACGGATTATAAAAATATTTGACCTACTTAGCAGATTTACTGACCTAAACGAATGAACACATACCAATATCCAGAGAACTTTCTTTTAGTGTTACCCAGAGCTAACGACGTAGACGTAGAAAGTTTTTATATCATCTTTTCTGTTTTGTTTCCTTTTTTCCATGTTTTTATTTATGTACTATTTTTGGTATTTTTGTGTTGTTTCAGGAATTATTTTATTTTGTCGTATTTTGTGTTCTTCTAAACAGAACGAATTTATAATCGAACATACATACATACAAACACAGTCGAGCACCAACACACACATACGTATTTACACTTTAAATCATTTTTAAATAGTGTGCTTACTCAAAGCCCCGAAAGGAGGTTCGCCGGTCCCCTAAAGCTTAATAAAAAGAAACTGACTTAGAGACTAAACAGATTAAACTGAGAGAGTCTTGTGCTTGTCATTTGTCTCCAACCACAAACGTAAACCTGTCAGCATCCCCGCGCTGTTCCACGCTTTACCACCAACATTCGCGAACAACAGCCCTTTTAATTAATCGCACAATACCAGCTATACAATTACATATTGCCAATCGCATCAATGCACCCCGCTAATAAAATTCTCCACGCATCGCTGTAACTTTGGCCAACGAGAGCAGACGAGATTACACCGTGTCATTTCCCTCCCGCGATTAATTAGCACCGGCCAAACATTTCGATTTAATGACGATCAGTATCGATCTGCCTGCGGCCACAATTGATCGCGAACATAACGCACCGGACCAGTGGGAAGTGGCAGCTCGTCGTCGCGTAACACCAGCGATCGTGGATCCTTAATTGGATCGGAGTTCACGGCAGAGGAACGCGTTATTATCATCGCCCGGCGATGCCTCCGCCCCTCCCCCGCGCGTCGGTTTGTTATCTGGATACAAGCAACAAGCCGCACATTTGAGCCCCCGAGTAATCACACTAACATGAGATGCGGAGTCCGCCTCTACCCTTCTGAAACTAAACTCCTAAAGTCTGCCGCAAGTTGGCCCGATGCGGTGTCAGCGCAGCACAGAAGGAATTCCCCGGTTAAGTACGTATCCAAGGAGCACCGAGGTGTACCTGTCAATTGTGAGGGTGTAGGTGAGCTGGAATACCTTTGGATCCCGGGAGGTTAACCGCGACGCTAAGATAGCATTCAACGCAAACTCCGGGGCTCTTATTTTAATTACCCCGTCCTTCTGTGTTAGACCTGGCCCTTGCGTTACCGAGAGGGAAACAGTCAGAGCCGCGGCGGGAGGAGGAGAGAGCTACGCGTCGCCTGTAATATGTTTCCTTCGCGGATTAATGCAGTTTACCTCGCAACCGGGCCCTCGTCATCCCCCTCCGTTCTCCCGTTGCAACGGCGCTTTCCTTGTTACAAGGAATCAAAGTTCGCCACTGCGGAGACGACTCCTGTTGTCGAGACTCCTCCGAGAGGACGCGATTCTTATTCGGATTGCAGCGCGTTTGTCTCGGGGCCGGGATAATGTTTCAGATCCCCACGAACGGGACGGCGAACGTTTCGGGATCGTTTGTCGCGACGGAGTCATTTCACTTACTCCCAGGGAGTTTCAGTTAACTGCATTTTTCCCCCCCTTTCTGGGGATAAGAAAATGATGTGATAAGGATGGGCAAACGACGTGGAGGACATTGTCTCAGTGACTTCGAGTAGCCGATTGATCCTGTTTCGGCCGTAATCGTTACTTGGACCCTCGCGAGGCCTTTAAAAGTGTGGATTCAGAAATTCCTCGTTACCAATAAATCGATAATCACCGGGGGACTTGTTAGCGCCGTCTTTCTGCCCCCTAGAGCACCACTTGACGCGCTTTTGTTCACACACTTAACTGTAATGACCGACTCAACGTTAATATCCCTTTGTACGTCTATTACGTGAGCGGGATAACGAACGGTGAACAAAGCTGCGATAAATGGCCCTCGCGTCGATGTAAGTCCCTTTACAGACTAGCGATTATTATTCCCTGTTTTTTTCCCCCCCAAGCAATCGACACGCACGGAAATACTGATAACAAATCGGCAACGAGTTACGAATCCAACCCTTTTCACTCGGACTATCCGATCGGGGGAGGATCTTTAAAAAATCTCATTCCCTACTCACGTCCGTTTACCAGCCAGAAAAGAAGAAGTAATTGTCGCAATTCGAGATAAATGCGCATGGATGGGCATTTGAGTAACGAGTACACGACGCGGCGCGACCGGTTCATCGTTTATGCATTCCGTAGCGACGCATAAATTTTTCCGCTTCGCGAAAGGATCGGCTTTTTCTGCGTGGCCCTTTTTTTCGGGTAGGGAGGCGGGCGCGTGACACGCATGTAGCCACGCCACTAAAAGCTGCTCAATATTTGATGGCCAGCGAAAATGACTTACGTGCAATCCCCCACCTGTACTTTAACAAAACGCTCGGCGAGCGAATCGAGACGCGCGCCACCGAGATGGGAAAGCGTTTGCATGCAAGATCAATTGTTTCCCTCCTCGTCTAGCCGCGCTCCATCCGTAAATTCTTCCCCATCCGGCGCGGACGATGTATGAACGCGAAGCTGACCAGCCGCCGCGCGTACCCCTTTTAATTACAGCCCTGAAAACGGTCTTTCTCATCGTCGATTCCTCCATTCTATCGTTCGACGGGCCTCTCCTATTCCAGAGCTAAACTGAGGCAGATAACGTTCATTTCCTTACCGAGGAGGATCGAGACAAGTGCCAGTGGATCTTGCCCCCAATTCGTTCAGGATGCACGGCTCGGTGAATCCCGAGGAAATGAACGGAGCCAAAGCAGGCCCGAAAAGGGAAATTTCAATGCTGGAATTCGGTTAGCTCCGCCTCAGGATCATCGAGATTGTCCGCGATGGTTATTTCGCCGTTTGCTCGAACGCTACGCGCAAGACCTGTGAAATATGAATGTCTCAATTTTCTTTTGAGCTTCCCGCCTTAACTTCCTCAACGAAACTTCTTTACGAGAGTATAACGGGAAAGAGGCTGAGTTGTGCTTCATTTACAACAAGTTAAACGCGAGTATGGAATATTATACGCGTGTCATTAAAACCTGATAGCTTTTAAAAAAAAAATAGTACGCGAATGGTCTAACAGTGGATTGCTGCAAGTTCTTGATGATAGCGATGTGTACCAACGCGTGTCTGTGTATTGAAGCAGACAGAACTTCTGTGATTAGCTTGCTCCTAGTATGGATGGAGAGTAATTTGTGTTACAGTTCGCGGTAAACTGTACATTCTCAGGCGAACTAGTCGATATTACGTTTCGATTACCGATAGGGAAAAGACAGGCTCGCGTTCTCCGTACGCGGAGCACGGTTTGCACAATGGACCAGAGTCAGTATCTTTGTTGGGCCCGTTCCGATTGGACTGCTAGAGTCTCTGCTTATGTTAGTTATGCCGGCGCATTCAGCCAGCAGCCAAAACTGCTTTGTTGGCACTGGCATATCAGGGTGTAACGAGCGTCTGTATTGACGTTCTATTCTGCTGCTCTCTCTGACCGTGAATCTCCTGTTTTCAACGGCCACTATTACCAGGGCACCTTTGTGTCTGCGGACCTAGGGCTTTACACATCGGAAAGTTTTCCTGATCCCTGCTGGAAGTTTATGGATAACAGAGTTAACTCTGCATCGCGTCGAGGTTTGAGCACGCGAACCGTACAGCCGTTCCTCTCACTGGCAACTGGCGAGTTTAAGCCTCGTTTAACGGTGCCCCGAACACCACCTTAATTTCGCAACGTAGCACACATCGCATTTATGTGAATCTTCTCAGACTCCCTTGATCACAACCGCATAATGCTCCCGAACCAAACGTGCACCCTATAAGTTTCACTATCAACTACTTAGCTCCTTGAAGCAGCTGAATCTTACGGAAAGAAGGTTTATGATTTAAAGAATTCGTTGCTTTATGGAATTCCACCAAAGGAAGCTGGGGCCTCTCTTAGACCCGGATGAATCTTGCCTAGCGTGCAATTCTGATCCGCTCGCAGTTCGATTACGGCCCGAGGACCTCTTCCGACGTTGCGCTGCAAGTCATGCGTGCAACGCTAGACATCCATCCCCTTGGAAGTATGTACCCAAAAATCGTGCGCATTCCGATCGATTCGACGATTCCAGGATTCCAGGCCGTGGATCTCGTCGTCTAGGAATCCAGCGGAGCGAACCCGGAGGACCGATACGCCGTGTGTCCGTCGCAGGAGCGGGCTGGGCGCGCTTGAATCATTATCATGCAACCGTCGAGCCTCGGAAACGACGACCCGCCGTGCAGTCGCATCCATCTTGCTGGTTACTCGGCAGGAGACGCGAAATCAGTTTTATTGTATCTCTCCGTGCTTGCTCACTCGCCTCGCGTATGGATGCAAATTTGCTTCATTAGGGTATCGAGGATACGACGTGGCCCGAATACGATTTTCTGCGGAGATGCCCGCGGAACCCCTCGTCGGATATGGCGAAACGCACCAATTAAGACGAAGCCTATCGCGTGCCCCGAAACGTAAAAGGAGATCATCCAGGAATGGGACGAACCTTTCTCTGCTTCCACGGGCGGATTTCGTGTTATGTGACTTCGTCCTCGACTCTGGGGCCGAGCCCGATTCCTTGGAACGAGATGCACAGACTGCTCCAGGAATCGCAGGAATAAAATGCACCGGGTAGCTGAGTTTGTAAGAAGACGTTAAAACACCTGTTTCTAATTGAAGGGTAAGGGGAAATTCAGAAATGTACATTTTTCGTGATTTTGCGATTTAGAGCATATTTTGTTGGTGGCAACTGGGACTACAGAACTGTCGAATCGCAAAGGGTTATAAAACTCGAATACCCCCGTAAGATAAGGTTAAAGGTTTGGTATACTCTTTGCCAAAGTACAAGCTTTTGTCGTCAAGGTGAAAGGAGAAATTATTTAAGAAGAAAATTATATAAGAAAAATAAATTCATTGAAACTTATTTCTTTACTGATGGACTAAAGTATTTATTATATAAAGTATATATTTCCTGTTTTCCCCTTACCCTTAATTTCAGAGGTTTATTGTCATCTGCACTAATTAGGCGGTCAGATCGCTCGAAAATCAAGTATTATTTGCGAATTAATGACAAAGAGATGAAAGCAAGCACAGACTTTTTCACTTACACAATGTTTATTACTATCACGTAGGGTAAAAAAAGATCTTTTTTTATACATCTCTATTTTACAAATTCCGCCACACGAGGTTGATTATACAGTGTTTTAAAAAAAATTGTCTGGTTTCGCACTGATATTTAGCTTAAATCTAAAGATACAACGGTTTCCGCGGAACACGTTTCTTCTGGAACCTGTAATTTCGGCCTGAAGCTTGGAAAAAGAATTGAACTAAAGTTATTAAAATAGCGACTAGCATAAGGCGATTTGTACGATAAATATCGATTTTCGGGTTGCACAGATATCTGTTTCCTTTTTTATCTTGGAAACCAGAGTTTTTACACTTTAATGTTGAGGTTCACGGCAGAAAGGAATATATTTTGAACCTGCTGTAAAAATTTCAAGTCGATCCGAACCTCCGTTTCTTTGTTGCGACTGGAAAACCACAGAAAAAACGCCTACACGCCAGATGACTGTAGCGCCGTCATATATACGCATATATTATAAAAAAAAAATAATTTTGTATAGTTTATTGTATTAATAAACATTACTCGAAAGTAATAGTTATAATTCCTGTAATTAATTCCCCCAAAAATTAAAATTTTTACCAAATCTGACTGCCTAATCCCCATAAAACAACGTGGTCAATATTCTGCAATGGAGGAGTCCATATTTTCCCCCAAGAAAGAATACGAAGCTTGAAACTGTGCCATGATTGAACCTCCTTCACATTTCAGTCGGCAACGAAACGTATTTCGAGTACGGTATTTTCAATTCGCGGTGCCCTCGTTGCGGAGTCTTCGTTTCATACCGCTTGGAACGAGCGATTAAAATCTTTCCCAAAATTATTCTCCTCGATTCAAGCCACGGCAGGGTGATTTTGATACATTTCAAGCTGAACGAGAAGGGACGAGGGAATTCGGCGAGCGAGCGTCCTTCCGATGGGATTGAAACCCACTCTCTGCTCGTATCGCAGTCTTATTAAAAGGTATGTGAACATAATGGGGCGCGCTAATGAAGACGAAGGCCATCGCGTGCCCAGAACGCGAAAGAAGGGCCCGGCGAGATTTCTGCCTCGTTCTCTGGACCCTCCCGCTTTATATTTACGTACTCGAGTCACGTACGTTGCGTGCGGAACGAAAGATCGCAACTACCAATTTCACGAGTGCACCCGCGTTAAAAGGCTGCTCTTCGATCTCCATACCCTTGCATAAAAAGGTGGTAAACCTGATTAATTCCGCGCTATCCTTCTCGCTGGACCATTCTCGTCGGCGGAGAGGCGACTCTCGTTACTCGATCGCTGTCAGTCGTTTCCTTCGCGGACACGCAGGTGTTTCCGTGGAAATCGTATTTCCACGAGAATCCAGCGCGAAGCACGGCGAAACGTTGGACGCAAATCGATTCGAGGGCGTGCAACGTTTGCAAACAAACAGATCGAGCTTCTTCTGTTCTAGGTACAAGCGAAGAAACAGCCGGAAGTTGGCCCTGAAAGTTGCAACAGCCGCGTTACGGCTGTTTGAGTTTCGGTAAACGCAGCTTGAAATTGTTGATTGATTTTCGTTGAGGGCGAACGGAACAAATTGTGTGTGCACGCTGTACACGCGGATACCGTTGCAAACTGTTCAGCAAGGAAATAGCGTTAATTCTGCTCCGCCAAGTAATTGAGATCGGCGAAGCAACTTGATTTTGTGTGCTCCGCTGGTAAAGTGGTGTAACAGCGCCATCGTAATTAAGTTTCGCGGGTCCGTTATTTTGCAAGGCATTACATCGCTGCATCGTTCTTCTTTAATATAGAAAACAAACGGTATTCCGCCAGAAACGGAGATTTGTTGGGGAACCGACGGGGATGTGGGAACATTTGAAGGGGACGGGAATAGTCTATCAAGAATCTTGCGTCTACGAGCAGGGTTAAATTCGTTCAAGTGTAACGGAAACACTGTAGTATGTTGAGCTGGCGGAACTGGTGCACGTACATTTTAACAAGCACGTATAGGTATACAATCCAGATAATCTTGAATAATTTACGGCCAAGGGGGCTGAATTATTACAGACCGTTTGGCGAACTTTTGATGAACAATCCAATAAAGTACTCGGCTGCAGATGGGATATTATAAATAAGCTTCAGAGTGATTATATTCCTATGAAACATTAAAACGTTCATAGAGGATCTTACTACTTACTATTAATCCGAGGAATATATATCCTGTAAGTGAAGCTCTTACCAGCTCGCAGATCAAGGATCTCAATGGCCCCAATTCTGGCGACAATTCCATCACCGCGAGTACATCTTGTACGAGAAGGGTCGATGTGGCTAACATTCATAACTTTAGATATTGCTACGACTGTAACTCGGCCCTCTTGGGTCCAGAGTACCAACTTCCACCGTGTTAACCACCGTCGCGACTAGATCCCCAGGTCCTCAAGCGTCGGTGTTAATCTTCTCTATGCTAACCTTGTCACCCCTAGTGTTTTAGTCTTCAGACGTTCTGTTTTAGTGTTTACAATGAACACGACTGTTGCTGGCCAAGAAGAAGCCAGATGAAGCATTCGGATCGATGGAGCTTTAACTGAGGAAAGCCCGGGAAATTTGGAAGTCGGCTGGCGGTCGAACCGACGTAAATCTGTAAGCAAATACAAATAAGCTGATTGCCCTCGAAGTCCTTGGTCCATCCCTCACCAGTAATTAAACAGGGCAATCTGCAGTTCCTACCCAGGATGTCGCATGAACGGCGAGAATGAGCTGGATCCTCGGGGCTGAGAGCACCTATAGCCCGAGACAGCTTGCGAGAGAGAGAGAGAGAGAGAGAGAGAGAGAGAGGGTGGAGAAACCATCTGTGTGCACTAAGATTATATTTGGCTTGGTCCATGCAAATTCATGAGCTCCTCGACGTCCTGACATTCGGCTAGTTTGAGTTAGATAGACGCTGGGCTATTGTAGCTAACAACTTCAATGGCAACGGGGTTTGTCAGGCAAATTATAAAGGTCCCCCCGATGCTGAGCAAAGATTCTCGCACGGGCGTGACGATTCACGTCGCCCCAATTAATGACCTGTTAACTCGTACGCGCATGTAGGTCAGACCCCCGGACGCTCTGAATCTTATTAGTGTAAACAGAAGGACGTTGAATTGATGTTGATGTATGGACCGCCCGTTAGTTTGAATTTCCCAAGAAATGGTAATTGCAGCTGACCCGCGCCGTTTAACATACCGCTGATAGACGCATCTGCCGTCCAGCCAGAAAATCCACAACGATCCCGTAGAGTTGATGAAACAAGTGGAATAGGTCTCGCTTGACCGAGCAGTTCCACTTGGACTGTCGTCATCGGGAAAGCTTGTCCATCAAGCGTCAGGAAGTTTCCTCTCGAAGAACTGTTTCATACGAATTAGTAAGTCCGACGTTCAGCTGCAGCTAGTTGAAGCGTAGGAATCGGAGCGAAAGACAGTGGCACGCGATGTTCCCGAGCAGACCGAGCTAACACGGCGTTGCTTAACTCCCAAACTACTGACCGAGACGCGGAATCGCTGGTTCCCGTGCAAGCCGAGTCCCGGGAACGAAATTTTGATAATTACCAGCGCGCGAGGAATATTCGCCCGTTTCCGCTCGCAGCGTTCCGCGGCGGAAGGGTGGCTGTATTAATTCTTCACTCAACTTATCTCATCTCGCGGAAAGTTCGGTTTATCTTGCAGTAACCTGGGCAAAGTAAACGTCTAGACGGAGCAGATCTACCCGAGATATCCGTGATACGAGACATTCTGTCGTATTTTATGCTGATCCTGATCCACCTTTGAGACGCGGGCAAAACTTCGGAACAAGCAGCATCGGTAAGCACACGGAATGCATAGCCGTCCCGGAGACACGCGGCCGCGGGCTGCGACGTTCAAATTATCATACGTCCAACGGGATTGCCCATTGAATTGAAACTGACAGATCGAGCGTATTTTCGAAACGATCGCGGCGATCGTTCGTCAAATATGATTTTTCGCTTTACCAAGAATAACCCGACGTGTTGTCTCCTCTGGGGGGGTGTGTAATTTCGCTGAGCTGTAGATGCCGTCACTCTCGGAGTTCTGCATGTATTATTCCTCTTAAACTGGTCGCGAGAGCTTCAGCTTTCGAATGTAATTTGGGCGTCACTGAATTGTGAAGGGGCTGCATTTAGAACGCGCGGTGAAGAATGCAGGCGCACTTTTAACTCGAGCACGTCGCGTTATTGCGTTTCGGGATGGGACTTTTAACGACGAAATTGTTAGTCAAATTTTTAATGACGAACCGTCGAATATAATAGCGACGAGTGGACGAGTTAAAAGGGCCCTTACGTATTTAACGGCGCATTCGAAATACGGGTCAAAAGGTCGAGCCTACGACAGCTGTAATTTCACGCGTTTCACCGTTGCCGCTCGAGTTTTTCCAATCGAACTGTTCGAAAATCGGAGCAGCGTATAATCGGTGCCGTTCATTATGTAATGCACAACTTTAGCTTCATAATTGCCGAATAGAAAGCACTCATTCTCAACTATTAGAATTAAGGGGTTGTGCTTACATGTCAGGTCTGAAAGCACAAGAGTTTTCGGGATTTTTTTTTAAAAAAACTTCAAGACTTTTTTAAATAAACGGTTGTATATTCGAAAGTATATATTTCAAAGTTCTTGTAGAGTTTTTTTTTTGCTATGCGATATCTAAATAAATAATGGAATTATAGGCCATCTCCCGGCAGCGTTTTTTATTACGGTGACCACTGTAGCTTTTACCTGGTTAATCAGAAATAAAAAATTCGACTAAATTTAGTTAGTATATTAGATTATCTAGACCTTAATCGTCGCTTTTTCATTTCCGTTGGGTAGCTTTTATTTTACAGATGAAAAATGATGAAAAATGAGAGCGATTCTGTGGCGAAAATCGATACTTTTGCTATGAGAAGCCACCAATTTGTAGCAAATTAATTTGTCGGGATAATGAACGATTAAGGACTAGATAATCTACTATACTAACTAAATTCCCGCGAATTTTTTATTTCAGATGAACAAGGTAAAAAATAGATTGGCCACTGCAAACAACTGAGAAAAAATGGCTGCCGTGAGATCGCTGATATTTCTTTTATTTATTTATATTTTCTATCCCAAAACTTATTACAAGTAGTTTAACACGTACACTTTCGAATGGATAAAGGTTTGATTAATAAAACCTTCAATTTTTTTCCCCAAAAATTCCCGAATACACATGCTTTTTCAGACCTCACAAGTAGGCATAACCCCTCGAGAGGAAATAAATTATGCATTACTTATATATCACCTCTTCAGTCTCGCACTTATTTCTTTCTACAAGGCAGTCGATGATTCTCGAGTTTGTTAGTCCATATCGTTAAACCAAATCGGTGGCCCGAACCCTCCCCTCGTACGCCCCATCATCCTCTGATAGGCAATCACCGATATCCGTTTATCTTAGAAAGTCCGTCTCCTCCTGGACTTGCCGAGGCTGGTACTTCAGTGGGACGAAGAGGTCCAGCTCAGGGCGTGCACGCTTAACATTCCGTTCGCAGCGACGCGCTCCAAAGATAGCGTTACACCGTCATTAAACAGCGCCGAATATTTGCATTATAATGGAACGCCGGGCCGGTGATTCATTGAGTTCGTCTCGTTCGTTATTAATGGCCCTCGGGTGCGCGGGTATCGCCGCGCGAGCGGCATTGTGTGTCACTCCTCGCGGGGTACACGCTTCCCATCGCATTAACATAAGCGCCGTATCTCGCGGGGTGTCACTCGAAGACGCGAGACATCGGTGTCCCATGGCATCCGCGCTGCACCGCCCCGCCGGCTGGGCCCTTCCAAGCATCCCTCTAATGATGACGTCGCTCGACCCGATGCATTCTAAATGCCGACACGCCTCTAAATTAGTGTCCTCGCTCGGAACAGGGCCCGAAGGGTGCGTCAACGTCGGTGACGAGCAAAAAGTGCCGCGACCGGCTTCCCTCGAACCTCCTTTAAATATAGGATACCTCGGGAGTACGGTCGAATCGCGTGGTCGACGTCTTCGTGTCACCGCCGCGGACTGGAGAGGCGATCGGAATGGGAAGCTGGTGACAATGTAATTCGCCCCTCGGCTTCAACGCCGGCCGATTGGTACGTTTCGAGGTATTTAGGTGAGCGTTCCTCGGAGGATTTCGAATGGCTCGGTTGGATATGAAGGTGTAGTTTCGATTGAGGAAGGTGATAGGTACTACTTAGGGCGGTGAGTTAACCTGAATTCCTTACGGCGAGATTTTCGTGGACTGTCGTGTGGAAGAAAGTCAAATTCGAAGGCGTGTGGTTTTGCTGAACGAAGGGAGTCTGGAGTGATAAAATACTCTTTAGAAGTCTGTTCCTTCGAAATTAGTATCATCTTGGGTGTTGAATGGGAAACGGTTCGTGCTGATAATGACCCCACCAAAATTTCAGGGGGCGCGGTTCTTCTGTTCGATGTTGACGCGATTCCTTTTCTTTTTACCCAGTTCGCGCGTCGCAGCTGATCCCTTGACGCGCCCTCGTTTTCTATGGGGAGAAAAGGACCGGCTGGATGAAGAGCGTTAAAGTAATTCACTGCCCCGCGGTTCCGCACGCTGTTATACTATGGCAGGGGAGACGCAGGTGGTGTTACCGAATCCTTATGCCTGAAAAGTACCATAAAAATGGTCGCATCCTCGTGAAGTTACGTATAATGCTTCGCCGCTCTTGCACGATGAATTTTTATTACACGGCACGGAAGAACTTGCTGGGAATTCTTAATCGAAATTGCGTGAAAGTTTCGCGGCGCGAGGAAAGCTGACACTACTTTCCGCAGCAATTACATGTCTCATAGCGATGTAAACCGTACAGGGTGAACGATATTTGCCGAACCAATTTTCCTACAAGACAAATAGCAAGCGTCGATAAATTTCACGTTCTGCGATCTATGAGGGGCCACTCGTGACCTCATTTGGCTATCAATGGTACACGTGTACATGACACGGCTAGATAAGTCGTTAGTGTCTGATTTATCGACACGTTTTCCGAGTTATTGGCGAAATTCATTATCCGAACGACAGTGGAGCGGGTGCCAATCGACGCGAAATGTCGGTAAAGTAATTAGAAAAGCTCTGTACAAATTGAAATGCTTCATACTGCTGTCATCCCGACCATTAAAGTGTCGCTCCCGAAGCTACCGACTCTTCTCATCCTTTTCAATTTATCATTAAAACGCCTCGCGCTTGATAATTCACAATTTCTCCCAGCGAACTACACGTCCGAAACAGGGAAACAGATTTCATAAATTCTGTAGCACCGAATAATAGTGCCGACGTAATTTAAAGCGCCACTGAATCATCCATTGCAGCTTCCAGGCACAAAGGACTCGCATAATTACAAAAGCAGATGTGCGTTCTCGAGTAACTGCCAATTTCACACCGACCTCCTTAGTACGGCGTTTTATCTTTCATCGTTGGCAAAAAGTAATCGACTCGCACTCGAGTGTCGGCCACTGGATTCGGAAGAAGCCCGCTCTTCAGCGTCGCAGCATGCGAAACCATTGAACCGATTCACGCGGCAGCGTAAAAACGTCGATGGGAGGCGGCACGACGCTGAGAGCGCCTACCAGGATATCTAAATACTCGCTTTAAATTGCCAGCAGCTTCCGCGGCGTCGCGTCGTTTGAATGAACGCAGAAGACGAATGCGTGCCGCGGTTAAGGCGAAAAATAAGTAAAAGTGTCGGTGCGTGTCGCCGCCAGAGCGAAGGAAACGTTTCTTTCGGCGTGCATCCGCCGAGCTCCCGTTGCCATTCGAAGCTGCGCCGCCACTTGCTCCCTTCTGTCCGCCTTTGTATCCAGCTTGCGCGAAGACGTAAATAAAACGGCACGCAATTTATTCGCCGAGCCCCGGGAGCCTCCGAGAGTTCTCCCCGTGAGAATATATATCTGCTGGCCACTTTCCTGGCGGAAACACGTGCGGTTTTCTTTCTGCTCGACGCCCTTTACACGCGCGGCGGACCCGTGAATACGAATATCGCGGCGAGTTGACGTTCTTTTGTTAGTTCGATATGGAATTCCCGAGGCTGTCGAGTGGTTCCCGAGTATTGAAATGCTATCCCGACCCTTTCCCACCTAGCCGTGGCTTCTTTCTTCCCGAAAATAGCGAGACAGCTCGCAGTTCGCCGTTATTGTAAATTACGTTTCAGCCGCTCTTTTTGGCCTACCTCTTCTACTATACTTCTCGGAGGTATCGCTCTAGCGTTCGAGTCAAATTAGAAATATAGTGATATTCAGTTTGAATGGAAACGCGCAACTGCTGCGGAACTCTTGTGGAATTTCTAGAGATGCGTCATTATCGGGGATTACTCGTGAAGGGAAGATAGGTAATCTGACACTGGGCCTGGCCAGGTATAAAAGGATTTCTCCGGTATGCTTTCTAGAAATGTCCCCAGACGAGAATGGTCGAGCAGTTGGGGCTGGTAGCTGCAAGTTTCTCGAAGGAAACTTTGCAATCACGGCGAAAGGGACGAACGCGTGATGCACGCGTGACTTCTTGTACTTTCCTTGGCTGTGCAGAGTCCATTTCTTCGATAGAGAGGGCCATGGGGGACGGGAAACTGTTTCGTGCCGGTTCTTTTGTTCCCGGTGGCAGCCTTTCAAAGGTTTGAGTGGTTTCGTGGCCCACTCCGTGGAGAGAATCGTCGTGGAAGTTCGCTTTGACCGGTTAAGGTATAATTTTCGGATACTTCCGAGGCTCTTTCAGTCGCCGGGGCACTTGTCAGCGAAGCCAATTTCGCGTTGAAAACTTTGGGAACGGAGAGTTGATCGGCGGGAAGGGCCGTGGGATTCCTAAAGAAGTTCTCGCGCGTGAGCTTGGCTCCTTTCCTCTCTGGAATATTAAATCCACGGAAAAATCCCCGCGAAACGCGGTGGAAGTGTCTGGTGACAGCCGAACTATTCGTTTAATATTCGGAGATCCTTCTGTTACAAGTAGGTCGGGCATTCCGCGCATTCCTCCGTACCCTGCTATTAACGTGGAATCAAAGTTGGGTATCCGAAGATACTTGCTTGCGCATTTCCATCGACGAACATGTGGAACTTTGTTGGGAACGGCGACGCGAATGAGATTTACTAATGTGATAGGTTTGCGAGTTCCGGATTCACCAACTCTCTTAATATATTTAATTTGCTCGTGTGCGATCGAGAATCGCCCAACATTCTATTTACTGGTAGGATATTATCTCTGACTCCATGCAGTTGTGCCGCTGGCCGTATCCACGACGTAAACTACTGATGTCTGCCTGATTATGCACCGACAGTTTCTACTTGCCCGCCTCGAGCAGCGTGGAAACCGTTCAGGAACAAAAATGGATCCCAAATGTGAGTGCACACTTAACAACATTTGTTATCCTTTAAGAACCCCGGGATAATCTTGATACGAGAAAGACAGCCTCCATCGTAAAAGAATTGTTTGACAAACAATCCTCGCGAAACAACAATTTTATACTCTGCTCGATTTTAAAGTGCGTAAATCGTAAATCTACGATGAGACAAAAAATCGTATCTCACAAGAGAATTTAAACTCATGAGACAATTGTTTCATTATTTTATTATTTTTAAATTATTTTGTCATTAGTCTTATGAAATTAGACTCTCATGAAACAAGTTTCGTGATATATTCTGAAAAATTTCATCTCTCGCGACTATTTCGATTATTTACATTTATTTACATTTAGATCTTGCTGAGATTTTTGTCTCATGACAGAAGAGTCTCGTGTAAAATCTCACCACAGATTTGCACGTTTAGAGATACATACCACGATAGCTTGAGGCAGCTTAGATTCAATTCTGATTGAATTGTACATTATAAATCCACGATTTCTCCGATTAATAAAACTTCTTCGACTCGTTAGCGTAACACCTTCAGCTAATTCATACAAAAAGGTGTCGATTACATACGCACCTAAAGAAAAGCAAACGTTTTTGCACAAACACACGAACTCCGCCTAAATTAATTTCTGAAAGCTGCAATCGACAGTTTACGATTACGTGAAATACCCCCGGCGTCGGGGATTAAATGTTACATCATATTTATCTCGCCATTAGCTCAGCAAATTTAAAACGTTATTTGGCCGTGTACACCTCTGAGAAGGCACGAGGGGACGATTAAAATTCGAAGGTTGCCACGATCGTTGGGGCTTGTAACGTGATTACGTCGCTCGTCGCACGGCGCGAGCATTATACGCGCGATAATCGGGCCCGGAATCTTCGAAAGCCCAGCTTCCTTGGCCGATCTCCCGGCGTTTATGAATGCGTGCCACGCACCGCCGGAATTTGCATTATTACCGAGACGCGTACACCGTCTTGACGTCGCCAGGGACACGTAATCACCGTTGGCAGGTGCGCGAAAGAGTTTTGGAGACAGAACGTTCGAGCACCGTCCGACCGCCATTAGACTGTGCTCTGTCGACCTGTAAAAACCGGCATTAAAGACTTTACGTCCGCCTCAGGGGTCGCGCCAATCCCGGACGTACCTATTATCATTCGTACGACTCGACGAATAGGAAATCGATTAAGGGTAATAACACGGCTATCCTAATGACGTGGCAGTTGTCCCGATCACTGTTTCCATAATTACGAAGAGGATTAGCGCGCGTTGGTCCAGCAAGACGTATGCATTGCTGCCTTGCATACTTACAGCGGGGAACTTACGAGCGACACGTTAATAAGGCAAAGGGTGCAATTACTCTCTGGAACAAAGCCGATTAGGAATATTAATGAACGAGAGTGGTGTATCCGAGCTTTCCTGTCGTGACGCGCGATAAATCATCTATCGTCGCGATAATTCCAGCGTGTTTCCTTTCTTCGCGTATCAACGTTTTCTCGCTAATCAGCTTCAGATTCAAAGGGTTGCCCTTTCGACGCTGCGTCACGCGATAGCGTTTCGCGGACGATAGTATCTCTCTCCTGGCGGTAGCCATTCGCCATTTCCGAGATCACGCAACACGCCCGGGGGCAACGTGCACCGTTTCTTCCTTTCTCCCGTTCTCTGCAGGACCCTCCTTCCTTTTTTTTTATGTATTCATCGACAGGGTAGTTGAAACGGATGAAAAGTTTCCGAGCGGCACGTCCAGCATCTCCTCCTTGTGTTACGGGGGCCCGCGTCTTTCAATAATGGCGATGCGTTGGCGATTCCACTCTGCCGGATGAAAAAAACGCCCCCGCAGACAGACGTATCCGTGCCGCAACGTTTTTTCATCCTTGCCCCGGCGGCGAGTCCATTTCCGCGTCAGCGGCTCCACTCCTCGTCGATGTTTCAATGCTAATGCTTCTTTTGCCAAAAGGCGTGCGCGCGGGCCCCGGCTAGTGCCTACCTCAATTGAAGCAGACAGCGATTATTACCTTTGCGAACTTAAACATCCCATTACGCTCGCCTCTGGAGAGGGGAAACAGGGGGCGGGGAGCTGGGGGCGGTGAAGAAGGTTTCGTTTCGAAACATTCATCAAAATTCCCGCTATCCTTTAATGAATCGTAAGTACGAAGCAGAAGGTACATAATTGCAGACACGATTTTAATCACGGGCGCGGGCTCATGCTGCTTCACTGTGTTTTATTCTTTCTATTCCTCCCCTACTTTCCCCCCCTTTCTCTAGCTCCGGGGTGGAAAAGGAACGGGACGGAGACTTTCCACTCTCGTTAATTCAATCGATAACGAAGTGAAAGATACGGTCTCGTTATTTTAACGGGCTCGTTAGAGGATCCCGCTGTATCAGGAGGCTGCTACTCGATCGTGTTGCTTCTGCGTTAATTCCAGGTATTTTTAACCCAGCTGATGACCCTTTTCAGACAGTCAGTCTAGGAGAAAGGAGTGTGCCGATGATTTGAGCAGTAGGTACTATGAGCAGTGGCGGATTTAACTGGCCGCCGATGAGCAGTTAGCACCTGGGCCCAGAAGGGCTCTCCTCCCCTAAAAAATTATGATTTTATCTAAACACCATAGTTTTTCTGTACTACTACGCTTAGCCCGTGCTTAGTAAACAACCCCTTCATTTTCTCGAAAAAGGGCCCCGTGCCCAGGAGGTACCCCTCCGGCTTGATCTTCAAATATAATTTTATCCAAACACTATATTCTTTTCTGTATTTTTTTGTACACTTAGCCCTTTTTAGTAAACTATTTCTTCATTTGCCCGAAAAACCACCCTCCAGAACGTTCGCCACCTCAGCCTTTTCCCTTAAATCCGCCACTGACTATAGGTGAAATAAACTTGGGTACCAGAATAAGCCTTGCGGTATTTGATATCGATGGTTCTATGCTCGTTGTGCCAATATAGATAGCCTTGGCCTAATTAGTCGTAGACACGATACTGGCAACTTTGGATATCCGTAACAAGACACAGAGAACTTGAACCGTTCAGGACTTGAGGAGGCGGCAACGAGTTCGTGTAAATTTAAAGGAGTCTTGAGGATTGCAGGGCTACCATGAGTCTTGGGAGTCCGAAATGTTGCAGGGATTCTCTAAATTCCACGGATAACAGAGCACCGTGCCTCTACAGTCAATCGCGTCTGGGAACGTGACGCGTGTATTGGACATGCTTCACTGTCAGGTTGATTTTTAATTATCGTCGTTACAGCGTATGCCTTCGGGGCGACAATTATTATCCACGAGAATTCGGGCGATAGCGAGCACGCCACTGCTGCGCCAGACAGGAGAAGAGACAAGGTCTGGTATTGTCACCGTTGCATTCATTGCGGGCAAGTTGGTCGCTCGCCTGATACATAATAGTTGAACCATTGTGTCATTTGATTGCATAATTCCAGTTAGACGACGGGCGACCTGTGTAACGCGCACACGCAGCCCTGTATACTTCGCTGCCATCAATTCGACATCAATTCATTACGACTGAATGTTGCCTGGGTGGGACGTGACATTCCCGATTTTGATCGATACTCCTGTAACTTTCATGCACACATTGGCATTGTATGTAACGTTCTCTGTCTCTAGTTCGGTGGGATATCACACCAGTTTCTATCCTGTATGAAAATATTTCGAATATAATGAGACATTTCGACGGAATGTAGGTACCGATTGCTCTGAATATTTCATGAGCGTTGTATATTTAGTTTCACGATTGGGCGAGGAATAGGGATTTCATTTTTCTTTTTTTTTTTTTTTTAATCAGAACGGAAAGGCCTGAATGGCAGAATCGAAAGTTTATATGGGACGTGAGGTAGTGCAGTATGAATTTCGATGGACGAAAGTTTCTCTAAAACTCTGTTGAACTTGGCGCAACCGATCCGGGCCGCAAGTGAAAACCATTTTGCACGTTCCGTTACAACGTTACCATCTTCTCCCCCGTGTATTTTCGTATTAAAATGCAGATCGACGCTCCCTTCATTCGGGCAACCGCATTTTTCCATTCGAAAATTTCCTCGAAAATGGCTCGGTAATTCGAGCGAAGACCGAAGTGCTGCGCACTTCCAAATTTTCCCATTACAATGCAGATCAATCGCGTGCCCAGCAACCAGGTTCTCTATGGTCGATCCCTGAAAACCGATTTTTACAGGATTGCTGGAATTTCAATGCATACAGCGCCCGCTCGCGTCCTCTACCTAGCGGTGGTAATCTCCTTCGATTTGTCACGAGAAAAATCCGCGCTACTGGCACAAACAGTCGGTCAATCTCGCCGATCATTCAAGTCCCTGTAACGAGAAAATCGTGTTCTCTCGCGGTCATTGGATTTTATCGAAAATTTTTCGAAAAATCTGTTGATTTAGAGATCTCTTTACCGACGAGTTGGACTGCAGGCATAAAATCCGTCGTTAAATCGTTGCAAATCGAGGGAAAGTGGCGTAAATGGTAGCTACTTCGAACGTTAGCGTATTTTTTCATGGAGAAACGTCACGGAAAGAAATCATCGGTTCCCGAATTAACTCAATTGATTAGCGTGTTCTAGATTTGAATCCCCGTTTAAGGGGAGAAGCTCGTATAAACGGCTTATTTTCGTATCAATTTTTAGGAATTTTTTGCAAAGATACCAATGCTATAATCCTTTCGGAACTTTAAGAGTACTTAATAAAGTACTAACATTATAACAAGTAAACAAAATTTTTATAACAGTAAAATTATAATAGATACAAAAGATATTTTTTTCGAAATGCAAATCGACGCCGGTTGTAGTGTCTCTGGTAGTTATGTGAAACAGACCAATAAATTTTTTCTTTCTATTTATGTGCCAATTGTGAGAATATGAACCACATAAAGTTTAAAAAATTTGCGTATTTTAAAAATGGCGGAACTTCAAACAATTAGGTGTGATTTTCGCCCAAAATTCGCGTTTTAGATGTTTAGAACCAGTGGTTAAAATGAATAATTTAATTAAACACTGTGGTTCATATTCTGAGGAATATTATAAACTGAAACTGTGCAAAATTTGAAGTTGATTGGTCGAATAGTTTTTGAGTTATCCCCGGCGCCAATTTTGAAAACGTGGTTTCGAGAAAAACGCGTTTAAAATGCGTTTTAGGTATGCTCGGCGCTCGGAGGCGCACTGACTCACCAGGCTATAGTATCGATACGGAGTTGAATTTCGGCTTATAACTTTGCGAATATACTTTTGAAACGTTATAGAAGCGGTTTATGGATTTAATTCTTTAATTTTTCGGTTGATTTATAAAGTGTTCTCCTCTTAAAGTGCGACTTAGGTGTGCTCGGCGCTCGGAGGCGCACTGACTCACCAAGCTATAGTATCGATACGGAGTTGAATTTCGGCATATAACTTTGAGAATATACTTTTGACACGTTATAGAAGCGGTTTATGGATTTAATTTTTAAATTTTTCGGTTGATTCATAAAGTGTTCTCCTCTTAAAGTGCAACTTAGGTGTGCTCGGCGCTCGGAGGCGCACTGACTCACCAAGCTATATTATCGATACGGCGTTGAATTTCGGCCTACAACTTTGAGAATATATTTTCGAAATGTTTTGAAGCAATTTATGGAAAAAAAATTGTTTCTATTTAATAGTTCAATCGACAGACTATATATCTCTTCACAAAAGAAAGAAAGCGCTTGGAAATATCTGTACCAATGCCTGCCATCCTAAATGAAACGCGACAGAGATGTATACCCGGGTACTAATCCAACCGCCATCAGATTCCCGGATCACGAAGCTTCGAAGCGACAAGAAGCAGCAAATGGCTCGTTCGATTATTCCGATTTCGTGATAAGATTCTCAGGTGTAATGTGGTATTCAGAGCCACCGTCGAAGATACATTGTCAGTGGGCGCAATATGAGGACAAGAAGCAAGAGTTGGAAGCACGGCAGCGGCATTACAGATGCAGTGGATGTCTCTAGGTTTCGACTGCGCTCGTAGCCACACACACACATACGTACACGCGCTCGCCTTAGTTCGCGCTCATTTCCATAACGGGATAGGTACATATTACCTTACGTACCATCATCCCTGTTCACTCTGTTCTGTGACCATTTTCTGCTTGGACTCTGCTTTTCGCTTCCCGTCCCCTCTTTTTCATTTTCACCGCCCTTGCGGCGTTCCGTGTGTACCTATTCCTCTTATTTTCCTTACACCCCGTCGTTCACCATTTCCGTTTTATTATCGCCCCCTCGCACTTCGTGTCCACTGTCGATCTGCTCCATTTCGCGCGGTTTCCTCTTGTTCCCTTAACCAAACAGAGGTGAAAGTTGAAACACGTTGCTCGCGAAACGGACGAAGTTTAGATGGTTTCGAGCTGGCCAGAGTTTCGGCGAATCCTCGCCAGGAAATTACGCGAACCGCTCGAAGTATATCGAGCCGGGCCAGGATGAGAAGGGCGGGGGAGGGGAAGGGAATGTATCACGCGATGGGGGCGAAAAAATATCGAACGAAAGGGTCGAATACTCTAATATGACGGCGCCCAATCGACGCGCGGACCCGTCATCCGGGGGACAAACTGTCGAATTGTCGTTTTGCCAAACGGATAAATTGCGTGCCGGATATCTCATCGAACGGACAAATTGCTGAATATGTTGCGTCGGCAATAAGCGACGAGTGCATACGCTTCTGCCCCCGCTCGTATTAAACTCCGCTGAATGGATTTATTAAACTTTTGCATCCTTTGCCAGCAGCGCGTCAACGCGAGCACGAAATTCGGAGCGCGCTGTGCTCTTCGGCAGCATTCAGTTTCGGGGGAAAAAAAAAATTCAATGGAACGAATTTGGATGCGTTTGACACTCTGCCGTCCGAATTTACTAAAACTAGCGGGTAACCATTCGCTTTCCATCAGTTTTATTTCGATTCGGATGCAAAGCTTCTTACTCTTCGTGTACAATAGTATTGCACTGTAATTCACTGGTTAATTATTGCTCCCACATTAACGGGGCAAACGTTCAAACGCTTTGCGTTAAATAAACATTGAGCTGCCTAATCCCGTCCTAAAGTACCTGTCCGAAATGTAATTGTACCGATCAGGGTGGATTTTTGAATAAAAATACAGTTACCATTTTAACAGGAATGCGAACCAATGCGTAGCGATAGGCGACAGTGAAATTTCATCGCGAAGGCGCCGATGTTTGCCCTATTACGTCTCGTGTGTCAGACGTGCACATATGTGCATACGTGGTCCTGGCAGAGGAGCCTGGTAATCGCATATTTATAGAGTCCGAGAGGGAAGAGCGGGTGTGTAACCCTGGACACCTCTTGATTGGCAAGCATGCATATTTTATCCAGCCCCTCGCAATCGGATAACGGTGTTGTTCGTATCAATTATTCTCCAAAACTCCGCGCTTCCGCCTAATGGGGGTGGAGTTTTAATTGAAACGTAATCCCAATTAAAATGAGCTCGCGATCCTCAGCGCGGGCGATGCTCGTGTAATCGTGTTAACGAAATGGAATGTCCACTCGGACACAAGGCATAATGTTCTCATTGCGAAAAAGAGACGAGAGCTCTTTACGTAATGACTAATAAACACTCCCCCCAAGTAGATAATGACACTTTTAGGGGGAATAAAGCTTCTCGACTATTATGATCGCTTAAAATTGACTGTGTCTTCTTTGTTACCTGCGAGGCTCAGGATTTCCGTGTATTATTCATTCAGCAGTTTTAATTTCTCTGCGCGTTGCCAAGGAAGTTCTAGAATTGCGTTCCGTAAACTATGTTAAACTTATGAGAAAGCCGAACTTAGGAAGGTGGCTACGAGATTGCGGGTCGCTTTCGCAAATTTGGGAGATACACACCGTTCCTGTAGTGGTTTTTGCAGAACGTTGTTTTGTAATGCAGGGAACTACTCGAAAAAGTTCTTATTCGCGCTCTTAGGTACCATCTCCGCGCGTATGCTTTCAAGAATACCTTGGAGAAAGGAGTTAGAACTTAGGTGTAACATTATACTTTTGAAACTTCCAAGCAGAACCCTGCGAAATCTCGCGCGCGTGAACTTTGTTCCCAAAGATAGTGGGACCTCTTATAACAGCAGTATTTGGATTCTGAATTATTTTTAATTTTACAAATTGCGTTGATTAATTACACGATATATTTCTCTCTGGATTTATTCAATCTTCGTATACCTTAAACCCATTCAACCCTCGAACTCGGAATCAAATGAAGCTCCCGCACTCTGAACTCACTTTTTGTTAATTTATTTGTTCTTTGCAACGTCTAGGATCCAAGTGACGATGAAGTTAGCCATTGTTTCTCTCTCAATATATTTATTCAGTTTATTTATTCATAACGACTTATATCTCTATGCTTTTCAAATATACAGTCTTATATCTGGCATGACTCGTACCGACAGGTATTTACAACAACTCTCACAAAACGTCACATAACAACTTCACGCACACCCTTTTGGAAATATAACGTTTCTCTATAAACGACTTCTCTTATAGGATCCGTGTGCCCTCGCCGAGGCGACGACTCGCGACGATCTTCGCATGAACGCGGCGCACACTTAACATTCTCGTTTCACCTTAATCGCTATAACTCGCCCCCTCTTCGGTTTGTCACTTTGTAGAAAAGACTCTGACTCTATACCTGATCTCGTGTCAAGTTATACGCGTTGAAAAATACTTGCGGCGTTCAGAAGTAATATTTTATATAAAGAAATTGTAAAAACGGAAAACGAACAGAGGATATGCATATTGTCCGGCAATGATTCATTCAGGAGATTTGTCTGAACCGAAGGGAACCGAATATACAAACGTCCCGTGAACCGAAAGCAGGAGAATTTCGTTGAGGATCCGTTTGCTCTGTTATTTCTCTTGAAAACGATATGTTACAAGACACAACGAACAGCGGATATTATCGTTTCCTTAATAGCTACGTACAGTCTAAGATGGTTTCATCTTTGTTCAACGCGCCAATGCCACCTCAAAGCACTTTTACCAATACTTTCTATACCTCACAGGCATCCGAGTTTACGACTCGGTTCGCCGAATTTGACCGCACGTCAGCGGGAAGAACGTGGCGGCGATACCTCGCTTCTTCACCCCGTTCGCCAGAAAGATGTACTGCTCAAAATAATTAGCGAACTTCGTACTTGGAGAGCGGCTTAAATGTTCCGTAAATTCCGTCAAGTATCATGTATGACAAAATTGTATACGCTTAATGTCTTTTGAGCTTTGCGAAGATGTTGCCTACTCCATTACAATTGGCGATCCTCCACTTATTTTGAGCAGCGAATTTCACTTAAACGTCTTGAGCGACGCACAGTGAGTGATAAAGGCAATTCAAGGATACACTTTGAATTCACGAATATATAATTTGATTTGCAAGTCGTTTAAATACAAGCCTCTATATGAAATCAGTTGATGGCTTTTCTCAAAGCAACTCTTCGCAAGAAGTAAACGCGAGCTTCTGTCTTATACAAACAAATTAAGTTGCGGCACAGTGAATCAGGTGCCTTCATTGCTCACTGTGACTCGCTCCTGTACACTACGATGACATTTTACACGGGACAAAAGGTGCATCGTTTAAACGAATGCAAGGTTGCTGCAGAAGCTTCGTGTGCGAGGATCTACGTATCGGACTTCCATTGGATCTACATTCCTCGTTATTTCTTCGCGGTGAGTTAGTAAAAATTTGTGTGGGAGCAAGCGTAGATACGTGGTGAATTTTTTGTAAAATCGCGATTTCGAATATACTCGTCGACGTCGGGACAATCGAGCGGCAACCTTAGTCGCACTAATTCCACATATCTTGGTTTCGAGAGCCCGTCTGTCGTTAAAATTGTTGCTCCAATACTTTTTTTAGAGATAGCTCGTGCAAATGTGGTTCGTGTAAATCGTAAACCTCGAAACGTCGTAATTTTAACGAAAAATCGAGCGCTCTGTGGCTGACTCTTTTAAGTAGTGCATGTCAAAAAATTGCACTCGTCGAGTTACGAATTGACGAATCTACCTGGCATCGGTGGGTAAATTGGACGTAATGGTTAACAGAGCAACGCCTATAAGCTACAATCAGTGCTCGCGATAAGTTTAAATTTTTGTTTCCATCGCCAGCAGCCTGAGAGTGAAATTTTGTTCCACTGAGTTCAAGAAAATTTGTAATCGCCACTTTCAGCTAGGGTATTTTAAAAGTATCGTTCAACGAAGCCCAGGGTGTAGCTCATCGATTAATTACAACTCAGTGCCTCGAATCCATTTCTCTGCAGACGCGATATTAAAAGAACAGTAAACAGTTTCCACAGGTTCGCGTATGTTCAAAGTTAATCGATAAGATCTGTGCCCAATGTACAGGCTTCGTAGTTAATCAAACACGATTACTGCAAGCTTTCGGTTCGTGTAACACTGAAGAGGCATGAAGGGTTTGCAAAGAGAACGATGTCCAGTACGGTAAGCATAGCTCGGCTAAGCTCGCACGTCCAACGCTGACGTTGAACACGAGGACAATCTCTTATTAGAAACATCTAAAAATACTACGCTTTTATTTTTATATCAAAAAGATCTCGAGCGACTCTGAAGTTTCGGTTGCTTAATGTACAATCAACGGGGGTCTCCTATAGTTATGTACAGTTCTGTTTGTATTCACTCCCCTTTCGTGTCCAGCCTCGTAATAGTATACGATTACTTTTCCTTAAACGGTAGAACCTCTGCGGGCCTAAGATTGCGCAAACGTACGGACAAATTAAGCTCTAATCGCGGCTCCGTTCGTAACAACTTCTATAATTTTATACAATCTTCCGCGGCATTATATTGTATCTGTTCGAAGGAAATTCCACGTTGCCGCGTGGTCTCGCGATCATTGTCGTGATTTACGATCGCATGCGAGATCACTATAGCAAAGCGAGCACCGCGAGTTCGAGGAGAAATGGAAGGCATTCTGTTAGCGTTTTCCTTTTTCTTTCGCTTGCTCCCTTTCTCCGCTCGAAAGCTCCGCGCGCGCATCGAGGCTGCTTATCGAGATTCACGCAATAATCGGGACGCGATAACGAGGTTACTTGCGAGATTGGAGGGAGATCGAAGGCATCGCGTTAGAAATTGCAAGTGTGTACGTTTTCGCGTGGATCTTTATGCTACTTCGCAAGCTTTCTTTCTCTCTCTCTCTTCCTCGGTTTTATGAGATTCTCGTGGAGCTGTTTTCTCTTCTCCTCTTCTTTTTAAGCAGAGCTCGTAAAAAATGTTTGTAATTAGTCAACGATTCATAGACTATAAACGTCCGAAGAAAACGGAGTTAATGATTAATGCTAAGGAGAGTGGGAAGTACGCGGTAGAATTGTGAAAATTCGGTTCAACGGTAGCTTTGTTGAGCGATATCCTTCGTGTGTTTCAACAATTCGAAGTCGTACCTTCTTGCTCTTCACGTTGCTCCGTGCTGTAGTTGAAACAAAATCGAGTGGTCGATCAAGATCACTGGGAGGGACTGTCCTCGCGCGAATCTGCGATATCAGCATCTTTCTTCTAACTTATAACCAAACAAGGATTTCGAATACTCCTTTTTATAAATTTTATGCAAGCGCGTTACAAGAATCCCGAAGAATTTTCAGCACATTTCAGAGATTCAAAGACTTCCGTTTTTCTCTATCAGCGAGTTTCCTTGGCGTGAGGAGCAGGTAGACTTCATTACTTCTACAATCAGTATCCATGCGTCACCCGGAACGAGTTCGCACGGAGAATAAGTTACCTGATAACATTGCACGTCGTTGGATCGTAACGTTAGGATCGACTGATAACAGTGTCGGACTCCAGAAATCGGAAACAATAATTTAGGCCCTCTTTGTTAATACTGGAATCACCGTAGCACAGCTATCCCTTGCACCCTGGTAACCATGAGCCGTTTACTCGGTTCCCCATAGAAACAACCCCACAGGAAAAGTCTGATTTTTAACGCGTTTACCGTTCTACACTATGACCTCTTTAATTGTCCCACGTCGGGATCCTTCGGTGAATAGAGGCCCAGCTTCAGCGTCAGTTCCTTTGGCTTTCTAGTGGCGTTTCTGATGGGGAAAGGACTGAACTGCGTTTTCGGGCTAGCCAGAGTGTTGTAGTTGTCTTCGCCGCCTTTGCTCGAGTGTCCAATGTTGCCTAAGCTCAGAGAGGACTTCTTGTAGCTGTCGGTGCCATCTCTGTCCGGTAACTCGGTGTACTTCTCGATGTTCATCTTGCCAGGGAATTCCGGGTGCGAGACGGGCCGTTTGGTATCGTCGGTAAAACCAGGGGACAGCTTCGAGACGTAATGGTTTATGGAGAAGGGAAAGTGTTGCTCGGTGAACTGACGATTCGGTGACAAAGCATGGTAGTGCTTCGTAGGCAAGTATGATCCTATGTCTGATCCTGGCTCTATCGGGGGTAGCGTGCCCATATGTCTGTCGTACTCCGTACTCTTCCCGTGAGAATATTCCTTGGGAGACAGTGAATCGTACTTGCGGCGAAGAAGCTCCGAGGATTCAATAGGGTAATCCAAGAAGGAGGACCCAGTAGCGTCTAAACACCGTTCCTCTATGGGTAGATACTTGGTCGGCGTCAATGGATCACTGTTACCATTGCTGTAATACGGGGATGACTTGCTCGAAGCGGTCTTCTGTCTACCATCAGGCTGCAGGGACATGTAGTCCGCGCTGACATCTCTAACCGGCTCATCTTCGTATCGTACCCGGAACTCCAGTGACTCTTTCAACAGCATTGGACTGTTCAGGTGTAGATCGTACGTGTTGATCGAGATCTCAGATTTGTGATTGACGTATTCGAAGCTGGTGTCCATGATAGGCTTATCGTACGAGGCTGTCGCGAAGGGATTGGTCGGCGCGTGTTTGGGTGACAGCATGGGCTTGAAGTCGAAGGCTTTGTAAGGATCGTATGAGCTCTTCAGAGGCGACGTGTCGTACGAAACTGGCATTGAAGTGTATCTTAACGTTGGCACGTCCTTGAACGGCGACGTGTCGGGGACGTACGGAATGGAGGACAGTTCCTTCTGAGGAAGCTCCAGCGTCGTGTCCGGGAGCACCTGCGCCGAAGAGATTTTATCGAGCTTCTCTAGCTCCCTGTAGATATCGATGTCGCTCTTAGGCGAAGAGTCGTCGTCTCGATACTTGGAGACCGCGTACGGTAACACCTTCTCAGTGTATTGGGAGAACTTGTCAACCGGGATCGACGGCTCCTGTGCCGATCCTAAGTCGCTTCTGGTCTCGATAGAATCGTTGGACGATTTATATGAAAATACATTCGTGGAGATGCTGGACAAATCGAGTCCATCGATTTCAGTAGCGTTTTGACTAGAGGACCCTTTGTCCAGGTTCGCGATACTGACAGGGGAGCGTTCCTCATAGTTTGCCAACAGCTTCGATAGCTCCTCGTTTATCTTGCGATCTATCAAGGCCTCCCTGGTGTCCAGATACTCGTGCGATATGACTTCGTCCACGCCGAAGTGATCCATCTGCTCCGTCTCGTCGATCAAGGAAAGCTTAGACAGCTCTTCGTTGATTTTCGCATCGAATTCGGACACGCTGGTGGCGGACATATTGTCGAAATCCTTGAAATTGATCCTTGCCAATTCCTCGTTGATCTCGTGCTCGTTCAGGCCCATTTTCTCCAATATGGGGCTGAAGATCTTGGAGATCTCCTCGTTTATGGGACTTATAGTGATCTCCTTGGTTATCTCCTCGAGGTCCGGCAAGCGTTTCTTCGCCTGGCAAGCAAGGATCTTCTGAAGTATGGCAGAATTCTCTTGGATTATCTTCAGCGCTCTGTCACTGTTCCTCCTTCCGTCGTTACCTCTTTTGCGAGGCTTCACCTTCGTCCACACACCTAACTTCGACTCCCTGCCATCGTCGGTGTCGCCGTTGTTCTGACTACACGCTACACTCTTCAATATACTGTCACTGTTCTCGTCGATACTAATCCTTGGATGTATCACGTACGATTTTCTTCTACCATCTCCTGTTACGTCAGGTACCTCCAGACGATCTTTGGAGAAGTTCCTCGCAGAGTTGCTGAAGTTGTCCTGCCTCCTAGCTTCCAAGCTCTTCAAATCCTCCCAAATGTAGCTGCTCTTCTTCGTCAGCATCCCAGCATCCGTGGATCCATCGTTCGCCTTCGCCTCCAAGTGCTTTATATCTTCCAATATATCACTGGATCTCTTCTTTACCATGGAAGTGGTGAACTCGTCCGTGGAGGCCGACGACTTCATGTCCGCAAGCCTTCTGCTGTCCAGGCTGCTGGAACTTCTCTCCAACACCTTCGATCTATCTCTGTGTCTGTAATTGTAGTTCAGATAGCGTTGGTCCAGTTTCTCTTGCGGTAACGAGGGCACCACATCTTTTTCGGAGAGAGGATCGTCAGCACCATCGTCGAGGACATCCTTGTCCTTGCGATAATAATCACTAGCAGTCGACTGATAGAAATCAACACTGTCGTCGCCGTTTCTTCTTTCTGTCAAATTCTTGCTGGTGTCCTCTATCTTTGCGTTGAACTCGGGTCTAACGAGGCCGTCACTGTTTCGGGAGGCTCCGTCCGTCTCCTTGGCTACGGGAGATTTCACCGAGGAATCGAACTTTGTCTGATAGCCCAGATACTTGGTCGATTCTTTCGAGCTGGTCGACTTCTGTTCTGGCGACGTCTCCGTACTGTCCAAGCCTCGCCTAGACACGCTGTAAGGAGACGGAGTCTTTTGATTAGGATTGGAGATCGGGTAGAACGGCGACGTGGCGGAGCTCAAGTCGTTCGGCGAGCCGGATCTGTCGTCCTGGCCCGGCCTATTGTAATTCGAGGTATACTTTATGGAGTTGGCACTTATTGGCGATTGGAGGTCCGAACTGAACGACCTCTCGGAAGACTTTAGTTTGCCGGGGCTGCACGAGTCGCTAGAACTACTGACCACCAACTTCGGGCTGCTCTCTGACTTGTTTCTCAACGAATCCATGCTAATCGGGGTAGACGACGGTGACTTCTCGTAGACCTTCTTCGTGTCCGTTTTCGCGCTATCTCTCGTGACATCGGAGTCCCCCGAAAGAAACATCAGAGTCTTCGAATCGGAGCTGGCGGAGGAACACACCGACTTGCCCATCGAGAAATCGCGCGAATCCGACCTGACTGGAGTCCGAGGACTTACAGTCAAGCTGGAAGGCTTCGAATCAGGTCCCATCGTCTCGCCAGAGCTGAACGACTTACTACTCTCCGGTGTCTTAGGGCTCTTCTTCAGATCAGAATACACCTTTGCCTGTGCTCTATCACCTAAATATGCTTTCTCTGACGACACTTCCGCGGTTGTAGAGATTTCTGAAGACAGTCCTACGACACTGTTCGCTCCGGGGATGATGGGGATCGGTTTACTCAGCTTCTGGTCGACTGTTACTGGCGAGATCGGAAGATGGCCGAAGTACGTTTTAGAGTAAAGCGTCCTTTCAGCATTCGCAATCGTAGTAGACGTGTCGCTGATTAGACTACTCGGTTTCGAACTTTCATAGGACTTTTCCAAGGAAAGTTTGCTGGAAAAGTCGAAGGATGTCTTGAATCGTTCCACGTTTTCTGTTCCCAAATTGACGGTAATACTATCAATGATCGTATCGTACTTTCTATCCAATGGTGACGAGTATTCTGGAAATACGGTCGAACCTTCTTGCCGAACAATCGTGGAAACCGTATCCTTAACTTTGTCCCTCTGCTTCGTTGACGTATCATCAGGCGACACTTCCTCAACTTCTTTTACAGCCTCCTTTGGCCGATGCCTCTCGTGCACCAATACTTCGTCCTCCTTCGTGCTAACCGTGTTGCTAGTGAAGCTCAAGTAATCGTACTTGGCCAAAGCCAAAGATTTTCTCACACTGTCAACGTCCGAAACGTAATCTACAACAAGGTCTGGCACTGATTTCTCTTTCTCCGGCGAAGACACTTTCATCGTTGAATCGTCCAACGACACTTTGCTTTGCGCACTGAACGTTTGAGGAACCATCGAATTATTGTCATCCTCCGCCGACAGCCGACGTATTTGATCGGTGATTTGGGCGATCGATATATCGTTCAAACTGTCTTCGCACGCCTTGATGTCTTTCATTTTGATCGACTTCGCCGATTCATCGAGTGATGTACCTTTGAGTAACTTCTCAGGCATTGGCGAGCTTTCCAGTCGAGAACTCTTCTCCTCATCCGTCGCCATAACATAGGACTCGGATGCTGACGTGAGATCTTCACTGTCAACGTCGCTGAGACGATCCGGCTCGTCGCACAACTCCGTTGACGTGCTGTCGCTGTCGCTGTCAGCGTTACTGCGCTTTGGAGATGTCAAGTCCACTTCCAGGGGTGGCAACGCCGTTGTGCTGACTTCTGCCACATCTGGAAGAAATCGAATGAACGAAGGTGCTTCATACGCGTAAAGAAAATGGAAAATTGTCAATGTCTTGGTTGAAGTATCGGTGGGCATTTTGATTTCCATGTTCGCTAGAAAACGAGAAAAGTGAATAGGGATACGTTGTGCTTTGTGAATTTTAGAGATGGAAAGTTGAGTATGAGAGTGAAAGGAACAGAATTAAGTGTTGATCCTGTATAACCGCGTAGGATGCTCAGCTGACTATTTCGGAATGTTTATCTACTGTTTACGGAAGCGCCTACGCGCCACCTTCATGCAGAACCGTGCAGTGCAGTGCCTGGCCAACTTAAGCCGTTTCTGATGCACCACCGCACCGGGTAGTGAGTGGGTAGTTCCAGCCGCTTTTGAGTCACCACCTCACCGTGCAGTGCCGTGGTGCGACGATTCGAGGTTATGTGTCAAGCGATTCTGATGGGTTGATTCCCAACGAATCTTTAGTCCTACCAAAATCAACCAATCAGAATCGCATAACACATAACCTCAAATCGTCGCACCACGGTACTGCACAGTGTGAAGTTGCGCCAGAAACGTCACTACCTCACTACACGGTGCGGTGGTGTGTCAAAAACGGCTGGAACTACCCACTACCCGGTGTGGTGGTGCGTCAGGAACGGCTTGAGTTGACCAGGCACTGCACTGCACGCTTGTGCATGAAGGTGGCGTGTAGGCGCTTACGTAACTGTTGGTGGAACAATTCTGGTAACGTCTGTACCGACAGATGGTAGTAGTGACCAGCGGAAGGTACTACTAACCAGCAGAAGATAAATATGAAATGGACAGTCTATATTATCAGCTTCCGATACATTCTCCTTCACCAACGATCAGTAAATAGAAAAATGAACTCCCATTAATTGTTTATATACAAATACGAGAGAAGCCTATACTTGTAATTTGAGAAACGATTTATAATTTAAATTTAAAAAACATTTTATATGAAGCCAATCGATTTCTGTACTTTGAATTGACTGTAAGAAGACCAGAGCTTTAAATACAGGACAAATGATTATTCTTTGTTAAATCTGAAAATTCGTGTCAATATTCGACCATGAACAATAACTGCAGCAGAGTTTTCGCTTAATAATCGCGCATCGCATAACCACAACGCCTCGTTTAATGAAATGGTACGTACCGAACGAATTCAAAGCCTTCTGCTTCATCTTCTTGGTATCCTTCCAGTGGAGCGTAACGCCTTGTTTGTCCTTTCGGCCCTGACTTAGAGGTGTGGGTCGTGTCTTCGGCGGTGCATTGGCAGAAGGTAGGCTCAGGGGTCGATTCTTGCCGCTCACGAGCGCGTTTTTGCCCACTAAAAGATGATTCATGGCCTGAGAAGTAGGAGGTGCAACCATGGTCTGCCTTGCACATGCTGCTGCGCCAAAAAAAAATTTATGCATTTTCGTACTGGTTCTATTTCAAGCAGGCGTATCTTCACAGTTCTTATACTAGCTCCTCGACAGTTGGAGGACACAAAGGATTTTTACATTCGCGCGATTCCTTTCCGTCAAATGTTGACCACTCTCTCGAACTACCATTTCTAAGCCAACGTAGGGATTCGAGAGGATCGAACGATTTATTGTACCTTAAACCATACAAAGTAACTTCTAATTGTATTATCAGAGCCAGCAATTACCCGAGAGTATAATGTGTGCCTGCCGTTGACGCTCTCGCAGCTTGGCGTACTGCTGCTTCAAAGTGCTAATGTCCAAGGCGAGACGGTCTTTGTCGCTGCTGGGCGCCATGGCCTGCAGCGCGCCGATCGTTTGCGGTATACGATCTACAAGCATGTGTCTTGTGACGTGAAGAAATACAGATGACATCCTAACAATACCACTGCCGCGTGGACAATATATTTTTGTATCTTTCTGTACCTTTCTTTAGCCGCTGCGCCATGCTAAACATCGCAGCAGCTACGGCCAATCTCTCATCCTCCTCCGTGTCACTGTCTTCGTCGTCGCTAAGTTTCCTTGCCCAAGGGGTGATATTGTATCTGTGCTTCTCTCTCAGGCCCGTGACACCTTGCAGATGTCCCATGCTAACTATATTCTACCAACGCAACGAACAAATAAGTTTCTTAAGTACAGAGTATTGAGAAACTTTTATTAAAGGATTGGAACAAACCTTTATGAGATTATTCGTGTCCGTAAATTCCAGCATCTCCCTTGTCAGAACTCCCATTATGCTATAAAACTCGTCGGCCGATGTCACGGTCATGATGCGACTGAGGAAAAACGACATTACAGTATCCACGACGAATCGAAGCAACCCAACGTGTCTTGGATCCTCCACTTACTCTGAAAGCCCCTCCCATATGGTCAAAGCGGTTTTGAGGAGTACGTCGTCTCCTTCGAGGAATATCAAGTCCCAGACACGGAGAACCGCCTCCTGTGGCAAACAGTGACAGAAGAGAGTGAGGAACCATTGCATCGTGAACACATTCGTCAGAGGTGGCTCGTAACTGCTGCCTGAACAAGAGGGAACTGTTGGATCAATAATTGGATCATTGAAATTAGCTGAATGGAGTCACAGTTATTCGATGGAGTAATCATCTTCAAACACCTTTAATTCCAATTTAGAAAGCACCCGAAGCATCTGTACCCAAAATGTTAAGTAAACTGCTGGCAAAGTATCGTTCGGTGCCTCTGTACGATTACTCCACCGAATATATAATCAGTGCAGGTGTGATTTCTGCGTGTCACGAAGGACTAACCTGTCGCCTTGTCCTTCGCGTCGTTCTGCAGCAGCTCGAGGTGTTTAGAGAGCTTGGGCAGCCTGGCGCGTAGCAGATCACGGAACACCGCCATGTCGACGGAGAGGCCGCGAAGATTGTCCGCGAAATAACCCTCCGGCAGGACACCCTCTATCAAGTAGATCATCACCTTCACCGCGGCGGTCTCGCCGCGATCCATAACCTGCAGAATGAGGGCGGCAAGCACGTTCAGGCCTTGGCAATAGCCGACGGACTTGTTCCATCGGGCGAAGCCAAGCAGAACTCGACGAAGCACCGCCTGATTGTCCCTGCCAGCTGCGCCGCAAAATAGACTGCAGCCCGTCCTGTGTAAATCCTGAAAGGGCCGACGACCAGATATCGGATTTTGCTCGGGCCAACCGGCCTGAATTTACGATCCCCGAACCTGGAGGCACGGCTTAGGCGCTCTCCCGATTGTAAGTGGCTGGTGCGTTCGTTAAAGGTCATTTCTTCAGGGGCGTGCGGGAGCGCGGGCACGAAACTAATTGGACGGCTGATCGGCGACACTTAATTGCCTGGCGTCGAAGTGATTAATGATGGAAATTTAATTGCGCGTAATTATACACCGAACCGAGACGGCTCGAGGCGCAAAGCTTCGCGATATGGAATTGCGTCACGTGGGTAGTTTTTGCAGTCGCGTTATGCAAGACAAGGATATTAAGTTTAATTGGGCTCTTGATAGCAGCGGAGCGATTTTTAAACGGGTTCCGTATTTTACGAGGCACCTACGACGTGAAACTCTTTGACGATCCATGGATGCATAGAAGAAATGTGCAACGGAGGTTGCTTATAAACAGATCTAGGAATTATTCGAATAAGAGAGACCCACTCGCTATTTGCAGCGAGGAAGCGGTTTGAATTTTTAAATTTGACAAACATTCGTTGAGAAGCGACCGTTACTTCTGTCATTGTAAAGGAGCAGACAGGACGAGATAGAGATTGAAGTAGAATCGTACGTATAGTTCGCGAGGACAGTAGTGCGCACGAAGGGCTATTGTAAAAAGGATGTAGGCTTTACAGTCTTACTTTAACGATTTGTATACCGAGCTCTTCATCGTCAGGATTGCTCCACTCGTTGAAGCAGACCTTTTCAGCCTGCTTCCAATCTACACCGCGCTGCTCTAGATGACGTTCCGCCAGCGTCAGCCATAACTGTGAAACATTTTAAATTAACGATGCGCTCAACTTTTTCAGGGTAAAACTACGACCTAGAAAAGCATCGTTCGGTGCCTGCCTTTTTCCGAAATTCCGGTGGTATCCCTCCCTGCAACCTGGCCACCATTTTCATCGCGTCTAGCCATTGTATGAACCCACTTTCTCCTGGCTGCGGTGTCAGGCTAAATCTCATCTTCGTGTCTTCAGCTGTGAATTAAAAAAGTTCGAGAAAGACTTTAAGGCAACGTAGAACTTCATTGGTAGAGATAGACATCTGGGAATAACAGATATTCCAAGCGAGTAAAACTGTTTCATCGACACAAGCTGAACGGTGCATTATAATTGTAAATTATAAGAGCGACTAATTAAACTGGTGAAAATGGTCGAGTACCAATTTTTAAAGTGGCAAATGAATAATGGAATCGACCTGAATACGTCGGCTTTTTTTCGAACAAAGTAAAGCGCACGAGTTAACTGTTTAAACTTTAAAATACTTTTGCAACGTACGTGTTGAATGGTATCAAGGGGACAGAAGAAAGTTGCCCGTGAAACTCAATTATGGGCGAAGTATGTAACAGTATTCGATAAAAATTTAATCTCACTAGATATGAAACGGTAAAACGACAAGGGGATGGCAAACTGTGGAAGCGGCACTCGTTAAACGTCGGTAGTCGCTTCAGTTGCGTTAAACAAACAGAAACGTTAATACATGAAGTTCAATCGAAATGTCAACTCTCATACACGTCGGCTGCAAAGTTTTGCAGTCAGACGTTCCATTCAATGCAGCATGACGCACAGAACGAACGACAAACATGGACGCGTTTAAGCATAATCAAACGGCTCGGTGATCACGGAACGCTAATCCCGTTTAATGCGTTTATCGGGGATGCAGTTTTATCTCCCTCGGTATCGTAATTTGATTAAGCATTATTAATCGAGCCAGGTAAACGATGAAATCAACATTGACACTTGAGATATAATACACCCATGTGTTGCGCCTGAAAGTTTTACTTTGACTCGTTCCCCATTATTGGTTATTTCTTTTACAAAAGCTGTGAGACAAAAATTAGAAGTACTCAAAACAGGTTCTTATATCGAACCATATGGTGGACGTTTAACGCTAAATTTTATGACAATCCAGCAAGTATTTCTTTGATTGCTTTGAAGTCTGTACATTCTTTTCGTCTTCATAGAAATCAGATTGGAGATCTGTCCTACTCGTAATTCCATAAGCAAAAGAACGTGACTCGCGAAAGTGGTAATGTCCGTTTCCCAGTAGAATAGGAGCAGTTATGGCCAGACGTTGCGCGATTACTCTGCACGTTCTTTTAGAAACCGTCGGCATTCAACTGCATTTTGACCATCCGACTACGAGTTAATTACCCAAGCACTATTTCGCATCAGCGAGCGAGAACTGCGCGCTCCGTTCGTCATAAATTGTACAACTCTACCGGAATAACGTAAACTCGCCAGCCGTCTATCAGAGTGCATTACAAATACGACGTAAATTGATATCCATTACCCATTTGTTGTCTCAGGGATAAAGTTCGAGAATTCTTGTATCTTGAATTAGTAATACGCGGTAACTAAATCTTCCTTCAACCGTAGTCTTATCGTTTCAGTAAAGTACACGTAATGGAGATTTATCTGATTCAAAAGAAGGATCAGAGAGGCAATGAACTTTGCAAGAAACTGGAGTTCAAGAGTTATGAAGACTTAAGCGTTAAATAAATTTCTGTTGCTCCTCCGGTCCATTTATCGTTTTTGCATACACGTCTCTTGCGGCAGTGCGGGCTCAGTCCCCGTTATTCACAACACCGTGCATGGTTGTTTGAAAGGATCCAGGGGTCCAGAAACAATGGGAATAGAGTGTGCGCTAAGTAGCATTCTTCAAATAAACTCCGAATAGGTTGGACTTTTATTCCGTTTAAACCTAAGGTAAATATAGAATTGAAAATTGTTCACCTTCCAGTTCTTCGTAGTTGGAGGCAGAGCTGGCGGCGTACGCGGCTCCTGACGCGAGGTTTTTGAGGGAGTTGAAAAATCCGCTCATTCTCCAATTAGGAACGCCTCTCTTTCTTCTTCATCGTCACTTTCACCTCTCCCGCCTCTTGTTGTACTGTGTACAGCCGGCTTTCAGCCGTTTTCGTGTGTCATCATCCGTCGCTGTCGCGTTCAGTTTCTCAAACTCGTGCTTCACCGTTCCCCGTTGCGATGCTTCTTCCGTGCGAGTCGCATTTTTATCACGTGTCTGAAATTCCGATCGCTGCATTGATTCGTTGGACGCGTGCCGCACGGTATCAGCCGCGAGATCGAGCTGAAACTTCGCTTCGAAGAGAGTATCGTTCCCCTTGATAATAACACTTTAATCTGTTAGAGCGCGTCAAATAACCAGGTAACACGAAACGTTAGAGTATCTATACCAATAGGTAAAGGTAACGTACAATTGACAGGACCAGTGAGGTCGTAAGCGAAACCTATAATGAGTTTAAAGGTCTGTACACAGAAATCGAATGCGGAGCGTGTAAATTAAAACAAGTCTTCTTGCTTGAGTCTTTTGGCAGAGGAAGAAATTTGAAGAATTACACACTATCGATTGCAACCCTCTCTTTATTCAAATACTTCTGTATGGAACGCATTGCACTGGTGGAATTCTGCATTGATGGAAGGATACGTAATCAGACACAGATGCTCCATTTCGAACGCAACAATGAGGGTGTGAAACCCTTCAGAGTGCAACGTAGCGACGACTCCTTTTGAAGTATTAATTCCTCTGCTATGCAGTGCATTCTGACTATATCTGGGAGAGGATTATTCCACGCTTTTAGCGGCAAACGAAATCATTAGCGCTGAGCTTTTTCTTGGCCGTGTCTCTGCAGACGTGCCACCTGTTACGAAGCACACAGCGTTGCTGGAGCAACGTATGCGTTCGATTTTGCGAGGAGACCAGCGTTCGCATTCGCGAAATAAATCGATCGGTTATCTGCGGTCCCATTGAAAGTGTGTGACGCACGGGGAGCAATGTATACACTGCAGAACCCTCGATCTCGAGGGGTACTTGACAAATCTAGCGAGACTAATTCGTCCTTTGGAATATACGAAATACTGTTCGCAAAGATTCTGCTCAAAATCGAATGTCGAAGAAATAAGGCAATTCCATGGGTCACCAGGTTTCCAATAATCATTCAGGTAAGATGAAATTTTCCATCTCGTCGAAATGGAAATTCGACGAACAGCAGTATGAACTTCGATTACGGAAAGTATCAACGATTCAGTAGATCGTACTTGACAAATATATATATATGCAGTGGCTGCATATGGTTGCTAGCCACCCCGCACTCGCCAGCAGATATACACAACACGAACCTTGCCGCACACGCTCGCAATGAATCGCACCGTTAACGCGAAGGAAAGCATTAATCCAACCCCTGTCAACTGTTTTGATTTATCTAATCGTATACGGAGATGGCACCGATCTCTCGCTTGTTTCCAGGCACTTTACTTTCCCTTGCCGGAAGCAGAGTATTTTCCTACAAAGTAGAATGTTCCAAAGAGGAACAGGAGCCACGTAAAGTCTGGCAAGCCAGTTCGAGCTCGTTGTCGCGAGCACAGAGTATTCGCGGAGCCTTCGTCCTGTGTACTTAGGACTACGGTGAGCTGCAAGAAATTACTACGCTGTATCAACGTCAACGTCTTCGATCGCGGTCAAGGGAGCTACCAAAACACATCCCCACGAGACGCAGGCAACCCCTCCCCCACCGCCCTCCCAAGTCACGTCTTACCATTTTCAGAGCGCGATACGACGCCGTGGAAACGTGATCGGCGCCGTGTCCCCAGGAAAACCGCACTCGAGGCTACTCATCTGTCGTCATCTGAACGAGCACACGGTTCTCGAAGTCTCGCCAGACGCACATCCCCGTCGTGCACCCCCTCTGACAGCGGCGTGTTCGCGCACACGTCTTCGTGCACGAGCCAGGGGGGCAACGGGGCAGACGATCGAACTCGTCGCGAGAAGGCACCGTGAAACCAGCCGCCGGGCTTCCCTCTTTCTCGACAGCTGTACAACGGGCCAGGGAAGCTAGGCTACCCCGTTGGTCGTGTAAGAGTAAACGCCGAGTCAGCTGAACGACCACTACGTCGGCAGGAGAGACCGATGCCGCGCGTGCGTCCACCGTGACGATAAATACGTGCCCCCGAACCGTGCGAGAGGGATGGTGTTCGCCCTGCCGAGCCCTGCAATAGCCACTGAAGCCGTTCCACGAAACGTCGGCCACAGCAGCCTTAGCGATCCGCCACTCCCGTCACATCGCATGCGCGGAAGCCCACGCCGCACGCCACCCCGCTGCGAGGGATTTGTATCCATCGGTGGGGTGCTCGCGTGCGCCTTTCGTCGTCGACGGCCAACGGGAGCACCGTGACCGCTCCGTCGGGGGGCGGCTGGAATCCGGTTGTTAGCGTTTTTTCCACGGCGACGCTGCCGCGGTTTCGCCGCTTCCTGCTGCAATTTGCATCGCACGCAGACTTCCCGGGCAGTCCTTTTCCCGTTTTATGGCTGCCTGGGGATAATGGGGGCTTTCCATTCGTATTCCTCCCCTTCTCCCATTACTGTCAACCCGGGGTGAAGGAACTTTTTCATCGAGGCCTTCATAGGCGGCTTTCGTTGGTATTTTTAGTTCGGCAGGAGCGGTCGCAAACGGTTCGGTTAATGATTACCGTGCTTGTGCTTCCTCTCGTTTGGCTTGATTGGCAAATACGCTTGCAGCACGTAATCGGCGACGGGAGAGATTGTATCACCGCCGTCAACGCGGTGCAGTCGATTTTAATCCGCGTTCACAACAAAGCCGCGTACTACGGATCGATGAAGTTATCGACTCGGTCCCTTTATGGGTCAGTCGGAAATGTCGTCAGATTCAGTAGCTACGCGGCTGAGACTAAGGCCATCAGATACATTCGCTTGATACAGCGCGTATTCACGCGCCCTTCACGTCGAATGCAAAGTGAAACTCTCAGGGTGCTCATTTCAGAGGGTATATACTGTGACCTGATTCAAATCTGATAACGGCATTATTCAACAGAGATTTATAGAAATCGCAACGTACCTTCTCATCCACAGTGGCTCTGTTAACTAAACATTCTTATCTTCTCGTTCGAAACTCATTGAACCTAAAGTGCTCATCTGAAATGGTCTCAGAACTGGAACCTCGCAGCGCAAGCTGAGGAGTTTAAACGCCGAAGGGTAATACAGCGAAAGGGATCGCGCATACATGCATACATAACTGTTCTCGTGGCAGTAAATGCATGAAAGCATAGGAGAACGATATCGTTTAATTCTCTCCCGATTAGAAGCGACGATAAACGGTGTACGACGTTATCGTTCACGTGGTTAGGTGCCGGAAATAATTAGGAGTCCCGCCAAGAGATCAGCGATACGTTTCGCTGAGAACGATGAGGCCGATCCGAGGGACGACGAAAATAAAAATCGCCGGTTATCGACGTTTCCCAGTCTTAGTGGATTCAATCTCGAAGTAGGGAAATCCAGTTGAATATTGATTAAAGACGAGGCGGCGGCACTCGTTTGTAGATAGAATTACCCTCTTCGATGTCAACAAAGCTGAATTGCATACCACCGCATTCGATTGAGACACGCGACCCCTTTTGCGAGAGTCGCGCGAATACGATGCAATTCGGCTCAATTCGATCTAGGAGGAACTTCGTGTGATCGCTTATTTTCAGATTCGCGCGCGCAGCTGCCAGTCCACGCGCTCGAATTTCAATGGAAAGTTCGCGTGGATAGGTATTCCCTATTCGAGAATGCAATTGTTCGGCGGAACGGAAGGAGAAGATGTCTATGGGGCACGAGTTTCTTTTAATTTAAAGTGCCTGAATGTTCTATGTTCATTGTAGTCGCAATGAGAATTCCACTTCATTATTATCGATGGAAATTTAGAGGTTCTTTCTTCAGCCAGTATACTTAATGATGTACGGAATGATTCTTATGAAGTGATCACTATCTTTACGTGTAAAATTGGAGAAACCAGTTTCTTTAGATAATAATTATTTGTATAAAACACACTTGGGTCAAAGAATGATGAAAGCATCTACAAGGTGGCGTTGTTATTATTATTATTATTACTATTAAGATATTTACGGATATTTAGATATTATATAAAATGTATAATATTTTATTTAAGGGGTTATACCTAGTCAGGAGGCTGAAAAGAGGCGAATGTTTGTGATTTTTTTTTGAAAAAGCGGAAGCATATATTTTTACAGAACTTTTTGCACTTAAAAGAGCAACATTTAAAGAACATTTGGCAATTTTTTGTAGAAGAATATTTACGTTTATAATAAAAATACAATGACATCCAAGAAGCCTTTTTAAAACGGCGAGATATCTCAAAAACTACTGCACCAATGTTTTTGAAATTTTCTGGACTTTTTTTATATAAAAATCTACTGAATGGCGGAGGGAAAAAAATCCACCCGTCATTCATTAGATTTTTCTATAAAAAATAAGTCCAGAAAATTTCAGAAAGATTGATGCAGTAGTTTTTGAGATATCTTGCTCACCATATTTAAAAAGGCTTCTTGGATGTCGTTGTATTTTTATTATAAACGTAAATATGTTTCTACAAATATATTACCAAATATTCTTTAAATGTTGCTCTTTTAAGTGCAAAAAGTTCTGTAAAAATATGCGCTTTTGCTTTTTCAAAAAAAAATCGCCTCTTTTCAGCCTCCTGACTAAGTATAACTCCTTAAAACGCACCGAGTTAGCTGAAAGAAAAGCGAGCTAACCTCAAGGTTCTCGCCTCATCTCCTTGACATTTCGACCTAACACATATCCGTATTCACCATACGCTGCCATCCTCCGAACTATTCCAACGTGAGGAGTTTCTTTCCATTTTCTGAAACTTTGAAGGTAATCGAATCAGTCAGTTTACGAGAGTATCTCCTTGTACAAGTTTTTACCGTGTTAGAATGTAGGTTTGGGCACTGAAGTATAGATAAACACTTGAGAAAGTTTAAGCACCTGACCTCGCGTTTCATATGCTTGCAAATCATCGATAAACGATGTAAGAAAATAATGAAAAGATGGCATGCGAACGACGCGCCAGTATTTACCCTCCGTATTAAAAAAAAATACGTCCGTGAGGTTACGTAAAGCTGAAGTTTCGCGCTAATCGGCGTAATCATCAACGCATAATCCGCGCGGATGTATTCAGCGGACACGATCATCTCCTAAGATCCGTGTTTTTGTCGCCCGCGCAAGCATATCAGGGTAATGGCTCGGAAACGGTTACTTAATATTTTGAACGCTTGGCTGAACTATTGAAGCAGCCCCGGACAGAAAAGCCAGAGTTTAGAGGCGTTTGAAAAATTGCGCGGGGTCAATAAGTTTCTGGAGTTAAGGATGAAAAATTACCCCGGAAATATCACCCCGTCGCTTTAAGAGAACGAACGCCTCCAAAGGACTGTCGCGGAGGGAACTAAGGATGAAAGATCCAAAAGGAGAAGTCACGAAATGATAAACGACATGCAGAAGAATAACCATTTCCTATCATTAGTGATAGACGAGGTGACGTACAGATTCAAAAAAATTCGGAAGCTCGAGTACCTGCGTCAAATCATTGTTCATTGACACGCCACTTACTTCTCAATCGCTTGAGAGAAATTGTTGCACAAAGTAGAAGCATTTTGCCCTTGGCAACGCCGGTTATATTCCTATTAAATCAATTTCCTTGCAACTACACATGTGAAACATGCAACCACTATGCATATTTATACAGTTTCTCAGCTGCCCCGAAGGTTAAGAGCTTAGAAACAGCACGCCTTGATAGGTACCCTGACTTTACCCTAATTCCCCTTGGGAGGTATTGAAACACTGCTCCAAGTAATTAGTGAACAACGCCTCTGCATAGTTAAGAGGAGCGAGGCAACTGCAAGGGATGAAACAAAAATTGCAGTAACATTGCCACCAAGGCTTCTATAGGTACTTTCAATTCATTAATGTCTCCTTTTAGCAAGCAGCTTAACGTACCCAAGGCATTACACAACTGAACAGCAAGGCCAATCGTTTAGAAGGATCATATCCTTCTAGCCTGAGATATAAGAATTCAGGGAGCAACTCCAAATTACATAATCGTTCTGTCAAACGGCAAGTTTCTGTGCGGTCCATGTGTTTATGGTAGTCTGCAGCTGAAGCGTGTCAGAGTTGACAGGCATCGGGTCGCGATGCACCGGGTTCATCGCGCTAAATGCGGCTCTAAAGTTGGCGAAGACCGAGGAAAGTTCCGCATTTCCGTTCCTCGCAGGCGCAACATCATTAAAACTTTATCAATGACGGTACGCGCGTGCCGCTCGCCAGGCATGCGTAGTGCCCGCGACACGCGCGCGGCAAACTCTAATTATTGATTAGTCAGAGTCGCCGCACGTGAAACGGGGCCTTTTTGTTCCCCGGAAGTGTTGATGACGACACACGAGGTGTATTTGCCGTGCCGATACCACGCTCAAAGTATCGATAACGCGTTCCCCGAAGTGGTCGTTTTCGAGTGGCGCACTTGGAGCTTTTAAACCGGCCCCACCCCGTGGCTAAAATGTTTGCGACGACTTACAGCGTCACGTAATAGTGTCGAGTTACGCGTGTGTAGGTGAATTGCAAGCTCGGTTACAAAAGCTTGACGATGCAATGGAAATTATGGAAGAATGTGTTACGGTACCTACGTGCGCTGTGATTCGAAGGCAATTTCGGACTTTCACGCACGCGCGATTGGGGAAGAGGGGTGCGTAGCTTTGCTTTGAACAGCTGTAGTTGCAAATGAAGAGTGCGGTATGTTAAACATGTTGATATTCGCCTTGACCGTAGGAGGAAGTGATCGAGATATCTTCTGTAATTTTTAGAGTAATTAGGTACCTGCTTGTGCACGAATAACTCAAGAATAACGATTACTTTGATAATACATTTCCCAGGCCTCCGTGTTGCGTTTAATTTGCACGACTGTTCTATTGCGTCGTCCAAGTTCGTCCCGTAGCACCAAGTTACATTACTGTTCCAACTGCTCCATATTTATAAATGCAAAACAGCGATAAGATAAATAATAAGCTGCCGCCGGTAACGGACAGAAGCGGTATAAATCGCGTCGTTGTTTTTAATGTCAGCCAGGACGAAGATCGCTTTTGTGAAACGACAGTTTTATTGTCCGAAAGGAGACGCGAAGTTTCACCGAGGAAGACCAAACGAACGGTCCTGTTTCCGTATTATGCGAGGCTCCATTGTTTATTCAGCAAAGCTATCGTCGTGGCTAGAATGTTCCTGTCTGTTAAACGCTTTCTTTCCGCTCCGGTGCTCCTAATGGGTGGCATAAACTTCAAGGGTGAAACACATAACGATTGGATTGAGCGAATTCGAATCGAGTGCTAATTCTAAATTACACTTTACACACTCACGATGTTTCATAATCGTGAGAACTAACTCGCAAGTTTTCAATCGGACCTGCACACACGGTTGGAAGGCGTAAACGCGCATTCATATCCTTTTGCCAGTAGCGGTGAAAATGTGACAGATATACTCACTACGTTTTAGGCTGTGAGCTTGAAGGTAGGCGGTAATTATGTCGCTCTGTTTCTCCCGTTTCATGGAGAGATAATCCTTCCGACGCAACTGTCGAACTAGCATACCGCCAGTATGATTGATATGATCGCGTAAATTCACCATCATAACCTGAAGTTCGTCGGTACCTGGAACATTAGACACACGGGTTACAAACCTGAGACATTAATGTTTGGATCCCCGAGTGCTTTATAAAATGAAAGGCGCGGCATCGTATAAACAGGGTTCTGCAAAAGTCCAGAAGGTAACGAGCACGCATGATCGTTGGAGATTGCACGAGGCGCATTCAAATTGAAGAGGGCGCGTTTATTCCGGTCTGGTTAGAAGGACGAGACGTTTCGGGGAGCCTTTGAATTGAAACCGCGATCTTGATAACGGAACGAAAGGGCTCACCCCTCTGTACACAAGCACCGAAGATTGCAGTTTTCCAACTCTTTCCGTTGGTTGCTTATGCTCCCCGCATTCCCCGATATCTCGCTAGAAGAAACAACTCCAGAGCCGACCATTTTCTTTGATCATTCTGAACACGAGCCCAGATGTTCTCGATCGCGACCCCGGAAGTTCGCCTAAGCCACTCTTAACGAACTTGTATCGCATTAACTTTTACGCTTAAAAATTAAATTGGAGAGCTTTACGGTGCGATTTGAGGATGAATCTCTCAGGATGTTCGAGAATTAACCTTGCGCCCTATATATTTATACTTTACACACTATCTTTGCATAGTCGTGCGCTTCTATTGTAATTGAGCTGTCGTTGGTCAAGAAAAATATAACATTTATTTCGCTGAAAGTAAGAACACGCCTCTTTTAATAGTTTACGTGTAAAAAGACGCTTCCTCATGGGTTTTGGTGTATAGCTCGCACAATCTCTCCCCTGGTGTTCCCTATGCATGTTCAACGAGGCGAAACGAAGTAGCATCGTGTATAGAGATAAAAGAAGCGACTTTCACCCCTCGGGCAAAAGGGAGGAAAAAAGCAGCACTCCAAGTCAAAGAACCTTCTTGCCTCGAAGTCAACGAGGTCGCTTGTCTGTCTCGGCGCTACGACCTCTTGTCTCGTCAGCTACTGCCGAAGTGTCTTCGCCTAATTCAAGCGAATCTCGAACTCCGCGTGTCAATTTAAATTTCGCAAACGAATATGGTGGGTGCTTCAGATTTTCTGGCTCTGCTTTGGTCGAAATTAAACGAGTATTAGACAATGAGGGTTTATTTCTGCCTCAGCTTGGAATATCGTCGGTTAAATAACCGTTTTCTACCTTTCCGCAAATAACAGCCAATATCAAATGTCCCCGAGCTGAACACATTTATCAGCCGCCCACATTCGCTCCGTCCTTTTTCCCGTGTTATAGACGTTTCTATCTCTATATTGAATTACACTTACTTTTCCACAACAAACGCGCCCTTTGCAAATGCTGATGCTGCGGACGCGTCTTCAGGAACGAGGCTGTCGAGTCACTCTCCGATCGCCCCCTGTCGCCGTCTGGCAAACCGTATATATCTAACAGCAGTTGGTCCACCAACGATGAAACTTCTCCGTCCTGTTTCACGGGTGGGTTTGGCAACGGCGGTGGATACGTCTGCAAATGATTTTATTTTTAAAAAAATTACACTTTCATGTGTCCTATTTTACGTGGCATCGAAACTAGACGACAATCCCCTTCGTGGTTAAATATAGAAAGAAAAAAATTATGTTAAGCGCTAACGCCATGATGATAGCCCAAAAGTGGTAGGATAATTTTGGAGGTGATTTTAAAGAAATTTATGAACTTCATTAAAAATGTGACATAAGCTTTTTATGATATGTATGAAGTAGAACAAAAAACTACTCCGTTCAGATTTTTTTAATATAAAAATAGCGGCATAATAGCCACACAGCCGATACGTATTTTCCATTTGAGACATTCCGTGGTAGCATTTTTCACGTCCACACCGTTGTGCCTAGAACAAAAAGACAAAGTGTTTTGTCATCTACACGCTAAATACTAGAGAAGTACCCAAGAGTTCGGAAAAATATTGACTTCTGAGGGAATCGCGAACATTTGGAAACAATTATTTTTTTGGTAGAAAATTTCTTATAGAAATGTTAATTACAAAAAGAATTTTCAATAGTTTGCAAAAATCGTGGGTTCTTCTCTAGTATTTAGTGTGTAGATTACAAAATTTGTTGTCTTTTTGAAAAAATCGGCTGTGCGGCTATTGTGCCGTTACTTTTTATTAAAAAAATCTATTTAAATGTTTTTATTTGTTCTTATTTTTATATATCATAAGAACGTTATGTCACATTTTTAATGAAGTTCACAAAGTTCTTTAAAATCACGTGTAAAGTTATCCTTCCATTTTTGGCCTGTCATCCTGGCGTTACCCCTTAATGATGGGGATCACCTTTGGGTTTTTAACTTCAGTCTCGCATCTGCCTTCGCTGCTCCTGTGGCAGCGCTCGCTCACGCTCCTCGTATCGCCCACCGATTTCGACCTCTTCAAATTCAAACGCTTCCTAGCTAGTTGGACCGGCACGACACTGGACCTTCGAATCGGTTTCTTCCTGTTCAATTCCATAAAATTGGGCCCTTCCCAGCTTCTCTGTATGAGATTGCATGCTCTTCTGCCGTACAAGGAAGGAAACTGATACCCATCCGCACAGTACAGCAGATTTCGCGTCTGCTTGGTGACATACACGTCTCCGAAAACTCGCTCGTCCTCTACCGACACGCATTTCACGCGGTAGCTGATTTCTGCGTATCTCTTCAACGGCATCACGTTACAACTCATGTTCCATCCGTATCGCTACTCACAAGGTGCCACAAGGTCACTCGAGCTTTTGTCTGGAACCACGAAGGAATCTGGCAAACGTTCTTAGAATCGCCCCGCGATTCTATTCGAGTCGAATGCCTCAATTACGCCCACGATTCGGGAGATATCTTCACATCGGTTTATAGTAACGTTAAATTCTGTTCACGACGGCCCCGAGAGCAACACATTCCCCGTGAAACGGAGTTGACGCGTGTCAACGTGACAGGACGTTAGCCCCCGGCGTTGGTTATGACTCTCGTTTCAATTGTGAAATTCCGCGTCATCGGGCAACTTCAACGCGGAAACTCATTAGTAGGTTGCAATGTGAGCCTGCAACCGGCGTGAATTCGTCAACGACAAGGCGAGCGTAAATTTCGTTGAAGATGCCTTCTCAACCGTAGGACCGATGGAAATGGATCTTCGTATTTCCCGCAAACTCAGAATTGTGGGTTCATGAGGACAGATGCTAAGAGAGTAATAAAAATTAACATAATTAAGCGATTTTTTCCCTCCTCGTTTGACCGCTAAGCTAACAGATAAATTGCAGGACAGCGGCACTCTGACATTTATACGCGGGCGGAGATAAAGAATGACCTTCTTCGCAATTGTAATTATCTAACATTTATCATTTTTGATAGGCGAGCTGTTATAATTGCTCCTACCACTACCGCGAAAATCAAGGTTCCAGAAGTAGTATTAGCGGAACATATGTTGCCCATTATTGTTGCGAAATAAAACGGCCACTGCAACAGACAATAATTATATCGTGAATCATTATTGTCCACTGTTCACAAGTGTCCACGGCGAAGACGTAATTATTGCGATCGCAAACAGCAAAAGGAAATACGCTTGAACGTTTTATCCTCTCGAATGCATTTAAAAGATGAATATTGGAGATTTAAAGTAGCGCTTTTTATGGCTGGTAATATAGAATTTTAAAGATTATTATCTTTCGTTATTCTTAAATGTCACGTGGCTCGCGCTTCCATAAAGAAGATTTTGAAATGTCACGCTTTACACTTATAACATTTCAGTTAGAACAATGTCCTCGTCTGTTTATCAAAGTGGTGACTATTTTTAATACTTTTTTTCAATAGCTTTTACGGGAAATTTAGTTCCATTTTTCACTCGCGATAACAGCACGTGCGTTCACTCACAGTTCACTATTTTGAATATCTACAATTAGCACAGACTAACACTTAGAATTTTACTGTGCCCTTCTACGTGTTTTTATTCAGTAGTCTGGAAGTCGACTCCTCGAGCGGTTAGAATATTTTTCAATAGTCATCGTTAAGTTCCGTACGCGTCGAAACCCTTATCAGGAAGCCAGTAATTCGCTTCTGGTGGCCAGACCGCAACTGGAAGCGCCGGCGATATAATCGTTTCATTAAGTCTGTACCTACACTTATGTTGTCGAGTATGTTGGCAGAGGTGGTGCAGGACAAATGAAACAGCTGTTCTTATTTATGGTCGCCACCTGCCCAGTGAAAATCCAGCGAATTCCACGAGTGACCAAGAATTCCAGTGAATATTATCGACCATCACCTCCTTCAAAAACTATTTTCAACGAACTACTGTCCAAGAAAATGTCACGACAGAAAGCAACCTAAGAAAAAAGATCACGCAAAAAGTGAGACTAAGGTGAAAGCATTTGCAATGAACTTGAATATCGGGTTCCCGAGATTTCTACATTTTTGTCCTCGCAATTCGAATGTCAGTTCTCGACTTACCGGTCGCGTTACAGTGCCAGACACACTTGACGGTTTCCTGGTGGGAAGTGTTAAGGGAAGTACAATTTTAAGGCGGTCAACAAAACCGCTGCTGTTATCGGCGTCGCTGATAGCACGGCCGATGTAATGTAGTGCACACTCAGCTAGAATTTTAAATGTTCGCTGAGTGTGCAGTAGCGGCTCACCTGGCAGGTTCAATAACCCTTTTCCCTCACGAAAAATTGCGCGCTGGAGGCACGGCCCCCATTTTCCTATCAGTGCACGTAGAGAATAACTACATCGATTCGCATAAAATGCAATAAAATATACGTACCTAGCTCCATTCACTAATCTTCAGCTTAACCAAAATACAAAAACAATACAGTAAAATTAATCATCGATAAACCATTCGTTCACAGAAGTCGGCATGAATGTTGTTTTGAACGACAGATTGCGAAATTATCTATTTCACCGAAGATCCTTATAGTAAGGCGAACTTGTTTAATCGATGCGGCAGTCGCGCTCAAGATACTGTCGCTATAGAAACGAAACATTCGCGGCTGATTAGGAGACAGAAATTGCAGCATGATTTCTCTGGTATCCGACAGAGAATATGCTATACGATTCGAGCCTTGCGATACATTCGGGAGTCGACTGATACGCTCGTAATCCGAAAATGGTGGAAACGCGGTGTGCGTGCGCGGAAAGGAAGAGGGAAGAGCAGGGAAGGGAATCTGCGTTAGGTCCAAGCACTAGTGACATTTATCGAACCAGCAACCTTCCAACGCGATTCATGCATCCACGTGAGTTTCTGTAATTTATTAATCCCATAGGCGTCTGTCGTCTGCAGTTTACTATGTGGTAATTAATAAATATTCTCATTACGAATTACGAACGAGTGATGTAAGGAAGTGAGCTTGTGACGGTCCAACGAGCATTTTTACAAAGGCGTGTGCATAAAGTTCGCTGAACCCGTATGGAAATTGATTCCGCGTAATCGCGAAAGTAACACATTTCGTAGTAGACTCCACGGCGAGAAGCTTCTTCGTATTAAAACGATAACATTCTGCTATTAATAAGCCACTGTTGACGATCGGTACGCTCGTCCAAGCTTATCGGCAATGCAGACATTTTTGCATATGTCACAGGAACCCTTCACAAGATAGGCATTGTTAGGCGTACGCGCAATCACTCTCTTTCGCTAGAAAATCGTTTCATACCATACAGTAAGAGGACAGACTCTTATACAAATATGTACATATACTCTTAACCCTTCCTGGTCACACTGGGTCCAATGGGCCCGCCTGTTAACTTTGGAGCGTGATACCGGTAAGTTCCTGGGTTTCAAATGGCATTGACCTAAAATTTTACGCGACCAAGGCGTAAATTTTATCGGAAAAGTGACATTTTTTCTGCTCTAATTCGAGAAATTTACCTAAATAAAATGTAATGTGTATGGCTGTGACAATATTTTTTCCCCCCAAGTTATATGTGTGTATGAGTACGAGCACAGAATGTATAATGTGTGCCGAATGCGCGGGAGAAGTCTAGATTGAATTCTTTTCATTGTTAAATTACTTTCTTATGAATTAAAATAATAATAATAATCATTTAATAATAATAAGAATCTTTATAATAATAATAAATAGTTGTTTCTCTATATGTTTTTTACTCCACAAATGACCATATTCAGATCTCAAAATGAATACCTTTTTTGAAACTCACAGTATGAAACTGTATACTGTATTAAAGGTTGCGATTGTTTTAGTAAAAAAACACATTTTTTCAGGAATTTACAGCTTTCCGATTTTTTTGGTACATGTTATCATTTCATTTCTTACTAAAACGCGACTATTCCATATTCTGCAATGTTCAAAGTGTGTATTATAATTTTTGGGACTCGATTGGACTGATACAGTTCGTACGGTAACTGTTTAAAAATCGGCCGGGTCCATTGGACCCAGTGTGACCACGGCGTAACTTTACAGAAGTGCGACGATTTCTTCGCGAAATCTTGTTTAGAGAAGAAAGTATTGCCTCACGCTTGTCGTGTCTTATCTTAAAACCCACCAAGTTGAATTGAACATGCCTTCTTCTCCATGCACGTTGACGCAGAACTGGAAAATTCATATTTGAGCTGTTATCGTGCCGAGTGATTTCAATATTTTGAACAGTAAAAAACAAATTTCTATCTGGATACAAGACGATTCAGAAGATGAACCAAAAAGTTTCCACGTCGTTCAGTCCGACAGCCTCAGAGTCGTGTAAATTTTCAATTTTGATAACTGAATAAAATCGGAATCTGTATAAAAATTGAGCTTGAGGACGAAATAGCAGCCACGCGGTCCCATCGACAGCTAGGTACGGATGTTCGAATAAAGCCGGCGTTCGGCGGACGCGCATCAAAATGAATGAAACGTCTAATTTCCACGGAACTGGACTTCACTGTCGAGTTACATCGTACACGGTATAGCTGATACGTGGACGTGCATACGTATCGAATGATATCTCTGGTACGGTAACCGTCAGTTTATACCCTCGGCTGCACGTCGAAAGGCTGCCTCTCTCACGCGTTCAGTGCGCATCCAGCATCTGAGCACACCATGCGCTTCCTCTTGCTCGTTTATCTCCTCTTATCGGTCACCGCTCAAGACGTTCGCGCGGACGAGGTGGACTGCCAAGTTTACAACCATCTTTACGTCTGCCTGGGCAACGGCGTGCTGCACAGCGTCGCGTTCGAGGATGTCAACGCGGTGCAGACCATCGAGGACATAGAACTGCACCTGGAGGGCCTCGGGATCGTCGACATAGCCAAGGACGCGTTCCTCGAGGTTACCAATTCGTCGGCACTCTACATACGCGACAACAAGCTCTCCACCATCTCCAGGCACCATTTCGCCGCCCTCGATCAACTCACGTACTTGGACTTGAAGAACAACACCATCAGCGACATCGAGGATGCCGCGTTCGCCAAATTGCGCAGTCTCGAGACACTGCTGCTGGATTACAACAACATATCCACGTTCCAGCCTGGCGCCTGGAAGGGCCTGGTCGATCTCCGGGAGTTGTACGCCACGAATAATAATATCGTGCTGAAGAGAAACATGTTCAAGGGCCTCAGGCACCTGGAGACCCTGGCGCTGGACTCTAATGATATTAGCGAGGTACCGATCGGGGCTTTCAGCGGCATGCCTTATCTAGACCTCCTCTACCTGTCGAAGAACAAAATCTCCTCCATGCAGCCGGAAATCTTTCGCGGCCTCGGCGAGATCAACGAACTGGATCTCGGGAAGAATCGGCTGAGGGCTGTCTCCGGTGGGATATTCCGATACCTGAAGAATCTGAACTCATTGTGGCTGAACGGCAACCATATCGCTACGTTGAAGGCGGACGCTTTCGTAGGACTGGACAATTTGTTGCTTCTGTTTCTGAATAGCAACGAGCTGCATTTCGTCGACATGTCTGCCTTCGCCAGGATGAACAACGTCACGATCGATCCGGGGTTTAAGATACGGGGAACGACCATGGACAGTGTCTCGAAAATGCAGGGACGATTTCGGTGTAACCATGTGGAGTTTCAGCTGCCGTACGAGTGCACGGAAATAGATTTACAAAATTAACAAATCTGTAACCTGTAATCATTGTATACATGAACGTGTGCCGACGATTATGCTAGCGCCTCCGAAGAATTCTCAATTCTCATGTTAAGATTCTATTGTAACTTTAGAGACTTTACGCAACCATGTTAGATGTTCTCGTGTTATTTTTTATTTTTATACGGTGAATTGTAGGATACTGAAATATATTGTCGAAATGGATGGGATTTTGTAATTGCTTCTGGTGGGACGAAGGACTGTTTATCCGATAGAAGTTGTTTTTACAGGGATCTTCAGTGGATATGGAGAGGACGACAGTCCGCACCCCCATCCTTGTTACAGGAGCACGGCCATGGATTACGGATGGTACGCGCCGACCGTTCACACCGTGCCCACCACTTATTATCCGCGAAACACTTCTTTCAGCGACAATCTCGCACGCGGCGGGATGTATCGAAACTGCTCCTTGAACACAGAACTCGATAAGAGCGTCGTTTAAATATTTCATCCACTGCTCCTGACTATAATCCACCCAGAGTCGGTTGCTTTGTCTATCGAAACAATTACTCCACTTTCTGTCAAAGTAATGTACCGAACGAATATTTTTAATAAATTCTTAAAATATCTTACTCGTGTACTGTCTTCATAGCATGTATTAATACAAAGATAAAGTGAGCAAAAACATAGTGTGATCAATGGGAAGCTAGGTTGTGAAACTGACAAGAGTCCAAGGTATAATGCTCAATGTTTATATATATATATATATTTTTTTAATTATTACAGTTTAGCTTACGGTATCGCGTTTGGAGCAGACCCTAAACGGTCCACCCAGGGTTACACGGTGTCCCGGCACCATAGCACAGAATTAAAAGGGTTTCTTTCGTGTTACGATTATACTGGAATTATTGTTTACGGTTGCTAGCGTTTGCCTTTCTTACAGCCTGTTTCCTTTTCAATCAGAATCTGAAAGAACATCGCGTCATTCAGCCTCAGAAGTAGTAAGGTGTGGTAATCTGAGTGCATGTCATTCTTCCGATCGCGCTGGTTCTCAGTAAATGTCCATCACAGTGGTAATGGTAACTTCAACATGTATATTTATATATATATATATATTTATATATTTATAAATGTGTGTACATAACACAATGAGACAGGTGAATTCGTCAAAGAGTTCTTAATTATCTTCAATGTCTTAACAACCATAACGACCTCGCAGTCGTGTATGGCAATGGGATGCATTGGGATGATACACAGAATTCTATCGAAGAGACTGCGCAACGTCCATTGTTACCTGCGGGCAGGCCACGTCGGATGTCTCACGGTGACATCGCCATGAAATTCCACGCCGGATAATCTGACCGCAAGTACGGCAGAGGATCTTGCGACCCCTTCGATTCGTTTCGACGATCGAAGGAACGCCGATAATATTCGTTCACACGCGGTCCAATCTTTCACCTAATCGTCGCACCTCTCGCCCAGCAGTTTTCCACAACACGTCACGTATCGAAATGTCCTGAATGGCGTCCCGTGGAAAACCCAGCGAAAGGAGGGAGAGCTCGTCGGGTCGGCAGGAAACTACCCCCTGGTAGAATTATGGCGAGGAATTCTACATAAGCCACTATAACTACCGGGGATTTCCTTGCCGGACGTTAAAATCGGTCCGCGCAAAATATCGCGGGTTTATCAGGAACCCGCGATTCGGTTGCCAGCTGTTCGAATCGTCGTCGGAGTGAACGATCGTTTCGTCGCGCGAGACACGACAACGCGACGGAGAGGAGCACTCGACCCCTGATGAAGATTGAATTGAGGCCATAAAATGGTCATCAGGAGTCGTTGCCTCTGCGGCTGCCTTAAGAGGAAGACTCCCTCGATGACCCGTGAAACATATAATGCTCGTTACCTATCAGCCTCTCCTAGCTATCTTACGGTCCCTCGGAGAGGATCGTCTCACCTTCGCCACACACCTCGGGGCAAGGTAGAAGCCGGCGTCCTACGGAGGTCGATCGAAAGCATTTCCACGGTATCTCGAAGAATTTCGACGGGCATCCCGGCCGGTCGGCCGTGCGGGACGCGTTTTTAGATTGGAATCGTGAGAAGGATCGGTAACGAGCACCCGACGCAGCGGCCGGCGCGGCGTCTCTTTACGCATGCCTTCTTGTTACCTATACACGATCCTATACATTGTGCTACTTGTATCATTTTCTCTGGAATTCTCAATGTGCTGCACTTAACGCTATACGCATACTGTTTTTTTTTTTTGTCAGAGTTACCCCCCAATTACTTCGGTGATGATCTCTTAACGGCTAAACGATGACAGATAGAACTCGCATTTTACGCATATTTACTTAACATCCCTTCCTTCCTCGTTTTACATGGCGATTAGATAAACGTAATAAATAGTCGTACAATCGGGGGATTGGTAAATAATCGTGTTCGCGTGATTTTTTTTTTTTTTTTTGCGTACCGATGGAAACCACGGTGCGCCGCCTCGCGACCGCGCCGGCTTGGCCCCTGATGATTCGTTGTTCGTTCAGCAGCCCGTAATCGAGACACCCGAGGAACTTGGCCCTCGAGCGGGCCCCGATCGACGAGCGCGGAGGAAAATGGGACGATCCGCTTGATCGACGACGCGGCGTCCGATGGTTGCACGCGGTCGAACGATCGCACTCGATTGCAAGGAGGATGCAAGCGGCCCTCCGTTCCGAAGTTACGGGAGGACAGCGAACGATTTCGAGGGTTGGTCCGCGCGCGCGATTCCATTGGTACGCTAGATATTTCCGCGACGCATCTGGGATATATGCGCCGCGGAAACGAACATCGATTTAAACACTAACGCTACTCTCTCACAGTTGTCTCGTCTCCGAGGGGAGTGATCGCGGATTACCGTGTCACCCGTCCTATAATGCCTTATATTGTCGTACAATTGATATCGAATATAACAGAGGATCGCCTCCCGTGCCACGACGGCTCCGGTCGACGATTAAAAGAGGCTAATCATTCGACGAGAGTCAGAGGGCCATTCCTGGAGGATGAAATGGCGCTCCGTGCACGTAGACGCTCCATTACCACTGCATTCTTCTTATTTAGTTAAATAGCATTCCGACCAATTTACAATTAATTAGACCTGATACTCTCACACCTTATAACACCACACTACGCCCCTAGAACAAATAGGCTATTAGACTGCCGTTTGTTCGGGACGATAAGCATTAACTGTTGCATATCATATTTTAATATATATGTATATGTATATATATATATATATATATATATATATATATGTTGTATGTGTGTGTGTGTATATATATATATATTTGTGTATCGAGAATTACGAGTGTCAATAAGTGTGATTATAGTACATGTGGCTAGCACTCATTGAAATCAAGTTGGTAACGCACGGTTACATCGAGCCTAACGTACCTTCTAGCCTATGACGATAATAATCTCACCTTAACCATTATTATTCTTATTATCCTTAAATTCGTTACACAGAGACACTGAATAATCGTAATTAACGGTCGAGCGTTTCCTTTGCGAGTGGGACCGAAACGAACCTGTCTGCTCTGTCTAGTTGGCCACGTTTTAGTACGAGAGGGTTGCTCGATATTCGCGACCCTCCCAGATTCGTTGTACAGTGATAACTCGTAGTTTCTTTGGTGTTTCGTTTCCGCGACCCGTAGATGGTGTTAGGAAAGGAGTGATGGGATAGGTGTCCAGCAATCAGGATCACGCTCGGATAATAAAGCGTCGCGGTCGGGAGGAAAGAAATGGATAGACGAGAAGGAAAGCGACGAGAGGCACTATGTAGGTTGGCATCGTACGCCTAAAAATCGGCCAACTCGACCGGCGCGCGACAGATTCAGTCCCGCTTCGCAATTGCAGAACGCTCGATATACTCGGCGAGACGATTGAAATCGTTACTTAACGTATCCTAGGCTGTTCGATTCCACGAGTTTTCGTAGCTTGTTGCATGGTCCTTCTACGAGACCAAGTCAAGCACCTTGAAAGAAGTTACGAAAGGATGGGTGACAGTAGCACGAAATTACCTTATCGTAACGTTATCAACGCGTCATGCCTGCTTCATTTGCTCACCTTCGTTTATACGGTGTCCATTACAGAAGGCATCTAATTAGTTCCACGGCCTTGGAATATCTATCCGTGGTGAACCTTGGCCAACCACATTATTACAGGAGACAAGGGATCCTAAATAGTTTAGCTTAATCCTAAGACTATGTCCGGCAAGAAGGGGAAAAGTGACGGGATTAGAGTAAGCTAGGAAAAGAGGAGTAAACGAGATACAAGGCGGTGCAAAGTTTCTGGCTTCGTGGAACAGGGGATCTATAGATCTAATGGGTATTACTGGAACGTCGCTACGACGAAATCAAACATCGTTTTTTGTATACATAAGTACGATTTAAAAAGGGGGATAGAAAGGTGTTATTAACGGCTGCACACTACATCACACGGGCACTAGAACAAATGATAAGGTCATTTACCTAAGGGATTTTATAACGATCAAGCAACAAAATGCCTGACGACTGTGTTGCGTCCGATTGCTGGGTGATGATCTGTGTGATCCTAGTGGGAACACAATCGTTACGCGATTAGGTTGCGCTAAACTTAATTCTAAACTATACGAACTGAACAGCTCATTAATGTACAAGTACGCCGAGGTGAAAAGTAACAATCAACATTAATGCTCGATTACTTAATGTGTTTCACAAAATGTGGACCGTCTTCTAAGGTGGTGAACAGATGATCGTGTAACATTTCTCGGTCCAATTCCCAATTTCCCCGTGAATGGATAATCGCTGCGATTTCTCCAGAAGAAAAAGTGCTGCTAAGATCGAAGTCAATGCCGTTGATTCGTCTAGGCTGTAACGTTTGAACCCAACTGCCCCTTCTAGTTTCCTATCCTACATAGTGCTTAAACTTGCACCCCTGAGATAGTCGTTATCTTTAACCGCGTCTACGTATCAGTACAGATCAAACGTCTCCTGCTTAACGAGCCTGCCAGGGTGCGTTCGCTCAGCTGCAGAAGATTTCGGCATCGAATCTGCCAATCAAGGGTGAATGGGAGCAACATTCGATTATGTGCCCGCGATATTTCAACGACTCGTAGAAAGGATGGTGTGCACAGTAACCGAATCGAGGCTTATTCGTGTTCTCAATTGTTCGGAACGCTTTCTGAATGACTCGTCAGAAGAAACTCAATGCCAGAACTCTGTGCAAGTTGCGTAACGCGTCGGTGTAAGCGCACCCTAAAAGCTTTCGTTTCGTTCCGCATCGTGGCGTCAGCTCCGAAAGCGAGTTTCAAACTTTCGTTCCTCGAGGACCTTTGTACATACTTTGCCGAGCAACTGCAACTTCCCAGCTGTAAAGATTGTCCAGGAGTAATTACGAGTGTAGGTTCTTATTTCGTTAGCCCTTAAAGTATTATTTGAATGTCGATGATTTTGATATCCGTTTGATGTGTTACAGCTTGTCCCGTTTTGCTTCGATCGCGCATCAGACGTGCGTGTAAAATTTCAATGGATTCGATTGGGTACATTCCGAGGGGTGTGTCTGTAATTCCTGCTCTATTCTCACGACTCTACGTTCTCGTACTCTATCCTTCCTATGTGCCACTGCCTGCCGTGGAAACCACTAAAACTATTATCAAATTGCAACGTAAATAGACCAGCGAACAGTCCTTTGTAACAGAGTGATCCAACGGAATTAGTATACTGATCGAGCTATCGCAAGTGTCGTGTAGCCTTTGAACAACCGACGTTTCGCGTGAAACTAACGCCTTCGTTCGCGTGACAGATCGTTCAAGATTGGACGGTGTACCTGCACTTATCCACGATATCGATGAGCAAGAAAATGTCTCGTCGCGGTGATCGTACAAATGCAATGGGGCACGCGTCTCGTATAAAAAAGTACAAATAACAGATCTCATGGTTAAGTGCACAGTAAGAAGTGTAAACGACGGAATCATCTATTACGGATGAGTGAGGAAGGGTGACAAGAAGGGCACTTAAGTATCAAGGCACGTCAAAAACCAAGCCGTTTGGACGCCTAATTATTTCAAATTAATTCCCAACTGTGCGCGCCGTTTAATTCGTCGCTTCCAATTAAACCTAGATACTGCAATCGAGGATGGATCAAGTTTACATCTACGCGTATGCGTATCGCTTGCCGTGTATTCCCGAATCCAATACACCGATAAAGTAATTAATCGGCAACAGCACAGAAAAGAAGCCGAATTGTCGCGAAAAAAAAGGTGCAACTCGCTTTCTCGTTTACAGCCCTAACTCCAATCGCGTTTCTGCAGCAAACGTATGTTTCTATCGGTGTTACTTCAAGAATTTTCAACCGAACGAAATGATATCGAGCTGTATTGAAAGTAAGTGCAACAGAGTGTTAGAAGGAATGCTTTTTTTTCCCTTCAAAGCTGACACCACGAGGTTTATCTTCGTCATTTCACGTTCATCGGCCCTTACGCTAAGGTAAAATTGAGATCATTGGATATAGACGTTATCGTTCTCTCTTTCTCAATCGTCGCCGATCGATCTCATATCGGCCCATGATTCTGTCCGAGTACCAATCCAAAGAAGTCTGTAGAACCGAATCTCTCTCTCGGGGGAACAAACACGAGTATATATTTGCAGACCATCGAACGCTTTGCTCGAATGCCCATGTTTCGTCGTTCTCGCGTGACACCTAGTAACCCACGTTCCCTTTCCCGTGTCTAGATTCGCGAGCCCGTTTTATTACATTTTGATTTCACGGCAATGATCTTAACTCTACAGGAGGAACGAACGTTTTTCATTTTTCGTGAATTTTCACCAGCTGCTAAGTCGCCATCTGCAACATCTTCCTCTTCCCTTCGTCAACGACTCACGACGCGCGAAAATTTAAGAAAAATAAGCGGTTCGTTATTGGAATCGAGGACAGTTTTCGACATCGAGGTATGCTCACTCTCTTAATCGATGCGACGAATTTCGTACTATCATCCAAATAGATCGGTCGCCGGCCGACGAATTTTTTATATGCCCAAAAGTGTATCGTTCATGAGAGAGCCGACGACCCACAGGAGAAATTTTGTCCCAACCATAGCCCGTCTCGGTCTAAAAGTGTTGCGTTCGCTCGCATGCACGATGTCAACGTACTGTCCCACCTCGAAAGCTTAATGACTATTTGTGCGCTTAAGATACAGATTCGTAGATCTCGTTCTTCCAGCTGACGTCGACGCCGAATGACGGACGCCCAGCGACCGATACGAAAGTCTTCTCTAGCCGAATGATCAGTATAATGCCCGAATCTCCTCTTTTATGCTTTCCTCGATCATTTTTTTGAATGACGTAGGCTTATTACAAATATTTTAACAAATTTTACAAATATTTCACTGCGAGACATCCTTCTCCCAATAATTTATATTCCCATAAATTTTCTCTCTCTTGATTTTTTTTCCCTTCCCCGTTTGTTTAGGCGAATGCTATATTATCGAAAGTTAAGCCTAAAAAGGTGTGCGGATCGCCTGAAGTAAAGTCGGATGAGGAGATGACAGGGGCCCTATGGTGCTGTTTCCTGCTCGAATCGAAAACCAGAGGTGCTGCGCTCCCGTAAACGAGACCGAGTGGTATGCAGAACGGGTACGTCGATGGTAACGAAACATAAACGGACGTTCGAAAAGCATTACATTGTCCAGTTTAACCTGAGAATTTACCTAGCCACTATTTAAATGCTGAATACATCGAATACATAGAACCTACATTACTTTCCCTCCCCCATTTTTTCCCCCCTTTTAATATACATAAACGACCACGACTTCTCCTCCCTCTGCTCCTCCTAATCCCCCTTCAATTATTTTTCCACCCCTCCCTCCCTCCCCCCTGGTATCGAAACACGTAGTTAATTTAGATGCAACTGCTATACGAGATGCGCAAGATTAATTAACCACCGTTCACAGTGAAATCATAGTCACGAGATTAAGAATGAATTAGAATGACTTGTAGGTCGCGTTTACCGTAATTTCGTCGAAACGGAAGTTACCAATTGAATATCGAATTTTTAAATAGAACGATTAACGGGTTATGTTTATGCCTATACAGATCGCCGTGGAGCGCTAGCAAAATTTATATCGTTACGTCGCGGCCTGCGCGCGAGTACGCGAGTGTCACTTAGTCATGGTTGATGATCTGCAAATATACAGGTGTTACGTTCACCACTCAACGAACATTAACGTTTACCTTAAATCAGACCAGCCTGAACATTTTCAATCGAGCCGTGTAACAACAAAGGATCCACGTGGAATACATGTGACATTAATGGAACTCTATAAAGAATTCAACTCATCGCCACCTGGAACGCCTCTCTCCTTCGTTCAACTTAAATCGTGATAACATTAAGACGACCTTCTCTGATGCTGCGCGATCGTTCGGTTCATTTACATGTCTCCGAAGATCCCAGCAAACGTCTTCCGAAGATTCTTCATGGTGTCTTCGGTGTCTTCGCCCTGGGACTGACTTCCTTGCCTGTGGAAAGGTACTCTGGATGGTGGAGGCTCTTCCTGGCGTCTACCAACGGATGGTGCGCTGCTCACTGTACTCGATTGCGATGCTGTGGGCAACAGAATTCGGAAAATTATAATGCAAATTATAGAGTTTCACTTTGATGCTGTATACTAAGGTGGCCCTTATTTATATCTGTCAAATTTTTGTTTGTATTTCTTTACTCTCACCTGCAACGGTGCCATTTGATAAAAAAATAGTCCCTGAAAAAGTTTATTGCAATCGGACAACTGAAAAGGAAGCCGATCAGGCCTTAAAGTTTAGAATTCATCAAGGGTTTGAATTTAAAGAAATTCTCAAAAATGGTAAGCCCTATCGAATGCTCTTTTAATATTATTTCAACAAAATTTCGACAGGACTTACCATTTTTGAGAAATTCTTCAAATTTAAACCACTGATGAATTCTAAACTTTACAGCCTGGTGGGCACCCGTTCCTGTTGCCCGATTGCAATAATCTTTTTCAGGGACTATTTTTTTATGAAATCGAACCATGTTAGGGGGTGAGAGCAAAAGAAATCGCATCGTAAATTGTTTCGTCTCGCGGTGCATCGGAAGCAGGTGACGAATGATCGTCCAACGAACCAAAGGCGCACAGACCTTGAGAATCACGACGTTGCAGTTGATGATGACTATCAGTGCTGGTCGCATCGGCCGCCCCTGCGGCCGTGGACCCTACAGACACTAAGCTTCCTGTGCTTGCCATAGATCCCATGCTCCCATGCGATCCGAGAGGCGGAATTGGCGGAGCAGGGCGATCTTCTACTGGGCTGGTTGCCTGACTGGAGCCAGACATTGACCCTCTGGACGTAGTCTTCGTCAACACGCTTTGGGGTCGACAGCATACCTAAGCACAAAACGGAAGATCGTATTAACGAGGAGCTCCTTGTTCAGAAAGGAACAAGTGGGTTGAATGGGGATATCGGACGCCTTCGTCTTACCTGCATCTTGGCGGTGACAAGGTCCGCGATGTGGCGACGATCCTCTTCCTGCGAGTCTCCCATTAACGACAAGGCGCTGTCGTTCACCTCGATGATGTACTCTCGACCATCCTTCCCGACCAACAGCTCGATCGCGCAGATATCCAATCCACCGAACAATTGGGCCACGTGATCGACCCAGGCGCGATGTCTTTCACTCACGGCTAATTGCTCCAACATCGCCGAACCGGTGTTGGACTTCCAGTTTCCGCTGATGCTCTTCCGCCTGGGGGCAGTATCGACAAACCGTAATTACCAGCGGTCCTAACAGTTTCGCGGTCGTAACGCATTGCTGCATTCATCGCGGTTGCTTGGTCGATTAACCCTCAACCGGCAGGGTTGGGTCTAAATGAGGATCTTTCTCTTTCAATACTTCGCACCTGATTACTTCCGACTGACAATCGAACGTACAACTTTTTCCAGCCAATTTACCAATTTACGGCTTCACAATGTGCCGATCTATTTATCGCATGTTCACGTGCCTGTGTACATATTTATTTAACCACAGCCTCGCGACGAGCGACTGTGGGATCAAAGTGTTAGCAAGCGTAGCTGTGAATACTAGAAACGCGTGTCTCCTACCCATAAGACCGTAGGAAACTTATGGTTTCGTAACTGCTCTCACATTGGAACAGACGCAACAAGTATTTCACCCCACTAATCAAGGGTGAACCCTGTATTATGACATTTCCCGTCAGTTCGCGTCCGGTGCAAGGCTCCCGTGACATTTGCGGGCACAGTTAAGGCGCGCGATCAGTCGGACAGAGATTTTGCGACACTCACATGAACGCCTTGTAGTTATTGCCTATTTTCTGCACGTGCACGTCGTACTTAGTGTCGACGTACGGCTCCGAGGTGGAGTAGGTGTTCGCCAAAGCCGCCAACGAGGCCAGATCTAGAAACTCTTGATTCGTCTCGGCGCGAGCTTTTCCCACTCCGCCGTGGGCGTGTCCAAGTTTCACCACGACCGGATAACGAGATGCGCTCACCTGCAAAAAGATAATCAAGGAGAATAATGAGTGCGACCGGCGGTTACGAGCGCGCGCACGGGTCGAGCCGCCCGGAGCGGCTGGACCGAGTGAGTCGTCGGTACCAACGACTCTGTAACCGTTGCACAACCCAACGACAAACGCCCCGGCCGTTCAGAATTTATTTAGTGGATTTCCGCGTCCAGTAACGGCGAATCGATTAACAATGTACCACGTATTCTGCATTCCTATCTAGCAGAGACGGGAACCAGTCCGCTGGGACGCCTACAGCGGTCCCCCGGCTTGTCTTCAATAATCGGAGACATTAGCCGACATCTGTGGATGAAGATCAAAGTCTGCCGATACGCGGGCGGTTGATTAAGCAGTCTACAATAGTCGCGTGGGTCGGGAAAGATTATTACACGCTGATAACTGCTCGCGAGCCGTTACATCCGCGGGCGATGTTGTTTCCAGTAACTGTTTGCGAAACGCACCCTCGGGATCTATTTTTTTTCGTGCCCCCGAAGGAGTATTTCTTTGGGAAACCTTTACTTGCTATGCAATAACGGCTTTGCTGCGCAGAGAACACTAATCCGCGTTAGGTCAGCGAATACAAGTCGCACCAGGCACAGTATTATATAATATACAATTGTACTGTTGGAAGCGAGTAGGGCCTCAGTGCCAAAAGTCAGTTTTGAAAAAAGTTTATGTAAGTATTACGATGTTAGATATTTTTTATATATCAAAATTTCATACTTCTCCTTTGTAGTTGCATTATTACAATGGGAGTTATGTAATAAATTAATCAGTGAAATTAATTTTAATTGTAGCTCTCTCAGGCCCTTCTTGCATAAAATAGAGAAATATAGATAAAATATTGTTCTTTAACATTGGTTTTTATTATTTTTTTAATATTTGCATAATACTTGAAAGTACTATGGAATATTGAAAAAATATAGTCATAGAAATAGTCATGGATTGTATCATGTTCAGGTTGATGTATGTTTGGCTTACAAGGGAACATCCCGAACCCGGAAATTTCAAAAATTCTGAAACTTTGTGAATATGTAGAGAATTTGCTCCTGACTAGAACGCAATTTTTGTTTGCTGCCCAAATTCACTCTAAGGCGGTGTAATTGACCCCTGAAAATCCGGTTATTTTTCAATTTTGTGTTATAACTCGTGAACTGTAAAATAATTTTTTTACCAAATGATAGATCTAATTAAACGAAGTAACTTCTGTCTTGAAACTTTTTCTCTTTCTCTTACAGTGCACAAGTTATAACTCAGAAAATCGGAAAATAGCCGAAATTGCGTTGTAATCAGGAGGAAATCCTCTGCATATTTACAGTTTCAGAATTTTTTGAATTTTCGTGTTCGGGATCTTCCCTTGTTGGATACCTACGAATTAGGGTGAGTTGGTCAACATCGATTCACAAAATTTACCATAGCTCTGTAAATTTTGAAGATACGGCAATGAAATATAGATGGCAAGTGTAGAAAAGAATGAGGAATCTAACGCGTTTTATGCAAAAAGGGTCTGAGTGTCCTGAGGCCGTTCTTGCATCCAACAGTACAAGTTAAGGGACGATCTAAGTGTTCACGTGTATAATTGGTAAGTTGACGATGTCGTCGTAGAGTATCGATAGCTTGCTTCTAGGAACACCCTCGATAAACGTTTCTCCCCCTCTGATGAGGAACCACCTGTAGAGTAGCATCTCCAGCAATCACGAATTTCCTCCGATTACGGTAATCGAGTTAGGGGAAAAGAGGGTAAAGACGGCATAAAATATGAACGCTTTCCAGCCGTATCCCGTTAGTACAGATAACCACGGAATTCCCTCGCTGATAGAAGGAAGACAGCGTCAGGAGAGCTTAAGTGGACGGTTCCAGTAATGGTAAGCCTTAGGACCTTTTTGAACGAGACACTTTCGTGGCTGGCGTCTGACACCAAGGATATATGCACACATTTCCCATCTTTTTATATGCAAGTCATCTCTCTCTCTCTCTCTCTCTCTCTCTCTGGTGATAGAATATGTCGCAAACATCGATCAGTCTTCAGCCACAAAGTGTCACTGCCACTATCTTCATCCGTTTCGCTTCCGACGAATCTTGTGCTTTCTGTACCTTTCGACAGCTTCGAAGAAATTCAGAATGATCGCCTGTCAATCGACAACCGTTCGATTTTCCATAGAATTTGTTGTTGCAGCACGGTGCAGAGGTCATCGTCGACTGTTCGCAAAGAGCGCTGACGTGGAAAAAAAGGAAGTAACTGTTTAATGGATTGCCCCACGGGTCCGAGCACGATGGACTGGCATCGTTGATAGTCAGCTAGAACAGTGCTCAATCCGTACGTACCCACGTGTTCGCGCCGGCACGTGGGTGTCGCAAAAGTGCCTTCCTGAGCACCGCTGGACGCGTGCTCCCCACCTCTTCTGGTACGGACACCAACGACGGAGATCAACGGCGAGGGACACGGAGATAAATCATTTATCGTGCTCAAGGGGACTTTCGAGGACTCCGACAGGGCAGACTGGGGTGTCGCCTTCGATTTTGTTTCTCGTACTTGAACCGCACTAAAAATAATGCCCGTCTCACCGCCGGTGAAACGCAGTTTTATATACAAACCGAGACAATCATGAACTCGTGTCGTTGAGATTGTTTGGCGATACCTCATTCGAATGCATATTTATGCTCTCGAATATCTGGGGTCTTCGTCGACGTAACTGTACCTCGAACAGCTACCGCGAGCACGTTACTGCAATTTACAGAACTCACAGAAATTCGTGTACGTCGATCAGTGCCTCAGAACATGGCTCCACCGATTTTCGATGATCGTCAATATGAATGCTAAGGTTCCTAAAGTTGGAACCGTTGAGTGGTCCATCGACTGACCAGGGACAACATACGTTACTACCCTGCCCATGTTCGTGTTTCGCGAACGAACGGACCGAAAGGCCCGCGGACATATTAAATGATAGTAATCGTGGATCAAACGATGATGAGTGGAACCCCCGCGAGCACGTTTCGGCGAGCGAAGAGGGAAGCCCGGTCGAGCTCGAAGGAAAAGGGGAGAAGAAGTATCCCCCAAAACGGAAGGGGTGGGGAGAAAGAAAAATGTAGATCGACGCAGTTGGAAATGAGAGAGGAAGATGAAGCTGCGGTGAAACAGTGGAGTGAAGGGGGGAGAGGGAGAGAGAAGGAGAACTGTGGGTGGCCGATGGGAGACGGAAAGTGAGCAAGGTAAGCGAAGGAGTGGGATACGGAGGTGCGATGGTGGGAGGAGACACGAGAGGAGGGATCGCGGAGGATCAAACGGAGCGGGACAGAGCGAGCCGATAATGAAAATGCGCGACAGAGACGGCGCTGCTAGGGACGAACGACAGAGGGAGAGAGAGAGGGGTGAAAGAGCGAGTAAGGCCGCGAGGAAAGCAGAGGAGGAAGGGACGATGGGATAAAAGAGGAACAGAGAAACGGGACGAAAGAAATGGGGACGAAGAGGGGGAATAGGTATGAAAAAAGATCGAGTTTGAAAAGGTGGGGGGCGAGGGGAGGCGGCGAAAGAGAGGGCAAGCTGTAAGCTGGCGTGGGAGAGAGAAAGGTAAAAGTCAGAAATGAGGACGGAGACGGAGGACAGGTATGATTGAGCGAGCGCGATGAAGACAGCCGGGCCGAAGCGAAAAGGGGAAGGAGGGGTGGGAACGGAACGAAGAGAGACGGAATCAGCGGGGTGATGAACGTAAGAACGTAGGAAGGAACGAGAGGCTCCCGTGTCGCTCGCGCTTGCATTGCTTTTCGAAGCTCGCGCGCGAACGGTTCGACTTGCGTGCGAACGAACGAACTTGCGTACGTACGAGCGAAAGAGGCGGCAAGCGTGCGTGCGTGCGTGCGTGCGTGCGTTGCTCGCGTGCGTGCACGAGTGTGCGCGGATCGATAAACACGCGTGAAAATCCAGTCGGTCCTCTTTCACGCCCGATGCTATATCGGCCGAGACAGTTGGCGGCACGGGATCGTTGGTACGCGCGCGTGAAAGCTCACGGACCGGCTGCGGTTGTTCGCTCGATCGCCGATTTCCAGCGCTGCCTAGGGAAAACGAGGTGCACGCGATTCGAATCTCGCGGGGAGCCCGTCGACGGACCTGCCCGCTGGCAATTTCGAAGCATGGTCCCGCGTGTTTGAGGTCAAGGAGAATAACGGAGAGAAAGGCAGAGTGCGAGCAAGCTGCGCGAGGAAAGCCGAAGCGGAAGGATCTGCGCGGGGTCACGGAGAAAGGTATCTTTGCACATCGCGTTGGCGATTTTCACATTGTACTGTCGTCCACGGTTCCGCGTCTGTGCAGACGGTAATCACGTGCATCGCTGCGCGGACAGGCTTGTTGTTATGATTTAGAGCAATCACGATTCGGACAGAGAATTATGGAGCCTTCGTGCGCTCGATTAGGGTGGTGTGAATTTTTAGCGGGAAATTAGCAGGATTCGTTTGAGCACGCGAGCTATCGTACAAAGTTTATTCGTCACGAATATTAATGACATGTATTAAGTTTAGTCACTCATTCGTATGATAGAAGCAATCGAATCGATTCTTGAAGTTCTATTACGCGATCACGCTGCAAACACATTCACGGGAATGTCGGGCAGATGATTCATCTGGGATACAGCTCATTTAATTGGTTAAACGAATTTGGAGCAAAGATAATGCAGTTCTGCACGAGTGTTAGGCTTCAATTCGCTCCGTTCGGCTGGAGATTAGATTTGACGCTTTATTGAACTAGCAATCCAGACGATGACATCACACTTTCATACGAGGCCAGAATAAACGTTGCTAATCGCGCGAAGAGGAGTCATCGAATCACGTTCCCACGAGCTGGCTTCCGAATTGACCCGATCGATTCCTCTGATCGAGCTTGCCTTTCACGAGTCCCCTCTGTCGAGCTCCATGCGAAACCGTAGATATTTGACGATCGTAACGCTTCGTTTCGCGGTATTATTGGTAAATACCGCAAGAGCCATCTCGTACAACGTACAGCGAATAAGGTGATAAATCTAGAGGAGCTAGACGACGTTGACGCGACACGGAATCGTTTATGTTCGACTGCAGAGATCGGCAAATAAAAACGCGTGTGCAGCATTTACGGCGCGCGGCGGGCCTCGCTTCGAAGCGCGAGCCGCTTGGAACCGCGCGCGGTTATCGCGAACAGGGAAAATAACAGGCGATGAAGACGTTTACGATCGTTTCATTATGTTAATTTCGCCGTCGGACACCCATTATGCCCGTCTCGTATGTAACCGGCGTGTCCCAACCCGAAAAATAAAGAATAAACACCGAATAGGTACTCGCCGAGTTTTTCTTATCACACGCGAATAAAACTGTCACCTCCCTATATTCTGTCATCGTTATACCTACACGTATTCCGTAAACGACAGCTCGCGACATGAATAATTCATGGTACTAATTAGTCGAGATCTTCGATCTATCGCGCTGCCGATCATCGTTTCCCTTTGCCGCGACTTCGCCGATCGCGATAACGTCGCTGGTCTACGATAAAAGAAGCGGTGGCCGCTTGCCAATCGCAGGTGAATTAGCTTGGCTCGACTGATCGGGTAGGGAAGTCTGTAAAAAAATTGCGAATAGGATCGGCCGTGATGGTTGTATCGGTAAGGCATTGTACGTCCCTGGTGAAATACGATGCTCGTCCGAGTGTTTTGAATGCAAAGTACGGGGGAAATTGGTGGAAGACGAAGTTTCTTCGGGTATGCTAATGGAATGCTAATAATATCAGAGTTCCATTACCAATTGCTGTCAACAAGGTGGCAGAATCGATTTAGGAAAAAACGATACCAGCGTTGAGAATGGTATGCATAAATTTCAATGCATTACGTTTTATTATCCCAAGCCACACAAAGTCAAACGAAATTCCATATTCATGGACAGGCCTGGGAACGCGGTGCGCACGGATTTTCTCGTAAACGGGGACCACGATTTTATTCCCATGATCGAGAAAGCCCACGAGCCGAGCCGCCTCGATTACCATTTCTATCATGCGAAATACGTCCCATTAGGTACTTAGGATTTACACTATCGCTCAGGAATCTGGGATCGTTATTAGTTGGCGGGGAAATTTGTCATTTGCTCGTTGGGATGCCAGACGTATGGGCTACGTACTCCGCATAGTTTCAAAGATACAGAGGAGAGATAAAAGTAGCAGGGTTCCATATTATTTATTACGTTTGCTTACGTCTTCTTCGTCACGGCACACGCTCTGAATGGAAGCGAACGGAGGTTGCGTGCCGTAAAGCTCAAGAGAACGAGAGCTTTTGCTCGGCGTTCAATTCGCGAGAGCGACGCGCGTGTAATCGAATTCGGCATGCATCCGAGAAATCGATTTCGATAAACGGTGCGACGGAAAATACGGGAACGCGGGCTCGGGAGTCGCTGAACGAAATGGTCCCGTCGAGGAAGGCACAACGCACCTACCGTTAATGAGTTAACGAGCAATTCTTCTTCGTTAGCTCTACACGCACGCTTCCGATGGCGTAGCATCCGATATTAAGTTACGTCTGCTTTTCCAATTAAGCGCGCTCCCTGCATGGAAATTTAAAGAAATCCCTGAGATTCAGGCGGGCGCGGACAACTGAAATCGCTTCGGTAACACCGTAACTACGGTCCACGTTCTCTGACATAGGGAACCAGGATGCCTGACGCGTACGAAGGTGATTTTGACATCTAAAAAGTATTCGCGGCGTTATCACAGTGGCACCACTCACGTGGACCAACCTCTAAGGAATCCAACGGCAAACGGTATGCGCCATTGCACAAACATTTCACTCTCCCAGAAGAATCCCTACGAAATCTCCATTTTATTCCACGGAAGAATGTCCCCCGGCACGGCTCCACGTAACGTTAGAAAGCATCCGCCAGCGAGGACGTTCATTAGAAGCAAGTGACTCCCTTGCTGTACAAACAGAAACGGATAGCCTGGGACGCGTTATAAATCCTTTCCGGCCTCCCCACGTCGAGGCATCGCATTGTGATAGGCCGATTAACCAGCCGAGGAAGATATAATCCCTCGGTTCGACTCGTAGGGAACGTAATGCATGAGCCATATCGGCGTGTACGATATTACGTTTATTACGCGTTACACCGATACGCGGAGGACCGAGTGGCGCCAACCAGCCGGGCCTCCATGTGCCTACGTACACGCGTGTACAACGCGTTATACAGGGTGTCCTGTAACGGGTGGCGGAGCACTGGATACCAGACGACACACCGGGTCGAAAAGCCGAAGCGACACTTTCTCAATCGCGGCTTTGTTTTCGATAGAAATCAATTTGAACGTCGAACTCATGAAGTCAGTGAAGCTGAGGAATGCGCGCATGTAACCCGCGTACTTCGCGAGGTTCAGAGGCATTTTGCTCGAAGATAAGACACCGTATGGGAAAATTCTGCTGTACATTTTTCACTGATCTTTCCACCTGGCAACTCTAGTACATACTCTCGTCGCAAGGCCAGCTAAGGCGACACCCTGTAGATACGTAAGTAGTCACATTCGCATCGCTCGTCTATGTACCTTTGCTCCAAGAGCGTTTTGTTATTCCCATTCGTGGTATACGCCGGTAGACCTGGCCTCGTAGACCAACAGATTAGACGGGCGAATCGAATATTTATAGCCGTCCGTTTTCGTGATTGCACACGCACTGTCGTGCGTGTAGAAACGATGGAAAACCGGGACGGGGTACGGTGTCGCGTTTCGATAACGCCGCGGGAGTTCGCGATTCATTCTTCTTTACGGCGAACGACAGCGTAATCTGGGAATCGCGGCGATAAATCGTCAACTATTCCGGGATCAAACGTTTCCCCGGACGGGCGTCAGAGTTATTGGCAATTTTCTCGTTATTTATGCCTATATGGTGTTGCTTTACGCCTGTCTCGTAGGGTGATTACAGTGCGCAAGAGGGCCGTTCTTTATCAAGCGTCATTACGGCAACTGTTCGGTAATATTTATGCTTTATACGCTTTATATTTGCTCGGGCAAGGATTAGCGACCGTTTCAACTGTGCGTGCCGTTCGTTATTTTCAGTGCGCCGCTATTTCACGACCCCATTCTGCCCGGTTACGTGCATTTTCGGCAACGCGAATGCACGCGCCACAGCCGTGATTAACGGCGTTCCTCCACCGTTGGCCATTATCCAATGCCCGCCGCTGGCGCCAGTCATAAATTGATAGTTCCCGTGGAATTCACGGGACCACCCTTTCGCGGGTACTGCCCGATTGAATTGTCCGCAACACCAGATCAATGGAGATGGATGGGGCCGCGCTCGTAGGTATACAACCCGTTCCTTTCTCTTCTTCGGAATTACGAAGCCTGTTGCAAGAAGTCGTTGTTAGAGTAAGAGGAAATAACGTTAGAGGAAGTCTTAAAATATCCGCAAACCGCAAACTCGGGCTTTCTTTATCCGGAACCATTGAGTGGTACTACATTTCTTCGGTGGTAATTGCTCGCGCTTCAAGAACCATTCGACGAGTGCGTTCTTGAAAGATGAACTGACAACCGAACGATGCAATTATTGGACAGAAGATCGTCTCATAATTGTGCAGGTGATTATGAAAGTGGTGTAAGTCAGGACACCACAGAAATTGAGATTTCTCTTATTTTATGAGACATTGATTTATATTTCAATATTATGAAAGAATTGTTGCAAAATAGCTACGAAGTAAGCAATGACACGATGGTGTCACTTTCATAATGAGCCGCGACAGATCCACGTTTATTTCGATAGTGGTGTAAGTTGTTTGTTCTCTGTAAGTAATTTGTGAGAAAGGAAATAATCGCATATTTTTGTATCATTAACTTTAGATGCGGAGCAAGAAAATAGAAAAAGAAAGAAAACGCGAACTGTATTTAATTATGCTGAAAATATTAGAAAAGTTGGGAAAAATAGTGGTATAGTATACATTACCAAAAATGATAAAGAATACATTACCAAAAATGGCAAAGTTGTTAGTGACAACGTATTTGAAAATAAAAATTGCTTTGATTCGAAAGAATGTTTGAATCTATTATGTTCTGAAGATCGGAAAACTACGTTTCAACACTTTCGTAATTTGGGGGATATTCAAAGATTTAAAAATTTTTACAATGTTAGATAAGTAAATGATTTGACATTAGAAGAGTATATATATTGTGAAACACTTTGTTCAATAATGGAAAAATATTTTTTAATGCGCCCAAACCGCAACGGTCTAAATATCAATCTAAACAAAAACTACACGACTTACACCACTTTCACAATCCCCAGCCCAATTAATACTTCTCCAAAAGCAATTTATTATACACTCGTCTGATTTAGAGCGATAGACATTCGTTGAACGCATATGAAGAAAGTAGTAGAAATATTCTTTACCAAGTACCAATGCAGTAGTATTCACGTTAAATGGCCGAAACGAATAACGTTTCCTAAGTCGTTGCTGGACAAACGTAATATGCAGAGCAAGCAGCATCTCACATCGAGGTGGCCTTGCCTAAAAGTCGGTAGCTTACGAAACAGCACGTGCTGCGGTATCGTCGGGGTGTGTCTCAGTCTCCGCGGTTTCTCCCGTTACATCATCACGAATATATGGCCAGTCTCGTCATGCACTTTCTGGGTGGTTGGCATTCCTGTTCCGCCCGTTTGTTTATTCTTGTTTATCTTTCCATATCCCGCGCCCGAGGAGGATTCATCGCGCGCCGCAGGATTACGTGGTGCACATAACCGACCGCGGGCTTTAATTAACATTCGCGATTATTCGCTGGCACGCTGTTCGCCAGCCAGGCCGATTGCATTAGGCACGACCGATGCATTAATCGTCTTAACGAACGGTTGCTGAAACTCTCGCGCACGAAGCTTCCATTTTAAAGACTTAGGGCTTGGTTGCAATGCCATCAACGCTCCCGTCCTCTTAGGTTCAAGTAAACACGCTTGATCTCCTCGAGTAAAGTACCATTCATTCATATACATAGAAGCTCACGTCTCGAATCAATATATTCCTCTTAATGAATTGCAAACACAATACAGTGTCCCGAGTGGGCAGAGTAGGTAGGTACTTCCGCAAGGTGCATTTTTCGGGGGCGAAACGACTCAGTGGCCGTCTCACTGTATTTGCAAAAATTAGAAACAGTATTCTTGGGAGTAGGTACACAAAGATCACTTGGTTCGTGATTTTCATCCCGCCCTCGTTCACCATGCTCGGTCCACGCTCGTGTTTCCAGGAAAGCACGGAATCGTCACCGCAGAAGAAATGAATTTTCAGCAGGGCGCGTTGCTTCGTACATGCGAGCGAATCACTGGCATGAGTCAGCCTTGGCACCGATCGCGTATCCATGAATTAGCATTCGTCAACTTGGAGCACGTTGAAGACCTTCGGCGTGGTTCACGGCGACCCTGCCACGAGGTCTCTTAAAATTTCACCGGCGTGCACGGCCAACGATACACAGCGGTTGTACCGTGGCGGTGACGTCTGCCGCGTTCTTTCGCCGGGCTAACTAACGCCGTAACTTTACTACGGCTGCTGACTCACCGAGCAACAATCTCATTCATCGAGGAACCGAGGAACCGCGATAACCGCGTCTAAACGCTTTCGCAACCTCGCTTCGGCGAATGAGACAGTTCCTAGGATGGGAAAGCGGTTTAGCAATTAAAGACGTTGATTAAACGCGACGTGCTTTCCACCGTTTCCCGCTCCACCCTCTGCACGTGTTCTCCGCCCTTCCCGTTCTCTCGCGCGACAAGTCCAACGACATGAAGGGACACTCTGTTCGTGTAACACGAACCACGTGACTTTCGAACGATAAATCAGAGCCACCGGGATCCTGACTAATTGGCGCGGCCGCGGATTCTGTGACTCCTGAATCGAGAAATTAATTTTCCCTTGCAACACGATCCCCTACATCTGTTCGAATGTGCTGCTCCTATTTTTTCTCTAAAGTGACGCACGATCGCGCGTTAATTAAAACTGCATCTCGCGCGGATGTCGCTGCTTCTCAGCGACGAAGGACAAATGCGACACTGCTTCGACAGACCTTCCATGAAGTCATACACGCAAATAGTGGATCATCGTCAAAGGAGCTCCGACTTCTTCTGCCATCTTTTCGCCCACGCTTCGAGGAAACAGCCGCGATTCCAAGTGCGCATCCTGATAACCCGAGAGTGATTTCATCTGTTATTTTCATTATGCCCGGCAGCAGGTGGACAGCACGAGCGGTTAGAATTGAATATCGGATGCTTCGATAGCATGCCGTATTTGATTTCACACTGCCAACGCGGTTTCGCTGGAAAAACTTCTTCTGAGCAATCGTATTCTGTAATCATAATTAACCACCACGCGACGATCGTTTCCTTCGAAGATTAACTTTAACAATGCAATTTGAAGGATGTACTAACGCAACTTCAATAAGATTCGCGACGCATTTCTGAGGTTTTTTTTATTGATGTAGCGGAAAGATTTTGTATGAAGGAGGTAAATAAAATAATAACTCTTTATTGCACAGTGGACGTAACGAAACGAAACACATAAGAAGACAAGAACGAAAAAAATAGTTAGAAATTATATAGTACATGTAAAAGTAGAAGAATGCAAAAGGCGGTGTACAGCTGTCAGCTGTTATTAACCTGGCCACTTAAAGCTACTTAAAACTACTTAAAACTAACACTAACAGTCTATACGGAAAATAGCTGTAGCTAGCTGAATAATGTAATCGCGAGTAAGGACTAAAGTCATATGTGTGACGCTGAAAGGAGTTAATTGTTATTGTTGATTAGCAAAAAATAATGTCACTGCATGTTTGAAAAATGAGAGGGCGGTTAGAGAGCGAATTTCAGATGGAAGGTTGTTCTAGTTAAAAGTGGAACAATAGAAAAAGGAGCCGTAAAATAAGGAGTTCTAAAGTGTAAATGAAGGTGACTTTGACACAAATTAGATCAACATTTCGACAATGAAAAACGGTTGTTCGACAGCTTGTCCCAGCGTGCCTGTGAAGCGCATCGTTGTAATTGCTCGCAGTGGATTCGCACCAAAGATAGAGCTATTCGTCAGTCAGAGCCTCTATTTTTCTCCTGTCTGGCTATAAATAGGTACAGACAATTCGTGTCAGCGGTTTGTGACCCACGAGCTGTTTTGAAACACTTTTATTTCTCCGATGCGCGCCAAAATAGCTACCCATTTATTCCTGTACGGTTAACTGCCCTATATTTTTGGCCCCATATTTTACTAAACCTAAACATCCTGGTAAATATACCGCGTATCGAGCTACCGGTAATCGTACAGATCGACAACTTCCTTCATCCTCTGTTATCCACCCTAAATTTTCAGTTCTTCATTTACAAAATTATGTATCATCATTTTCCTTGGCATTATTCAACGGACCACTGTGCCATGGAATTTCTACCCTAAATAGTACTAGTATAATTGACGATCTATTTGAAACACGAAACGTGTATATTAACAACGCTGGCACACGAAGATTCTTTTGATCGTCCGAAATATTTCAAATTAAATTGTACCGCGCAAAATTTGTCAGAGGCGACTCGACCGCAAAATTACCCCTCACTGTTCAGCGACCGCAATTTCCATACAAGAAAGAGGACAGTTGTTGTTATAAACCCCGTGACGGATTTTATGGCTGTACGTAATTCTGCGTCAGGCTGATTTTTTCCTTGCGAATGAATTTTGCCACCCGCAGTCGGTGTTTTTGCAACAAAGTGCGTTCGAGGCTACATCCGCCGCGGTTTTCCCCTCAAACGATTATTTTCACAAATGTAAGAAGTTCCAGGAATCAGCTCCTTCTTTGTTATGTAAACACATAATTTGTGGAAGCTACAAAATCTGTTTGTGTTGATTAAAGATACGTTTGAGGTTACTTCGCGGTGTCTGGCTAGGATCGAACTGAAACTACTTGTTCCATTTCGATCGGAGATTTACGCTGGTGTTCAAATATTTCGACGCGTATGTCATTGAGGAAGGAATTGAAACATTTCCATGACACGGAATACACTGCGAAACACTCTTTTCAACAGTATTTACTTCCCTTTCTGATCGATAATATCTAATATTCGTACCTTCGACTTCCTTTCGTGTAGTTCGTAACAAGTCTCCCAAATATGTACCCCTTTGCAACTACATGTTTTATTAACCACATACTCAATTACAGGGAAGGTACTCGCCATACAATTATCTGTTAAAAGTGATTGTTGCCTCGAAGCTCTACAATCTACAACCTACTACTAATTTTGCATCAGTAGACAGCCGTACCTAGAAGGGACGTTTCTACTGCCCACGTAATTCGTCTGACAAGAACTTTCTAAACGAAACTACTTAAGCACGATATAGAATATCATCGAACCACAATTTCCAAAGTTCTCAACTGCATTCTTTTTACAATGACCGAAGCTAAGTGACTAAATGGTCCACGAATAGGTGGGACCGAAATTTCCATCGATGACGTATCTCCGTTCCCTGGCGAAATTGTTGATGGCAGTGGTGTCTGAAAGTGATCCGGCTCAATCGGCGGTGAATCATAGGTCATTAGGATTCGGTCGACACCACCGAGGGCTGCATTGTCGCAGACGCACTGGCGAATCTTTGAATTAATGCGATGCGAGTGCGCGCGACGCTTATTACGGCCGGCGCTTAATAAAAGCGATTACAGTTTTCATTTCGGCCGATGAATGAAGAGTGGCGGATTATTATCGTCCCGCGCGGAGCGCATTAACAAGTGATTTGACGAACGGCGCATTGTCGACCACCAGTATTGGACCAGTTCCTTCGTTATATGTATTTACAGTGAGTCACACTGTAAATATAAATGCGCATTGCATTCACGAAGCGAATGCTAAGTTCGTTCAGTTCTTTTTTTTTATCGAGACGCCTTTCCCTGTTGCACGATTACCCTGGTTCCCGGAATTCTCATCGTAAAACGTGTCAATTTGTGAATGTGCTTATCGGCGAAAAGTTCTCACGGTTTGCTAACGAGATATTCTAATTCCTGGGATATTATCAGCAAAAAAATTCGGGGAGCAATGTTTATCTTGGATTAGCAGGTAAATAAGGAGTCACGTGTAATCGTTTGACTCACCTTTCTCATTATTAGAAGATACCAAATCACGAGGACACAGAAAGATTTTAAACCACAAATATTCGACTTATTCCTTGGTCCATGCAATCGTTCTCGATGAACGATACGAGCAGTCTCAGATTTCGTTTTCACAATTAGCAACATTCGTCACACTTCATTTTCCCGATTTCACGTGGTAAACTCGTTTTACAGCATAGGGTAAGCCAACCAGTGAATGACCGAATTGTTGAATCTATGGAGCTTTGAGATTAATACTTGAATGTATTTATGTATAACAACAAAACAACTGTTGAAATTGCATTTAAATTTATTTTTCTTGAAATTTCTACAAAAATAATTACTTATTCTTATCGTAATTCAAAAAAAAAATTTTAAATGCAAAACGTGTAGGAGCCCAGAATATGACTGCATACTTTTAATAAGAATTGTACCTACTTATTAATGTTTGCTTAATACGCGTAACTAAAAATATAGGATATTAAAAGTGCGACTACACTCCATTTATAAACATATAATAACGTTTAAATTTATAATTGACATTTCTTTGCCTAATGGTCATTCACTGGTATGCGGTGAATTACTGGTTGGTTTTCCCTAGTTGCATCTTGGAGCCACAGTAGCCTTCCACCTACTTGAAGTGATAGTAACCTTTTGCTATCGCTTCTACTTGGTGCTACTACCGACATTCTTAGGGAAACAAGTATCTTTCCTTTAATGAGATGCTTGCGCGAAATCTGCGCAGTGTAAAGATGTAGAATCTCGGAAATCTATAAGACTTCGAATGCAGTTATACTTGCTGACAACGGTAACCGAATACAAGCTGTTACGAGCTCGTACGATAACGCGTTAAGGATTACTTGGATGCGACGCTCGAGCAGGCGGACTACGCGTTGCATAAATAAAGGAAATCCGCTTAATTACTTTCAAGTAGAACAGTCCGCGGCGCGGTCTGGCTCTGGTGAGATCTGATTCACGAGCGGCTAAGTGGCCCAGCGAAAATCGCGTCTCGCAGGGACGTCGAAGTCCGAATGTTACGCGCGCGATTAATAATAGAGGGCCGCGTAGCTACGCGAACATTGCGAACTCATAGAATTATGAAAGATCCATTGCCATCCAGCTTTGAAAGTGCGCCAGGCTCTCCCTCGATTTCTTTCTTTTCGCTCTGCCATCGGCGGATCGAGTGCGCTCGGTATCGGTCGGTTCCGTTTCAAAATACGCACGCCACGCGATACGGTCGCTAAGATATTTCGTGCATGGTAATGAGCTACACGACGCCACGTCCGAATTCATGATTAATCGAGTAATCGCGGCGGACAGTTGCAGGGGATATTCGTCCGCGAGGGTAATTAAAGGACCGATGCTGATGTCTCTGTTCCTGCTGCCTGAAATATGGAGCCGGGCTCGAGACACGAATGAAAGTTGGCCGCAGAATGTATCCCAGATTGCGTTCAACCACAGCTTCAAGCACACTTCCTTCGCATACTAAAAATCGCATTTGTAAGTGCTCATATTTTCCAGAACAGAAGGATGCTTTCGAGGTTTAACAGAGTATTCTGGTCTAGCGCGCGAGTTTCATGATTATTTCTTCAGAATTTTTTACGAGCAATGAACGTAAGGCTACTACTCAAAGTTTTCCCTAAATTCTTAACTGTCCTCTTAACTATATTTACAAATTTTTTTGTCGTGAAAAAATTAGTATGACATGTCTGTATGAAGACATGAAAATTGTGCGTTTTGCCATGATTCTGTCCTTCGTAGATATCTGAAACAAATGATTAATGAATCATTCTATTCAGTAAGAATATGGTTATCGTCTGGATCGAGATTATTCATTAAAATTAATTTTTCACAAAGTGGCGTCATGTTGAACAGAAAAGTCCGCCAGAAAAAAACGAATTTATCTCTCCAACATGACGCCACTTTGTGAAAAATTAATTTCAATGAATAATCTCGGTCCAGTCGATACCTATATTCTTACTGAATAAAATGTTTCATTAATCACTTGTCACGAAGGACAGACTCATGGCAGCATCATTGAAAAACGCACAATTTTCATGTCTTCATACAGACATGACAAACTAATATTTTCACGACAAAAAAAATTGTAAATATAGTTAAAAGGACGATTAAGATTTTAGGAAAAATGTTGTGTAGTACACTTACTTTCATTGCCCAAGAAATGGCGCTATACCAGAATACCCCTTAAAAGGAGGTTCCAAAAAAGGGAACCTTTTTACAAAATCATCGAACTTCTTCAATAAAAAGCGCTTGCTACGATCTCAACGGATCGTGATGCACGTTCCAGCGAACCTCCCGATTTTATCAGAAATACAATACACGAAAGTATACGCGAGTCGTGAATGAATCGATGCGCGTGGATCGTGTTCGCAGGACCGATCCATCCTCTACGCTCGGTGGAATCGACGTAATCACCCTCGTTGACTGCGTCTCCCAAGCACGTATCCCGCTCAGGATGACGCAACGTCCAAATTTATGATTAATCGCAGTTCGATACACAGGCGGCTCGCTTTCCTGTTCCTTTTTCGGAGCACACGTAGCGAAGCGGCGAGCAAGCGAGGGGGTTTCGCATGCCGTGACCATCGCTGCACGTACGCACGCGGCATATGAGCTCAGAGCTCATGCGTACACGCGCGTGCGGATGCCGCCGCGGAATATAATAGCGGTAATACGATGAAACTGGGGCAGTTCTGCTTTGACGCGCGTCTTAGAAGCCTCCACCTGCTCCGCTCCGCCCGCAGGCCGCGCGAATTTTTATTTTTGGAAGCGAACACTGTGGATCGTCAAGGTTCGTTCCTTTTGCGACTGGACCGTCCCGCGATCGCGAGGTGAATGCGAATTGGGCTCATCTGACGGTTGTGCGTCGTTGCCGCGATTAACTCCGTTCCGACGTGGCGGCTTGTGCGAATTTTTGGAGCTTGCTCGCGGAACCGTCACAGACGTTTCAGTGATAGTGCTCGCGAAGACTCGTGGAATCCTGCGGGGGACCATTGACTGCTGCTCCGCGTGCAGGATAAATAGGAATAGCGTCGTGTATCCACAACTTTGTAGGCATTCGAGTGCTCCCGGGAAGCCAGAGTGAGTTCATCCACTTCAATTTAATAGACAGTCACGGGCAAACTTGCAAATGTTGCGCTGATGGAATGCAACAAGCGTCTGCAACCGATGCCTGCCGACTCATGCGCGGTCACGTCGAAAGTCACTTTCCATGTTCGAGAATGTTGATGCTTCTTTTCCATTTCCTTTTCAAACGATCGCTCGGGATTATCGCAAGTGGCATGCGCCTTGTCTTTCAGAAAAGTAAACAAACTGAGGTGGATAAGTAAGAAATTAGAAGGTGTTCTCAGCTTCTCAAAATCCCCGGTGCCTGTAGTTGCTGAACGAAAGTTCTTCGTCACCTACGCTTCTGCAATATGGCAAACAGCTCCTGAAGCGCCCTGTACATTTTAATGCAGCCTATCAGATAATAATGTTTACTTGACTCGAAGGTCACGCGAGGTATGATAAACGACAGAGAACAGTAACAGATCTTCTGGGAATCAGTTCCTACCCCATAATTGACACGTCCTGCGAAACTTCATACAGTTTCCGACAGTATTCAATTCCACTGAAATATAAATGCCATCCACGGAGGATTTGCGTAAAATTCTGTGGAGAAACTATATTCCCTGCATTCGATTGCAGGTCACGTACACAGTACCTACGATACTCCTGTCAGATGCTCAATAGTCATGCTTATTTACTGCACTCGATGCATTTTTGAATTACAACAGGTGAAGGATTGCAACCCGTACTTTAAAATAAAGTATCTTGCGTTGTTATACGTAAATATACTTTCAAATAACAATAAAGTATGCGAGAATACTTTATTTCACGATTAATGATATTACGTGGACTGTAACGCAATATTATTGTACGTAGTTGCCGAACGTACGCAAACCATGATCACCTCAAAGTAATTCCCTACCTTCCGCCTGTTCCTGCCACCGCAGCATTTACTGAGAAAGTTTTCTCTACCATGAATGTGAAGTGGCAGGATGAGAGAAACAAGGCCTCTCTTAATTTAATAAGGAACGAATTATTTATGCGTTTTTATATGAATGCAACAACGCCATTGAGCTACTTAAAAATGATAAAAAGTAACCCTGTAATGTTAAAATCAATAAAAAATATGTTTGGAAGAAATAAAAACTAATAAGATTAAAATGTACTTGTTGACTTTTCGAGCGTACTTTTTTATGCTCCACGAAAGCAAATTTACGTTATTTTTCCTGTAAAGAAAGGCGACAACCCTAAGTGACAGTCCAGAAGGAACGAGGATCTTCAAAAGATCAGTGCCTCTGAACCGATATCAGATAATGACGATAAGCGTGCCGCGGAAACACAAGCCTCGCTTGCGCGTATGTATGAACGTGTATCGATTGTATTTGCTCGACGCATTGTCCTACGTGCCGCTTTTGAAAGACACCTTGTAAAGCGAGTCTGTCATTATCTCGCGCATGATCATCAATTTGCAACACTTGGCGAAATGAACAGCGCCGGGACACCGCGCCTCTCTGAACTCAACAGCCGTTTATTAAATCGTTCCGTCAATCGAACGTTGTTCGCCCTAAATGGCGCGGAAAATGCGAATCATTTCTGCAGACGCGTTATATCATCGATACATCATCGACGATCGGTGACTCGAAATCACGTGCGGTCCGTGCCACCGCGTCGCCTATTCGACCATTCATCTGCTAGCGATTGATCGATCGCCTAATTAATACTTGTCCGTGCATCTGCATTCGCGGTACGCACTTGCGTCCCCGCCGAGAATCCAGCGCGTATAATGATTCCACTGTTTTCCTGGGGAAATCTCTATTCACCTCGCTGCTGCTCGGCCAATAATTGTTTTTAATACAACGGAAGCTTCGGAGTAATGGCATGAATTGCAACTATCTCGACAATCGGCCAATTTGAAGCAATTTCGCGATCATGTCTTTCACTATAGCTCGGACTATTTGATACGGTTACTGAAACAATGATAACCGAGTCACAAGTTCGTCATCTGCTCGAGAAGTTCGAGTTTGTTGCTTTCATCTAAATTTTCTCCAGCATTCGAATTTCACTAATTATTCGGACGTATTTCATTTCCGTCGAATCGCTGTGAATATCCATTCTTCGAGCAATCAGGAGCATACCAACAGAAGTAAAAGTGCGATGGGATCGGTCGCAGAACTAACATGCGAAAACCTTGACGGTGATATTTCACTGCGGCTGCCTGCAGTGTCTGCAATATTTGATATGTACGCACATTTCGTTTGCGTAACGGTTTCCCAGCTTTGCTCGTCTTATCGATTGATGTCATACTCAGACTGTAATAACGATCGCAGGGAATATTTGCTCGTGCTCTGCAAATGTAATATGCCTTACAAGGGAACATCCCGAAGCCGGAAATTCAAAAGATTCTGAAACTTTGCGAATATGTATGAAATTTCCTTCTGATTATAACGCAATTTTTGTTTGCTGCCCAAATTCACTATAAGAGGGTGTAATTTACCCTCGAAAAGCCGGTTATTTTCCGATTTTGTGTTATAACTCGTGAACTGTAAAATAATTTATTCGCCAAATGATAGATCGAATTAAAAGACGTAACTTTTGACTGTAAACTTTTATTCTATCTCTCACAGTTCGCGAGTTATAACAGAAAATCGAAAAATAGCCAAATTTACAGGGGTTAATTTCACCCCCTTCGAGTGAATTTGGGCAGCAAACAAAAATTTCGTTGTGATCAGGTGGAAATCTCCTACATATTCACGAAGTTTCAGAATTTTTTGAATTTTCGGGGTCGGGATCTTCCCTTGTTAGAGAACGTGGAAACCGTTTTCAGGCGACGGAATCCTGCTCCATCGTGCCCGGACCTTTAAAACTTATATGCGAACGAGGCGCGTTGAATTAAATTCATGAAATATATACGAAAATAATATTCATATTCATCGAACCGATTACATCGTTAGCGAACGCGATATTGAACTTCGTGGAATATTTGAAAACGGCTGCATGCTATTTGGCCCGACTGTGAAAGATGCTAATTACTAGCCGCATAAACGACTGCCTCTTTCGCACTCCCGTTAAGTGTGCATGAAAATTACATCGCCCCGATTCTCTGTCCCTACCGTGTACGCTGCAATTTCACGCACGAGAAATCTAACGTTCGAATGAGAAAATATGAAGAATTGCAAACATTATCTGTTGGGTGGAATTCTTTCTGTCAACCACGTCAATCAATTCAGAATTGTAAATGGAGTCTGAACTATGCAGAAATTATTAGAATTTTAAAACAGAGATTTATATGCAAACACTACTTAGCTTCTAGGGCTGGCAGTACAGTCGAGAACTCGAGAATCTAGTCAACTAACATTAATCAAACGTATCGAAGCTTTCTTTTGAATTGTGAAAGAGTACCACTTATTCGCTGCGTAGTCCTCGAACTGATGTTAACATTGACGGCGAGTTGACAGTAATAATCGACACATGTTATCAAAGACGAGCAGGTGTCGATTCATTAAGAAAAAATTCCATCCCGACTTTAATGTAGAACGCTAAGCTGATGATCAATGAATATGTAAATGGGCCTTGATGTAAATGGTACTCCAATAAAATATTGCTCCATCGTGATCGTCATCACAATGTTCGACTGCTGAAAAATGCACGTCGGTTCCCTATAAATTCTCCCCGGATTCCCGTGGAAGCCTAATCTTTCTTCTGGTCGCTAAAGGGTTATTATTACTTTTAATAGGATGCGCTTCGTTATGTATTCTGATAGATCCCCCAACGCAATTTCGCATCTCGAAAATTGGCGCGATGAAAATTTACGTTTCAACACACTCTCCGCTTTTCGGTGTAACCATAGAGCTATATTCGCTTTTTCAAGATTCTGTCTTCGGGCGGTTGGGTTATTAACATGATAATAAAAGCTCGTGACCAACTGTCGACGGTGGATCAAACGTGTTTCATAAAATTCGAGGGGAGAAACAGGAGAGGACTTTGGGCAAGATTTTCTTTAGTGTTCGCCACGCATAGCAGATCCACAATAGCCATTTTTTCGTTGCCTTTTTACTGAATCTATAAATGCACAGGGAATCCGAATAGCAAGGGAGGCGGCTGTTTCATATCTTAGAAAGAACTTACTTCGTCTCTGAATTAAAATGAATCGTGGAGGATTAACACTATCAAGACGAATTCTAGGAAGAACTAATACCGTGGAATGGATTCCAGTCACGATAACGTGGATTTGAATTTGTTTTCGCTCCTATGTATACACTGCTCTAAGGAAAGCATTCGTTGAATACAGTTTGAGAATTATCTCGTTCGAACATCGTGCGATCGGTGTACCGGAATCGAAGGATGATTAATCATTTCCCTGAATAATCGCTTAATTCATGATTAATTCTATCCACTCTTATCACTTAAACGGAGCTTAACAGTCTTCTCAACGCACAGCAATTCTTTTGGGAATATAAACGCGCTGGATAGCGGAGCAAATATTTCAACAGATTTTCAACCTGCTCATTTGTCGTCCAGCAACCTATAAATCCATAAGAATGCTGATTTTTCAATATATTTATGGTCCTGCCTCGATCATCTGTGCCTCGTAAAATAAATAACGACCGTGTGCCGCTGTATAACCATGCGTGCACTGTCATCGCTAATTTTCTTTCCCATTGCCGCGGTAGGGAAATGTTAATTGAACAGGTTTTGTTCCACGCCCTTTCCACTCTAACCGAATCGCCCGATCAGCTCACGAAACCTGCCTGCTTCGATAAAACCGTCAACATTCGGACTGCCTGAAATTTACGCGCTACAAATTCCGCGCGATTCCTCATCCTCGGCTTGGCCGCATTCGACGCTTCTCGCGCTGCACGGCGACAAGATGCACGGAGATTTTCGTGGTCGAAAACGTGGCCGATGCTCACCCTCGAAGTGCTGAACTTCAAAACTCGCCTGGCGGTATATGACACGCTGCTGATGCTGGTCGTAACGTAATACAGAGCTCCAAGAACTCGCTGAGAACGTGCTCTAATGGACGCGTAAATCCGCCTACTGTACACTGTAAACAGCTGCAAGAATGTCTGATGTAAGACGGTGTCTGATAGCTTCGATTGTCTTTCCAGCCTCGCGACTAGTTTTCGAGATGATCATCGTGGCCATATTTTTGCGGGGAATTATTACGCCTACCCCGAGTGACACCTACTCAAATGGTTCTATCTTTGAACGAAGGTGCCTGAAATGCTTGAAAATCATTTAAACGTTAGTGGGAGGATCGCTGGATACCTAGCAGTGATATTTCGATACTAGATCGCCTGCCAAACCTCCAAGCTAGTTCACCGCTAAATGTGTATCAACACGTTGTGAAGTGTCAGAGGCAGATGGCTCCACCCGCTTGTCTGTCTTCCGTTTGGGCACGGGCATCGAGGACTAACTATTCCGATACTCTATTACTGCCTGGAGCAGAGTGAGTACACTGAAAATTCTCAACCTTTCCGAATTCTTAAAGTAGCTTGACCAGTTGTCGATTCGAGCTGCTCGAGCATTGAAACTTCTCGAAGCAACAAGCGAGGAATTTATTAAGTCGACGGCGTGTACACATCGATCATGATACTAAGCTCGCAGCAACGAGCCGGCGAGTTGTAATGAGACCCACGAACGAAAGCGTGAGGCCGGAGAAAGTAGACACGTAGGTAGAAAAAGATCTTGTAGACACATTAGCGCACGACGATCACGGGAAGTGCGCTTTGACGATGCATGCGTATTATGACGCGCTCTGACGACTGCCGCTATGCGGTACATTCGGATATTGCTCTGCGAATTCGGGAGCCATTTCTTTGCTTAAGAGGCTCGCGGAATCCTGGCCGGGGCTTAAAACCGGCGGCGAAGGAGGCATCGTCGATATTACCCGCGGTGGTTTCTCGTTTTATCGCCGTTCGACGTCATCCCATGCAATATCACTCCGACCCTCCCGCTTTAATGAAGATATACGAAAGCGATAAACGTTGCGACAGGACGTGAAATACACCTTTCGCCGGTGTGCGCCGATAAATTCGCGGCCGCGGAGTTACGTAAAGTCACGTGCTGACGGGACGCGTGTGATTTTAATGCTCCCGCTAAGACAACACCCAATCAATAGCCGTTGACTCCGATAAAGTGTTTGCGCAGCAGCTACTTAGCGCTGGATCTCAAGATGTTTCCTCCTAGGCGAATAATTCTTTAAGAATACTCCAACGATATCAATCGTCGTTGGCTTTCATTCCTGACTTTAAGCTTTCGCTACGTCTGCATAACACTTCAATAAACATCACATTCAATAGTCTACTACAATGATTTGGTTCCTTAAAGGGGGAGGCCTGTCTAGTAATTTTCGAAAAATCGATTTTTCGATTTTTATATTTTCTTGAAGTATCTACATCTTGAAAATATTCCCTGGAAGTGTTAATCCGACCAAAATTGACAAAGTTATACGAGTGTAAGTAGGTGTTCCTCGGTGCAGCGCTCAGACCCAAAACTTTAAACGCGTTTTTCTCAAACTCATGTTTTCAAAGTCGGTGACACACATACCTAAAGAATTAATGAACCGATTGACTCGAGGCTTTGCAGGCTTATTTTGGGGTTAAAAATCTAAGCGCTATCGAAAGCTTTTCCTTTTTTCTTCGCCTAGATTTTTTTTTACACTTACGAGCGATTTTTTGCCAGATATCAATGCTTCAACACAGTCGCTATTTTGTCTCAAAATAATTTTTCCCAAATCGGGCCCGATAGCGCCTAGATAATTTCATATTTTATCTAAAAAATTTGAACTTTCAATTTTAGATGATCCTGCGCCGAACTACGGTTATCATCGCAAAGCGTAAGATGTACTCTTTCCAACAGACTAATGTTTAATATTAAAAGTTCATCGGTTTTTCTAGAAAAAATTCCCGAAGAAGCATATGTTGTTTTGACCCTTCTAGGTAGGCCTCCCCCTTAATCTGTCGTTATCCGCGCTGTTGTAAAAACTACAACAGCTGTGAATTATTTTTTTTCTTCCACCTAGAGCGACCAATCGGTTTTGAACCCTTTTCTAATCCTCTAGCTATGCCTTCTGCACTTTGTGAAAAATCGCCGCCTCTTTTATTCCAGTTTTTGAGTCTGGATGTACAGGCGTTGAAGAGAAAAACTGGTCATTTTGTAGAAAGGACAACGCGCGTGTAAAAGTTCATTGGCAAAACACATTCCAAAGTGCAACTATTGTGTAAAAGGTGTCACCAGAGTAATGAAAACGAATAAAAAAATACTTATTTATAATACTAATCGTTTACTCTGTCCCGTCTTTTTTAAAGACAACTACATCGCTTCTTAGTTTTTAATATAGAATTATTTTTAAACGGAAGTCGTATTTTTAACTTAAAAAAAATCAGAATACCAAATAAAACAAAGAACAGATAAAAATTTAAAAAGAAACACGATAAAATCAATACTCCACTCCACAGCGATGTAATTGTCTACTTAGCTGTGAATATTTCTTTGCGAGACGTAGAATCCATATTCCTGGAGTATGTTTGAGAAAGCATACGTGAGTTCGTGTGGCTCTGGCGGACCACCGGTGTTGTGAAATGTGGCGCCAGCTCCGCCAGGTTAAAAGTATCGAATCAAAGTGTCTGCCCCCGAACGATACGTGAGGGTATCGACAACGAACAGGGTAAATATTACTGCGGGATGTTTATCGATTCCCCCGATTCTTATTTGTATTACAAGCTCGAACAAATTCCGAGCCATTATCGCTGCGTGACGATAAATCGCCGTTTATGAGAAGGCCGGTGGGTGAATTATCGCGGGGCTTATCCGCGCTTGTACTAGGCGCGAAAAAACTTGCGGGAGAGTTATAATATTGCACTTATAGTGCGCGCTCATGTTGGATTACCATAAGTATGAGGTGCAACGCGAGTACACACTGGCCGGCGCTCATTTACGTTTAACAGCCCTCCATCGTGTATAATCTTATTCGGAGTTTAAGGTTAATTGGCATAGCCTTGCGCCCGCGCGCTTATTTACCATCGCGCAATCACAAATCTCCGTTTCAGACGGGAATTATCGATCGTAAATTACTCTGCACATTGTACGCCCGGCCCCGCGTGTACTTACGGTTGTTCGTTCCGCGAACACGAAATGTTAATGGGGTCCTTATTCGACAGCAGCGAAAGGGAACACGTTTTTACACAGGCTCTGCTGAAAGAAAGAAACCATAAGCTTAATCTCTTAATTTCCTGTCGCGAAAAATCAACCGCAGTCTTATCCGTCTGAGGTCTTTACACGATAACAATTAAACGAAAAGCACTTGTCCGTAAAGTTAAAACCAACAGATATTCCTTGCCCGTAAACTAGGAAGCGCGTTGAGGTAACAATTGCTCCTGCAACTGCACGGGCTTTCCAAATGGCAACGATAGTTTTAAGTGGAGAGGCAAAGGTGACGGACAATTGGAACCTCGAGGTACCGCACCTATAGTATCGGAAGCAAACGGTCGAAGTGGGGGTCCAGAGAAATCGAATCGGTTTTCCGTGTCAAGCAATGGTCATTTCATTCTGGGTTGCGACCTGCATTAAGTACGTCGACGAGCTTACTTCGAGGCGGATAATTACGCGGACGATTACGGGCGTCGTATAAGTCGCCCTCGGAGCCGCGGCGTAACTCAATTTAAGGTGAAATAAATCTTGATACGTGTGACGAATCACGTGGAACCGGTGAGAGATCGTCACCGGGATGCGTCATGAGGCGTGCACCGACCCATCGTTGCCCGTCTGTTTATTATTGCCGGCGGAAATAAAAGTAATGCGAATATACGTACGGCTGCCTATGACATCAGCCGGCCAATCAATCCGTTTTGCATCATGATGCATGAAGCGCATCGGATGAATGCCATGTGAGAATATCGCTGGTATCATCTGGGTGTGGGCGCCACGAACTTGGCCTGCGGATCCTCCTCTGTGCAATTATGCGCCTGTCTGTTCGGCACAGTTCACACTCTACTAGTCGCGTTCGAATCATGAGCTTTCCCTCCGTAGCGCAGTACGCTTCTAAAGCAGTGGCGCAATGTTTACAGGCATACTCTGCGTAACAATAAGCATAGATACGCGAACTTCTTGTTTCTTAGTTATAGCCTGGTTCTGCGAACGCAGGTTCTACGAGGCATTGCGAACAACAACGGACTAGCCGGCATATTTGTCGCGAAATTGAGTTAGTAGCGGTAATGTATTCCAGTATGCTGTACTAATCGTATAAAATAGGAAAGATTCATTTTTTTCTCAATCTCGGTTAGTCCGATCTTGTTCTCAATGCCTCATATACATATGTATAGTACCAGCGGCCGTAGCCGTGATGGAAAACACTGGTTCTCGTTAGACCACCGAAGTTAAGCATCACGGGGCGGTGTACTGGGGAAAGATGGGAGACCACTTTTCTCCCGGTGCGCTGCTGCTGCTGGGACCCGAAGGAGAGAGGAGAGAACAAAAAAATGGGACTATAGTTCGTTGGACAATATAAGCAAAAATAAGCTTGAAACGCCATCCTGCTTAGAACACAGGAAAACAATAAAAACAAACAAACAACAACATGTGTATAGTAAGCTACAGGAAGAGACCACAACGTTTAACCAAATTATTAACTACAACTACTGTTTTTAAACAAATAAAACGCGATTTTTTGGCGAAAAGTATTTTAAAAGTTCCGTCATTTTTGAAAAATGCGTTTCTTTTTACATCATTTGTGTTTCATATTCTTACAATTGGCACATAAATTAAAAAAAAATTATTGGTCTGTTTCACATAACTACCAGAAACGCTACAGACACGAAAAAAACCTATTTCAGATACTGCTCTATTTCTTTTGTATTTATTCTAATTTTACTGTTATAAACATTTGTATTACTTGTTATAATGTTAAATAAAGTACACTTAAACTCACGAAAGGATTAGCGCATTGGTATCTTTGCAAAAAAATTCTTAAAAAATGATACAAAAATAAGCCGTTTATATGGGCTTCTCCCTTAAGATACATATGAATTTTAGTAATCAGTTGAGTTCCCATCTACAATGGTCAATCCTCATACACCCCCCAGCATTAACTCAATAACGAAATAGCAAGTTTAAAATGAAATCGCAAACTGTGCCTCGAAACTGACAGGTAAGCAGAATTGTGCCAAATGTAACACTCTAACAAGCGCTTCAGCGCTCGAGCCGCGAAGCAGTCTAATTCAGCCGCGTTGCCTTCGCGATCAACAACTATTCCACTCGCGACGCAGCTGATGTCAGCGGGAACCTGTAAATTTTCCGAAACGATCGTCCAACGAAACTTTATCGTCGCCCGAGCGAAGGGTTCAGCGGGTGAGAATAAATTCGGCATAAACACGTGTTAAACAACGATCGCCACCGGGTGCACCCACCAACTGTCATGCACAGTTACTCGCGCCCAGTAAATGCACTTGCGTTTGCTCGTGACACCGCATTACGCTTAGTGGCCGAGCTTTCGCGCGTGATGTATCGATGTCGTTTCTGCTCGAGCACGGTAACGATACGGCGATTCGATGGGTTTACACGTGCAACGCGTTCTGTAAGGCATTGGTCTTAATAGAATGCGCGATACGCTTTTTCATGCTGACGTAAGGGATCTGCGTTTTAAAGGACAATGCTGTGTATTTCCGCAAGCAGAAGTATCGAGTAGCTGATCGATCCCTGCAATATCGTCACAGATTTTGTTTAGATACCAAAGTTTATTAAATACCGCTACTTGGTTCGCAGATGATAGAACCTTCGTTGGAGATTCATTGGTTCGTGCAGTCCTGGGTCTAGGTAGCGAAGAGCATTCCGCGACTGCTGTAGGTTCCGTTAGAATTGCCTAGATTCTGGCTGTCCACAGGTCTATTCTCGCAGTCCAAGGAAACGCATCGTCAATACGATCTTTTAGGCGGCTCACACGTCGCTTTCCGGAACGTGTTCGACTTCGGTTGCCGTTTTATATCTATATTTAGATTTGGTCCAGCTTGCGTCGATCAACTGGGTCGCATTAGTGCGCTTCCGCAGTACTTATCGGCCTCAACGGAATCCTCCACCATTATTCTCGATCCGCAACCTGATGCCGCGAACGAACCCATAAACGTGTCCAGAATCCCGAATGTTTCCACTTTCAATTGCGAAGATATTTTACTCCGCTCGGCTTAAAGCAGCTTAACTATAATTATTGGAGTTCTTAATTCACGATTCACTTGCTTATAATCATTTATCAATGCGGAGGAGTTTAAGGTCCCACATCTCTGTGGCAGTGCATTCACGGCATCGCCGGCAATCGTTTGTCGCCAGTTTCTTGGAATTCACACGTAAATCCAGATCCACTTTGCATCTACCGCGCGGAGGATCGAATACATTTGCATTAACAAGGTCCGTAGGTGGGCGACGGGGGCGCTAGATTTAGCTGGCTCAATGACAAATTGAAATTAGATGTTTAGGGACAGTTTGATTCACTGCCACGATTATCTGATTCCTTCATAAAAAAAAACAAACGCATTTTCTCGACTTAACGAGCTTCCCGTTGTATTCGTTGAATAAAGTTGTGCGCCTGCTGGCATCCGACAGGTGACATCCGCATTCAATCGTTCGGACACACGTAATCGGATTTCAATAATAAATGGACCTTGCCCACAGCGAAGAAACATTTTCTCCTGTACTCCTTATCATCTTATAATTCACACGTATCTCTGGCCAGCGATAATACTATTCATTCGGTGACTCTTCTTCGTTACTTTTAATACGAATCTTCGCTCTAATTCAAAATCGTTTTACCTTTTTTTATTTTCAGATGGGGCAGTTAACATTTTGGACGTACTTCCTGCTAATCGCGTTAGCTCTAGCGCCGGTGCAAAGGGTGTTGGGGTGCAGCTGTATGCTGAGCCATCCCCAGACTTTATTTTGCAATTCGGACTATGGTAAGTGTTTTACGAAACGAAAACACTCAGTCCCTATCAATCTCTCTAAAAGCGATGATCACGTTTCTGTCGTTACAGTCGCCGTGGTGAGAGTGAAAAGGGTGAAGCTCGTGAGCGAGCACGAGATCGCCTACAACGTGAAAGTCAACAAAGTCTTCAAGGTTCGTACGTCTATGGAAATTCCTCTAGCTCTTACGACTTCCGCTGCCTCACGGCCATTTTATAGAGGCGATCGCCTTCTAACATGGATACGCGTTTCATTAGCAATGGAACACCATCAATCCGGACGAGTTCTCGAAGCAGAATATTTTATGGAGCCCCTCGATGAGCGGTATGTGCGGAGTACACCTAAGACTGGGCGACACGTATCTCGTGAGCGGGATGATAATCGAGGGAAAAATCGGGCTGTCGCTTTGCAGCAACCCGATGAGATGGGCTGACGTGACCAGCCGACAGCGGAAAGGCTACAGGGGTCTCTATCACCGTGGTTGCGCGTGCGAGGTAAGTGAAAAAGTAGTCTTTTCAGGTGATGGTTAACCCTCCGTGGTCACACTTTCTTATAATCACATATTGATCACACGGTGTTCACCTCAGCGTGATTTTTCAGTTAGCATTTTCGTATATTAGAATCTTTTAACTTTTGAGTGATAACTGTACATTCGTAATACTCATACAATCATGCTCTAATAGTCTTTTCCTAGAAATATAAAGTTTGATATGATACAATTTTTAGTTCAAGAAGACCGATTTCCCACGGTTGCGGAAAATAGCGATATTTTTTTCGCGATAAATCCCCATTGGAAATCATAAAGGCGCGATATTTGAACTGAAAAATTGCTCTTGGGCTGTGATGCACCTCGTGTGACCACGAAGGGTTAATAGAAACTTTACATCGCAAATTGTAACATAAATAACTCAATCTATTAAGAAAGAACTGGTCTTCGCCAGAGTAAAGACATAGAAAAGGCGTTCGTTTCTTAAACAATTCGAACTCAGATCTTCCATTTGCTAAGTAACTGCCCTGTTGACTGATCGATGAAACTTCCGATACCTTAGACTCATATTTGAAAGTGGCAGTAATTTGCTGCTCTCTCTCGAGAGAGAAATATTCAAGTAAAGGATGTTGTTCCACAACTCTTTGTGCTCCAGATTGGCTATACACCATGGTGGAGGAAGGGAGCCGTTCTGGAGAGCGTAGGAAGGAAGCAGTGTTTATGGGAAAGCTCGCCAGGTCCTCAAGATTGCCAAGAAAAATACGGCGTGTGCATGGCTGGGCCAGGTGGATGTTCCTGGACTCCGTCTGTCCCTTACAAGAACTGCATCAGGGAATACCAACGGAAACGCGAGCAACAAAGGCTGCGGGAACCCTAAATTCCTCCCCATTTAAGCAGTTGGTATTTCCACGGATACAAGAAAAAATCGATTAGGTATACTGGCGGGAAATCAGCGTTGCTCGTGCCTGGTCACGCAGCGCCGCTTTTCGTTACGATTACACTTGGAAACTCCGTAAGAGTCTCTCGTGGTTCATTGTATCGCGCGAGTAGCGTTTAAACACGCAGCAAACTTTACCGCGTGGTGTCGTCAAAAAATTAATGTTCCGTTAAGAAGGGTTTATTTATTTGCACCAGAGTGGGCTCCAAAATTGACTGTCACTATAGTCGCAACAAAATCGAATGATCGGCAAGTTTCTCGAGAAAAGACCAGAAATCGCTCCTTTGATAGGTCATTCGATGTGATCTTCCTGTTCGGAGCAGACGATTTTGTTGCGATTATAATGAGCGTTGCAGTGACCACCGATTAAAATATTTGATATCGATTAAGTGGCATGTAAGTTGTATTTATTCGCGAAAAGTAGCATTAATTTCTTGACTTAAGTGTTTGCGTCTCTGCATCTTACTGCGTTCTATTTATTGTCGAGTTCGACCAAAAGTATTAATTGGAGGGTTGTGTCAGCAAGTACAAAAGTCGTTCATGGATAAACACGAGAAGAAAGAAATCTAGTTGATACACGCTGTGTTCTAGAGGTCCTAATATAATTTGCTGACGAACACTTGAAACTGCTTTGCATTTCCATTATAAGTTATTCCTTAACGTTTCGAGGTCCGTAGCATTGAGCCCCCCGTTATCGACAGCTTTCCATTTAATTCCCGTTTACTTCCTCGATACAACCTGTCGGTATTTTCATATCTGAATAATCAAAGGCGCCGAGCGAAACTGTTCAATATTCTATTTACTCACCTTAAGAGGAATTATTAATGAAAGCGTCTTCGCTGTAAACATCCTCTGGCAAGCTTTTAATTTCCCATCGCAACAATGCTACTAACCTCGTTCCGTTTAATTAAACTTGGTACGCTCGATTGCAATGTAAATCGTTCGAGCTATTTGAAATCTGAGACAGCGAGTGCAGCGAGCGTAATTCAACGTCTATCGGTCATCCCTTTAGTTGTACATATTAGGCTATTGATGTATATTATGCATTTTTAAATTATTCTCACTTTTCTTTCGTTGTATGTAGCCTTATCTGTGTACGAAGCTGCTAAACGGTATTTAATGTTTAGTGTAGTATCGCGTAAGTCTCTGAATACTGACACAACACGACGTCGAATGTATATTCCCGTGAAAGAAGGCCTGACAGCATTCAAAAGCTACATGTTCCGTTGGTCAAAGGATTACGGTGCTTTATTATTCAGAGGCGGTGTGTAAATCTTAAGCGTCATATTATAGATGTTTTAACCAGTTAAGTTCTCTATTTGAGGGTGATTATTGTTTCTCGTTTACGAGCGGCTGGAAACAAGTCCCTGGACGTGGGTAGAAATTTTAGTACAAAATACTAAACGCGCGATATGAAGGGAGTTACACATTTCCTAGCATGGGAACGTATTTTAGTTTAGTCCTTCCATTTGATAACTTTTGTAAGTATTATATATTACTTAATCGATGGAGAAATAAACGAGAGGTTCGTAGTCGTTCATTGTATGGAGACTTTTACTCACCATTTCACGATGGTTAGGATAGAATGTCTGCTCGATCAGAGGGAAGTTGTCTTTTCCCAAACGGCGCTGAAGACCCAGCAGATGCGCGAACACCCAAGGTTTATCCTGAAAGGACGAGTCTTTCAATTACCCAACTTTAATGTCGTTCATAGAACTTTGGACGTTCTAGAACTTCTTCCAGACGTTAATTAAAAGATACCGTTGAAGCAGTTTCCAACTCACGACTAGGCATTTGGGACGGAATATCGTGTTCCTAGTAACACTTCGATCGACATTTACCTGGAAGTTGTAAATGGCGGTGAGATTGTTAATACTGGGGACACCTCCGTACATCAAACCCAGAAGAAGGTTCTTGTTGTCTTCCCCCGCGTCTTTTAAGTTCTGTCGTATCAGGACGAAATCAGGCTTGAAGGACCTACCAACAGAATATCCCCCCGTTCGTTTATACCTCGGTCGTTAAAATCCACTCAAGAAGACTCGAGATGTCGTCTTACCGAATGACTTTAGTCCCGTTACGATAAACAGCCATGGACACGACGGTGCCAGCCTCGCTCGCCGTCAACGACAATTCCCGAAATTCCGCTTGTTCAACGCGAATCTCGTAATCGCCGTGGATTCTACGACCACGGAAGTACTTGCTCCAGTCGGTGTTCTGGTCGTCGATCACCAACAGAGTGAAGCATCGATCTTTGTTGAACGATGGGCCTCTGGTTGCGCCCGACACTGCTGCTCCCAGAATGGACGCACCCTAATTGCGACAATTAAAGTCTGTGTAACTTCGAGCAGTCCAAGTATCTCCTATGAGCTATAAGTGTTTATTAAGCCCCGAAGGATCAGAATTTCTTAGAGGAAGAAATGAAAGTGAACGGAGTCGTACCACTTGTGAAACGCAAGTCCATCTTCACCTGTACTAACCAGAAGAAGACCTGAATACCCCTGGAACATACCTGGTCGCGAGCAGCTCCGGTCAAGCTCTGAACCCTCTGGAGCAAACTCTCCCGTGTCTTCGCTGGCGACGACGGAGCGCTGGTAGTCCTTGACCCGGGCCTCAAGTTGAGGCTCAGATCACCGCCGACAGGCTGGGGAGGTCCAGGTGGTGGTGGTCCATGTGGTGGTGGCCCATGTGGTGGAGGTCCATGTGGTGGTGGTCCATGTGGTGGCGCTCCATGTGGTGGTGCTCCAGGTGGTGGTGCTCCAGGTACCGGTGGCTGGTTAGTGGCTGGAACTGGCGTTGGTTGAGATTGCAACGGCCGTTCCGGTACCCCTTGATACGATTGGGACGAATCCCTGGCCATGGAGGCCAGCCCGGAGTCTGTGCTTGGTTCATCGTCGAGCTCCGAGCTCAAATCCCCTGACGAGAACCTGGAAGACAAACTATGGTGGTGGTCGTGATAGTGGCAATCGGCCCGAATTAACCCGCTGCTTTCACGTTCTTTGCTCTTTGCCTGACAGATCTGAATTACACATCGAACAGCCAGTGCTCAGGGTGGATGGCATGGATGGCGTTCGGCGATGATGGACGATTGCTGGTTGCTGCAAGTTTGCATGCGTGACGGATGACGGTGGCACACACGCGCGGTTCTGATGCGCCTGGACGCGTGGTTTGCGATGCCGCGCGTGAAATGCGGGTCTGGCGGTCGCTTGTGCTGTTTGCAAGATGAAAATGGCGCTTTCTTGCCCCGTGGGACAATTGGGCGGCGAGTTGGCTGATATATGCGATTCGAGAGCTTGTCCAGCGGCGCGCAAGATGAAATTGGAATGCGTTCGGTAAGCGTTGCATTGTAATCAGAGTAAAACATTAAACTAAACTCTACAAAACGAACACAGCGATTAATCGGACTTCGTTTAAGTATTAGAGTCCCTTAATGACATCCATATGTAAAATATCGAGCTTCAGGCTATGATCGCAGGATACCAAAAGCGATTTTTCCGAACGATCCGCATGCGTAGCATACATCGTGATTTATCATATGTGAGAAGTTGAGATTTAAAAATAGCAGCGTTTCTTCTCCAAGGATCAATTAATATGTGGAATCTCGATTAAATGAAGTACCTAAGCTATGATCTGCCAATTAAAGTTACCACCCTACGATTTGCAACTTGTGAAACTCGAATAATACTGTTAATTATAGTTGAGGGGACGAATCAGATAACCAGCTCTCGGTTAATTGAACGAGCAATCTATCGACCAGTATAATTATACTGTACCATAGAGTATAATCCAGACGTACATTAAAACAACATTGTGTCGAGATTGTCGTTCATTCTTTACGTTCCTTTATTTGTTGATTCAATGAAAAAGGCGAGCATAAGTTTGTCTATCCCTCGTTATTTTCTGTATTTTTGAGTAATTCTATTTATTGTAATGACTTAGATGTGGATATCTATTCAATAAACCCATTTCAAAGGGACAGAGTCACAGTTCTCTTCCCTGCACAGGTTGCACAGCACTGAACAATATTTCAAGCTGAAATAACATTGACAAAAGGAGTAACTTTTTAATAAGGTATATTATACAGAGTGCTTCAGACTTATATCTCCGATCAGATTAGTACCACTAGTTCCAAAACACCCTGTACAAGTGGGGTATCCTGAAACTTCCTAAGTATCTACGTAAAAGCTCTCGAAACATCGAAAAAGTTAGTCAGATCTGCCAGCGGAAGATAGGCGTATCGCGGCGATCTTAAACGCCACGGTCGCGAATTCCTCGAGTCTCTTCAACCCGCCAGAGGGAAGTTCCAGGAATTCCATCGGGACAAAGTGGTTCTGCGCATGCAACGTCACTCGGCCGGGAGGCACTCACCTCCGTTTCAGGTAGTTAACATTGGAGGTGAAGGACTGCCGAAAGCTGGAGAATGAAATGTTGCCGGGTGATGGAGAAGTACCACAGTATTTGGCGCAACCGCCGCGGCCGGTAATCTTGCTGGTTAACACCGACTGCGTCCCCTTAACGAGTACCGCGGGTTCTCTGTGGTTTTCACCTTTCGGACGGTCGCGCACGCGGAGACGTCCGTTTTCCCCGTGTCGCTGGGCGCGGAGATCGGGGACAGGGTGGACGAGTGGCCTGGTGTTGCCCGTCCGATGACCGATTCGATGTTCTCCGTCTCTTGTCGAGTTCCGGGGTAAATTTCAACGTAAGGTAACCCGAAAGGAAAGGATGAAATAAGAGAGGTGAGGAAGGACAAACTAAACAATCCAAGTTGAAATCTGCAATGGGAAACATCGAGGGTGGGTTAATGAAAGTGGCGTCCCATCGGGGTCTAACTTTCGTACCATTATCGATATTAGGTAAATAGTCATACTTTGAGGGGAAATCGGAAAATCAGGTACTCGTATCTTAGTGTATTCCTCAATGCTTCTTGTTATCATGAATTTCACTTGAACAATGAAGGGTGGATAATGAAGACTGAGGATGATGGAAAACAAATAATACACCAGCTTCCACAATGGGTAACACTGTCGAGTTTATACGAGCGAAGGAAACCGCGGGCCGCTGTAAAAACTAGCAGGCAAATTCTACGTGCGCGCGAGATGAATACCTCTCCCGCAGAAATGTAGCACGGCAAAATGTGCAGCTCGATATCCTGCTGATCGATACGGCCGCAGCGTGACTTTACATGCCGCTGGATTTTTACATGACCCCGTGTTTTGCCTCTCCGCGTTCAAGTGGCGATTTCAATTCGCGTCGAATATTGGATAGCGATGAAGAAGTTGCGATAACGAGCTACTGGCTTCCGCGGAGTATGCGGAAACCACCCAGCGAGGAACTAATTGTTTCTGTGAATAAAGGAGAGGGAAAATAGGGGGTCTTACTGATTGCACGTTGGGGGAAAGGTCGTTTTAGATTTCCATGGAATTTGTTGCTCGCTTTACTCGAGACACGACACGCAACTACATTCGTGACTGCAAAGCGGCAATGATTTGAAAATGTTAAACGTCGTCAATGACGGGGAAACTTGGCGGGTAGTTTAATATTTTCCTTGCTACTACAAACTTCAGCTTCCGCCACGTCTCTGAAGGCACTCGCCAATCAGGAGCGTCGCGGAACTCTAAATTAACCCGGCTTAGGCTGCATGTGACGAGTTAGCGAACTGTCGCCGTTCAGTTAATCTCACAGGTCCCGTAGTTAATTGAATTTCGAATGAGTTTCAACGAATTTCAGGCTCCGTTGTGATTCTCGCGTTCTTGCTGACCGCGATCTGTTTACAGCCCTCTGAAATTAGCTTTTCTTTCGCAATAAATAGGTTGCTTATAATGTGAAGTTCGCTTATAGTTTGAACTACGCGAAGCTCGATACTGATCGATTAATGAACCTTGATAGTTTCCAATTTCGACGTGTTCGCGAGGTTCCAAACTGTTGACAACGTTACGAGGCTGATGGTCGTGGAAAGTTAGGGAACATGAAGCTTCGATATGAATAGAATTTGCGACACGCCCTTTTGTTGCGCCGCCAAAATTCTAAAATTTATTATATAAACGCCTAAAAGTCTGTTTAATTAATATACTTCGTCGAATTTTATTACAGAAAAATTCTGTTTTTTGTTTTAGTTTTTTCTCTTTCTCTGATATTTATCGCGAATTGATGTAATGTTCTGTTATGTGCATATTAATATAACGAGACGTCTATGTTATTCATTTTATCTCTCGGGAGTTCGGCTTAGAGTCTAGTAATAATCGATGGTGGAAGAGTCCCTAGGTGTTAGGAAAGGGCAGGCGCGTTGACCGCCCAAAGCTGCGCGTACAGTTACGTTATGTATACAAAGAGGTAAAATGGCAGTTGGTTGCAAAATACTTACCGTGATTAATTAATAAGATCTGTTCAGAGTAGTATTTTGAGATAGTCATAGACATATTTTCACGCTCAATACTTTTTCGAATTTTAACTACAGCATTCTGTTACATAATATAAGTATCAGGGTTTCTTATAAAAATCTTCCTAATAGCTTTAACGAAATTGATTTGCAAGTACCTGTCCACTAGTATTTGCATTGAAAGCCGAGAAAAGCATGATACCAATTGCTCCAACTTCATCGATCAACATCGGTGAAATGTGCTCCCGCGTAAATTTAAACCGTGAAGACTATAATTAATAATTTAGAACTGTCTGTCGTTGGAAGCAGCCTATCTTGGCAAGAACAGATAATTATAGAAACATCTACGTTACTGCTCCTTTACGTACGTCATTTTCAGTTTTTATGTCTATCATTGAACATAGAACTCTAACACGAAACCTAACAGTACCTACATAATCTCGATAACTAAATCCGACGTATCTTCTCGAACAAGTTTTGTAAGACCCTATGCGTCTAAACCTCTAAATCAATTTTATTAATCTTCACGAGTGCCTCAGCTTTATCCAATTAACAGTAGAAGAGGTCTTGATCTACTTAAACGTTAGCCTAGAACGGAAACGAGGCACGCAAAATGCCTCCCACCTAAAAATCAATTCCCCGTTCTCCACGGTTCCCCAGTGACCGTTTCCGAGGCTAACCCCGGTCCCCCGGAACGCGAGGTACCGTGGTACCAGCGGCAGAATGACGCCGCAACCGAGCAGAGAATTCGACGGGTAAAAGCCAAGACTCGGTCCTGTTCGCATACCGGACAACAGTTCAACCCTATCCAGGCGCCCCCGTGCCATTAATCTTACCCTTAAACCTCTATCTTAGGTGCACTTAGAAACATTAAGATCTGAGAAGCTTGTACTCACCTGTGTCGCGTGCGTGTACTACCCACTAGTTTGCCGGTGAAGCAGTGAGCCTCGGCCGAGGATCGCGAGGGTGTTACCCGGAGGGTTCGCCGGTCGATAGGTCCGCGCTTGCGTTCTCCTTATCATCCCCACCAGGCTGCCGCGAGCTAACGACAAAAGGGGGAGAAAAAGGGACGAGCCCCTGTGTTTCCCGATATGCCCGGTCTCGGCCCGTGTTTGTACAGGGTGACGTCGCTCGATGCGCGTCAAACACGCTCCACCTGCTGGCCGACTGAAGATGAAACGTCAGGCTACACGTTACAGCAACGGTCGTGCCCCCGTCGTAGCTGGGGCTGCCGTTTCGAAAATTCCTCTGTATCGCAGGCCGCCGGCAGGCCTGGGGGATGTATACACACTATCCCCGTGCCTGCAGACCACCACTATCACGACACCACGGGGATTACAGAGCGCGCCGGCCACGGCGACACCTTCGCGGTGTTGATTTCTCGGTGTAGCGGGCGAAGACCACTCGACCGGCCGCGCTCCAACGAGCCAGCGAGGGTGCATGAAAGAATTAATGCAGCGACCCAGATATTCGTACGGCTCTGTGGCGTTGCACTTACGGAGCTTTTGTGCCCATGGAAATCGTACTTTGAAATCTTTCGGGAGATAAAATTCCTATTGTCCCGGACGGCGGCAGTCGCACGCGGGTTGGGAACCGGGTTCTCGTCCCGGAATAAAATTTCTTTGTTTCACTGGCATCCACGAGGCCCGTCCTGTTTTATATTCGCCCCGTGCACAATGGGATTATTATGCATTACGATTTCTGGCCCCGCGCTTATTAATTTAGACGGGAGAGTGCCATTCACGGGGATGGTTTTTCCTTTCGTTCAGGTAAACGCACCCGGGAGAGTTGATCCTTTCTTCCTGCGGGAAAGTGAGCCGGGGATATTTTTCCGGGATAAAGAGTATTCGATTGGAAGACGAGCGTCTGGGTTTTCATTAGGATTAGAGTACTCGTCAGATGCAAGTCTCGCCTCGTTACGTAAGGGAACGCGAGTCACGGGTGATTCTTCTTCTTCTTCGCGAATTACTTTTTATTTCCCCAGTGCGCCGTCGTTTTTCCTCGGGAGACCCATTACACGATCGTCCAGCTTGAACAGGTGAAACTGTGATAAATCGTAATGGAATAAATGTAAGGAGGAAACTTTGAATCGTGTCTAACTGCAGCTCCGATTATTAGGTATAATGGCTTTGAGCAACTACTCCTCTTTTAAACAATTCCTCTTTTAATACTTCATCGCGCCGAAATGCGATTGAAGCGGCTTTTTATTGTATAAGCGGAAGAGTGAATTTAGTGGAACTGTATTTTCAAGTAGATGTGTACGTTTTATTGCAGTGATGGATATAGATAGAAATGTTTATGCTTCCGTATGGTCACCACGCATATATTGCAAAAATGCAGTCAGCCGGCGTTTAAACTGTTCCTGCGTAAAGATATCGATGCATCAGTGTCTTGAATGGTTTTCGCGTCATCCATGAATGATCCTATAAGCTTCCTATTGTCTTCGGTATTCGCCTTTGTCCGCATTGTGACAACTTGAGAGGGACCGCGACAATACCTTCCCGAGCATCGCGACTATCGACAGTCCCGTAATTCCGCAATCTTGGTTCAATCGATATCTACTCATTAGTTTGTCCACCGTAATTTCGTAAGTGTTACGTGCACATTCAAATCTCCTCAATATTTTACACAGCAATCTCATTGCAGAATCACCTATCAGAATTATGAAAGAAACTTTAATCAAACAGAGGGAACTATATAACTTATATAAATAATAACTTTTGCCATTTCGGTACTATATATAGCTACCAATACATTACGAACCGCGAAAATCAGAATATCCCAGATTTTCTCTCGCGAGCATCGGAACTCTGAAAATTTAAGCTTTAAAGCGGATGAGCTATCCCTCGAGTCGATACCTACACTCGGCTATTTAAACCGAGCATCTTTCAAATAAGGAACGGCAAAGTCATTAAATCTAAGAGTTAAAACAACCCATCTTGTGAGAATTAAGGTCAGCGTCACTTTGATACAGCGTGATTCGTCCAACATCCGGCAAGAACCTGCTTAAAAACAGAAAACCATGAATGTGCACCAATTAAGGTCATCGTCTAGGGGAAACTAGTTCCAAATTCACTCCAGGGGGCCTTGAGGAAGATTCTAAAAGTCCCCCAGACCCAGCCGATAAGGTGATTCCCTGCGCTGCAAGGTTGTACCGTGCACGGTGCTGACCTCGCCTAGGAAGCACGAGAAGCGGCGGAGGCGCATCGCTGGTTTCGGAGACATGAATGCGTGGATCGCATACTACATCGGATGAAAAGGGAATGGCCGCCACGGCACGATCTATCCCCACCAGATGCCTGAACACCTGAGCGTCCCTGGGGGCACTCGGCTCAGGAGGAACAGTCATTATTGCGCCAGTATAACATTCGCCTCCAGTTCTCTACGACGACCCATCGAGTTTTCGAGACACCAGCCACGAGACCCAGCCACCAACGATCCCTCGTGTGCCTACGCGCTAGATCCTCCGAAAGGGACCCGCGTGACCATCACGAGAACGCTGCTCCGCACGTCGCGCTCTCGACACGATGAGACTCTTCTCGGTAAACAACGAAAATGTGACGTGAGACTGGCCGTTAGAGGAGCGCTGGCAAGAACGCGACACGTCCCGGTCGTTCAGTGTCCTGTGTGGCACGCAATCCGCCAAAATGTCAGTGAGAAGGACCAATTTCCACGCGTTCACCAGTGCGCTTGTGTCGGTACTGTGCCTGATCCTGGTGGCGCTTCGTGTCGATCAGGTAAGTTCCTCGCTGCCACGAAATTTCGCGTACCGGAACACCGCTACGCGGCTTTCTGTGCGTAGCGGAATGCGTAGTGATTCCGCCAGCGCGATCAGCTCTCTGCAGATCCTTGGTATCGAGCGTTTGTGCTTCACGCATCGTTACGAATTTAAAGTTACTCCGTGAATAACACAGCGTCGTGTACGCGATGGTATTCGTAGGTAGGTGGGATAATGGGCTATTTAAATTCCTCTGGCCTCTAATCGAGGTGAAACAGTAACTATTCCTCTAGCTGAACTAGACATTGACATCCGACGACGTTGATCCATCGTCGCAAAGTGATGGTTTCGCAGGTCTTTCGCTTTTGACATTTCAGCGACGTGTAATTTATTGAGCAGGCCTTACCTCAGTGTTTTATACAGGTGTTTTGTTTACTAAAAGTGTTCTTCTGTGCCATGGCAGAATCTTTTCTTGCGTGACACAGGCATGAACAAGAGACAATGTAAAATGATACTTTACGATACCATTATAAATATTGCCTTTCTTATAGGTAGAAGGATATTGCTCGTCGATCTGTCTTTCTGGTATATCTGTTGTAAATTGTTACTCTTCTTCCACAGCACCCGCTTCAGTTCCTACGACTCTTATCATAGAATCATGAATCCTTCCAAGCATTTGGTGTCTCGTTTATCCTTGCTCTTCAACGCTACCATTTCGTTTCTACGGATACTATTTATTATCCAAATAAACAGCACGAAATAGGCGGCATATATTATGTCCACTCAAGACCACCGTTCGAACGGTGGATATATCCGTTCCACCGTCACTCAAGGGGTTAATTAGATGTTCATGGAATTCGACGTGCTTCCGTCCAGGAGCAAGTAGATCGGAGATACCCAACTGGCGCGAGGTTTGATGAAGTCGTGCGGCTATTCGCGCGGCTGTCCTGCGTTCATCACCGTATCATTCGCCACGGGTCCAGATGGGCGACCGGATCGTATATATGTCGCTAGAGTGAAAAGCAACCTAAGGAAAGAGGGATCGAAACAGAAATGCGTCCAGTTGGTCCCAGCGGAGGTTACGCTGGACGCATGCAAACGCGCGTCCGACAATATAATAAATCGCGGAGGGTCGGGCCGTGCGTCTCCAGCTGACTCATTCATCCACCGTGCAAATACTGGCCGCCTCTAAAAACGGTGTCCCGCCGGCGCTCGTGCGATAAACGAGGGGCATAGAACCGCGTGAAATCGCTTCTCGTCAAATGTTCCGGCGTGAATTTCGCGTGGCGCGTTATTACGTAAATTACAGTCGGCCGGTTGCCGCGCGAAAGAAGACCGCCCCGAACGGTACACACGAACGCTCTCGCGGTATCGCGAAATTGCACGCGGAAAGAGAGGAACGAAAGAAAAAAAAGGAAGGGAAAGAATCACCATGGCATTCGCCACGTAATGCGATATTATACAGTAATATCGGGACGGAGCTACGGTAACGGCCGTAAACTTGCCTCGCCGCATTGTTCGCGGTTCCGCTAAAAGTGCTCCGGCGTCGCAATAAAAATTCAGATAGACCGCCGGCCTGGTATCGGCTCGACCGCGACCAGTTTCGCCATTCTCGCGGCAAAAGTGGTACTGGAATGCGTCTATGTGTGTGTACGCGTCGTGTGTCCGGCAGGAGGGCCGCATCGGCACGGTCGTTCGGCCCGAAATATATTGAGCGACGAAAAGCGGGCCCCTCGGGGCCTGCCTACTGCCGGCCAGGAACGGCGAGGGCCACAAAGCCGCGCACGCATGCGTCGCGAATGCGAGAATTGCACAACTATCCTTACCGAGTGCCTCGAGATTTTTTCAGCAGTCAGGATAATTGGAGGGCTCGCTGTGCTGCTTGGAAATTTCTAGAAGCACTCTCGACGATGATATTGAATTATTTATAACGAAATTTGCATGAAAAAGCTGCACTTTTATACAACCTGAACGGGGGAATTGATTTCGCGCGCCATCAGGCGACAGTTTTTATTTCGATTCGTTATAGGCGCGCGTGGCGAATGACGCAACGGACACCCGGTATGTGTCCACAAATACGGTGAGCGAGAAAACTGTTGACACAGGCAGACCCATCGGATATAAAATATTTCCGTCAACCTTTCGCTCGATTCCACTTCTACAAGCTTCTCCCTATGGAAATAATGATTTGACCTACTGCGTTCCTCCCGATGGCAACCGGAATTACGATGTTCGTAATATCGAAAGTGGCATAGGATAGTTGCGCAACGATCCAAATTTATCGCCGGCCCGCGTCACATCGGCCCGCGAGCTTTTGCAGCGGGCGGCACAGCAGGGACTCATAAATATTAATAAAGCGACGTTGAGTAAATTGATCGGCGCGAGGCCGTGAGCTTAATAAGGCCACCTACTATTAGAGATCACCGCGATGCCCTCGATTACACGTATCGGCGAAAGAAGAGGCTTGAAATTCTTGACAAGTCCCTCCGCGAGCGTTTGCAATTAATTCAGCCGGGTGCTCACCTCGATACCCGTTGCACCCGCCATTAAAATTCCCGGCAAGCTTGCGCAAGCCGCTTTCAAATGTAAACCGACGATTTTCAGAGCGTATCGACGGTTTCGATAAACGTCGCGCCATATACGCGATCTGCATTTTTGCCAACGGTGACGTGCTGTAATTGTGCGTGCGTAAAAATCATCCGCGGCTTCCAGGGAGTCTATTTATACGGGCGGCATTGAAACCAATCGTTGTATCTGCGATTTACGTCGCAGATAGCCCTGCATGAGGCAAGCCCAGTTTCCTGTGAAATGGATTTTTTCAATTAATTCGAACTTCGGTCCGCTTCGAGCCCCGTAATGACGGGTCCGCGCTCCTGTATGCCATATTGTTTCGGTAACCACTTTAAATAGCGCGTAGGGTGAGTCATATAATTACTAGCGCGCAGGAAGATGTGTTGGATATGTTTGGGATAATAAGAAGATCGAGTAACTGAGATTCCACCGAACGGGAATAGTGTTTCTACTGTTACTTAAATAATACAGCTTCGCTGGCCGTGACCGCTATTAACTGAAATTAAAGCCGGGTGCTTAATTCTGACATTAATTTGATAATAAGTTCGGGGCACGTTTCATTCGATGAAGCTGTTAGGTTGCAACGGCTGGCAGCGGAGGAACACTCGCGACTGAAATGGAATGAAATAATTCTCACTTCCTCTCCTCCCCGTTAATCAGTGGCTAGCGTGAGAACGCGCAATTAGAAAAGAAATGATCTGGTTACTTAAGTATTCCATCGCGTTGATGCAATGCAAACAAGGCGAGCCGTAGAAAAATCCGCTCCCTCATCCTTGCACGCATCTGTGTGTACGGACATACCATTCGGTGTCCTCGAGCGCGCCGGTCTCGCGCGGCAAATCTCATGCTTCTCATATATCTCGTTCCTCGACTAAACGGCGGAATCTACATTTTCTGCGAGAATTCCAGCGGGCATTCTCGGAAATATCGCACGGCCCGGCGCGACCGACGCCGGTGCTTTACGTGCTTCGCGGCCGCCAAAGAAATCGCCGGAATTTAAATCGCGACGTGCTCGTTGCCCGCGCGCATTTATCCCGCCCTTTGTAATCCTCTTACGTCGAATATTTTTCAAGGACGACGCGCCGAAAGCACCAACAGGTTACCAGCGGCACGGACAGTGATCGAGCGCCTCACGAAAACCACCAACTCCTACCCTTTAATCAAACTATCCCCCAGCGCAATCAATTTTTCAGATCCTCCACCAAGCCGATGCTTCGTACCTCGTCGATTAAAAGCCCGGCACAGCACACCGGGCGAGTCGGAATATTCATTTTCATGGTCTACTAAAAGCTTAACGCGCCTGATAATTAATTCCCGCGTTCAGTTTTATTCTCGCTCGGTCGATTGCCAAGTATTTCGAGGGCTCCCAGATCCCATCCGCGTGGACGCGCGTCTCGTTCCACAAATTTTGCCTCCCCGCCGTGGTATATGGCAGGGAGGTAGGACGAGAGGCCGATTTTCTCGTGGAGCGAAACAAGTACGGTACCGTATAAAGCGTCCGCGCGAAAAAGGCCGGAACCCGTTGCATACTTTTCCTCTCATCGACGTGTCCATTTCGGGCGAACGACCACGGACCAGATAGCTCGGCCTACGCCGTCACCGCGGCCTACGTTCGGCCGCGAGAATATGTCTTTTCTTCGAGATTGCGAAACGGCCAGTCGTTGGCCACGGAGCAGCGCGGAGAACATCGACTATCTGGCCAACCCGCCAGCGACTATAAGCGGTCGCTGTGTCATACGTAGTACCTCGTGTGTCTGCTGCACCGCGAGAATCAAGCACGTCTCCACACGCGCGCGAACCTACGTGCTGCAACACGGAAGCATAACGCCACGGTATTGTCCGATTTTAGTCCCACGTTAGCTGGAACGTTGGCGTTCCTCCGACGCTCTGCGAACTCCCTGGTTTATTACGGTAAGAGAGAAATACCCTCGCGTCTAGCCGTTCTCCAAGTATATATCTACCCCGGATTATTGTCAACCGCTGCTTCATCGCACGGCGTTCCATCGGATCAGGACGATGGGATCCGTGTCTAGATTCGTGGAACGGAAGGTCGCGGAATACGATCGCTGCGTCCACGGTCGAACTCGACGTAATGATTGGACGAGTAATTCATTTGCATTGTTCGATGCCAATGCTGACCCAAGACCTTTGAGACGACACCTAACCGTTGTTAGTCGTGAAGCTGGATTCTACACTCGTACATACTATTTCAGATTCAGAGATATTTATTCGCTACTTTTCCTAGAATTTCACACTGAGTACGGACAGAAATGTTACCAAAATTATCCTCGCGCATGGTTGATTACGAGAAAAGTTCTTGTTAAAAGTTTCAACGGAAACGAGAAGTTGATTTGTCAGGAGTCGATGAAGAATTTTCCTCGATTGGAATTGATAAGTTCTGGAACGATTCAGCCGATCGGAATCACGCACCGCTTCAGTTGCTGAGAGGTGCCTGTGCACCGGAGCGGACGGAAACGGTGCTAATGATGACGCGTTCCGACACCGCGGATACTATGCACCCGTACTACGTACAATACGTGATTTCACCGCTATTCCCGCTTTCATTATTCCCTGCCTATCAAGATGTTACTAAACGTCAATGAAAGTGAATATGTTTAAACAATATCACGGCGCGAGCCCGTATGGGCAATATATCAGAACCTCGCGACGCGGGCAACGAGACGATCTTTCACGTATATGATCATCGTGAAAACAACGCTTTCTAAATTGTAAAATTCACGTTAGATCTGCGGCACGATAGCGCAACACTGCTACTTTTCTGGTTTGTAAACGTTGAGACGCGCTAACGCGGCACTATGCCTCTTTCTAATTGTAAGGTGAAATTGAAGTTACCTTGAGAAATGAAATTGAAGATACCTTGGGAAATGAAATTGAAGATACCTTGAGAAATGAAATTGAAGATACCTTAGTTCTTCATTAATAATACCACGATTGCTTCTTCCATTCTCTAAAGATCTTGCTTGAATACTCTAAACGGAAGTAACTTTGCTCCCGTAAAATGCCAGTTGTTAAACTGTTCCCGACAAAAACTGTGCATTTAATTCTTCAACCATTGGGGAGCCGTTCTATTGCCGCTGGAGAATGTTCCTCAGTTTTCCATCTCGAGGAACGCCGTCTCTAAAGTTCGATCCTGCTCGTGGTTTTACCGGTGCCATGACTGCCAGGTAGGATTCATAAACGGTTACGAGTTTACGACAATGCCATTTCGTACGAATCGATGTGCGTTACGAGCGTCGTTCGTGCGTGTATACGGTAGAATACAAACGGCTGGCTGGTTACTGTACCCGAAGCGTGAAGAACTCACCTCTCCGCCGATTTCGTCCCGGCGTCGCCTTCGGGAGAACCGCGGATATAAATCACGATCCCCACTGACGTGGCTGATTTGCCGGCTGCCGTGGGCAAACCTATATGAGTTCTCCATGTGATCGACGGGTCTCAAGTGTTTAAACTTCCTACGGGGTTCAGGATCCATGGGAAGGAAACGCGAAATGCCAAGCGATTCGAAGAAACGGGCTGCAAAGCTTCTGGGAAACGTATTCCTGCTGCTAGGAGTTCTAAAACACTTTACATCACCTAACTTCGTTCCACCAGACATCGACCACACTCAACAAACATTCATCTTTATCGTTTCCCAAAAAAACGAGCTAAACACTTTAAGTTTCCCCATGGAACCACGCTCCAGTTTTAATACCGAGCTCACGAGACAAGCATTTCTTTCTTGCTGGTATCTAAGTTGGTCCTATTCTTGTTGGTATCGAAGTTATCCAAGTGCCATTGGAAAATCGCATACGCCTTCCACGTCGGACTCGATTCCTTCTTTCGTTTTCTTCTTATAAGCAGTCCGGTAATCGAACTGTTCCCCCAGGGACGGTAAAGTACAACCCCAGCCTCGAAGCGTACGCAATCGTCCTGCCGGAACAATAAACGCGCGCAGTGTGTCGCTGAACCGTAATGATGCCGTTTTAGGGGAGACAAACGGCATGGTTAAGAGAACAACATCGACCAGGGATTTCGTTGTGTCGTCGTACATACTCATTATCCTCCTGATGTGAACGCCTGAACGGAATTATTGGAGTGCTCCACGCGCTACGTCCTCTACCCTTATGGCTGCGCGCTGTATCTTCACGAGCGACACGGCATTATCGCCGAGGTGTAAGTTCGTACGAATTAGGGATATCGCTATCGGTAAATCTCTCGATTCCTGTCGTTACGGCACAGATAGAAGAAATTGAAGTAACATGAAATACACGATAAACTCTCGATGTCTATATATACCTACTATTATTACACGTTGCCTTGTCCTTTTGCCGTGCACTGTGCACTCGAAATGCATGGTTACAGTCTACTGAAAAAGACTTCTGTATATCTTGAATTCAGCTGTTCTAGATTCATTCTTTTGGGATTAAGTAGGGTAAGTGGGGGTATTACTGCGGACTTTTAAGGTAGGTTAACTTTAAAACCCTCGATACGGCGTTCGAATGAATGAAAGTTCCTCCTTCTTTTTTTTAAAGAAAGGTGGAACCTTAATAATTCCATAAAAAAATATGAGGGCAGGGTGATATGCACAGTTAATTAAAAACACAGAGATTTGTCGATCAATGTCATTGCAGGAGTTACCGCGGACATGCATGCATTACTGCGTGTTAATTACTAACGAAATACCAGTTACTGCGCATGTAATACTGCGGTCCGACGTCAGGCGAAACATAACCTTAGTACAAATACTGTCGTCGGTCCGCAGTAATGCACGCACATGGTGTAAAGTACTGCACCTAATACTGCGTTGAGAAATAAAAATTAAAACTAAAATGCAGGAGACTGATTTACTGTTTTTCTGAAAAATAACTCTTACTCTATCGAGTAATAACGCTGCATTACATGTATTACTGTTAATAACAAAAATATAAATGTGTTTCAAGTAGGTGTTCATGACGCCATATCGGGAATCGACCGAAGTTTCGCCTTGACGAATTTCAAACTACGATAAAAGAATTAATAATCACTTTGCTGTACATATTTATTAATAATTATCTGTAATAGAGTTTAAAATAATTTTAACAAAAATTTTCAAGAGATTATGTACTTCCCAACATTAAATATGATCTGTTTTAGAATATCCGCAGTAATCGGGGCGTTCGCAGTAATACCCCCACCTACCCTATTCGGGCCTATAAAGGTGCGAATCCACGATGAGATTTTACATGAGGCTTTTCTGTCACGTGACAAAAATCTCTGCAACAACTAAATGTAATTAATGGAAATATCCGCGAGGGGTGAGATTTTTAAAAAAAATATCATGGAACTTGTCTCATGAAAGTCTAGTTTTACGAAACTAATGCCAGAATAATTAAAAAGTAATAAAATAATTGTCTCACGAGATTAAAGTCTCACGCGACACGCGATATTTTTGTCTCGCCGTGGTTTTGCACCTTTATTCTATGGACGACGTACATCTTCATTTATTTCTAGCGTGTTCATCCTGCTTTATCGGTGCTTTAAATTAAATTCAGCTGCTCGATATTTATCGTCGAAGTTACCTCGTCCAGCACGAATTCTGCCATATAAGTCGAGGCTTCGGCGTCGAGACCACAGAGGAGGAGGATCTCGCCGCGACGAGAGGACCGCTGACCTCAGCCAGTAATAAAACTGAACGCAATTTTGCCTTTTTGCTTTTCAATTTCGTACTTTCACTTTTCGCCGTACTTTTCCGTCTGGCTGCGGCCGACGTTCCATACGAGCAGCAGCTCTGTCTCGCGCTCGCTCGCACAGAACCTTCTTTCTCCTCCTGTTGCTCTTTCAAGACGAGAAATGCCTGATCCCGTTTATTAATCGAGCCGCGGTGCAGACGGTGCCGAGAGAAACGTTTCGAGAGGCACGCGTTCGCGCACGCAATTCATATTCAAATTCGCCGCTGAAGCCGTGCTCGAGCAGCCACAAGATGGAACGTTTGTTAATTGCAACGGTGCTGTAACCATTTTAATGATTTAATTGCCGCGATACTGGCGATGCAGAAGAAGCTCGCGTTTTCTACTATTTCATGCCGCTGGAAGAACCTGGACTCGATTCTACGTTATCTTTCCTCTGAGTTGAACGGAGGGGTAACTGTAACCACCACCCGCCATTGGGAACTAAGAAATCCTTGAGTCTATTGCCATAAATGACGCTACGTCGATACAGCTATTTATAGGCAACTGTATTACCAGAATATAGAAGTCTACGAACTTCCGATCATGTCGGGGATTAATTAAAACCGTACAGCGAAGGCTGTCGGAGTGCGTCTCCTTCAGCTTCATTTGCCACGTATCTTCCATTTAATCTCTTGCGCTCCACCTGCCGGTTATTAATATAATATAATAAAAAAAAAGAACCTCGCTAAGAAATTATACGTTCTGACGTTACGTTATTTCTTATTTATACAGACAGACACTGATATCAATGTGTAATGGTTCAATTAAGAACAGTGCTGATTTAATCGCAGATATAGTTTAAATTACCATCCAGCGTACCGAGCGCGATGCGTTACACGTATCCGCGATTTTTACCATTCCGTCTGCCGCTTTGCTCCGAGATCTCACGAAGCCGAGTATCCGAACGCCCCGGCAACAATTGCGATCATTTTACGGCGATAAGTAACACGCCGGCGAGATCTCGCATGGCGCACCATAATATCCATCTGTTCAAACACCATGGCATTATTGGAACTTATCGTTCATCTATTTCGACGCAGGTGGCGAAGGTAATACGTATCGGCATTTTCGCGGCGCCGAGCGTTTCGTGTAATCGTAATAATTTAACGCGATGCCCCTTTCGCTTATTCAATAAAAGCGCGCCGAGAAACGCGCGACCCGCCCGATGGCGTACGCCGTGCGCGAACCTACGCCCACGGTTATTAAGGATACGATATGCGATCGTGCGCGCGAAACGCATTCGCGTTTACTATTGGTATGTAATTTATGCGACAGCCGAGAAACAAACTCGTTATGAAAATCATCGTCCCCCTTCGCTTTTCTTTGTTTACCGCGTTCCTGAACGTTTCTCCTGCCGCGGGTCTTTTCGCGCGAGGGCTAGCCTTATTTGAAATGCAAATGTAAATTAAAAGCTCCTCTTGTCCATTCCCTCGCGCGATCCACCGCGTCTCAAGTATAGCAAAGTTTTAAACTCCTGCGCGACTACCGTGGTACCTGCGCTTGGACAACACTCAGGCAATCCCGAATTCTTTATCGTCGAAAGGAGAGAGCGGCTACTTGCTCGGAAGAACGAGACTACGTTGATTACTGCTCTGCTCCTGGTCTCTTCCTCGCGGTGGAGTGCTTCGCGCCGAGAATTTATAGCGACGGTGGCCTGGAGAAATACTAAACGTGTGGAAGAACATGCGGCGGGGCCGAGTAATTGAAAAATACGGGGAAGTCACGTCTCGGCGGAACAATGCTGCTGTGTCACACTCGCGAACTGTACTATACCATAGGTATTTACATTACCGCCGACCTTCCCGACGCAGCGAGTATCGCGAAACAGCTGGTAGTAATTGCCCGGGCGCTCCGGATATTCTTCTAGGACTGTATTGTGATTATTGGAGGAAGAAAAGTGCGCGACACGGTGCACAGGCTCGTGGCCATGTAAAACACGATACAGACAAATCCAGACTTGCTACGTATGACCGAGGTCTCGTGAGATAGGACAGGCACAATCCACAGGTTCGATACGTAGGCCCACAGACCTCGCAGGACATGGTACAAGCACGCTCGGGCTCGATACATAGAATCGTGGACTTGTAGGGAACGATAGACGCAACCCTACGAGATCCCAGAGTACGTATTGGCGAACTTGAGAGGTCCCGGAGAGCAAAGAACAGAGGACCTCTGCGATCCATTCGGCTTGGCCAATACCTCGGGATCTCCAATGCTCAATACTCTGCACCTCGGGGGTCCTTCCGAGTCATCCGATACTCTGCAGTCCTCTGAACTTTAATACTACCTTCCAGGGTAGCGGGGCCTTCGTTTCTGTCATGCAATTCTGAAGGCTTTTATCACCACTGCTTTAATTCCGTGGCTGCACGTATGGGGCACTGTGCATTAAATCTATCGAGCATCGCACAAGGACTGGGTACAAGTTTCCTGACTTTACTGGACCCTCTGTAGAATGCTAGGTAAGCTCGGTACCTTGGTGCGGCCCTGCTCGGGCGTTTGTCAATGCGAAGTGGCCGCACGGACACAATACACGCAACTGCAAGTGCATTCTTTGGCCAGAGGGCTCGAACCGGCTCTCGAATTATCTTGCGTGGAAAAAGGAAGAGGGAGAAACCAAAACGTATGTTATTGACCCTACCCTTCTTCGGGCCCTTTCGTCTAACTGCTCGTGCCTTCGCCTCTCTTCTTTCTTTTCTTCGGCAAACACCGAAACCGAAGCCAGCGGCATATCCGTCGAAAGAGGCGCGCACCGTTCCACGGAACGCGCTGCAATTTGCCAGCGAACGGCTTTGCAACTTTTACGCTTCGAAATTTAACGGCCCAAAACGATGCTTTAAAAAAAATGCCTGTTTACACGGGAGCCCGGGGAACGTTTGTATTGAACGGCGTGTGAGCTGTTGCTGGGACGACTTCCAGGAAACGCCTTCGGAGAAGTTACTAGGAAGAAACAAGGTGGTGGGACTTCAATTTCTCTCTCGTCGTCGAAGGAGCATCCAGTGTGTATTTATTGTCCACTGAAACACGCTGGCTTCTTTTCTGTAATCGTGCAATTGTACAACTAGGACCATGGCTGACAAGGGTTGGTGAAAACTTACCATTCGGTAACAGTAAAATTATCGCCACGGTGGAGGAATCTAATTTCTTTATGCATTTGGCTCCGTGGACACTATAACCGCTGTTTGCAATTAAATTTCAATAAAATTCGTCCAATAGGAGATTTCGTTCGAGGAATACACCATTGGATGCCGCATGTACAGTGACTTGCATTAATATTCGGACACTTTTCAAAATCGCATAACTTTTTTAGAATTGGTCCAAACAACTTGAGTTTTTTTGAGAAGCTAGAAGGATTAGTTTGCTAACTGATGCGTTTCGTCGTTTTGAAAAAAAAATGTGTTTGGTTTGAATAGCGAAAAGAATAGTAAAGGTCGATTTTTAAACTTTTTTTTGTGAGCTTGCGAAAATTCCCGAAATCAGCGATTCTCGACCTTATTCTGCGATCTTTAAACGATTGTAGCTCGGAGCAACGTTAACCGATTTTTACGAAATTTTAGGCACGTGTACAACTTACTGTAATCTACAAACGTTTTTTTTTAAATTTTCATTACAAGCTCACAAAAAAAGTTTAAAAATCGACCTTTACTATTCTTTTCGCTATTCCAACCAAATAATTTTTTTTTTCAAAACGACGAAACGCGTCAGTTAGCAAACTAATCCTTCTAGCTTCTCAAAAAAACTCAAGTTGTTTGGACCAATTCTAAAAAAGTTATGCGATTTTAAAAAGTGTCCAATTATTAATGCGAGTCACTGTAGGTGTTCCACGATAATGTGCGCGTAATTGTTATTAATATTTACAGAGAGGGAGGGGCAACGCGATAAAGCTCACGGTCTATGGGCCTGTCTAATAATTCGTCGTCGCACGATCAGATCAACTTGCGTCAGAAGCGATTGTAAATTACTTTTGCGGTGTATCTGATCGAACAGCGCATCGTCTCCTCCCACTTTGATGTGCGAACAACCTCTCGAAACCCCGAAAGCGTGCAAGTGAAAGCAGGCTGCATCGGGTTCGGTGGCGGCTGTTAAATTTACGCACGGTGGAAACCATTCGAAAGAAAAGCCGGGACATGTGAAAGTGTACGATTCGAGAGGATCCGCGGCGAGCTCTCGCATTCCGTTCTATTATGTTCCGTACTGTTCACGGGATAATGTGTAGCTGAGAAAGGGTACCGTTTCTCTTGAGAACAGAAAACGGAGGAACTGCAGTCTCTTCTCTATCGAGCCTCAACGAGATCTACATGACTGCGAGACTTTCGATACGTGTAGTCATGATATACACCTGGTAAGAAAAGTTTTCTACGCAACCTGAGAAGGCAAGGTAGGGCAAACTCGGACAAAACCGGGTATCTGGGTAAAAATGGGACGTGCTATTGTTTTTTAAACTGTCTTAAATTTTCCCGCGTCGTTGCAGCGATATATTGTCGCGATGTGCATTATTTTGTCAACAAAAGATGCTCGCGTTACAAGCGTGCTAACTAAGGTTACATCGACGTGCGTTACGAAAAGTAGCACGTTTCATTTTTCTTACGAAAAATAGCGCGTTTCAGGTTGGCACGTAAAGAAGCACATTTCATCGTTTCTGATGAATATTAACACGTTTGGTCTTCCAACGCGAAAACTAACATATTTAACTGCTTAGCCCCGAAGATTAGCACATTTCGTACTTTGCGGCGAAAACTAGCAGATTATTCTGTTTAGCCACGAAGAATAGCACGTTTTGGATTATAATGCAGAAACTATCACGTTTCGGTGCGTGGTTAGTTTAAATTGTTGAAGTGTATTTTGCATCGAAGAATTGAACTTTTGAAAATATTGTTTAATAAATAATAACTCCATCTAATCACCAAAAGGAAACGCGTATGAAAATTTTAATCTCCGTAATTTAAGTACGGTATTTTAATGTTTAATAAATTACCTATCTAGTAGTAAATAAAAATCGTGTAGGAAAAAAATCCAAATGTGCGGCTTTTCGTAACTACAGTCGAAACATGTTACTTTTAAAACCGATACCTGATAGTTTTCCGAACAACGAAGATGAACGTGCTGTTTTTTCGTAAGAAAATTGAAACGTGCTACTTTTCGTAAGGCACGTCGATATCGTCTTGTGTGCTCTTGAAGGTTCTGATATAATTTACGATAATTAAGAAACTTTAACACTTTTAACAGTGCTCCGGTAAATACTTTTTGGTGTGAATTATGTTAATTGTTGGATATTAAAGTGTAACTAATTAAAAGGTTTGTTTTTACTTAGCCATGTTATTGTCGATAATTTGTAATATTTACAAAATTGAATACTGCGGTAAAACCGAGTACCCGGTTTTGGACACAATGTGTATAACAAAGAAACGAAAAGGAGGAAGTCATCAAAATTAAAACTAAGTCTTAATAAAAAACCACAACTAAAAAGAAAGAAAACCACAAAATTAAACAAAATACCGAAGGATAATGATAACAGTGGTGACGAAAACGGTGAAGACATTTATTGCCAAGATCATATGGTTCATCAAAATTAAATGAATGCTGGGGTACAATTTACAACTTGTTCTAACTGGTTGGAGAGCTGAAAAATTAGACGAGTTCCGTTATTTTAGGAATCATATTTTAAATCATTATTTTTTGTACGTTTCCTTCTATTAAAAAACTTGGATATGTACTATTATTTAAAAGAGTTTGTTCTAATGAATCCCAATTGCAATTTCTTTTTTACTTAATAATATCAAAGCTATGAGATTTTATTCTTAACGTCCTGATTTCCCCTGGTCTCCCCTATAACAATTCTGCTTGCCCCTAGGTCCCTACATAGAATTTGGAATTCAGCTCGAGTTACTTTACGATCTAGATTGGGAGAAAGCGTAGCACGGTAGCAAGGAAACAATGATTACCTCAACGAGCCCATTAAAAATACAGATGCAGGAGGAAGTACACAGTCGCATGATGTTCCCTCCGAAGTACAGTGGCTCGCATTAATATTCGGACACTTTATAAAATCGCATAACTTTTTTAAAATTAGTCCAAACAACTTGAGTTTTTTTGAGAAGCTAGAAATTAGTTTGCTAACTGACGCGTTTCGTCGTTTAAAAAAAAATGTATTTGTTTGGATTAGCGACAATAAAAAATAGTAAAGGTCGATTTTTAAACTTTTTTTTGTGAGCTTGTAATGAAAATTCAAAAAACCCGTTTGTAGATTGCAGTAAGTTGTATACGTGCCTAAAATTTCATCAAAATCGGTTAACGTTGCTCCGAGCTACAAACGTTTAAAGATCGCAGAATAAGGTCGAGAATCGCTGATTTCGGGAATTCTCGCGATTATTAATGCGAGTCACTGTATCATAGAATGGAATGTTGCACGTATCACCCTGTACAATTCTACAGCGCGATATGCACACCAATATCTGGCGTTCTTGTTTCCCTCGCGCGTCGTTCAAACCACACATTCTGTTCCCGTGCATTCACCTTTCCATATAAAATCTCCAGCTGAATATCGAAACGTGCCGGGACACACCGCGTTTAGATATTCAATAAAACTGACACGCCGGATTGGACATTCTAGAACGTCCTGCGGCCGGCCGCGACGGCCGATATATTTCATCGTGCCCCCCAAAAATGTGCGCCGCTTCGCAGCTCGCAGCCGACACTATTCCGCCCTCGTTCCTGCGGTTCGCATACTCGCCCATGGGTGTGTACTATCGGAATGCGTTGAAACATTGCGGCCACGAGGCGGCCGGATTAAATCTTGATACATTGCCGCTATCCACGCGTAAAATTCGCGCGCTCGCTCGCTCATTCACACACGCGCGCGCGCGCGCACCCACTTGCAGCAGTTTCAGCCCTTAAAAAAGATCGGTGATTTATCGGCCGCGCGGCCGATTGCCGATAATGTACATTCTATCGTAGCGAATTACTAAGTGGCCACTTGCCCGCCACGGTCCCTTGTACATGAATTATTCTATTCCGTGACCGGGCTTGCGTCCACGCTGGCTAATTGTTGCTTTCTCCGTCGACGAGCGAAGTCACTCGTTAGCCGGTTACATCGACCCGCGATCCGTTCGAGCGTTGTTCGCCGTTACGCCCCTCCTGTCCCACGCGAAATTCGCCAGCGAACACGTTCCACGATGTTATCTAACCATGGACCACCGGTTGTTAACTTTCGTTTATATAAGCGCCGCCCGGTTCCGTGATGTCACCCGTGGGCTCTCCGTCGTCGCCGCCGTCGTCGTCGTCGTCGTCGTCGTCTATGCTCGCTGCATACCTGGACGAGAACGATGATTACGTCACGCCGTTAATGTCGACAGGGCGTGTTGCTGGCTACTTTTTATGTCGCTTCGAGGAAAGTCGTCGATGACGCGAGTCCGCTGAGCTTAAGTGAAACTGTTCGTTAGTGGGATGGATAAGATTGTTATTTGTAGGATGGGAGAGCAAAAAAGGTACAGAATGATGTAGGGAGTTTCTCTAGCCAAAGGAAAGTACGCTTCGCGTTTGATTGGTAACGATCTTCAGGGAACGATTTATTTTAGCACAATCGCCCTCAATTACAGGGAAAAAAGCGGCGTTAATTCTGTTAAAATTTTTTCCAAGAACGTTTAAGAAAATGATAGCTCCTAAGAGCCTAGGAGACCTGAATTACTAAAATCTGCCCGTGTTATCTGCGAGAGCAGTTCTCTAATAACAGTCCACGCTAAAAATCCTGGCCACCCTTAGCGCCGAGCACGCGAGCGCACGCCACAATTTCGCATGAATGGAGAGGAGTAACAGATTTCACGAGGGATCGAATGTTACGTGCCACGCAGATCCGGCGATCGTGAATCATAGTAATTGCACGCCTGCCGTGACTCTCATTCTGCTTGGGAATTAGAGAACGCGGTTTCTTATGACTCTGTTGCCGGCGACTCGTCCGAATTCCAGGGCTTGTTTTCTTAAACGCTCCTGATTAATTTCCCGAGGCTCCATGGGACTATTCGCCAATCCGCACGGCCGTATTGATTACGCAAAGCCTTCAGGCTTAAACGTGCGCTCGTAACGAAGCCACGATTAGTGCATTCCTTTCCAAGCACTCGTAACACGCGAAGAGCCAAATCGCGGTTTCTTCATCGTCGTCAGGAGCGTAGGATCGATCAGGATCTTGCGAGACGACGCCGTCTCTACGAAGTACCGTCGAAAGCGCACGAAAAGGCAAAGAACGAGGCACACACATCCGCTTGGGCGCATAACCAGGCTTCGTCTGCCCCACTGATTCCCATCGGCAATTGAGAAGATCCTTCAAGGATCAGCGATAAGGAATCGTAAAGTCCACGGACGTATCTCGTTCATCACCGTCGCGTGTACAAAGAAAGTCACTCCCAATGTCCCACGGATAACAGAATAGATGGCAAAAGGGATTACGAATGGCACGCGGTGCCAGCGGGACCAAAAAAGGAGGAACCTAGCGAAACGCAAGGACGCGCGGAGACGCGTATACGTTGCCGCGTCGTGTTCTCATAATCGATTAGCCGTCCACGAGGAGGAATCCTTTTCTGTAACCCAACACGTCTGATCCTTCTCTCTGGCGCAAGAGAGAGAGAGAGAGAGCGAGAGAGAGAGAGAGAGAGAGAGGCCACTGAAGCATTTAGGACTGGTGGCCTTGCGAACGCCTACATCCAGACCTTTGTCTCGGCTCGGAGAGGCTTCGTCGCAGCATCTCCTGCGGCCGGGACCGATTTTATTGTTGGCGTATCCGTCCAGGCACCGCTGGACATTCCTCCTATATGCACACGTGTATACGTTATCCGTGGCCGCGGAGTGGTCCGGCCACATGAAATTGAAAGTTAGCGTGGGTCGATAGCTACCGCCCAGACCGGTCCCAAGTTTACTTGGGCATTAAGTTGGCGATTGGGCCGAGGAAATATCGCCAGCTTTCGTTGCCGGCTGAAGGCACGGCCGAGACGACGGCGGGGCGCGCACAGACAGGCGAGAACCCTTAGTTTTCGATACCGCGAGACTTGCCGGGATCGCCACGCAGATTCTTCCCCGTCTGGCCGTTAATTAATTAAATAATTTATGGACGCGGCATGGACGAAGGTCGGTGGGGCCTGGAATGCACGCGTTTAAGGGCACCGTGGGCAATTAACCGCGCACAATTAAAGCTGGCAGACTAATTAGCCGGGTACGTTAATATTAATTGCCGGCTGATATATTTTTACGTTTGGCCAGCGATCCACGTGAGCAGATACACTCTCTGTCTCTAAGAAGCATCTCCATAGCGAGCAAGGAGATTAGTTTTCGATAGTATCCTGGTAGCGTTAGCCTTTATCTTGCAAGGAAACGGTCCCGTGTCTGGGCATTCGCACCGCAAAATTTTCTCTTGAACAGGGTGGCTTTTGTTAGTAGACTTTCATAGCGAGGATATAGCCGGTCTCAGAGGGTGGTTACGGCAGTGATTCGTGGAATTCAATCTCGTTCTCGTTTGTTCACAGGTCACCGGCCAATTATTGGACAACGAGTTCCAGCCGACGGTTACAGCGACATGCAAAGGCGGGCAGATGACGATACGAGTGAACCTGAATCAGAGTTTCGTGGGTGCTGTTCACGCGAGAGATTTTCGAACGCCGCAGTGCATGGCGCCCGGAAATGGCTCCACGCACGCGACTCTCGCCATTAATCTTCTCGCGCTCAAAGGAGCGCCGGATTACTGTGGCGTGTTGGTGAATAAAGTGAGTACCTCGGCCAACGTTCACGATTTCAATTCGAATTTGAATAAATTAACCCTCTTCACTGTTTAGTCCGTACATCCCACGGGCATAGAGGGTGTCTCGGATGAAAGTGGTCTTTGAAAGGTTATTCTACCCACCTGGGGGAAGGGGAGGGGTGAAAAACATCGCACGGTCTCTATAATGCTTTTATTCGAACGGACCATGTAAATACGCGCGTCCTTTCATCGCGAATATTATAGGTAGCCACATTTTGAGTGGACGAACTTGCGTGCTCTTCCTCCGTCACTTCCGTGCTTTCGTTGAAACTTTGGCAAGTTAAAACACGCCGACAACAGATCCCCCTTAAGGGGATGTTCCAGTCTAGAGCCTATCAAAATAGGTGATATTTAAGAATTAATTAAAGGAAAACTACTACAGATAAGTTAATGGGACTTTCTGCACTGTGTTAAGAATGACTTAAACTATCGAAATCTATTTTTGTTATGTAATTAATTATTGTAAATGGCATTGGGGATTCGTTGAAGTGGAGCCGTCAAAAAATTCATATAACACGGTGGGACTTGTTGCACCTAAACCATTAGCCTGAAATAAGAAACAATGCCAGATTATTAAAAGGCATGAAATTCCCTAGTGAATATAAGTACCTTAAAAATTAAAAAAATTACATTTTTTGAGAAAGTAACGACACTTGAAATTTGAAATAACTTTTTCTCCGTTTTTGCCCTTTCAACGCCCCTAAAAAATACGAATTTTCACATTTTTTAAAATGTTAGAGGTTCCTCCACCGTAGAGAAGTATATTCTTCAAAATAAAAAAGGTTTCAATGGAATCGGATAATAACTTTTCGAGGCATTTGTCCCACCGATTTGAAGAACACTGTTTCGAGAAAAACGCGTTTAAAGTTTTGCGCGAGCACCGAGTGAACGGGTTTTACCCACGCATTCGCGGCTATTCAAATGCCTATAACTTCAGGAATTTTTCGAACTTCAATAAATCCTTTTAAACGCATATTCTTGAAAGGGTGAACGTTCGTAAAACGAAATAAAATAAAATCGATTTTTCGACATTTTTAGACCGGAACCTCCCCTTAATCTGGCTTGTAATTCTTGCAGGACACCGAGGAACGCTCCATCCCCATCGCGGTGAGGATACACAAGACCCTGGAGCTGGCCGACGATAAATTTTACGTTATTACGTGCGGAAAAGCGGGATTCAAAAATGCCAAGTACATAACGTTTATTAATATTAGCTCGTATCTGTGAATATCGTGACGTTAAGCCTAGATATAAGTTTCATCGCGGCGGCACGATAATTTCTGCGCAGGAATGAAACTTCGTTAGTATCGTTGCGCCTTTTGGACGGAGGCCACAAAGTGCAAGAGGCTATTTATGGTCACAACTATACTTTGCGTGCGGAGATCTCCCGGCCAGATGGTTCGTACACTACATCTCTCACTCCATTTTCACCCCTTACATTTAATTGGAATTAACGAGCGCGCTACGTAACGCTCGCGCTGGTGGCGCGCATACCGGGTGATTTACTTTCATCAATCTCTTTCTTTGCAGGAATGTACGGAATTAAAGTGAAATCCTGCTTCGTGTTCAATAAACGAAACAGCAGCGTGCAGCTAATCGACGACAAAGGGTAGGTTGAACGTACGTCTTATCGGCTTTGTCGTGGATTCCCGGCACGCATTAATTTATCAATCTTTATACATATGTAATTCCACGTAGATGCACGCTTTCCATTCCGTTGGATCGATTAGTAGCCATTCGTCAAGTTCCACGAGTAACCTCATACACGAACCGTTCTGTAATTCATGGTGCAATTAACAAATCAGATGATTCTGCTTCCAAAGGAGAGTCGAAAACCTGAAACAACATTTTTCTCCCTGGGGCCTCGTTTTAACTTTGGAAAATCCGGTTCGCGGAGTCATTTTAGCCAATTGTTTAGAAGCGCAAAAGCACTGGACGAATTCTCAAAGTCATTGCAGAACGAGTTGAAGCGGCGCTTCGTTTCCTTTTGTTTCCACCGCGAATTACGAAACAGTCTCCGTAACCCCATTCGTTCCAATTTTGTCCACCTCAGAGCGACCTCGTCAGCCTTCGTCATAAATAGCACACGACCGCGGAATTTGCTATTGTTGAAGCGGTTCATGGTAATTCCGCGAGTGTCACGAACAGTTCCCACCGAACGTACAGGTCCCTTATGTAGTCCCGATAACGCCGATTTTATTGCGCCTCGAAATATCGCACGACCCGAGGACGATCATAAACGATTACGCAATTTTCATGTGCCGCCAACAAAGGTGTCCAGTGAAGGCTCGGGTCATGACGAAATTCATGTACGATCGGAACACCGGCCAGGCGGATGCGACATTGTTCTCGTTGTTCCGGTTTCCTGACAGTCCGCAAGTGCATTTTCAATGCGACATCGCCGTGTGCAGAGGTAAACCGATTCGCTGACTGATTCCCGATTACCGGTGCGTGCCGAATCTGGGTTAGATCGTGCCGTTCAACTCGCGCCGGAATTACCATACTCCATTTGGACGTTTTCCACGCGGAGCGCAGGATCGCCCGCCTAAACGGACCATGCTCGCTTTTTAACGACGGTTTTAATAATTTGCCTCGGCCGATCCAGTGCCGAACGGTAATTTACGCTTCGCGGATAACAGGCGAAAACGCGAACGTTAATCTTCTTTCCTGCAGGAAGCTGTGGCATCCCCATTTGCGAAGGCGATACCGAGGAAGAAATAAAGGGAGCGTCTTTAATTAATGGGCAAAGCGTGAGCGGCGAGGAAGGAGTGCTCCTTGCGGGCACGAGCGTGTTCGTTCTTGACCCTGGTCAAACGCCATGTAAATATTCCATCGTATCTTTCATAGCAGCTCTTTCACTTCCTTACTATTCCGCGATACCGTAACTGAGGCTATCCACGAATTTTTACCCACCCGATGAATTAATTAGCTCGCCCTGTGTAACGTTATCTACCAATGAAGTTGTATTTCATTTCGTTCCGCGATAAAGTTAACGGAAACTTCGCACAACGTCTAACGTCGATCTATCCTCTTCGATAGCTGTGCAAACGCTGTACGAGGACGGCAGCGTTCATCCGATATGGCTGTTGTGGCTGGCGGTAGCGCTCGGCATACTCTTCCTCATCATGCTCATAATCAACATATTCCTCTGCTCTGCGATGACCTGCAGCTGCACCAGGACAGACATCATCGAGAAGGAGCCGTCGATCATAGAGGACTATGACCCCTACCGCAGCTGGCACGGTTCCCAATACGGCTCGAGGTTCGCTTTCGTTCCTTCATAGTCTTCGAAGATTCTAGGTGTTGACTATTCTATCGGTCTGACGACTTTTCAGTGCTAACTCCGGGAAATAACCAGATTAGATACGAAAGAAGGGATACTAAAATAAATTTTAATCGGTAATAACGCGTGTGGGGGGCAAAAAGTCGACGTCAAACACTTGGACGATGTCGCCAATTACGTCCATGCAAAAAGAGAAACCAAGTCATAGAACCCGTGCAAGAAGAATGAACGAAGTATGTATATACATATAGTAAGGGCGCGGAAAGAACGGTTGCAGTTGTACGCGCGCGTCGAGCTGATGCCATGGTGGCTCCCTCTTTCCTCTGTGTTTGTCAGAGCGAGGGAAAGAAGGTGTGAACAAGCTAGTCTTGGAAAGAGCAGGAACGTAACCCGACACGCGGGCAAGGGAACACGGGGTCAGCAAAGGGGTCGAGTCGCCGCAGACAAGTTTTTTTGTCGGTGGCCCGTGGGCAAGGCACTTTGACCCAGTTCCAGAAAAGAGACGGGCCAGGTCCTGCGATGAGCGGAGCAAGGATAGACGAGGTCGTGGCCGCATCCGAGAAGGACAGAGGAACATTGCACGCGCGCGGAAGGGAGACGAGTAAGGTTGTTTACGCGCCGCGCGAAAAAAAGGGTCGCTCGGGGCTTGGGTAGCTTTTTTGTCGGTGCCCGAAGCAAAACAGGTGCGAGCAAGTGCTAGAAAAAAGAGGGACCGAGGCATTGGACCAGTGCGACGAGGACGGGCAACAGAAGTGCGTACGTGGAAGGAAGACGGACGGTGTTTACGCTAGGCGGAAAAAGCTGACGATGCTGGATGCGCGGAAGGGGAAAAGAGGTGTGAACAACTGGTTCTAGAAAAAGGGGCACGCAAAATCTTAGACAGGTGCACGGACGGACAAGGTTGTCGAGGAGAAGGATAGGCAAGGCCGTCCAAGTGTGCGAGAAGGGTCGGCAAGGTCGCTGAAGCGTGCAGGGAAGACGAGGGTGGTTTAAAGGCGGGAAATGGAGCGCACAGTACGCGCTGCTTAGGAGTAAACGGGAGCCATGGCTTGTGATGCTGCGTCGCGTGGATTTCATTTCTTATCGCTGCATCCGTAGTTTTGGGAAAAGGGGGCAGATGCTTTATAATGAGTGGTGAAATTCGGGCAATTAAAGTTGATGGTGGCACGAAATTATTTAAGGAGCATTTGAGCACTCAGACTGCGAGCTACGAGATTATTCAAAGAAGTCTCCTGCTACTGTTGTTGCTCCTTTAAATGCATAGCTCAGCATTTGAAGTAACTAATTGCTCGTGTGCTTGAAATAGTAATGTCTCATTAGCGAAAGTATCTTCAATGGTGATCGAATGCTCCAATGAATCATTGCCTCTGTACAGGTACTCCTTAAACGGGAAGCAAGGATACGCATCCGGAGGATCGACGATGAACTCCACCAGGTCGATATCGACGAACAGCGACCACTACGCCATAGTTCACTCCAGGCCAGGAAGTAGATACTCTGGACCGGGTCAGAAGCATCATCATCATCACAGAGGGCCACCGTCGAACATCGGGTCCCATTACTCTGGAAAATAACGTTCTTCATAGCTACTTAACGAATGCGTAGAAACGAACAATTCACTTTGGCTTTCCGTGCCCCTGAACGAAACTCCGTTTTAACAACGCGATCGCTTGTAACGGGTACTCGGATTCGATGGAATCGCTGCTCACATCGTTTTGGGAACAAGCTATAGATTAATAACCGAGGCAGTAGGCGATAAATTGATCCTTGACACGAAGAGATTGTAATAGAAGTAAGCTGAAACAGTTCCGTGAGAGACGTTTCACGAACAAAGGACGGAATGAAGGACAATCATCGTTGGGGAGGGGTTGTCTCGCGTTAAGGATCACTCTTTGTATCTTCGTGTGTCTTTAATAGTTACTACTAATGTATAATTACGTACACGGAGGGATTCAAAATTCCTGACTTACAGAGTATTTTTGTACTAATATCGAGGAATCAGTGTAGTTGTCTCTCCCTTCTTCCGGCGATGCAAGACACTTGGAAGATTGTCAGGAGAGGCGGAATTCAAAGGAATTTTAGCCAATATGGTATCGAATACGTTTCATGTATTAAAACACTACAATTGTTCTACTTACTGCTAGTGTCTTCGCTCGAGAGAAGGTTTCTTCTGCTAGATCGTATATGTATCATATGGTAGTCATAAATATAGGTACTTAGCATTTTGTAACGTTACGCATTATCGTACTTTAATTAAGAAGAATTAGACGAACGCTTTTTGTACATAAATTCATCGATCGTGAGTCATCCTATTGCGATGAATCGCGTCTATGTGACCAGCGACCACGTAGGAACCTTTTATATCATCAAAATTAGTGTATACATAACAGACACGAGTAGTCTTATGCCGTCCAGTTGGAAGTCATCATCGTCACGATCGAAATCTCCGATTTGTACAAAAATTAACAAGGTATAGAGAATGGCAGGAGCAGGGAATATATCAGGCAACAACTTTGCTGTATTCTTCTGTAATAGTTCAACAAAACATTCCATGTTCAACGAGTCACAAATACATGTTCTTTAAATACACTGGAATTTTCAGAAAATGTCCAACTCTCTTCACTGTATCCCTGACCCGACGAAAGTAGGAAACTCTTTATTTGCTCTGAATTTTCAAATTTATTCTTACTGCACTTACCTTCGAGACTTTCCTTTGGAATGCTTCGAAATCAGGGTACTTTTACATCTGTTTGAACACTCCTAATCGGGCAAATTAATTAAATCTCGTTGCTCGTAAGACGCGAAACTCTTCTTCGACAAGTATTTATCAAAAATAATGAACGCTGGAATAATATCTGGCCTTGCATGACTCGGAGAGTTTAAAAAAAAGGGAACGGTTTCGAAATAATTGCAAAAGCAGTTATTGTACAATTAAATCTCCACGCATTCTTGAGATCAAATTACAAGTCTGCGACCCTGGCTGCCTTGGCGCAGCTTAGCAGCCGTTCATGAATAGTTCTTGTCACGTAAGGAGGCACGCATATCATTCGTTTTGTCATACTAAACACTTCGCCGAGGACAAATTGTGAATGCAAGACTTCGGTCTGGCAGAGTATAATTAAAAATACGTGCAATCTTTCAAGTTGTTCTTAGTTACAAACAGCTAATTCCGTCGTGGGTACTATCAAATATTAATACTGCATATTTCATAATATTTTATAAATTCGTCGACTTTATCCACGATGTTCTAACGGTGTACGACGAAATTATGTAGTTCATAGCTGCACGTTTCACTTTTATGCGTCGTTAATTATTCGGAAAGGATCACATATCCGGGTTAACCGTACTGTTTTCGTTCGGATTAATTGACTGCATCTGAGTACCGCTAGTTTCGCAACTTCATTTAGCAGAGGATTCGTTAAAGTTAATGGTAAGAGCATTCCAGTTTCCTACATGGTCACTGTCCTCAGCTTTTGAGAAAGTTGGGTCAATGCCTCTTTAAACTAAAAATCAGGCTCAGAAGCTTGTGCGCTCCTCCGTGCGAAAAAATAGTCAAGCTTTTAAAAACAAATTTATTATTAAATGTACATCTATATCTGATAACGGAGTATACGCGAATTGCTCGCTTAAATACTACCTGTACAAAAAACACGAAAACTTATCTCCTTGTCGACAATAACTGCTGAAACTCTTAGGCTTTTCGGTCACATAAATAAGTGTACAAAAGTTCGATCATCTGATCCCAGGCAAACGAAATGTTAATACACGCACCATAAAACTTAGAACCATTTAGTGGTGAACGATTCAACAACAAATTTTAAAAAGCAAACATACGATAAAAAGAATTCCACGGCACGGCAATGCAATGAAAAGCGCAGCTGTGCATCGTGGACATTTCATCAAAGTGAAGTAAATAAATTAAGGAAAAGAAAATGAGAGATTTTCAGTAATGTTAATCATAATGAAAGGAATGTTAAAACGACTGATCGTCACAGTGAAATCATAGCGATTCCAAGTGTGGAGAAATTCGCTTCGATATACTTGTTCTTCACGAAACTCCACCCTTCGAAGCCTACTCGATCAACCACCGATTTCTCGCTTGATCGACAACTAAAGGTACACGTTTCATCTTCAACAACTCTCATGAGAATATTCCAGGCAGTTGGTGAAACGGAATTCTTTCCACCATAATTTACGGCGACATTAATTTTGAGCTTTACGACACCAGGAATATTCTCCCCTACGGAGCAAGAAGGTTACATGCTCGCTCATAAATAGACATTTTCATTTTGAGTCCTCCTCAAATGAAACACTTCAATGGCTACCAAATGGTCTTTAGTACACGTTCATGAGCGTTCCTCTCCGTCTTCTTTCATTTTCTCTTTTAAATCGGTGCTTTTTCTCCAACAGTCATCAGCCAGCTAGTGTTTTATTTGACAACGCTCAATTATTAAACAAGTGTCATGCTGACAGAGTATGCTCGTTGGCCCGCCACGATTGAGTACGTATTTTGTGTTTCAACGGTTCCGCCGTGTCTGCATGTTCGGTGAAATGAACCAGAGAGGTGTTTATCTACAAAATGCGGATCCGCAGAAGGCGCGTGTGCATCTTGGTCGCTACTCACACGGATGCACAGCGCCCAGATCGCCAAATGACCGAGCACTGAAGCGTTAATTGTGAGCTGCGTGTAACCGTAAGATGTATCTCCTCCACTCGTGATAAAGGACATGGAGGCACCATGAATAAACGCACAACTACACGCGCGATTACGCGAACCACGCGACTCCAGTATCACTACCACCCGCATCGGGCATTCGCGATAGGAAAACCATTACGTACAAAAGAAGCAAAGATCCAATAAATTACCCAATCGTTGATCCTGTACCTGCGCGTACACCTTTAGCACGACGATCCTGTTTCACTTTGCGATACAATATCATCACCGCGAGATTACACTGAAATTTCCAAGTGAGCGAAATAAATAAAGTGAACGGAATCGTAAATCGATCGTAGGAAGGAAAAATTAAAGAAAAATGAACGCGAGGCAGCTGGACGCACGCGTTACGCAAGGGCGAACGTAATTGTCCGAATTGGAACGCTCTCTACGATCGCGCGGCTGCCTCGGGAATCTCTTTGACACCCCTCCCGCCTTCCTTGACACTAATCTCGACGAGTACTTGAATTCTTATTTTCTCTGCGTTCCACGTATCGGCTAATAGCCGGTGCTCTACCCTAATTGCGCTGCTCGAAAGGCCGACAAGGACAAGAACGAAAAAGCCGCGCGCGTGCTCCGCGTATGCAGCGGGAGCACGAATTTCCTCCCTAACTAAGGCCACTTTAGGAACCTGGATACGATCCAGCGAAGTGTTTTCGCCGCCTCGCGATACCGTCGTTTCAGGGAGCAGCCCGCGATTCATCCGGATCGAACGGATCGAGTTTCCTTAAACAGCGTCTCCCTAATGATCGCCCGATCGGCCCGATCGGCCATCGGTGAAAGGTCCCTCCAGCGGCGCATCGTCTCGCAGACTCCGTCCGCGCGATCTACCATTTTTTAACCCCGACGCTCCCACGTTAAATGTCTCGTTAAACGGTAACGACTATTTTCTACATTATTTACAGAGTTACAAGGAATGTTGGTGATACTCGTCCCAAGAACGGATGTCCTGGATGCTCTACGGCGTAGAGTCTACGCCGTGTCGTGATGATTCGTCCCGTTGCCTCGCCATCGTTGGTCACGCATCGGCCTCCCCCTGGTATCAACGATGACGAAGCGAGATATCGACTGACTTGGGGGATCGATCGATCGTGCGCGGGGGGGTTAAAGCATCCAGGACATAATAAATATCGACTGTTGCCAGCGTGAAGTGATCACCGTCCTAGGAACGATCGCTATTGCGCCGCCATATCCGGCTATCCGATCGAACTCTTTTCTCGACATTTCTTTCACCTATTCGTTGTCCATTCACCTTGTTCTCGGGGACCACAGCTCTCTTCTCTTGCTCTGTCTCTTCCTCTCCCTGTCGTGCGGACCGCTGTCCCACGGCGAAAGGAGAGATATCTAACGAATTGATTCGCTACATCATACTGACTACTTTACAGGAATACACTAAGAGTTATCGTGGATGCTTTGGACCACCTCAATTACTGAGCTTCGTCGGTAATGATCAGTGAAACGAGCCTAACGATAATGATGGCGGGGTGATGGGTGGCAAATGGTCCCCGCATCGGGGGAAGTTTGGCGGCACCGGTGGAAGATCCGCGTGGGTTCCCACGTGCAGGATCAGGTTCATTCCGATTAATATGTGGAAGAGGAAGTGGCAATGGAACAGCCAGTAACCTGGAAGAAACAGATACGATTAATAGTGATTACTGTTGCCTATGTTCAATTCATTCTGTCGCACCGTTTGTTAAATATAGATCGCAATATAAACGTCATGCCTGCCACGAATCGCTGTCCGTTGACAAGAACGAAATGGAAATTGCAGAGCTTTCGGGGAAGATGGCGCAAACGTGGCGCAATGCGTCTCTTCACTTACCAGGATTATCTGCACGGAATCGGAAAATTACGTAGCCATTATTTGGAACGGCGATGGTGTCCTTGGCAGGTGGCAAATTGAACTGACGGTTGAGGAGACCCCTCTTGTCGAGATCCAACGCGTGCTTCAGATTAATCTTTTTCACGTTCTTGTCGGGGGAACGGCCGATACCAATCACGTTGAAGGCGTAGCCGTGCAAGTGGAATGGATGCGACAGGTTCGGTTGTTGCACTGTAGGAAGTAAACAACGAAGATGAAGTCAATTATCAAGAGACGGGCCCTTCTTTAGCCGACTGTAAATCAACGATTTTATGCGGTAAGATAGTTGACATTCAAGACCACGTACAATACATATACGGCGTGCGGAACGAGCCACAACTTTCTCGTCCCATATATATAAAACGTTCGCAGGTGAAGGGTTAATGAGACATTGGGAAAGCGCTCTTTGCCACGTCGAATCTTTACCTTCGTCTACAAGAACCACCTCGACGACAGCGTTGTGGGGTATATCAACCTGATGAGTGCACATACAGTTGGCCCCGCAGTCAGCTGGCCTGTTGTCCCCGTTACAGAACTGTTCAGGCGGGATGTCGTCGATTTGCGAAAGCGGAGGCGCCGGCGGAAACGTGAACGAGATTTCATCGACGAGAGAAATTACGTGATCTCCGGTCGGCGCGACTGAAAGCATACAGCCAGATCACAAAACGCTCTCATAGATACCGTTACACCGGACCGTTGAATTCCGATTTAGCGGATTCAATGGTAATGAACGGGCACGGTTGCGCCAGACAGATGCAAGAAAAAGAAGCTATGCTCTGAAAGAACCGAGCTGGCGGGATTTTGAAATCGCAGCCTCTTACCCAAGAATCGATTATATGTCTGCGGCTGGAAGACCTCTTCTGGCCTGTAGAAGAGGAAACGGAATGGCAAGAATATTTTCACATCTGGACGCTGCTGGAGAATTCCTTGGTCGATCTGTCGGGCATTCTTCAGCTGGTTCACACAAATCGCGTCCTCTCGTTGGCGGCCGCACATGGCGTCCAGGGGATTCAGTACCTAGCAACGACATTGCAAACTCGAGAAAATGTCTTCTTATCCGTGTACTTGTCACAGAGAAAGTTCGCCGATCTCTGATCTACAGGAATATCGACGAGACTATCCGCGATACAAAGTGGTATCCAAGATGAAAGTTGAAGAGAATGAATTCGTGCAGAACTGATGTTTGAGGGGATAAGAGCTACCCATAGACTGGATTATAAAACTTACAACACCCTGAGGAAGTCCGAAATCGTAGGTCGGAGCGTTGGTGGTCGGCTGATAAGGGCCACGGGCGTAGCGCAATATGCCCAACTGTTGAGCACGTGGAATACCACATTCGCCAAGAGCGCGAACTTGAATCCAGTACGCTCCAACCGGTTGATCGGCGTTTATAACGAAGTCGTACCGTTCGCCTGTAAATCAGAGTAGAAGGGTAACGTTTCGCTTTTACGAGGAGCGATTAAAACGCGTCTGCCTCGCGCTTTCCCTCCCGCGGCGGGGCTGGCAATAAGTATTCTCATACGACGCGGCTGGGGCGGGGGAAGATTTACCAGAGAACGAGATGATGGTCTCCACGTTGACCGGTTGCACCGCCTCACCGTCGGTGGCGATCACGGTGAGCATGTGCCCCTCGAACGTAATCTGAGACGGACAAACCGAGCCGAAGGAATTGATCAGCCGGAAACGATAACGACGCCCGGGTGTTATGGTGAAAACCTCCAGGGGTGTGTTCGTCATGAAGCCGGTGTTGGGGTCCTGCAACACACGGGCAGAAGAGCTTGGAATACGAGCGTGCTGTTCGCCGCACGCGATCGTAGCGCTTCGAGGATAATCTCCACAGGCAGAGAAATTGAAACTGAAGATGAGCCGCGGGTAATTGGAGGTTGCAACGTAATGGAGGGTTCTAGTTTCGAGTGGTAAAGTTCGCTGGAGATGTCTAGACAGATGTCTGAAGGAGTATCATCGTCATACTCTAAATTGTCCTTTTCCGTTGATCAGCACGCTTTCAGGTGCCTGTCCAGTGTTAACGGCAAGACGGCCGGGGAAACGTTCGGCCGCATTCTCGTGGAACCAATCGCTGAGCAGGATGACGTGAGTAGTCAGATCGTAGTCGTAAAGGTGGCTGTTAGGGTCTTTGTTCGGCGGTTGACGGATCACGATGCTTCCGTAAAGACCGTCTATTTTCTGCAAACCAGTGTGAGCGTGCCAGAAATGCGTACCTTCGTTGCCAGCCATCCATTGGTACCTGCGCACAACGCATAATTTCTGTTCAGCCTGCAATGAAGACTTCGGAGCGATGATAAATGATGTTGAATTAGGGAAGGAGTTACAAGGATGGTGAAATCCGCAGTCAGCTTGGATTAGTTTAATGTCGGCTTGTAACGCTCCGCGATGAATGATTACCTGAATGTGCTACCCTCTTGGATGGGACATTGCGTTACGAACGGCACGCCGTCGTAGTATTGGGACTCTCTCTGCCACACACCGTGCCAGTGAATGGTCACTTCCATCCCTTCGATATGATTCTCTACGTCTATCACGACCTTGTCGCCCTGACAGACTTGGATGCTAGGCCCTGGCACCATTCTGTTCGCTGCTAAAATACCCCTCTCCACGCCGTCAGCGAGGACACATTGGCAGTCGCTCCAGACGACGTTAGTTGCGTTCGGGGTGCAAATTTGGCATGCACTGTGGACCAAAGGGAACGGAACAATAAGAATCAATGCGACGTAATTTGCTGTTCAACTGAAGCTTCTTCTACTTTAAGTTACCGCTTGACTAAGTAGAATTGAATCTTTAGGTCTGAAGCTAGGTTTTCCCAATACTCTTCTAAAGATCTTCTTGAATTTTTGCAAGAACTACACATCGCTATGCCATTTGCTGGTGATAAAAACAGAATACTCACGCCCCCAGCACGGTGTAATATTCAAGAGTGAAGTGGTAGTAGCATATCCTAGGTGGTTCGTTGTCCCGGCAAGCCCTGGCACACTCGTCGGGCGAAGAAAGTGACGGATTTCGCCGCAGTTCAGCAGTAGCACGTTCACTGTAGTCCAGAGGTCTCATTCTCGGTGGTCGAACAGTCACCCCCCTGCTACCGAGGTTGTCAATCCCACCGAAACCGCTTCGGAATACTCCGCTACTTGGATGCGTCTGCACCAGGCCATGGCTCGAGGGGAAGAAGCCTGAGGTGTCGTCGGTGAAGATGTTGCCTGTCTTGATAGTGGGGGTCCAGAAGGAGGACGCTGGCGTTTGGTCGACGGTCCCATCTGTAACGAAAGAAGCACACAGAAATGTTTTAGGTCAACACATCTGCATAGACGGTGCTGTAAGCATCGAATACAATTCAAGTTCAAGATCAAACTTGATCTCTCTTGCCTCGCGCATTCCTGGAAACGAAGAAATGTCCTCCATAGACATCAAGACGTCGCCTACTGTAAAATACGAACGTGACGCAACCCGAAGACGGAAACGTGCACATATAAGAAAGATGTTTATACTTTTTCTGGGTGTAACAATAAATTCGGCACAAGAAATAGTGGCACGGAACGACTATAAAGTATAGTGTGGCAAATCTAGATAATTAGCAATTGACGGAAGATAAACCGCGCCGTTTATCGCGGATAAGTAGGTGCTGTAATAATGTAGCGCCGTAAATTATGTAACTACATTTCACTGGATATCACACGTACAGCAGTAACATTACACAGACACTGTAAGGTCGGTCTTCTCATCACGATTATACAACGAAATGAATCTATTCGAAGAAAGTAGAACCGTGCAAAAAAGAGTTACTCGTGGATCAGCCATAAAATCTGCGATCGTTATTCCCCCCTCGGTTGGTAAGGAAAAATGGCCCCGATTAAGGCACGCTGCGGAGAAGAAAACCGCGCTTTGCAGATCTAAGATCGTTCGCTTATCTCGGCCAGCACACCTGTTAGTGCAGCAAAAGTGTACGAGGGAATGGGATTCAGTGGCTCGTAGAAATTTCACGAGCACGGGCGAATCCCCGGATCAAGAAAGCTGTCATCAGGTCATCGTCCACGTCGGTCGTGAGATAATCAACGGTGCTTCGTTGCGCAAGAAACCGCGACTGCGCGTCTTTGCCGGGCAGCAGAGAAAACCTGTCGCGCTCGAAATCGAGCCTGGCCTCTATCATCACGCTCCAGGATAAGTATCGGTATCATAAACAGCGATTAACTCGTTAATTATCGTGGCTGCACGCTGCGACCGCGAGCGTGCACGATAATGGCTATGACTCGCGAACAAAGTGATTTGATGGTCACACAAACACTCCACATTTCCTCGTGCAGCATTTCCCCTTAATTATTACAATGCTCCAGTGACTTCTGCATCGGGCTGTTTTCACTACGCTCCGATGCCTCGCGCCCTGCATGAAAAGCCAATTATGGAGCCCATACGTATCGCAATGTATGTTTACTTTGTATCTACTTCTGATTTCGTTTCGACTGTCCTTCGATCCCACTTCGATTTCGTATTAAAATTATTACAGCCACTTTGCAGCACGCTTCTCTTTGATAATTTCCACGGAACATCGCAAAAGAAATTCACCATTTGATACCTACGCGAATCGTTTTTGCGATAAAGGGATCCCAAGGTTCCCAAGCAGAAAACGATTTAAATGTTCCTCGAACTCATTGCCCCGCTAGTAAATCGTATTCCGTTGGTATGAACACTTGCGAAATCAGTGTCCACTTGCAAAATTATTTCCGTTGACACCCCGGTGCGAATAAACGAGCAGGCGCCAGATTAATTTTCCGCGCGCGACCCGCCAACCGGTTTTCTAACGTGAAAAAATCATTGCAACGGGGAAAAGTCGCGCGCACTGGAATTTCGGATTGCGCAGCGTTGCGTGTGGAAAGTACGGTCGAAGTTGCGCATGGTACCTAGTAGATACCGAACTTCGCGTGGGTAGGTACACCTCTGGCCATATTTGTCCGCTGGAACGTTCAACGATTGCTCTATAATAGGTGTTAGAGATCAGTCCGCTGTGACGGACTGAAAAATTAAGCTATTTTTAAAGATTTTTTTTCTACGTAGGTACAACATATAATGCAATAAATCTTTTTGGCATTTATTAAGCTACTTTTATATTATACAAAAAAAATTTAAAAGAAATTTTTTAATTTGTTTTAAACCTTTAAACGCGATTATCTCAAAACAACATTTTTTTAAATGGTGCAAGTGATTGCAAAAAAACTATTTGACCAATCAGTTTGAAAATTTTACACGTTATTCAGCACATCAGTGGCTATGGCCGGGACCACGGAAACCTTTTTTGATTAAACATTTTATATTTTTCACAAGGCGAAATGTTTGAAAAAATTTACCGCATTTCGACACTTAAACTTCAAACCTCCGCCATTTTGTTTATTTTGTATCAATAACAATAATAATTCTGTTCCCGGCGATAACCACACTCATAATGATTACAACACACTTTGAATTTTTTGTTTCAAATGCGGCGTTTTCCTGGAATCACCTGCACCAGCACTACATCGCTTTCTCAAGGCGCTCACATCAGTGCGATATATATTTAAAAAAAACTATAAAAAATTTAAAATAGATTTTTTTATACTGTCAATAAGTGTATTAATAAGTAGACAAAACATTATTTACGTTGGACATTCCGTTTATGTACTAAAAAATGACAATTTTTCTTGTTTTCACAGTAGACTGACCCCTTAAGGCCGTACTGGACTATTGAAATCTCGAAAAATCGATTTTTGTATTATTATTAATTCTGCAAGTGTCATCCTTTGCGAACATGTGCAAAATATGAGAGAAATAGAAATAGCGGATAAGAATGCCTTTGCTAAGGCTATACTAGATAGGTAGCATCATTTGGTAAGAGTTCTCTATCTTAGATAGTTGTATCCCCCCTTTATCCTTATAACGAAGATAGCTGAATATAAGTATATGAAAATGTATTAATTAGGTGTAATAATTAATACCCCTTCTTTCGCCGTAACCGCGTTAAACATCTACATGTTGATCATGAGGAAGAGGCGCACAGTACAATTAAACGATCAAACGAACTTACCTGTAAGTGAAGTTCGATCATAATTGTATGAAGCGCCTCTTCCGAAATGATCAGTCCCACCTCAGTAACTTTTCCCTTTCTCAAGAGCAACCTTGAGACCCCTAATAGAAATTACTCACCCAAAAGCATTTTGCTTTTAGATGATTGGTTCACCTCGAACTATGTACACGGACTACAGCTGCGCGCTACGCAGAACCATCTTTAGCGTTAAATAACTTCAATAATTATTTTCAACATTCTAACAATTTTTTTTAATTACTTGTAAAAGCGGTCCTAAAAAACTGTGAAAAGTACCGCTATAGTGATTATTTGGTATTTAAGCGATCCAACCCAAAAGAAACCGTCGATTTTAGTTGTTTAATAGTTCTGTAAATCCTTGACAGAACCTTGGCCATACTCAGAGGATCTGAAGGAATATAATTCTGTATTGTCGTAGAATTCAGACTCACACCATGTTCCTGTACATAAAGAGCACTAAGGTGTTTTATATTCACTGAATCACAGTGTACTCACAATAATTTCCGTTCTATGTTTTAGATCCGATAGAAAAACAAGATTGTACCAGAATTGCGTTTCGATGTTTGACTACCCTTGTGCAACTATAGACACTCGGCATAAAGGGTTATAGTATTGCAATTCACCATTCTATCCGGTCGCACACCAGGCGGTCGGCCTCGTCCGCGACTGGCATAGGTGTGCATTATTTACGATCCTGCACCGAACGTCCATCGCGACGGAAAAATTCTCCTCGGGATGAATTATACCGCTCCCTTGGTATGCGAGTTCTTTTGCCGGGCAGCCATACCCGGAGAGCTTTCGAGTCACGATAGCTTGGAAGCTTCTGTGTGTGCCTGCAGCATGCCACGACTTTAGTAAACGATATTCAAGGTTCTGAGAATGAGAGTGAATCGAGTGAATTTCACATGGTTTCCAGAAGTCAGCTCTTAGAATGCGATTGCTTAGAAAAAATCGTCTGAAAATGAAATCGTTGATAATTTAAACGAAGAGAAACCGATGTTTCGTTATTTAATTTCTTCGTATTCCATTAGAAAGGATTATCTATATGTATGTCACGTGTCGCGTTTAAACAAATTGACTGTAAATCACGAATCAAGCGTTTGCAGAATATAAGCTTCGAGCATCGAAGCACCCACCCCACAAATCTTCCCAGAATCAATATACATAGCTCCAATGCATAGAAATTACCGACACTTCTAAGATGTGTATGGAAGTCGCTGTTTCGCAACGTTTCCCTGGAAAATTCAGGTAGATCGTTAGAGAAGTTTCTCCAGACGATCGGCGGCGGTTCCCTGCGGTACATAATCCAAATGGCGATTCCAATTGCATATCCACCTGGTTTCGTCGATCTTCAGAGCCGCGTAAGGAAATCGAACGTTTCCAGACCTGGATCAACACGAGTCGCAGCACTAACTGGGAACGCAATATTCAATAATTGCCCCATTTCGCGTGGCTTTCGTTGGTCCTCGTCAGCGCGTGCAGCGCGAAAGTCTTGAACCCACTTGTTACCGATCGTTACGAATCGAACCACCCAGGCCGAATGAAATACGACTCGCTCGCGGAAAATCGAAGTGTCGCAACGACATTTTAGCAACGGGATACCCTAAATTACGAGACGCTGCTATTTATAAAAAAGTAACAGATCAGGCCAGCTTTTTCTTTGCTACCTCGCAGCCAATTTCGTAAATAGACCGCTTGCGCAACCAGCGGAGCAAGAAAAGGATGCAGATCTGGATTTATTGCCGCCAGAGATTCAGTAAATCTCTCGATTTTGTTCCATATCCGCCTCCCGGCGCACGGTAGCCCAGCTTCGGTGCTCAACAATTCACTTCCCTGATTTACTATCCGCTGCGAAGCCATGGAGCCGGCAACAAATGCGCCGCAATTTCGTATCACAGAGCTCCACCCCTCGGCGCGAGTGTCCCGAATACAGAATACGGCTGGTGCGCGCGGAAGAATTTGAAATATTAAATTAATCGAGTCTGCCACGCGGATAAACGAGGCTTAATCGTCGAATCGAAAGCTCCGTCTCGCCGCAACGCTTCAGCCGGCAATTCCGCGAAACCGCATTCTGTTGTATTTCTAATGCAAGATTGTTGCTAGACCGTTCGGGCGCCGCAAATGGCGATGCAAAGCCAATACGAGCGAAATCTATGAAGACATTTATTAAGGGTAAAAGTAGAAAGCGTGAATAATTCATGCGAACAATGATCTTTCGAATCAGATTCCGATAGGCGCCGGAATGTCGGCGCAGCGACGGGAAAATGGAATCGAAACGAAGGCGTCGAGGAAACGTCAGGAGAGTTGACGCTCCGCGTCGCGGCCCGGCGCTTGAAGAAACGCGCGCGCACAATTAGAAACGGTCGAACGACTTGTCCCAGGCGATAACTCCGTCGGGACTTTCACTGTGCATACATACCTGGCGCTGCACCCCCAACGACAGATCTCCCCGTCCGATGTGTCATCATACAGTGGCACAGCCCCCCCGGCCGGTGCCGCATCGCGCCGGTTTCATTATATAATTTTCATAGCTTTACGTAACGAGAACGCGATCGCGCGTACGGGGAAACGCGGTTTACATAATCTAGGCTGATCCGCGGTGTCCCCGGCTAGAGAGTCCACCCACGAGTCGCGAGTGGAAGCCGTCACGCGGATGCTCTTTGTGATGACAGCGCGATGAAGCAATGTCGTGCCAGCCCAGTTGTACGACGCGCCGCAGTACAAACAATGCACGGCTGTGTGTAATAAGCCGGCCAATTTCTTCGTCGGCGCTGGAGAAACGTCAGCGTCGTCGGCCTGACGTAGAAGTAATGGTTACGCATGGGAAGACAGATGAGTCCGCCCGGGCGAAAATGGAAAAGCGAATTCCAGTTCAAAACTACTGTTTGCGTTTTTCTTTTTGTGTCCCGAAGTATGATCGTATCTCTCACCTATATGTCAAAACGTCTTGGTTACGTATGCCTCAGCGCTGGATTTTCCATTTATGTTGTATCGTTCGCAAAATACTCTCGTCTCATGTCCCGCCTTATCTCTATAATATTCTTCGCAATAATCTTTCTTACCATGGGCCTAATTCTCGTTCAACTCGACACCAAAGTCTCCTTTCCATACCGACACACTTGACATCTAAATTTCAATCATCCTTTGCTTATATTTCGGCTCATTACTATAATTCCCTCCCACCTGATATTCGAGGTTTAAATTCGTTTCCTGATTTTAAATGTAAAGCTCGGCGATATATATGGTTACATTATGCGTCACAATAACTTTCTTGTTTCTTAATGTTGGTTAGTTTTTAGTCATTTAGTTAGTTATTTAGTTATGGTTAGGCTTCTGACGGTATTGTAGCCTCGCCATTTACTTCGCTTGTCTTTATGTATTATTTTCTTCTCTGGATGTGTCAAGTAATAAAGACAAATAATAATAATAATAATAATAATAATAATAATAATAATTGCGCTATGAGTTTGGAACATCCACATGTGATTGTAAGAGCCCGCCGGGACTTTCAACGCTCGCGAAGTTTTTTTCAAACGAAGATTTGAGCCACAGGATTCTGAAGAATCGAAGAGGAGGCCACGTGGCGTACTTTCATTAAACCCCTTCACTTTCATCCAGCGATTGTCAGTAGCATATCGCGGATAATCATGTGGGCCTGGTTAAATTCGCTGTCATTAAATTTCTGCCAGACACGTCAAAGTTGTGGAAGATATTAACGTCTCACTCGGGTGTCTTTTTGTCGGCTCTCGAGTCCCGTCAGATCAATTTGCGGCAACTTCTCATTCCGCGCGAGGGCTTTTTCTTCTGCGTACCATGTCCTTTTGGTTTTGGGAGCGGCAACTCTCTCGCGCCGATTATTCCCCCGCGTTCTCGCTCTTGAACCGTGCAATTTGCTCTTTCTGCGCATTCAAAGAGTATTTGCGCCTCGGTTCGATCCATTTCGCACGCTGAAAAGGATCCTTCGAGACAACGGAGGCCGAACTGGCACGGAGGAAACAGGGGACCACTAAATGTCAGGGCTTCGACGTTGCCCCTGTCACGAGTCCAAGTTTGTCCTTTCATGGGAATGCAATTGAACTTTCGGTTTCCACTTAAGTGGGGGCGAGAATGCTGGTACATACGTGGAGAAGGTCTGCTTGCGCATTGAACTGTCAGAAGACACTGCGCGTTCCGATGCTTCTTAGATTAGCTCCTGTTCGATGCAGACGACTCGCCAAAGGTTTCGAACTTCGGTAGGCACGACTCTAATCGAGCTACGCGACTAAACTACGGTACTATTTACATAAGTAGTTCCCCGCTAACGTGTTGTGCATATGCCTTCATTTGCACGTAAACACCTGCCAATGGTTTCGTTTCCTCTGCTCGTTTCTCATAACTCGCACGCGCGAATAAAACTGGAGCATAGAAAGTGGAAAATATAATGAAATCCCTGCAAACCGTATTCAAGGACAAGCAATGTTCAATGTCCGAATTTCGCGCAGGCGTTTTACAAACGAGGATAGATAATTGATGGTTCGACCAAGCGATTAGATAGCGATGCAAAATCGATAGCCCCTGAATGACGTTCATGAATTAGACGAAATATATTTGTAATGGACCGATGAGCGCGCGTATCGCGGCCTATAACGGATAGTCGACAGAATATGCTACGGTATACTCACGAGCATGCGCTAGGAAGTGAGAGCCCGCTCTAATCCACGTTGCGTGATGATATTACGTTTTATCGTGTGTCGATAAAGATCGCGAAAATTATTTCCCGCACAATTAGACGGTTAAATTATTTATGTTGTTACGCAATCCGACTCGCTCCCCTCGCAGGCATTATTCGTCGATAATAGAACCACCTTTTGGAGGTGGACTTCGAAACCGGGTGGACGAATTCGAAACGATATTTGGCGCGGTTGGGAGTGACGAAGTGTGCTGAGGCTTGCTCTCCGTAGACACGTCGTTAAAGGTATTTGCAGCCGTGGGAGTCATGGGATTTCGCGCTGGAGATTCATCTTTCTAAAGTTCAAACAAAAGGTAAAGTTCAAATAAAAGTGAAGCCGCAACGGAACGGTATCGACACGAGCTGGGTTTTATGTTGTGACTCGATCGTGGCATCGCGTCCTCGTTCTAGCTGTCGATGACCGAGGGATCGAAATGCCAAAGTGATTAAGAAAGCACGCGAGAAGTATCGATGGAGCATGATCCATTAAAAGTCTTTCTAAGGACTAATATTTTATGCTGAATCGGGCTGAACTCCGGCTAATCTCTAATATTCGAGCCCAGTCGTGATCTGTAATATTCGAGTCGTCTAATAACTCAAACTGCATCTACGAAACAATTGACTCTTAATTTCTCTGCAACATCTGCAACAAAGTTTTCCAGCAAACTCGACCGATCTGATATTCAAGTTGACTCTAGGAAAAGGGTGAAATATACCCACGTGAAACACTGGAATCGTCGCAGAAAAGATATTTGCGGATAATGTTTTCCACAATCAATGTCCGAATACCATGCATTTATGGCGAGAGACGATGATGCTGCGTGTTGCAGAGCGTAGCGCGAGATAGAAAGTGCGATGATCCGGGAATGAACTTGGCCTTGTCCTTGTCCTCGTCTCATCTTACGGAGAACGCTTAAACGGTCTCTCGCTTGTGCAAAAGCGAGGTATTGTGCAAACCGCCGGTCGAGAGCCGACGGTTGCTAGAAGGTGAAGGGAAGGTGCACCGGGTGTTGTTGCATCGTGGTTCGCGCGCTTCGTAACGATGCCGCATAAACACCACTTCGATTGCGCTAATGAATGTAATAACGGTCCACTCAAACGGTGGCTTTCTAGTCACTGGATTACGTTTAGATTGCTACGCGTTCTTCTCTACGCAGAGACTCTAACTATATTTGCGATTCAACTGTTGCTAGGCGTTTATTCTTTCATTACGCCGAGCCTATCACTTCGGCATGATTCATATCGCAGTGATTAATCGTAATGCTTGTCAGTTGGTTTAGCAAGTGGTATCATTTTTCATTTGCCCTTAAATTATTTTCCATTTTGATGCTTAATGCGCGGGAGAATCTCACTCATCTATCACGCGGTTTCTCAGCTTTTTGCAGTAGGTAACATGCATTCCCGCGTGTCCACGTCCTAATCCGAAGCCTAAGCTCCCCTGGTAGCTGACTACTCTTCGAAATTACTTCCACATAAATTAGATCTCCGAGGCAGAAATCTTATTTCACATTTTCGAACCATCCCGGAGCGAAGAGCCATTTGCTTCCCGGTGGAATGAGAGACTTCATCTCTCCCTGTAATTAAATCCAAAGAATCCAACAATCTCATCGTCTGCCGTGGACAGGAACGTTCCACTTCCGTACTGTTACACGACGGTTCGTTTCATTAAAGAAAACATCTTTCTTGGGGCAGCGCGCGGGCTTCAACGCTTAAATTCCGATAGTTCCGCAATAAATCTGCAGTTTAAGCAAGGCAGTCGTAAGCGGCTTTGAATTAATCACCATCTCCAGCGGCTGATACAAGTGAAAGGCTTATCTCGAGCAACGCGACGCCGGAAGTTCGCTCGCACGCTCGTCACGGCATTTCACGGCCGATACTATCGTTAAAATTGTCCCACTAACATTCGAGATCGCGCTTCCTCTAATTCCCAACGAATTTTATGCTCCGTCGAGCAATCAGCTGGGCCCCCGGTGGAATACTTTCGTTGGCAATCCTTCCATGAAATTACTGCTCCACCTACGCCCCACTTCTTCTACACCCTCTTCTTGTCCTTCTCTCTCGCGACTCAGCCTCCTTCCACGTTCTCCAAAGTGGTAAAAAAAATCCTCGACTTTCCCCTCGATTTCGAATCCAAAGGGAAACTGTTAATGCTATTGTAAACTCCTCCGCCCGACGTTTCCCAACGATTTCCCTTATCGTCGCCTCGAATGTCCCGTCGGAATACATAAGCACGTACATGTAAAAAAGAAATCAGGTTTACGCGACAGGTGTATTTATTCGCATTCTTCAGACTTTTATTGGGCCCTGACGCTGGCTCGAACGTTTCTAGGTTAAACGGCTCCTAATGTATCAGTGTTGCTGAGAGCGATTTGCGTCTACTCACGGTTAAACTTACGAGCCTCAGATCTTATCGATTATCCCAGCGAGAGAGTGTCAATTAAGATCTTGTACGGACGTGACTCAACGCTATCGCCGCGTGTTATCTTTCCCCGTCGTCTTTTTGAGCCCGGCGTTCCATATTGTATTTTTCGTAACGCCGCTTATAATGACCATTATTAATTCCGTGGAAATCGGCCTCAATCATTGTGGAAACGATACCGCTCGAAAGCCGCTCGGGACGATGGAAGAATTTCCAAAATGACAGAGGATAGATGGATCTTACGTCGCAGCGTAAATCGGCAGTTATCAATAACCGCGTGTATTAATTACAAACTATATTTCATATTTAAAGCATATTCATTAACGTTATCGACGTCCCAGTATTATCCTCGGCGTTAAGTGTGTTAGCAGATCCAGCTACGCGTCTAGGTCAATGCTTCTCGTCGCGAGAGCTCCGGCCCCTTTCTCTCATCTTTATTTTTATTTCCATCCATCCGACTGTCTAGCAGAAGCGCACAGTCGCCTGATGATTTGCGGTTTAGTTTTCGCGAGGGGCCGCTCGAAGAGCACGTGAACCATGCTCACGGGCAATGAATACGCCTACACGATGCTTCGAGATGTCGCTCGCCGGAGGAGAACGATCTCCGTTGTACTGGAGCATCGTTCATCCGCCACAGTTATGCGAAACACGGCCCGCGAGGTTCGTAATTTCTGTAGCTAAAGGTTACGTTGTTCTGGGAGATTATCTAACAAGGTTTATGGGACAACGATCGATGTAGAAGCAATGCTGGTGCGCGGTACTCTCAGAGAGCTATGAACTGTCAGATCTTTAGCCAAACAGTGGAGTGACGTAACCGATCGATGCAAATGTGTGCTCCAAATGAGTTCTTCTGAATGGAACTGGTTCGTACCAGGAAAATTGAGAAGGTTGGAACTGGAATTACTTGTCTGCGTATGCATAACGTTTAGGACGATGGAACGAACGTTTCCTGCGGTTTCAACTTCTGCCTATCGCACAGGCATTTCGAATAACCCCATTGCCACCGACGGCTAGAAAGCCAGGGTTCCTGGTCGCATAAATGTGCAATTATGCGGCGAGATAAAAGAGAAGTCTTGAAAATTGTGCGCCTTCTATGACAAGACGCGGGGTGCAAAGTGGCATTAAAGACCGTATGCAATTGTATCACGTCTCAGCTACGTTTCCTCCTGTTCCCGTAGAAAAAGCCGCCGGCGAGTGGACAAAGCTTTCTCGCCAATTATAATCAAGGATCCAGTTTCCGTTCAGCCGCGATTTCTCACCACCGCGGACCTTGATAATACGATGAAAAACGCAAGCATCGCTTACGACCGTTTGTTGAAGTGAAACCAGCCTACTGAAGAAAGACGTTACATCACGGCCGCCATTCCTTTTTATTAACTTTCAATTTACTACTGGAAATTGTCTGTCACATTGCACAATTTTATATACGCGTAGAAACGCGAAAAAAGTCACCGGCGACGGCGCGCGAGAAAGGGGGCGAAATTATCCGATTCGAATCCTCGATCGGGCGATACCGTGGCCGGTATCTTAAGCGGAACCGTCTGACGAGGATTCGACCCGAAAGAAAGCCGTTCGTCTTCCATTTAAAGGTAACGCGGAACACAATGCAAATTTCGGGTCACGAGAAATCTACCCTGGGCAACGTGTGCACGGTGAAACGCGACGTCGTTTTTGAAGGCGCCCAGAGTCCCTTTTCTTAAAGGAGAATGAGGTTGCGTTAGGATCGCTTAGCCAGAAGGAAAATCCAATTACGCTTTCATAACGTGCACGTAATCTTATTGTACTTTGATCAAGTAGATACCAACGTTACGATCCTAAAGGCCTAGTCGGAAAGTGGTACTCCAGCCCATTCAACTGGGTTTCGTCTCTGTATTGGTCGTGGGTGATCGTTTAGATCGCCGATGATCGGCTCCTTCGTGGTAGCCAGATCACCTTCGATGGCTCGCTAAAGGGGATTGGATCGAGCTCTCTCGGCGACGATAGAAGCGGAAGGCCAGGTACCGTTGCCACGATCGGCTTGCACGAGCAACGAATCAGGCCGAGATCGGTTTCGTTCGCGTTTGATTGGTTGCGTGCTGGACAAGTAGTGATGCAGAAAGCGTGACACAGTTTTAGACGAATGATCGTGAGACAGCTGGCTCGCTTCGGAAATAGAGAGTGATCTGGCATCCCAAGGATCGCGATAGATCTGCCGATCTGAGCAACTATGCGCGTACGAATGATGTTTTCACCGTTACAGTGACCTAGCACGTTTAGCAGATGCGTCCAGCTACCTGGTCAGAGAACCACGGATCAATATTATGTTTCCTACGATCCTTTCGAACGATTGGAATACAATTTTTGCTTTGGTTGCACGCTTTTGAATATTGTAGGAATAGGTTCTGTAAGTCCTATGCGTTTCGGGAGCCACGGGAAAAAGGACCTCGGGCGATGGGACTCGAACTCACGATCTTGAGGATCCTCTGCTCACTGGTCAGCCACTTAAGGGGTCATTCTACTTTGAACGGCCGAAAAATTAAGCTATTTGTAAAGATTTTTTTCTGAGTAAATTACAACATATAACGAAATAAATCTTCTTGTTATTTATTAAGCTACTCTTATATTGTACAAAAATAATTTAAGAAGCATTTTTGCAATTTGTTTTAATTGTTTATTTACAGTGTCAATATGGCTCCTAAAAAGAAGAGGTACGTTCACGGCGTAGGTGATTTCCCGGCTCAGGCTTATCCGAAACAAAAAATTCCGAAAGATTCTTAATCTGTATGAGTGTCGCTAGAGCCCCTAGCTGGATTAATAATTTTTGTCGAGAAATAACCGAGATTTTTCTCATGTAACACCCGAGAATACAAGCTTTTGGGTGTTTGGCCAAACTTTTTTTTCCAAACCGGCGTCATTTTTTTACGTTTCAACAAAAATTGTTAATTGTGCTAGGGGCTATAGCGACACTCATACAGATTAAGAATCTTTTGGAATTTTTTGTTTCGGATATGCCTGAACCGGGAAATCACCCACGCCGTGAACCTACCTCTTTTTTCTTAGGTGCCATATTGACACTGTAAAAAAACAATTAAAACAAATTACAAAAATTCTATATAATTTTTCTTGTATAATAGAAGAGTAGCTTAATAAATACCAAAAAGATTTATTTCATTATGTGTTTCATTTACTGAGAAAAATATCTTTAAAAATAGCTTAATTTTTCGGCGGTCCGAGTCCCTGCGAACATGTTCATATATCTCCATTTCTACCGAACACTCAGTAACGATAAAATTAATTTTTATTGTTTGAATGTGAACTGAAATACGCCGAAAGTTTGGAAAAGATCCGTTTAACAGTTTCTTAGAAAAAAAATCCCAAAATCACCTTATTCCTAGCGTCCTAAATAGAGCTCCCCCCTTAACCAACTCCACCAATAGTCTCTTATTCCGTGCTCCTTTTTATAGCGGTTCCTGATCCAACAATATTGAGTATGATAGCACACAATTTGGTGAAGAAAGTGGCAAGTTTGACCTTTGGCTTATCGATAAACTTTCAATATCTTACAGACTTGAATGCGAGGAAAAGGGAGAATTGCATATTAGTCAACGAGTTACGACTAGGTATCTGAAACTCCTGTATTCACCAACTATCGTGGGAACCATCCACAGCAATCCTACAACTCTAAAACCGAAAGTATCGTAAACTTAAATGTTTATTGCCCTTTTAGCCGCTTGTGCTTAACGTCTAGGCGTTCATCCAGCTTTGCAGTGTTTAAAAAGTTTCGTTACGCTATAACTCGCATTCCGTGCCCGCAATTGTCAATTCGGTGGAGTTTCACGCTTTCGAAATTCTTCCAAAGCTACGAGCCTTTACGGGCAATTAATACATTCGTTCAGAAGCTCGACAGATTACATGTCGAATGGACTTTAGTCTGCTCGGTTTCGAGCCCAGCGTTATCGTTGCTAATCCCATTACATCACGCCAATAAAATATGCGAGCAGCGCACGCGATATATGTTGGAGGAGCATCGATCCCTGGGGTTGACCTTGAGGGGAGCGACATCACCGTTCATTTGCCGATAAAAGATAGCATTCGACAGGCAACGACCAGCCGGAAAGCAGTCGAACTAGTTTCGTGCATGCACGAATCATGGCCTGGTTTCAGCAATGTCAAGTGCACGGGGACCACGGCCGAAGACCAGGCCCCTGTTGCTTAACATCAACTGTCAATGGACCCGGCCGGTGTCATTCGCCTGCCAGAATTTCTCTCTACCATGTGGAAGCCCGCGGCCATTCTCCAGATACCGAGCAACAACCGAGGCAGCGTGGGCGTTGGGAAATAAAGAAATCAGGGGTCGACAGTCTTTCTATGGGGGTTCGATCCGAATACGGTGAATTCTTAAGCCGTGGCAATTAAGTTAATTAAGTCGAGCTCCTTCGTATGGTTAATGAAGCACCGCGTTGACTTAATTAACGTCCCAGCGAACTGCCGGAGGTTCAGTCCGAACTTCCAACATATCTTGCGCCCAGGACCTGCATTTTCACCGGATTCGAAAACGTACGGTTAATTAAAACGCGCGCGCTGCGTAACCGCCACTCGACACACTTTTAATTAATGGGATCGTCGACATTGGGAATTTTGGCAACGTAAGCGCTCGCCTGTAATTAGTTGTATTTAATGGAACAGCCACCAGGTATTGCAACTCTCATGAATTATTTACACGCGCCAATAGCCCCATTCAATGGTCCAGCCGGCGGCGTCTGAAAATCGGTTAGCTAATGAATCATTAATCGGTGAGACGTTGAGCAAAGCATTCTTCCTCCTCCGTGCGAGTGCCGATTTCCCAACGAGCTGTTCGCTAATTTTCAGACGCTTATGATTTATGAAACGATGTTGGAAATGCGGACTGCAAAAAATAACGGCCTCCTTCGTTCTTGATGGGTATGTTTCTTTGCGAACCAATTGCAAATCTTTACTTGTATTCGCCTAATAAGTGCAATTTATTATACTTTGCATCGGTGGCTACCTGTTTCTTTTATTCGAACTGATCGTCGACCGCCGTGCTTTTTGCGCAAAGGGAGAGATGCTTCGCGTGTTCATTGCCAGTAATGACGTCAAGAAAGTGCAAACAATTCCAGTAACGTCTTTTACAGATACCAAACAAAACGAGATGATCGCTGGGCAAAAACTGGAAGAAAGGCACGCGGGATCTTTGATCACCGAAACGGACGTGTTTTCTCTCAATGCTCCTCCACGCATGTAAAGATCGGGGGCACGTGAAAGGCGTTTTTCTTGTACGATTTTCAAAGGACAGTCCACGAAACGGACCACGCGTTCGTTTCGCTGCGCGCTGCGGCTTTCAATCTTTACGGTCCCAATTACGTCCGAGTACCCTCTATCACGCATCGCCTGACCTTTAACGGTACCTTTATCGTTAATAAATGCAGAAAGCCTCCGCGGTAATTTCAGGCTTCTGATGGGATTAACCGAGATAACTCATTCCTGGCGGCGTTCTGACGAAACGTAATGCGTCTCGATTGCGGAAATTTGAATCAATTTGTGGTGCTTTACCCAGCTCGGTTGCGTGCCGCCATTTTCTGGGTCGAGCAAAATAGCTCAAGTGGAAACACGATTTTTTCATGAATCGCAGCGCAGATGGCAGAGGTCGGTGGACCAACTCAAGGACCTTCCTGATCAAGAGTAACTGGTTGTGAAAAAACAATGAAAGAATTCCTAATTCTCCTGCACACCTGATTATTATGAATGCTAAAGAAAACTGATAAAGCATCCGAGATGTCTTTAGATCGAAATGTTTGATCAAGCGAGTCGAACTTCCTGCAATTAATGCACGCTCGCGAAGCCGTAAGAATTTCAGCCCCACTCCAGCCAATGTATTTTAACATCGTGCCGTTCACATGCCCCCCAGCGCTGTTCTGCATAAAATATGCCAGCGGTCACGGAGGTTCACACGAATCTTTACGTCCATCAGGGACGCGTGACTGAAAAGAAAAAGAGGATTCGAGCCTGCCACGTACTTTCTTAGCGGACACGCGCCCGAATGTTTCCGTATTCTAGCCACGTGTAATCATTGACCAAAATTTTCGTGCCAGACAGTCATCAACAGAGCGTGCGGCTCGTCAAGGAAACCCTGAAGAGCATACTGATCCCTCGCCGAGCCAGCGCTGTTTCTTTGACGCATTACACGTCGGAATACAAAGTGAACGGTCTGGTTACCCTGTCGTGAGCTTGACATTCGATCAGCCAGTGAAAAGTTGATCGCTGGCGGATCAAAGGTGAGCGCTTCGGTAAATGCTGCGAAAAACCGGGACAGATATTCACAGGAGGCGATATAGAACATCTGTACCGTTTTGCTCACAAGGGGAAGTTTTTAGGTGTCCGCCTCCGATTGCTTTAGTTTTTGGATATGTTTTAGAGAACCGAAACATAACAAATATGTGCTTTTTTTTTATTTTCGCCCATTTGAATATTTAAGGGGTGAAATCATCCCTCGAAGTTCATAAGATTTTTAGGTGTCCGCCTCCGATTGCTTTGGTTTTTGGATATGTTTTAGAGAACCGAAAAATAACAAATACGTGTTTTTTTATTTTCGCCCATTTGAATATTTAAGGAGTGAAATCATCCCTCGAAGTTCGTAAGATTTTTAGGTGTCCGCTCCCAATTGCTTTAGTTTTTGGATATGTTTTAGAGAACCGAAAAATAACAAATACGTGTTATTTAATTTCATTTGCATATTTAAGGGGTGAAATCATCCCTCGAAGTTCGTAAGATATTTAGGTGCCCACCTCTGATTGCTTCGATTTTTGGATATGTTTTAGAGAACCGTAGAATAACAAATATGTGTTTTTTTTATTTTGGCTCCTTTGCATATTTAGGGGTCAAACCACTCCCCAAATTTCATAAGAAGAGCTACAAAAGTTCCTACTGATATTGTAAAGAATATTATAGCATTGTGTTGAATAACACTTGATATAAATTTCATTTGCTTTTGTACCTTTTCTTAAGAACTTTGATGGTTGGTTTCACCCCCTAAATATGCAAATGGGCTAAAATAAAAAGACAGGGATTTGTTATTTTTCGACCATCTGAAACATAGGTATCTAAAAACCGTAGCAATCGGAGGCGGACACTTAAAACCCTCTTGTTCTCATTGTCAGTGAAACGCGCAGCACACGAGGGGCATGAAAGTATGCGCATTAGAAGCACGTAGCGGGAATTTGATTGTGTTCTATACTCGCGGAGCAGACGGAAAGTAAAAGGAACCGTTCTGTACGGAGATAGGCTTGTTTGGGGGCCACTGTGGTAAGCCGAGCCTGAAGAAGACTCGTGGAAACTGTGGATATAACTTATTCCTGGACATGGGCTCACGTTTCATCTTATGCAATGATAATCAACATTCCCTTTAAATATCCGACACCCATTTACTACCGTTTCTCAAACTTGTACCCTTGGAATGCTTCACATAAAACGGCATAGAAATACCACGGACAAGCCGTCAGGCACTCACGTAGAAACTCGGTTCCCAATCTCGATCTCGTTATTGGTCAAAACAAACGGATGTAACTAGCCGAAAGGAAGCTATAAATCAGTGCAACTGCAATGGATGACGATTACCTCATGCTGGACGCGTGTGTATCTTCATCGCGAGGCATCGTTCGAACCTAGAATTATCAGCTGTCGTTACGCGCGTTCAGCGGCGTTATTGTATCGAAGGATGGCTTCCTCCTTGGTCTCGCCTCCGCTTGTGAACGGAGCGTGGAACGTTCTCGTCCGGCGTGTTCACGCGCAAAAGAAGAAAGTTGGGTGCATGCACTCGCCGATAAAAAAAAAAAGAGGAGACGCGTAGTTCCGGCCGATAAAAGAAGTTTCACTCGTTGTCCTCTCCCACCTCGTCGCCGTGCATCTCTTTCAGCGTCGTGGCGTACAACGTGGGTGAATTGCGATTCGCTTTGTCGATCTCGGGCGGCATCGCTGCCAAGGTATCGTGGACACGGTGTTTCACCTCATACATATTATCGATTAATTTATACGAGATCGGGAGCCACGCTGCCAAGGCCGCGGAAAACTTCACGTGAAATCATCGAGCGGTTTTCCGCCACGGGGAGCGAGTAAATGTAGGTCGGCCAGAAAACAAATAAAACCGCTGCTAGCTAGTGCTCGTGAAATTGAAGGACTTTGGACGATTCTCGAGGGACGAACGCATTATTCGATTGCACTTCCTTGAACTTTACAAATAGGAAATTAAAGAACGATCGAGCATAATGTCGAATGCCACGCGGCGTCTATTACCACCAGTTACGGAAAATAGTTTATATTTACGTAATCCACTCAGCATGCCTCTGTTTTATTACTATCCCACTTTCCTCTGGTGTATGGGACATTTTCTCTTATGGCAGAGTCAGCTCGATTTCGCTGTTCAATGGGCAGTAAAATTCTCTGCTGCGACGCCATCGATATCGTCCCGCTGTGTCACATTACTCGTCGCGTATACGTATTGGAAATGTTATTGACAATAAAAATGCCTACTGTGGAAGAGTGCAATCAGTATATACGACAAGATAAACCCAGCGCGACTATAATTTGACCGATGATAGAAAATCTCGCGCCCACAAGCCAGCGGACTTTCCCTCGATTGAAAGCTCCTCGCTTTCGACCTATCGAGTTTCGCGCGACAGGATCGCTGCGCGGAAAAATTAGCAGAATAACCGACACTAGATCTGCGATTAGAGATCACCGAGCGTACTCTGCTCGCGGCCGGAATCTCGCTTTGATTTTAATTGGATTGTACTGCATCGTGGTTTCAGAGCCACGTCGGAGTTAAACAGAGAAAAGCGTAATGCGCGTTTTCTTTCTGCGGCACGTTTGTTGTGTATCGTGGAAATACGGTGAAGGATAAACTGGGCGCTAGATCTTCTGCGTTAACACTTTTACTCCTCGCTTAAGGGTATTTGCCAGTCTTTTTTGTCGAAAATGAAGCATTTCTTTTTCATTTAATTACAAAGTAGTAAATTGATGATGAGACTGTATATTCAAGAGGATTTTAAAAAAGTTTCTTTTGTTTTGCAGTGATAACTCAAAAAACGGAGCTTCAAATCGATTTTAATTTGATTTTAATCTTTAAGCATGTTAAAAAAATGTGGAGTTTCGACCTGAACCTAAATTGAAGTTAATAGAAACTCTAATTCTTTATGGGAAAAAACTAAATCCTCATCTTTGTCTAACGAAGAAAGTACTTTTTTGAAAAATCGCCACTTTGTAGCAATCATTTTGATAACTTTGCTTCTTTTATAGGTTTAGTGCAGAACCAGAGGTGTTCTAAAAAGTAGAATTTACGCAGGTTTAATTTAAGCAGGTCGCTGAATTTCGTTTCGTTTCGTTAAAATCGCTGCAAAACAAAAGAAACTTTATTGAAAAGCTTCTTTAATGACCCAGCTGTAGCGTCATATACAATGCATATTTTTAATTAAACAAACATGTTTTTTTAAAGCTTATGATGTTAATAATCATTGTGTCAATGAACAAGTATCGGCTTCAATTTATTCCTTTGTAATTAATTGGAAAACAAATGCTTCATTTTCGACACAAAACGACTGTCTAAGTAGTACCCTTAATTAAGCTTATTTGGAACGCAAACAGAGAGGCTGGCTCGAGTGTATATTATGCCTTTGCTTGTGTGATTTAAACAGTTTCACGCGCACTGAGCTTCTGCAAACATCGCCTTTTGTGTGAAAGCGAACCTGTTAGTCTTCTCGCGAATCATCCCGCGAGGAAGGCTCCGTCGGGGAAAGCTTTTCGGTTCGTTGCAGTTCCTCGAACCTTTCGAACGGTATAGAGTTATCTCTCCAACAGCACGTCACGTTCCAGCGTATCACGTCATGTCAGGGATACGGACACAATAATCAGCATCGTCAGGTATCCAGCCGCGAATACATGATCCGCGAATGTAATACAAGTCACCGCGAATCCGAACATGCTTTGCGCGCCACTGACTTTTAGACGGCCGCTAGTGGGATTCTAATAAAAATAGAAAAGCCCGCAATGGAATTTATAGAAACGTGTATGCTCCGGTTGAGATCGATCAGAGTACATTTGTGACTTGAACGTTTCGATCCTCTATATGGACCATATTCGAGATAATAACGAGATGAACTGCGGATAACAGCGGCAAGTTTGTGTATAGGCTAAAAGAAGCCGCAAACGTTTAAGGGGATTAGGCAGACGGAAAATCGATTTTTTATTGCACTTTTCCGAAAGTACTATCTTTTTTAAATAAAATGCCACTTGGTTTATAGTGAAATTCGCAAAATTGTAGATTTGGCAGCTAGAAACGTCAATTGGCAACCGAAGCGAAGCCTTTGCCCAGAAACTTTAAACACGTTTTTCTCGAATATTTTTTTTTCTCTTCATTTTTTCCTGATTGCCAACGAATTGAGGTTCAGATCGACTTGGAAAAAATTACAGGATGTGTAAAACATGTGCCATTTCGGGGCAAACCTCTTATAGGGTCCGTAAAAATTCGAGATTTTCATAAAAAAATTAAGATGTCACCGGATTTTGGTAGCGCACAAACAATGATGGTGATTTCACTATAAACCAAGTGGCATTTTATTCAGAAAAGATAGTACTTTCGGAAAATACAATAAAAAATTAATTTTTCGATTGCCTTGAAACACAGCCTCCCCTTAAACACGGAGGCTTGGGACAACTTTAAAAACAATTCACTTCTTTTTCATATAACCAATTAGCAATAACTCGTACGTGAGTTGCATATTGAATTAACATTGAAATTGTCTCGACTCTTTTAAATTAAAATATTTGATGAAATATCGCGAAAAGGGACACTTGTTAGCCTAGGAGCGCCAAATCTCCAAATCCGCGCCCTTGCCCAGTAAGAAAATGATTTGGCTCTCAGTACGGAAATAATACATATAGATTAAAAACTTCATCGAAGTAAGAACCCACAATGTACATATAACTGCAATGTACAAAAACATAAACGGTACACGGATATTACTTTAAAAATAGTGGGTGATACGATCATAGTATCTCCGTTTAATCACAAAAATAGTATCAAGGCGAGCTGGTTACTTCCTCAGACAGCACTTATTCGCGTAATCGTCCGTGCGGTTGCTTAAGATAAATTGTTGCGGTAACAGTGATTCCATTGATATCGTTGGAATAATTATGGAAAATTACACAAAAATCGCATTATGCGGTTAGAGCCTCTGTTGCAATCGCCGGGGATGACTGTATTGGGAGTAAAATCGTGCGAAAGGTAGCAGCACGTGACGGAAGCACAGTTAATTAAGAAATCGCCTCGCTACAGTTCTCACGTGCGCAAAGCAGCTGCCACATGAGCAGCGTTTCTGATCCGAATACGCGGGAACAAGCGCGACAGGTATCCGATAAACGAGGTCGCGTGATCGCTGCATACCCTCGTGTTTGTCAAAGCGCAGTGGAACGCGCGTTTCGGGCGATTACCTGCGCAGGTGGCGATAAATCTCTTCCCATCTCCGGTGAGTGGGTTTAATTAAGCTGTGAAATTAATACGCGATTTTATCACCGTGTGATTCCATCTCACTGCAAGTTTCGCGTTCTGTTTTGTAAATATGATAAAAATTCTTGCAATATCCGCCGAAATAGGGTGCTTATGCATACGTAGCTTCGAATTTCGTTACACACAGGGTGTCCGCGTAGTTGAGGCTGACGACATCGTGGGTAGGGAAAAAAGATCAGAGAAAAGTGATTAAATTGAAGCTGCTGCGCTTCTTACATCTGTATTTTTTTTAGTATAATCGTCCGTGTGGTTGAGATTTCAAATGAAAGTAGGAAGTGAAAAGTGGAAGTTGTTTTTCTCCATTTTATAAAATTTGTCTCGAAAGAATCGTCTAATGAAACATTCTCAACTTTTACTCCATCTAAAAACCTCCAACTCTTTCTGCTCGTGCAATTATATTTCTCCAACAATCGTGTGTTCTTCTGTCCCCCTTAAATCCTACATATGCACTTATTTCGTCTCGCGGTAAACGACCTGGTTAAAATTCTTTTCTAGAATTGAATTTGCATATGACGGCAGGATAAACACTACAGGTACCTACTATTGTATGACCTAAGCACTGCACCTTGGAACAGACCGTTCCACCGCTCGTTTTACGGCCCGGTGTTTTTCAAGTCATTAAATTAATCAAGATAAACGGCTGCGCAATCGCGTGCGAGTACGAAGGTGAGTAGAACACCGTTGTGCACTATTGGTACGCAAGTAAGATTCTTTTGCAAAGGGAAAGGCTCGCACGCGTTTCGACGCGAGGTATTCAATCCTTCCTCCGCCGAGCAGTTCGAAAAGTTGCATTCATTCGTTTTCAATTACATATAGGGTGTTCCAAGATCGCAGCCGCAAGATACCCGGCACAGTGTCCGCGATCTACCATAACATTTCCTCACGACACGTGTCATTGTAAAACAACCACCGTTCCATCTGTCTCAATGTCGCGAAACAACTTATCCCGCCGATATCGCGCTCCGCGGCAGAATCGTCACGCATCGGGGCACCTCACAGTCGCGACGAAACTGTAGCTGGCCTACTCGAACAGTTCGCTGCACGGTCCATCAGCTGTCGATCGCGCAAAAACTAGGCGTTGCATCATCCTAGGATAAAACAAATAACGCGCCGTTTCGTAAACTTTCCATCGGGTTTCTCACGTGACTGACACGATGTCTGCCCACTGCGAAATGAAACCGTGCACGGGAGATCTCTCCAAGCCGACGAAAACTGACCTCTGTCCGCGATCCGTCGAGCAAACGTACCGATGCAACGGAGTCGTTACCAGCGACGAGCCCGTCAGCGCTACTTTTACTCCGCGCTCTAAGGCGAACGTATCTGGACCGAACTTTCGACTTCTCCGCGAGCAAAAAAGGGAATCTTGATTACGCCGTTACGGCATCGGCGACAGGAGGAAGCGCTTGGAGGAAGTGGTCGAGATTGGCGCGCGCATGGGAGACGCGAGGGCAGCCGCACGCTGGGCGCAAATTGACGTGCGTGATTGCACTTTGACATATCGATCCAGGAACAGTTTCGACAGGCGAGGGGTGTGGTGTTGGCAGGATAGAGCGGCGGTGAAGGATCGAGGACGGCGGGTCGCCACTTTCCCGACCTCGTCACACCGTCTCCGCGCTTTGCACGCTCTTGTGTGCCGGCTGATCATAGCCATAAAGGTGGCTTCCCACTCCCTCGACGGAGACGTGGGTGCTACCGCCCAAGGAGGACAATAGGCTCGCCTGGCTGCCACGATTTCGTCTCGTTTTTTTCCTTCCGTTCCGTATAACTTGTAGAAATGGAACAGGATGTGTCGAAAGCTGCGCGAGCAGACGGTGAATTTGTCGCAATTCGTCGAACGCTCACGCCTAATTGTCGAGCTCGGCTATGCTTTGCAGGAGGCTCTACCCCGTTGTCTTCACCATGCATATCCCTTTCTTAATACCTACTTCTTGTCCTGCCGTGCGTTGGGATTCCAGCAACGTATCACCAACCACCGCGATACACGATCCACCTAACACGCGGCGGCGTGAAATAAACTTCACCCACGAATTTCTACTCTGCGGTCAACTGTGCGAAGTATCGAGTGCGGAATTTTAAAGTTACCAGGCGAAGAGAGCAAACGGGACGTTCGTTATTCAAATTTCAGAACTGCCGGCTTCTCCATCGCGCGATCCCTGCGGTCTCTTCGAGTGCCTCATATTTGGTGCCGGTTATTAAAATCGCAATCGAGCGTATCGATCGAGAGCGGGCAGAAACCGCTCCTGACACCGGCACGGGCTTTATGTAAGAGTACCGCGACGGCTAGAGAGCCGCGAAACGTGAAATTGCAGGCCTGTACACCACTGTCCAGGGCTTGTCTTCGCTGGCTGGTAATTAGTCGGAACACCGGCCTTTTTGTCAACAAAGCGCTATCTACCGTTGCCGCGTGAAACGGCCGCGAAATGCTGTAATATTTCACTGTGACGCGAAACAATCCAGCGACAAAGAGAACGCTTTTTCGCCACCGGCCTCTGATTCCCCTGGGCTGGGCTTTCCATCTTTCTTCCGGGATTCGGTCGAGGCCTTTTCGACTCCGTTTCGCGCGGAGTTCACGTTCTCATGCCGCCTGAAATTTTTTCCATAGCTATCAGGAAATTCCGGATGGCAATCTTTCGTGACACCTTACTTTCGACCTATCCACTGTCGGGGCTTGAGTCGGTATTACAGTTCCGTCCGACATCTCGAGATGTAACGCGTGTCGCGTGAAACGTGAAAATCAAGTGGAAGGCCTGATTTGCTCGCGGAAACGTTCGGTGGGGTTGGGAAAAGAGGAATACATAGATCGCTTCGGGAAATAAATTCGAATCGTCCAGTGGAAACAGTGGCTCAGGATGGAACGACGCTACTATTCCGCGGTGTTCGCGTGGTGGCGTAGTAAAATGATGTAACAGAGCGAAGTTAGGATCTGAGTTGGCTCGTAAGTAAAGTAGAGGGTAGAGGCATGTCTGGGCGCGTGACCCAGTACGCCGCGACGGCTGGTACATGTGTGTTTGTATTCGCATGAACACGCGCGAATTGCACCGGTTATTTTATATTGTGGCCTAGCAGGGCGGCCGACAAACTGGTATCCCATTAAGTGCAGGAAGTGAAGCAAGTACCGAGACTTATGGCAACAGATCATGGTATTCCCAGAGTTTTACCAGTGGTCTGGTTGACTGCTAATTAACAGCCGGACGGAATACCAACGAATCTGCACGTCTCATGGAGCCTCGGGCTGTGCAGGTGACGGTGATGAAGCAGGCTACGTTTCTGGTGAATGAAGCAGGAGCCACAATACCCAATTGAATTGTCTAAACTTCGTTGATCTTCACTGCGCGCACGTGAATTCCATTTCTTCCTCTTCATTCTCCCCCGAGCCTCTTCACTGAACCCACAATGCAACTTCCTCGGTAAACACTGATCCATCTACAACGCGCAACTGCAGTAATTTTTTTTTTAAATAGAATCTTGTATTTTCTCTCACATGTATTTGCATTCATTGCTAGTGCCCTGCGACCATTAATACAGTGCACCTTGCATTTATTTGCAACAGTGATGCAGCAGCACCAGAGCCAGACAAGTCGCACTACGTGAATGCCAGGTCCAGCTGTTTGAGCTTCGTAGACGTTAGTTGAGTTTCGTTTTTCCGCACTCGTTCCTCAACGACAGGTTCTCCTCTCGCAACAGAGAATTATGTTCGACAGAGATTGTCGCCGAAGGAATTGGCATTTGGCACTCTCGAAGCGCCATTAGGTTGTCCCATGACGGCGAGCCACTCGTGAACGATTACTGTTAAGTGACGCCGAATGTGACGCTCTTTAGACGAACAATCGGCGCGATGGATGGAGGAAAACTAGAAGCGAGGTGGAATTGGAGAGCACAACGAACGCCAGGCATTCCTCGAGCGTCATGGTGACCATCTAGTCAGCCGCAATCGGCGCAACCACCAGTTCTCACGATGAAGTTAGCGCCGCAAGTTTGTCAGCTAGTAAGATACGAGAGGTTAGTCCACGTTTTTATCGCGGTAGGATGCTACGCGAGACGAAGTACCTTTCGCTTTTACTCGCGGCTGTCTGGGAGGAAAACAAGGCGATACTTCTTTGCCGCTTGCTCGGGACCGGCACGTCCGATTCAAGACAGAGTTATAGAGAAACGTTGACCGGGGACGTTCGTCAGGACAGGGAGATTCATAATGCACGATGTGTGCAGAGATAACCATATCCAGAAACTCTGACGGATGATAAAGCGAAGGTCGGCTTGCTCCTTACCGTGCGAACTACGTCGGTGTTTCCATAAAAAGACGGACGAATATGGCAGCGATTCGTCGGTGACATTTATGAGAGTGGAATCGATTCGAGAAATTAATCGGTTCCTGTCCACCTAAGGACCTCAGCGCCTATAACGGCGCGGCAATTAATTCGTACAAGCCGATCACCTCATTTTCGCCTAACAATTAAAAGCGGTAGCTGACGAAGCGCACAAGGCTGGAATTGGAGTACTGCCATTATTGATAAAAACAATTACATTCTTTGATCACAGAATTCAGCGAAGTCGATAGAATAGAGCGGTACCGTAAACTGCGGGAGCATTGGCACGTTTTCGGAACATTTTGCTGTATAATATAAAAATTAACATTTTTTAATTTGGTTCAGGTATCTTATAATAACATTGCATCGTTTGTGATTGTACTACAAGTGTGAAAATGCATAAAATTGTTTTTTATTATTATTATTATTACTAAATTAAACGGGTGGACACCCTTTGGTTACACAAATGCAAGTAAAGGTACAGGAAAAATGAGCGAAGTTATCAGTAATAAATAGCTATACTAATGAGGTACGGACAGAATCGCGCAGCTCGCCAATGGCCTGCCTTCTGAAGAAGACGACAGAGTTGTGTGAGAAGAAGTCAATCTTGTGGCTGACACTATTGGCCAATCTACAAAGACGATCAATGGTATCATGCTCGCCGTAACTCGTAGCATGTATTTCTAAATAGAAAAGTGTGAATTGTCTAAACATTCTGGGTGGAGCATTGAGTTTAAACAGTTCTAGTAGATCCGGGGAATCAATGAGGTGATTTAATATTTTGAAAGTAAACAGTAGGTCGGGCACGGATCTGCGTTCTTCGGGGGTGGGTAGTCCGAGACTGTTTAGAATGGGGTTATAAACACGACAGGTTCTCGGGATCGGCTCGCCAAGTTTGTAGGCAACAAAGCGCAGAAACTTGTGCTGTATCCGCTCAAGAGAGACAACATGGATCCGATGTCGAGGATATTCCATAGTGTGGAGCAGTAGTTGAGATGCGGAAGCACAAGGGCAAAGTAAAATATTTTAAATGTTGCTGGATTCTTGAATTCGGAGGAAGATTTTATGATAAAACCAAGCATTCTGGAGGCCTTACGTGCAATGTTATTATAATGCTCATTGAAGGATAAGGAAGAGGAGAATGAGACCCCGAGATCACATATGTTTTCCTTTTCCTTTTTAATAGATGTTAAGTAGATGCCAATATTCCCCCAGTTTACGGTATTGTTACGAGTTTGGTGAAGTGAGCGATTTTTGGTAACGACGATATCAGAAGAGAAAACGTAAAAGATAAACTCTCTTCCTTCTTGCATAAATCGGTGTCTTTTTACTTATCTTTGGTTTTCTTCGAGACGATGCCGCGGCCGCGGAACAGTATTTGAATATCGTATTCCTTTCTGTTGTCGAACTGCCCGCCTATTTATAGGTATAATTCTACATCGATGCTTGACAGTACGTATGTACGCTTCCTTATGCAAATTGTCTTAGAAGCCTTCCAGCTCCAAGTCGTAAATAACGTCCCCCGTATACCTGTTACGCGTATCAAGCGAAACGGACGCGAAGAATCGAAGCTCCGTTTCTCACGGGATTGTCACACCTGCGGGAAACGCGCAGACATCCTTCGGTTGAGGAAGAAAAAGAATAAGGTCGATGGAAAGTGGAGAACTGTTTCCGTATTTCGCCGTTCCTCGGCGTGGCAGGGTATTTTGTTTACGGTGCTTGTACCAGAAGAACTCGTACCTGTTAGGTGGACGAGCGAAGTCACGTCTCGTCCTGTCCCACTTTTAAACAGACGACTCGATCGTTCCAGCATACTCTTTTGTTATAGCACTTACGATAATCGATAGCTTCACGCTGCACGCTTACAGCCGGATGCATTAATGCAACGGGATCCGTCCATTATCACGGCGAGCAACAGAATTTTTCTCTCGGGACTTTCTTTTTCCTGGCAGCGAAACTTCCAGTTTTCTGACATCAAAAACTATCCATCGCGTCAGACGCGTCACATCGCCAGCACGCTCCCCTGCTTTGGATATCGAGTGGACACTTTCTGCATCGAGGACCTGAAGATTTGCACCTTTGCGCGTGGAAGTGAGTGGGATCAATCATTCCCTGGGCTTTACACGAATGTGGCCGTGAGTCGCTGTGTTATGCGCCGCATGAATTGAATTCAAGTGTAAGGATGTCGACCACCTAGGGTCCCCGTTTCCAGAAAAACGCTTTCGCGGATGTGGTGTTGAAACGTAACCGAGAAAACCGTTCTGGAAGAAAGCCACGCGCGCGCTATGCCCCCGCTAAGGGGAATGATTGATGATCAGTGGATTCTCGAATGCAAACTTTGACGCTCTAGTTAGAACGTCGCCAACGGGCGACCAAGCAAAACACTCGTTAGGCCGGATGTGTGGACACAACCGTCGTGCATTCGCTACCGTTCCAATCACAGTTCAGACGGGAAGTACACGGCTTTTTCTCCGCGCTTTTCCCCTTCGACTGTATACCTCACGTTAATGGAATTCGGCGCGGCTTTCGAGTACGGGCGGCAAAAGAATTCATCTAGCGACACGTAACAAGTGCACAATTACTGTAGCCGTATCTCAGTTTTATCCCCTTCGATCGCGTTAATGAAAGCAACAATCGACGTGATTATTCCCACGAGGACTGCTCCAGTACGGGTTTATGGAACGAGGTACTAACTGGGGATGGAAAACTCAGCGTTCTGCCATTCGAAGGTGAGTTAGAATCATTTTAGACACTTTTCTCTTTCGTGAGAAGCTTCCTCTTTGAAGCTTCAATTGGCATGTCCGAGTAATTGATTTGTTAAGAAACCTTGCCGCGAAGTTCGTATGGTTTAAAGAGTACAGATGAAAGCAAACTCTACTTAGAAACGCTTCTGCCGAGTCTCGCATATTTGCCTTTGCACCTGTCCTCGGTAGATCGACAGCCGTTGGCAAATAGTCCGTAGGAAGTCTAGGAACTGGCAGCACGCTCGATTGCAGTCACGGAAACGGAAAGTAAAGAAGCAAAACCTCGTCGTTCGGCAATCCTCTGTCGCACAACGGAGACTCGAAAAACAGAAACGAGGAGGTGCAAGAACCGAGATGGTTCACTGTGATCGGAGATTTCACCAATTTCTAACGGCAAGAAAGTGCGTTTTAGGGTAAAGTAGCCGAATATGACGACCTCTCCTAATACGAGACCCCGGCTTATCTCCGCTACAGAACTC